>NC_058522.1:119302613-119927613 GCF_904849725.1 Hordeum vulgare subsp. vulgare | reverse complement strand
TGAAGTGTCGCCACGTCTTAGACCACCTCTCCCAAATGAACACGATTATGGACCTCACATTAACCCAGACACATATGATGGAGAATTCTTCCAAGAAACACGTCTTTCCAAGAAATGTTTCAAAAACCGCCGTGCTTCACCCCTGAACATGGAAGTAGACAGCGATAATGAATCTGACTTCACCATTGAGCCGAAACCAGCAGAGCTGGAACTAGAAGAGGTTACTGATGCGGATGACCTATCAATGCTTGACCGATTACGGAAAGGCCTTCCACAACTTCATGCCGTTGAACCCGATGAGCACGTCATTCATGAAGATGTCCAACTTAAATTATATATGTACATATTATTATTCATGTCATTTATTCAAAAAATTTATGTTGTACTAATTTATTTTAATCTTTATCATGGCAGGTCAGCAGGTGTTGAAATATGGTGGGCGCGGGTCCAGATCGCTCGACGGGTTCTTCTTCGACGGCCCGCACGAGGGGTGGTACTTCCATTCCACCCCTATCTCTCCGTAGAACCTTGGCAGACAGTCTGACGACACCACCCGTGGGTGCTTCTTCGTCGGCGGCAATGCCCACTAGGAGAGGTGCTGGTCGGGTAGGGAATAAGGGGAAGGGTAGAGGGAGAGGTGGTGGCCGCGGAAGAGGTTGTCGGACTGTTGCGACGTCCACGCCACCACCACCATCTCATTCATTCGAGCAGAGTACTACTATGGTGGACCCGTTTACGAAGGAGTCTACGGGGACTCCGGTCCAGGAGCCTCGGGTGGACGGTCATTCGGCCCATGAGACTCTGATCTAGGATCAGCCTCGGGTCAAGGTGCCTTTGGCCCATGAGACTCCGGTCCCTGAGGCTATGTCCCAGGAGACTCCTGCCACACACGCTTCGGCCGACGTGGAGAGGTCCAGATGGGTTGCCTAGTCGGATCGGACCAAGGTCCCGGATCGGACCGAGGGTCCTGGTGGCTGTTCTGTTGATGGTGGGGATGAGTCTACAGATAGTGAGGGCGACATGGAGGTGGACGGGGCCAAAGTGTACAAGCATGGTAGTACATGTCTCCCGGTCGCGTCGGCTACCCGTGAGCAGAGGCGGGGGATTAAGCCTGGAGGGGATAGGTAAGTACATTTACTCTTTTGTTATCTTCTGCCTTCAAGTTTGTTCAAATATCTAATGTGTTGACCTTATCATACTGCAAGGGATGGAAACACCCTCGTGGAGTCCGCAAGCCGAACTGCGTCCTTGGTTTGCTTTGCCGGACAAATTTTTCGGGGTTTGTCACGTTGCCTGGTGAGGGTCACGTTCCTACACTAGGATTTACCTAGGAGCACTAACAGGCTACGCAGGCCTCGCCAGAGGAGATTTTAGATGGTGTCTTGTGCCACACGAGGGCCGAGGTGGTGATCAACAACTTTAGGGTAAATTATCCTTTTACACGATCTAAAATTAACAATATAGCTAATTATTGTACTAATCGGTTGTCTCGTTTGATTGCAGACCTTCTATAGGTGTGAGGAGGGATATGAGGAGGAGGAGGCCAAGGTTATCGAGGCCGAGTGTAGGTGGTTACTACATAACTTACGCCACGAGGCTCGGCCGGAGGCCATTCGAGACTACTATGCCACGCGTGGTATTAAGAAGCAGAAGAAGGAGTGCCGCAGAAAGTATCTGAAGAAGGAGTAGTACATGAAGGTAATTACCTATTCTTAAGGCCTTGTACGTAGTTTTCTTGATTTGATTCATAGGCATAGCGCTTAAAATTCTTTCTAATAACTTATAGGTGACGCCGAGATGGTGTGCGGATAAGATGGATTGTTGGGAGGCGTTGGTGGATGAGTGGTGCATAGGCAACTGGCGAGCCGTCCATGACAATGCGAAGGATCGGCGTAGCCAAATGGTTGGTGTGCCACACAATCAAGGCATCGCCAACTTACTTCAGTTTGGACGAAACTGGGTATTTGGTTTGCTTCATGATTCATGCCATTCATTCTTCATGCTAGCTTGAGCCCCTTACTAATACTTTGTTCCTCTCTTTTAGGTGCATCACAATAAGATGGAGATGCCAGAGTTGTAGAACCTTTATGGCATGGCCCATACCGCCTCTTACAAGAAGGCGAAGGCATTCTCTTTGGCTGACCTGGATGATCAAAATAACTTCACCAACATCTTAACCCACCACAAGCTCATGAAATACAGGGACACGGGGGAGGCTTGGAAAGGGGAGGACTTTAACCCGAGCCAGTAACCTTTGGATCCAGAGCTGGTGATGATATCTGGTGGCCGGAGGACCCATTGCTCGATAGCCATTGGAGATGGTATAATACGTTGTCCACTCACTCTCCCAGAGATCAAGGCGCGCCAGTCGAGCTCCTGTCTTGAGATAAGGCCTCATCTATGGACATTCGATCTTGCCATCGAGGTTAGTTGTACGGACTCAGAAAACTTTCATCCATTTCATTGTGTGTGTGCCCATCGATGATTACTATGGTAACGAGGAATGGTGTTGCAGCTTGCTCTTAAGAAAGAGAGAGCGGCAAACGAGGCTGCTCCTGAGAAAGAGAGAGCGGCAACCGAGGCTGCTCTTGAGACAGAGAGAGCGGCAAGCCAGGCTACTCTTCAGGCTGCTCTTCAGGAGAGGGACCGGACCACGGCTCGGTTGATTGAGGACGAGAGGGCCTGGAATGAGGCGGCTCACCTCGCCATGTACGAGCTTATTGTGGTAAGTTTCTTTTTCACATTATCCAAATCATGTGTGTAACGTCTGTTTCATTACTAGCTAATACGACTGACTCTTCAAAACCGAATGTGAAGTCCATGTAAGAGAAGAGCGGTCAAGCCCCTCCGCCGATGCCCGTCTTCTCTGTGATTGGCATGGTGAGTTTCGTTTTAATGGTCATTATAAACTAGTATTAACAATTGTGTGTCATCATGCTAACTAAGATATTGAAGAAAAAAATTTGCATAATAACTCCCGAGCGGCATCGCACGACCCTTCTCCAGGGCAACCGTCTCCAAACGAAGCCGACGCGAGCAACCCTGGTGTTTCTCCTCCTTGATGACCACTGTGGTAATTTTTCTCTAGTTCATTTTTGACATAATTAGCTAGTTTATCTTAGTTAGGTAAAAACATCGTAAGAACCTTGGTTAGCTCACAACTTAGCTAATTTAGGCCCTCACATAATTAGCCCATTTAGCTCCAAAAAGACATAATTAGATAATTTAGCTCCAAGAAGAGGAGAATAGGAGAAGAAATAGGAAAAATGAAATAAGGAAGAAGAAGAAGAAGAGAAGGAGAAGGAGGAGGAGGAGGAGAAGAAGGAGAAGGAGAAGGAGGAGGAGAAGAGGAGGATAAGAAGGAGAAGCAGGAGAAGACCTTCTACTTCTTCTCCTCCTTCTCCTCCTTCTCCTCCTCCTCCTACTACTCATTCTTATTTTCCTTCTTCTCCTCCTCCTCCTCGTCTTTCTTCTCCTCTTTCATATTTTACTTACCTTATTTTCCCCAACAATGACATAATTAGCCCATTTAGCTCCAAAATGACATAATAAGCTCAAAATGGAATAAGAACCTCGGTTAGGTCATGAATATTATATACTTAGCTAATTTAGCTCCAAAATGACATAATTAGCCCATTTAGCTCCGAAAAGACATAATTAGAAAATTTAGCTCCTAGAATAGGAGAAGAGGAGAAGAAATAGGAAAAATGAAAAGAAGGAAGAAGAAGAAGAAGAGAAGAAGAAGAACAGAAGGAGTAGGAGGAGGAGGAGATGAAGGAGAAGGAGAGGAGGAGGAGAAGAAGGAGAAGGAGGAGAAGACCTTTTCCTTCTTCTCCTCCTTCTCCTCCTTCTCCTCCTCCTCCTCCTTCTCCTCCTTCTCCTCCTTCTTCTTGATTTCTTCTTCTTCTTCTCGACCTCGTCTTTCTTCTCCTCTTTAATATTCTCCTTACCTTATTTTCCCCAACAATGACATAATTAGCCCATTTAGCTCAAAAATGACATAATAAGCTCAAAATGGCATCTATAAGAACCTTGGTTAGCTCATGAATATTATTATAAATATAAGGTAACTTGCCCGGGGGAAAAGTGACATCCAGCACGGGTCCAATAATTTGATCGATACGACCTGTACTTTTTTCTTCACTTGTGGAAACCCCGGGACGAGAAGTAGTAGGATTGGTTCTCATAATTATCACATAATTAAAAAAAAGGAATTTGTCGAAATTTTTCTTTTTTTATTGTTGAATAATGCAAAATCAAATCAAAAAAAATCCAAAGGTAAAAAGGAAATGAATTAGTTAATTCAATAAGAGAGAAAAGGGGACCAATATACTTAGCCTATTCAGCTCCAAAACGACATAATTAGGCCATTTAGCTCCAAAAATACATAATTAAATAATTCAGATCCAACAAGAGGAGAAGAGGAGAAGAAATAAGAAAAATGAAAAGAAGGAAGAAGAAGAAGAAGAGGAAGAAGAAGAGAAGGAGAAGGAGGAGAAGACATTCTCCTTCTTCTCCTCCTTCTCCTCCTTCTCCTCCTCCTCCTCCTCCTTCTTCTTCTTCTCCTTCTTCTTGATTTCTTCTTCTCCTCCTACTCCTCCTCTTTCTTCTACTCATTCATATTCTCCTTACCCCATTTTCCCCAACAATCACATAATTAGCCCATTTACTTCCAAAATGACATAATAAGCTCAAAATGGCATAAGAACCTTGGTTAGCTCATGAATATTATATACTTAGCCTGTTTAGCTCAAAAATGAAATAATTAGCCCATTTAGCTCCAAAAAGACATAATTAGATAATTTAGCTCCAAGAAGAGGAGAAGAGGAGAAGAAATAGGAAAAATGAAAAGAAGGAAGAAGAAGAAGAAGAAGAAGAAGAAGAAGAAAAGAAGAAGAGAAGGAGAAGGAGGAGGAGGAGAAGAAGGAGATGGAGGAGAAGACCTTCCCCTTCTTCTCCTCCTTCTCCTCCTTCTCGTCCTCCTCCTCCTTCTCCTTCTTATTCTCCTTCTACTTGATTTCTTCTTCTTATCCTCCTCCTCCTGTTTCTTCCCTCTTTCATATTCTCCTTACCTTATTTTCCCCAACAATGACATAATTAGCCCATTTAGCTCGAAAATGACATAATAAGCTCAAAATGGCATAACAACCTTGGTTAGGTCATGAATATTATATACTTAGCTAATTTAGCTCCAAAATGACATAATTAACCCATTTAGCTCCAAAAAGACATAATTAGAAAATTTAGCTCCAAGAATAGGAGAAGAGGAGAATAAATAGGAAAAATGAAAAGAAGGAAGAAGAAGAAGAAGAGAAGAAGAAGAAGAGAAGGAGTAGGAGGAGTAGGAGATGAAGGAGAAGGAGAGGAGGAGGAGAAGAAGGAGAAGGAGGAGAAGACCTTTTCCTTCTTCTCCTCCTGCTCCTCCTTCTCCTCCTGCTCCTCCTTCTCCTCCTTCTCCTCCTTCTTCTTGATTTCTTCTTCTTCTTCTTGTCCTCGTCTTTTTTCTCCTCTTCCATATTCTCCTTACCATATTTTCCCCAACAATGACATAATTAGCCCATTTAGCTCAAAAATGACATAATAAGCTCAAAATGGCATATATAAGAACCTTGGTTAGCTCATCAATATTATATACTTAGCCTATTTAGCTCCAAAATGACATAATTAGGCCATTTAGCTCCAAAAAGACATAATTACATAATTTACCTCCAACAAGAGGAGAAGAGGAGAAGAAATAAGAAAAATGAAAAGAAGGAAGAAGAAGAAGAAGAGGAAGAAGAAGAGAAGGAGAAGGAGGAGAAGAAGGAGAGTCTTCTCCTCCTTCTCCTCCTTCTCCTCCTCCTCCTCCTCCTCCTTCTTCTTCTCCTTCTTCTTGATTTCTTCTTCTCCTCCTCCTCTTTCTTCTCCTCTTTCATATTCTCCTTACCCCATTTTCCCCAACAATCACATAATTAGCCCATTTAGTTCCAAAATGACATAATAAGCTCAAAATGGCATAAGAACCTTGGTTAGCTCATGAATATTATATACTTAGCCTGTTTAGCTCCAAAATGACATAATTAGCCCATTTAGCTCCAAAAAGACATAATTAGATAATTTAGCTCCAAGAAGAGGAGAAGAGGAGAAGAAATAGGAAAAATCAAAAGAAGGAAGAAGAAGAAGGATAAGAAGAAGAAGAGAATAAGAAGAGAAGGAGAAGGAGGAGGAGGAGAAGACCTTCTCCTTCTTCTCCTCCTTCTCCTCCTTCTCGTCCTCCTCCTCCTTCTCCTTCTTCTTCTCCTTCTACTTGATTTCTTCTTCTTATCCTCCTCCTCTTTCTTCCCTCTTTCATATTCTCCTTACCTTATTTTCCCCAACAATGACATAATTAGCCCATTTAGCTCCAAAGTGACATAATAAGCTCAAAATGGATAAGAACCTTGGTTAGGTCATGGATATTATATACTTAGCTAATTTAGCTCCAAAATGACATAATTAGCCCATTTAGCTCGAAAAAGACATAATTAGAAAATTTAGCTCCAAGAATAGGAGAAGAGGAGAAGAAATAGGAAAAATGAAAAGAAGGAATAATAAGAAGAAGAGAAGAAGGAGGAGGAGGAGATGTAGCAGAAGGAGAGGAGGAGGAGAAGAAGGAGAAGGAGGAGAAGACCTTTTCCTTCTTTTCCTCCTGCTCCTCCTCCTCCTCCTTCTCCTCCTTCTCCTCCTTCTTCTTGATTTCTTCTTCTTTTTCTCGTCCTCGTCTTTCTTCTCCTTTTTCGTATTCTCCTTACCTTATTTTCCCCAACAATGACATAATTAGCCAATTTAGCTCAAAATGAGATAATAAGCTCAAAATGGCATATATAATAACTTTCGTTAGCTCACGAATATTATATACTTAGCCTATTTAGCTCCAAAATGACATAATTAGGCCATTTATCTCCAAAAAGACATAATTACATAATTTAGCTCCAAGAAGAGGAGAAGAAATAAGAAAAATGAAAAGAAGGAAGAAGAAGAAGAAGAAGAGAATGAGAAGGAGGAGAAGACCTTCTCCTTCTTCTCCTCCTTCTCCTCCTCCTCCTCCTTCTCCTTCTTCTTCTCCTTCTTCTTGATTTCTTATTCTTCTCCTCCTCCTCCTATTTCTTCTCCTCTTTCATATTCTCCTTACCCCATTTTCCCCAACAATGACATAATTAGCCCATTTAGATCCAAAATTACATAATAATCTCAAAATGGCATAAGAACCTTGGTTAGCTCATGAATAATATATACTTAGCGTGTTTAGCACCAAAATGACATAATTAGCCAATTTAGCTCCAAAAAGACATAATTAGATAATTTAGCTCCAAGAATGAAAAGAAGGAAGAAGAAGAAGAAGAAGAAGAAGAGAAGAAGAATAGAAGGAGAAGGACGAGGAGGAGGAGAAGGAGGAGAAGAAGGAGAAGGTCTTCGTCTTCTTCTCCTTCTACTTGATTTGTTCTTCTTCTCCTCCTCCTCCTCTTTCTTCCATATTTCATATTCTCCTTACCTTATTTTCCCCAACAATTAAATAATTAGCCCATTTAGCTCCAAAATGACATAATAAGATCAAAATGGCATAAGAACCATGGTTAGCTCATGAATATTATATACTTAGCTTGTTTGCCTCTAAAATGACATAATTAGCTCAAAAACATCATATGTTGTTGTTGTTCTTCTTCTGACTTTCTTATTCACATTTTTGTAGATTGGATGTACTACATACATGGAAGCTATCATTCAAGGGGTGCTTTAGTTCTAGTTTTCATTTGAGTTGATGAACAATGTCGAACTATATGTATATGTACCTATGGATGAACAGTGTAAAACTTTGTATGTTGGTTCTTTCGATATATGGTATGTACATTGATGAACTTTATATGTATATAAAATATGTGTTGTGAACTATATATATATATATGTGTTGTGAATTAAAATAAAACAAATAAAATAGGGACTATATGGGCTCTTTGCCGTCTCCCAGCTGATGGCAAAGGCCTTTGCCATCAGGGAGCAGACGACAAAGAGGCCACGTGGAAGCCACCTGTGCAACCTGGGGCATCAGCAGCTAGCCCATTTATTCATTTTGCCGTCCGCCACCAAAGCCAGCAGACGGCAAATATGCAGGAGGCAGACGGCAAAGATGCAGGAGGCAGCCGGCAGGAGGCACACAACAGATGGCAAAGGGCTTGCCAGGCACACAACAAAGAGGACAGGAGGGAGACGACAAAGGATGCGAAAGAAGGCGAACGACAAAGTGCTCCGTTAGTCACCTAACGGAGTAGTTGCCTTCGGCTGCCGTCTAAAGGTAATTTGTCGTGAGCTTGGGCATATGGTTGTCGGCAAAGGACATTGCCGTCTGGTTCCTGGAGGCACACGACAAAGAAGGTACCATGCCGTCGAAAGATGATGCAGAAACATTGCCGACAGCATACAGACGGCAGAGGACATTGCCGTCCGTGGAACACCTCTTTGCCGTATGTTATAGCAGACGGCAAAGAGTCTGATTCTCGTGGTGATAGGATTAATTAAATCCTAACACTCCCCCTAATCCATTCTTGTTAGTGTAAGCCTTGTCATCTGGAAAACACCTCCAAAACCATATGGGAAAATGAGGATATATGTGTTTGATATGTTGCTAAAACTTTTGTAAAGCCAGTGGAAAATAAGGAGAAAATGATGCAACATATAATGGTTATTGTCTCTTTTAACTCAATACAAGGAGACTCACTAAGTTTAGAGTAGAATAAATACGTCGTATATACTTTCTTAAAATCCTCGGGGAAAACAGAAAGTATGACATATGATCTTATGTTGATATTACCTCATTAAAAACCTTTATTAGAACGTCTATAGTAAACTCACGAAGGAAAAAAGAATATAATATGACGCATTGAACATGAATAATTCAGGAAGATACTTCCCCTGATTCTTCCAAATTTCGAAGCCGTCACGTACCAATTCCAGTAACATATATCTAGTATGTAAAAGTTGATAGAGACTTCGTGAGAAATCAGTCACATGATTTTTTTTGCAAGATATGCATATAGTGGTGTTGCTTATTGCATAACCTATTTGCATCTAGGAAACACAAGAAACATTATCATCGAGATAATGGTTGGTGGATGTAGCCATGAGGTCTGTTCGAAGACTGTTCATGGGAGGGCTACCACACATAGTAGGAACACTAAACATGTCTATGATCTGACATAGAGGGGATCTGACATAGTGAGGAGAGTCCGGGCGCGGGGAAGATGATAATAAGTGAATAAACATAACAGTAGAGCGGCATGTCAAAAGGCGCTACTTCTAAGCGACTAGTAGTAGCGCGGGTTTCCTCGCCCCACTACTACTATGGGCAGCCACGGTGGGTGCGGATTGGGAATCACGCGCTACTAATATACTCCTTCTTGTTGTGCATGTTGTTATAACGCTCTACTACTAAATAGCAGTAGCTTTGTCCACTTTCCCCGCGCTACTGCAAAGGTTCTATGCATAAGCTTTTTCCTAGTCGTGGTAGATGGACGAAGGAGATGCTGACGATTCTTCACTTCAGGTTTGCTTGACCTAGGAACACACCGGGGACGAAGGCACGCGTTAGAGTTGCCAACAGCGGGCATGCATAGACGGGAACCTTCACAAAATGCTATGCTATGTCGAGGAGGCTAGCACAGAAGGACTCGACAATGGTTGCGATGCAAATCGACCGGGGGGGCGATCTCACACGACGAAGTGGTTTGGGTAGACATGATGGCGATGGGCTGGTGCTGGACGAAGATGAAGGGGGGGATGGGTGGTGCTGCTTGGGTGAACGAGCTGTAGCGGTGCCGAAGAAAAGGGGCGATCGCGGCCGGATGGTGGCGACGGCTGCTGCTTTGGAGTGTGGTAGCGATACTCATAGTACGGGAGGAAGAACCCGACAACGTGTCAAAGATCAACATGGACGATGGTGTTCCCGCGTCGAGGGAGGCGGTGCGGCGCTGTCGGCGTTCTAGGAATGGGGGTACCCAGACCTGCTTGCCTGTGGCCCAGGGCGGGCCCACCTCATCGGAACAAACCAACGGGCCCGACACCGTTCAGGGTAAGGCCCTCGTGAGGGGCCAAGCCTCACGAGGAGGAGGAGCGTCAAGACCCATAGAGGCCTCCTCAGGAGCCCTCCAGATCGGCGGATATTCCGAGACAAGGGCCAGGCCTCGGGACTCAAGGGTGATGCCAGGAAAGGGCAGGCGAGCAGCAGATGAGAGGGCGGGGAAGTTTCCCATTTGGTGCAAAGGAGGCGGGAGCGTACAAGGGTTCCAAAGGCTTCTTCCAAAGGTTTCCCTTCTGTTGCAACGAAGCAGCCGCCGCCCGCCAGTAGGGCAAACGTCATCCTCAAGCCCATCCCTGTAGCGCGGACAGTTAATTTGCAGGCGATGACCACCTTTGGGTAGGGGAGCATGTTCTCTTGTTCCCCTTCAAAATTGGCCGCTGTGGGTTCCCTTCCCGCCAAAGCTACGAGGGAAGAGGACCCGGGCCTCCGCTATACGTAGAGTGGGTAGAACACTAGGTAGGGGAGAGTTCATTCAAACTGTAGGGAAATACACCTAGCCACTTGGCCTCCGGAGGCTAGAGAGTAGTGTACCAGTTCATCCACCACCTCCACGAGAGGCAATCCACCAAAAGCGGGAGTAGGGTTTTACGCTTCGCAGCGGACCGAACCTGGGTAAATTGTTGTGTTCTGTGCTACCCTTGCCATCGAGTGTGTCCTTCGTTGTTTACATAGAGTAGTCGGCTAGGCGAGGCTAAGCAGGGAGAGATCTTTGTACACGCCCCAATGTTCGAATCCTTAGGGTAGTGTGGAGCCCGAAATCTGACATTTGGCGCGCTAGGTAGTGGCGTGTCGAGGTTTACTCCAAGCTGCGTCATCACCAAGCTTCACCGCTCCAATAGCTGACGCTTGCCGGGTGTTGGAAATATGCCCTAGAGGCAATAATAATTAGTTATTATTATATTTCTTTGTTCATGATAATCGTTTATTATCCATGCTATAATTGTATTTATTGGAAACACAATACTTGTGTGGATACATAGACAAAAAATTGCCCCTCGTAAGGCTCTAGTGGACTAGCTCGTTGATCAAAGATGGTCAAGGTTTGCTGGCCATAGGCAAGTGTTGTTACTTGATAACGGGATCACATCATTAGGAGAATCATGTGATGGACTAGACCCAAAGTAATAGACGTAGCATGTTGATCGTGTCATTTTGTTGCTACTGTTTTCTGCGTGTCAAGTATTTGTTCCTATGACCATGAGATCATATAACTCACTGACACCGAAGGAATCCTTTGTGTGTATCAAACGTCGCAACATAACTGGGTGACTATAAAGAAGCTCTACAGGTATCTCCGAAGCTGTTCGTTGAGTTAGTACGGATCAAGACTGGGATTTGTCACTCCGTATGACGGAGAGGTATCTCGGGGCCCACTCGGTAATACAACATCACACACAAGCCTTGCAAGCAATGTGACTTAGTGTAAGTTGCGGGATCTTGTATTACGGAACGAGTAAAAAGACTTGCCGGTAAACGAGATTGAAATAGGTATGCGGATACTGACGATCGAATCTCAGGCAAGTAACATACCGAAGGACAAAGGGAATGACATACGGGAGTATATGAATCCTTGGCATTGAGGTTCAAACGATAAGATCTTCGTGGAATATGTAGGATCGAATATGGGCATCTAGGTCCCGCTATTGGATATTGACCGAGGAGTATCTCGGGTCATGTCTACATAGTTCTCGAACCCGCAGGGTCTGCACACTTAAGGTTCGACGTTGTTTTATGCGTATTTGAGTTATCTGGTTGGTTACCGAATGTTGTTTGGAGTCCCGGATGAGATCACGGACATCACAAGGGTTTCCGGAATGGTCCGGAAACGAAGATTGATATATAGGATGACCTCATTTGGTTACCGGAAGGTTTTCGTACATTACCGGAAAAGTTTCGGGCTCATCGGTAGTGTACTGGGAGTGCCGGGAGGGGTGCCGGGGACCATCAGGAGGGGTGTCACGCGCCAAGGGGTCTCCTGGGCTATGCGAAGAGATGAACAAGCCCCAAGTGGGCTGGAATAAGTTCCCACTAAGGCCCATAAGGTTTGAGAAGGAAAAAACACAAGGTGGAAAGAGTTTCCAAGTGGGAAGGTGGAATCCTACTCCAAGTAGGATTGGAATAGGACTCCTCCACCTCCAATTTCGGCCAAATCTTTAGGTTTTGAGGCTGCCTCCTCCCCTCCCCCCCTCCTATATATAGTGGGGTTTTAGGGCTGATTTGAGACAACTTTTCCCACAGCAGCCCGACCACATACCTCCACGGTTTTACCTCTAGATCGCGTTTCTACGGAGCTCGGGCGGAGCCCTGCTGAGATTAGATCACCACCAACTTCCGGAGCGCTGTCACGCTGCCAGAGAACTCATCTACCTCTCCGTCTCTCTTGCTAGATCAAGAAGGCCGAGATCATCTTCGAGCTATACGTGTGCTGAACGCGGAGGTGCCGTCCGTTCGGCACTAGATCGGAACGGATCGTAGGACAGATCGCGGGACGGTTCGTGGGACGGTTCGCGGGGCGGATCGAGGGACGTCAGGACGTTCCACTACATCAAACGCGTTTCTTAACGCTTCTGTTGTGCGATCTACAAGGGTACGTAGATCGGAAATATCCTCTCGTAGATGGACATCACCATGATAGGTCTTCGTGCGCGTAGGAAATTTTTTGTTTCCCATGCGACGTTCCCCAACAGTGTTATCATGAGCTAGGTTCATGCGTAGATGTAATCTCGAGTAGAACAGAAAATTTTTGTGGGCGGTGATGTGCGTTTTTCTGCCCTCCTTAGTCTTTTGTTGATTCCGCGGTATTGTTGGATCGAAGCGGCTCGGACCGACATTACTCGTACGCTTATGAGAGACTGGTTTCATCGCTACGAGTAACTCCGTTGCTCAAAGATGACCGGCGAGTGTCGGTTTCTCCAACTTTAGTTGAATCGGATTTGACCGAGGAGGTCCTTGGATGAGGTTAAATATAAATTCATATATCTCCGTTGTGGTGTTTGCGGAAGTAAGATGCGATCCTACTAGATACCCATGGTCACCACGTAAAACATGCAACAACAATTAGAGGACGTCTAACTTGTTTTTGCAGGGTATGCTTGTGATGTAATATGGCCAACGATGTGATGTGATATATTGGATGTATGAGATGATCATGTTGTAATAGTTAATATCGACTTGCACGTCGATGGTATGGCAACCGACAGGAGCCATAGGGTTGTCTTTAATCTAACGTTTGTGCTTGCAAATGCGTTTACTATATTACTAAGACGTAGCTTTAGTAGTAATAGCATGAGTAGCACGACAACCCCGATGGCGACACGTTGATGGAGATCATGATGTTGGAGATCATGGTGTCACGCCGGTGACAAGAAGATCGTGCCGGTGCTTTTGTGATGGAGATCAAGAAGCACATGATGATGGCCATATCATGTCACTTATGAATTGCATGTGATGTTAATCCTCTATGGACCTTATCTTGCTTAGAATGACGGTAACATTATGAGGTGATCTCTCACTAAAATTTCAAGATGAAATTGTGTTCTCCCCGACTATGCACCATTGCGACAGTTCTTCGTTTCGAGACACCACGTGATGATCGGGTGTGATAGACTCAACGTTCACATCCAACGGGTGCAAAACAGTTGCACACGCGGAACACTAGGGTTAAGCTTAACAAGCCTAGCATGTGCAGACATGGCCTCGGAACACATGAGACCGAAAGGTAGAGCATGAATCGTATGGTTGATATGATTAGCTTAGAGATGCTTACCACTAAGACTATTCTCGACTCACGTGATGATCAGACTTGAGATAATGGATTTGGATCATGTACCACTCAAATGACTAGACAGATGTACTTTTTGAGTGGGAGTTCTTAAGTAATATGATTAAGTGAACTAATTGTCATGAACATAGTCTAATGGTCTTTGCGAATTACGATGTAGCTTGCGCTATAGCTCTACTATTTTTGTATGTTCCTAGAGAAAATTTAGTTGAAAGTTGAAAGTAGCAAACTTTGCAGACTGAGTCTGTAAAGCCGAGGATTGTCCTCGTTGCTGCGCAGAAGGCTTATGTCCTTAATGCACCACTCGGTGTGCTGCACCTCGAGCGTCGTCTGTAGATGTTGTGAACATCCGACATACACGTTTCTGATGACTACACGATAGTTCAGTACAAAATACTTAATGGCTTAGTAGCAAGGCGCCGAAGACGTTTTGAAACGTCACGGAACATAAGAGATGTTCTAAAGAGATGAAATTGTGATTTCATGCTTGTTCCCTTGTTAAAAGGTATGAGACCTCCGACAAGATTCTTTGTCCACGAAGTAAAGGAGAAAAGCTCAATCGTTGAGCGTGTGCTCAAATTGTCTGTGTACGACAATCGCTTCAATCAAGTGGGAGTTAATCTTCCATATTAGATAGTGCTGGTTCTCCAGAGTCACTGCCACCAAGCTGCGATAGCTTCATAATGAACTATAACATATCAAGGATAGATACAATGATCCTTGAGCGATTCGCGATGTTTGACACTGTGAAAGTAGAAATCAAGAAGGAGCATCAATAGTTGATGGTTAGTAAAACCACTAAGTTTCGAGAAAGGCAAGGGCGAGAAGGGATACTTCGTGAAACAGCAAAACAGTTGCTGCACTAATGAAGAAACCCAAGATTAAACCCAAGCCCGAGACTAAGTGCTTCTGTTATGAGGGGAACGGTCACTGAGGCGGAACAACTCTAGATACCTGGTAGATAAAAAGGCTGGCAAAGTCGAAAGAAGTATATTTCATATACTTGATGATTGATGTGTACTTTACTAGTACTCCTAGTAGCGCGAGGGTATTGGATACCGGTTCGGTTGCTAAGTGATTAGTAACACGAAATGAAAGTTATGGTATAAACGGAGACTAGCTAAAGGCGAGGTCACGATAAGTGTTGGAATTGTTTCCAAGGTTGATGTGATCAAACGTTGCACGCTCCCTCTATCATCGGGATTTTTGGTAAGACCTAAATAATTGTTATTTGGTGTTTGCGTTGAGCATGAACATCATCCGATCGTGTTTATTTCAATATGATTATTCATTTAAAGAGAATAATACTTGTTCTATTTGCTTGAATAATTACCCTCAATGGTTTATTGAATCTCGATCGTAGTGTTACACATGTTCATGATATTAGTGCCGAAAATACAAAGTAATAATGATAGTACCACTTAGTTGTGGCACTGCCACTTGAGTCAAGTTGGTATAAAATGCATGTGGAAGCTCCATGCTGATGGATCTTTGTACTCATTCATTTTTGAAACGTGTGAGACATGCAAACCATACCTGTTGGTATAAATGCATGAAGAAACTCCATGAGAGATGAATCGTTTGGGCTCGCTTGATTTTGAATCACTTGAGACATGCAAAACATGCCACATGAAACAAGAGAGTAACTTGTTGGGAATAATACATTTTTGATGTGTGTAGTCCAATGAGTGCTAGGGCACGGAGTGGATATCGTTATGTTCTTACTTCACAGACGATTTGAGTAGATAGAAGAGTATTTACTTGATGAATCACAAAGTCTGAAATATTGAAAAATTCAATTATGTTTCAGAGTGAAGTTCGTTGTAACAAGAGGATAAACTGTCTACGATATGATCATAGAAATGAATATCTGAGTTATGAGTTTTGGTATGCAGTTAAGACAATGTGGAAATTGTTTCGCAGTTCATGCCACCTGGAACACCATAGTGTGATGATGTGTCTGAACGTCTTAGCCACGCCCTATTTGATATGGTGCATACTATGATGTCTGTTATCAAATTACCAGTATCGTTTATGGGTTATGCATTAGAGACAACCGCATTCACTTTAAATAGGGCACCGCGTATTTCCGTTGAGATGACACAGTATAGACTAAGGTTTAGATAAATCTAAGCTGTCGTTTCTTGAAAGTTTGGAGCTGCGATTCTTATGTGAAAAAGTTTCAGTCTGATAAGCTCGAACCCAAAGCGGATAAATGCATCTTCATAAGATATCCAAAACAGTTGGATACATCTCCTATCTCAGATCCGGAAGCAAAGTGTTTGTTTCTAGAAACGGGTTCTTTCTTGAGGAAAGGTTTCTCTCGAAAGAATTGAGTGGGAGGGTGATAGAACTTGATGAGGTTTTTGAACCATCACTTCGACTAGTGTGTAGCAGGGCACAGGAAGTTGTTCCTATGGCGCCTACACCAACTGAAGTGGAAGCTGATGATGGTGATCATTGAGCTTCAGATCAAGTTACTACAAACCTCGTAGGTCGACAAGGTCGTGTAATACTACAGAGTGGTATGTAACCCTGTCTTGTAGGTCATGTTGTTGAACAATAATGAACCTACGAGCTATGGAGAAGCAATGGTGGGCCCGAATTTTGACAAATGGCTGGAGGCCATGAAATCCGAGAGAGAATCCATATGTGAGAACAAAGTATAGACTTTGGACGAACGTGATGGTCGTTGGACTGTTAAGTAAAGATGGATATTTATAAAGGAAGACAGACGATGATGGTGAATCGTCACTATTAAGAAAAGCTCGACTTGTCACAAAGATGTTTCCCACAAGATCAAATAGTTGACTATGATGAGACATTCTCACTCGTAGCGATGCTAAAAGTCTGTTGGAATTATGTTAGTAGTTGCTGCAATATTTGTGAAATATTGCACATAGGAAGGCAAAAACATTGTTTCCTCGACGGTTTCCTTGAGCAAACATTGTATGTGATACAACCAGAAGGTTTTGTCGATCCTAAAGATACTAACAAGTATGCAAGCTCCAGCGATCCTTCAATGGACTGATGCAAGCATCTCGAAGTTGGAATATACACTTTGATGAGATGATCAAAGATTTTGGGTTTGTACAAGGTTTATGAGAAACTTGTATTTACAAAGAAGTGAGTGGGAGCACTATAGAATTTCTGATAAGTATATGTGGTTGACATATTGTTGATCAAAAATAATGTAGAATTTCTGTGAAGCATAAAAGCTTGTTTGAAAAGAGTTTTTCAAAGGAATGCCTGGATTGAGCTACTTGAACGTTGAGCATCAAGATCTATGGAGATAGATCAAAACGCTTAATAGAAGTTTCAACAAGATGCATGCCTTGACAAGTTTTTGAAGGAATTCGAAATAGATCAGCAAAGAAGGAGTTCCTGACTATGTTGTAAGGTGTGAATTTGAGTAGGACTCAAAACCCGACCACGACAGAATAAAGAGAGTAGACGAAGGTCGTCTTCTATGCCTTAGCCGTAGACTCTAAAGTATGTCGTGCTGAGTACCGCACCTGATGTGTGCCTTGCAGCAAGTCTGTTAAGAGGTACACAGAGTGATCCAGGATTGAATCACTGATCAGCGGTCAAAGTTATCCTTAGTAACTAAATAGACTAAGGATTTTTTCTTGATTATGGAGGTGGTTAAAGAGTTCCTCGTAAAGGGTTACGTCGATGCAAGCTTTGACACTAATCCGAATAACTATGAATAGTGAAACGGATTCGTATAGTAGAGTAGATATTTGGAGCATTTCTAAATAGGACGTAGTAGCAGCATCTATAAGATGACATAAAGATTTGTAAAGAACACACGGATCTGAAAGTTTCAGAATCGTTGACAAAAACATCTCTCACGAGCAAGACGTGATGAGACCCCAGAACTATATGGGTGTTGGATTCGTTGAAATCACATGGTGATGTGAACTAGATTATTGACTCTAGTGCAAGTGGGAGACTGTTGGAAATATGCCCTAGAGGCAATAATAGTTAGTTATTATTATATTTCTTTGTTCATGATAATCGTTTATTATCCATGCTATAATTGTATTGATTGGAAAAACAATACTTGTGTGGATACATAGACAAAACACTGTCCCTAGTAAGCCTCTAGTTGACTAGCTCGTTGATCAAAGATGGTCAAGGTTTCCTGGCCATAGGCAAGTGTTGTTACTTGATAATGGGATCGCATCATTAGGAGAATCATGTGATGGACTAGACCCAAACTAATAGACGTAGCATGTTGATCGTGTCATTTTGTTGCTACTATTTTCTGCGTGTCAAGTATTTGTTCCTATGACCATGAGATCATATAACTCACTAACACCGGAGGAATGCTTTGTCTGTATCAAACGTCGCAACGTAACTGGGTGACTATAAAGATGCTCTACAGGTATCTCCGAAGGTGTTCGTTTAGTTAGTATGGATCAAGACTGGGATTTGTCACTCCGTATGACGGAGAGGTATCTCGGGGCCCACTCGGTAATACAACATCACACACAAGCCTTGCAAGCAATGTGTCTTAGTGTAAGTTGCGGGATCTTGTATTATAGAACGAGTAAAAAGACTAGCCGGTAAACGAGATTGAAATAGGTATGCGGATACTGACGATCGAATCTCAGGCAAGTAACATACCGAAGGACAAAGGGAATGACATACGGGATTATATGAATCCTTGGCCTTGAGGTTCAAACGATAAGATCTTCGTAGAATATTTAGGATCGAATATGGGCATCCAGGTCCCGCTATTGGATATTGACCGAGGAGTCTCTCGGGTCATGTCTACATAGTTCTCGAACCCGTAGGGTCTGCACACTTAAGGTTCGACGTTGTTTTATGCGTATTTGAGTTATATGGTTGGTTATCGAATGTTGTTCGGAGTCCCGGATGAGATCACGGACGTCAAGAGGGTTTCCGGAATGGTCCCGAAACGAAGATTGATATATAGGATGACCTCATTTGGTTACCGGAAGGTTTTCGTACATTACCGGAAAAGTTTCGGGCTCATCGGTAGTGTACTGGGAGTGCCGGGAGGGGTGCCGGGGACCATCAGGAGGGGTGTCACGCCCCAAGGGGTCTCATGGGCTCTGGGAAGAGATAAACCAGCCCCAAGTGGGCTGGAATAAGTTCCCACTAAGGCCCATAAGGTTTGAGAAGGAAAAAACACAAGGTGGAAAGAGTTTCCAAGTGGGAAGGTGGAATCCTACTCCAAGTAGGATTGGAATAGGACTCCTCCACCTCCAATTTCGGCCAAATATTTAGGTTTTGAGGCTGCCTCCTCCCCTCCCCCCCTCCTATATATAGTGGGGTTTTAGGGCTGATTTGAGACAACTTTTGCCACGGCAGCCCGACCACATACCTCCACGGTTTTACCTCTAGATCGCGTTTCTGCGGAGCTCGGGCGGAGCCCTGCTGAGATTAGATCACCACCAACCTCCACAGTGCCGTCACGCTGCCGGATAACTCATCTACCTCTCCGTCTCTCTTGCTGGATCAAGAAGGCCGAGATCATCTTCGAGCTGTACGTGTGCTGAAGGCGGAGGTGCTGTCCGTTCGGCACTAGATCGGAGCGGATCGTAGGACGGATCGCGGGACGGTTCGTGGGACGGTTCGCGGTGCGGATCGAGGGACGTGAGGACGTTCCACTACATCAACCGCGTTTCTTAACGCTTCTGCTGTGCGATCTACAAGGGTATGTAGATCGGAAATCCCCTCTCGTAGATGGACATCACCATGATAGGTCTTCGTGCGCTTTGGAAATTTTTTGTTTCCCATGCGACGTTCCCCAACACCGGGTTCATGCAGTGCTTCGCGCCACCCGCATCGCCCAGACCGTGTCCGTCGGTGCTACCGGCGCGCGCCAATCGCCGTCACCCGTGGTGAACGCTACTGATACGTCTCCATCGTATCTACTTTTCCAAACTCTTTTGCCCTTGTGTTGGACTCTAATTTGCATGATTTGAATGGAACTAACCCGGACTAACGCTTTTTCAGCAGAATTGCCATGGTGTTGTACTTGCGCAGAAATAAAAGTTCTTGGAATGACCTGGAAATTTATGAGGATTTTTTGTGGAATATATAATAATACTGGCGCAAGAATCAACCGGAGATGTGGAGCGAGGAGCCCACAAGCCCAAGAGGCGCGACCCCCTGTCCGTGCCTAGCATGCTTGTGGGGCCCTCGTGGCTCCGCCACCTCCAACTCCAGCTCTATTTAGTCCCTTTCGCCCAGAAAAAAATCAAGAAAAGTCTTCATCGCGTTTTACTATATGGAGGCGCCGCCACCACCTGTTCTTCCTCTAGAGGGAAGATCTGGAGTCCGTTCTGGGCTCCGGAGAGGGGAGATCGTCACCGTCGTCATCACCAACCTTCTTCATCGCCAATTCCATGATGCTCTTAATCGTTCATGAGTCATCTCATCGTAGGCTTGCTAGAAAGTGATGGGTTGGATGAGATCTATCATGTAATCGAGTTAGTTTTGATGGGGATTCATCCCTAGTATCCACTATGTTCTGAGATTGATATTGCTACTACTTTGCCATGCTTAATGCTTGTCACTAGGGCCCGAGTGCCATGGTTTCAGATCTGAACCTATTATGTTCTCATCAATATATGTGTGTTCTTGATCCTATCTTGCAAGTTGTAGTCACCTACTATGTGTTATGACCCGGCAACCCCGGAGTGACAATAGCAGGAACCACTCCTGGAGATGACAATACTATGTTCATGTATTCACTAAGTGCAAATGCTTTGTTGCGGTTCTCTATTAAAAGTCGAACCTTAATATCCCGTAGTTTCCATTAGGACCCCGCTGCCACGGGAGGGATGGACAATAGATGTAATGCAAATTATTTTCCATAAGCACGTATGACTATATATGGAATGCATGCCTACATTACATTGATGAACGGGAGCTAGTTACATATCTCCCCATGTTATAACTGTTGCATGATGAATGTCATCCGGCATAATTATCCATCACCGATCCAATGCCTACGAGTCTTTTTCTACTGGTCCTTGCTACTGTTACCGCTACTGTTGTCACTGCTGCTACTGTTACCGCTACTAGTGTCACTACTGGTACTGCTACCATTGCTAACATTGCTATCACACTACTTTGCTACTGAAACTTTGTTGCAGTTCTAAGTCTTTCAGGTGTGGTTGAATTGACAAATCAACTGCTAATACCAGAGAATATTCTTTTTCTTCCCCTTGTGTCGAATCAATAAATTTGGGTTGAATACTCTACCCACGAAAACTGTTGCGATCCCTATACTTGTGGGTTATCAGCTGCCACCGGCCCCGAAGTTCAAGACCAACAAGGTTCCTCCCAGCCGGTGACCCAACTGGTCGACGGCCGCACCACCACTCCATCACTGCCAGGCCTTCGGGATCGGCATTGCGTGCCCGGCCAGAGATGCCCCACGGCTGGCGTGTGCTTGCCATGGCCACCGAGCTCCTCCGTTACCGGCCTGCACCTGACCGCCACGACGACTGGATCAAGCGCATCTAAGAGCTCATCGCTGCCGCCAGTGACTCTGTGGTGCTCTCCTCCTCGCCCCGACCCTAGCCGTCCCTGGCGAACAACGGGGAACAAGACGCCCCACCCCCACCCCCGCGACGTGTCATGGACCCCGAACCCAGGCAGGATGCGCGACCCCACGCCCGGCCTCGTGAACCCAGGGCGGGACCCAGAGATGAAGCAAACTACCAGATGATCCCTCGTCCCCGCGCCAATGTATGCATGCCCCCGGCGCTGGAAATTCCGTGTCGTGAGCGCGCCCCACTCGAAGCAGACCCCGTGGAGCAACAAGACCCGGTGGCACCCACGCGTACCGTACCCGTTGGACACGTGGGGTACCTCGATATCGCCCCCGAGCTCTACCCCGCTGCATGGCCCAGCAAGTTCAAGCCCGACCTGCCCCCGCGTTACGACGACAACCAAGACCCGGCTGAGTTCGTGCAACTCTACACGCTGAGCATCAGGGCGAGGGGAGGAGGCGACAAAAATCATGGCGTGTTAGTTCCCCATGGCACTCAAGGGTGGCGCACTCGCTTGGCTCCTTAACCTGCCGAAGGCGTCCATCACCTCCTGGGACGGCCTGTGCGAGCGCTTCATCGCCAAGTTCCATGGCACCCGCGACCGTGCCCCCAACGTGAATGACCTGCAACGCGTCAAGCAGCAGGAGGGAGAGACCCTGCACAAGTTCATACAGTGCTTCACGGTCATGCGCCTCAACATCCCTAAGGCATCAGACGAGTCACCAACCTCAAGATGAAGGAGGAGCTCTCCATGAACGATGAAATGAGCACCACACTGGAGATGTTCAACTTGGCAAGCAAATGCGCCAAGGCTGAAGAAGGATGCCTGTCCCTCCTCGGCCCCCAAGCAGCGGACCCAAAAGAGAAGAAAGTCAAAGCCAAGGAGGTGAAGCACAAGGCCCCGGTGCTGCTCGCCACCGAGCCTGAGGCGAAGCATGTCCGAGGGGGAGAGAGCCCGTCCAGAGGGGGGCCGGCATGCATCTTGCATGGCACCAGCGGCCATGATACCTCCGATTGTCAAGAACTCCGTCTGGACCGTGGCGAACACTTCAACAGGCGCCCCGTACGGTTCGACCGAAGCCCCACGCGCGGTCGAGGACGCAATGGGGGCCGCTGGGATAACCGAGAGCCGCGTCAGGGGTGGATTGAACAGCCTAAGGAGGACCCCTGGCATAGCCAGCCTCAGGAGGACCGTTGGCATGATAACCCTCAGGAGAGGCAACAACGCGGTCAGCCTCGTGAGGCTCGCCCTCGGGAGTCGGGACTGCCCTTGTTGCCTTAGCCACCCATGAGGAGGGATGAAGACAGGCAGGACGACGGGGCTGGTGAGTTCTAGGAGGCCAGGGCGGTTGCCTCCATCATGGGCGGCGCCCAGACCCCAACCTCCAACCACGCCTTCAAGCAGTTTTGCCCCGGAGGTGAATGTCGCCCTCCTGAGGCCAAAAGCAATGCGCACCTCAACTGGTACCAGACCACCATCACCTTTGACCCAAGCGATCAACTCAGGTGCTTGTTCATGGCTGACAAACTCCCAATCATGTGCACAGATGTCCCACAAGCGTATGGGATCGCAGCAGTTTTTGAGGGTAGAGTATTCAACCCAAATTTATTGATTCGCTCACTAGGGGAAGCTAAAGAATATTCTCAAATATTAGCAGCTGAATTTTTCAGATTCGACCACACCTGAAAGGTTAGTGTCTGCAAGCAAAGTATCAGTAGCAAGGTAGTATGATAGCAACGGTGCCAGAAATGATCTGTTGACACGACAGACTATTCCTAACTGTTGTATCAATGGCACCAGCACGTTGACGGGGGATTATTCTTGAGAACAATGCTTCCCCGGCTACGACTCCAACAAATTCTTGCAACAAGTAACAGCGGAGTAGTAAGGAACATCAGTAGCAGCAGTAGCAGAGTAACAAGTAACAGAAGTAGTGAAAGCAGCAGCAAAGTGGCCCAATCCCTTTGGCAGAAAGGCACAAGGCTAGGCAAAGTAACGTAGCGAGAACTAGTAGTAAAAGACTCGTAGGCAGCGGATCGGTGATGGATGAGTATGACGGATGTGATTCATCATGTAACATCTATAACACGGAGAGATAAGTAACTAGCTCTCGTTCGTCAATCTAATGTAGGCATGTATTCTGTATGTAGTCATACGTGCTTAGGGAAAAGAACTTGCATGACATCTATTGTCCATCCCTCCCGTGGCGGCGGGGTCCTAATGGAAACTACGGGATATTAAGGTTCTCCTTTCAATAAAGAACCGGACCAACGCATTAACACGCGGTGAATACATGAACTCCTCATACTATGGTCATCTCCGGGAGTGCTTCTGGCTATTGTCACTCCGGGGTTGCCGGGTCATAACACGTAGTAGGTGACTACAACTTGCAAGATAGGATCTAAAACACACATATATTGGCGACAACATAATAGGTTCGAATCTAATATCATGGCACTCGGGCCCTAGTGACAAGCATTAAGCATAGCCAAGTAGTAGCAACCTCAATCTAGAACATAGTGGATACTAGGGATCAATCCCCGTCAAGAACTAACTCGATTACATGATAGATCCCATCCAACTCATCACCGTCCAACAAGCCTACGATGAGATTACTCACGAACGATCAAGAGCATCATGGAATTGTCGATGGATAAAGGTTGATGATGACGATGGCGACGATTTCCCCTCTCCGGAGCTCGAGACAGACTCCAGATCTGCCCTCCAGATGAAGAACAGGCTATGGCGGCGCCTCCGTATCGCAAAACACGATGAAACCTTCTCTCTAATTTTTTTCAAGGCGAAACGGAAGATATAGAGCTGAGATTGGGGGCGGTGGTGCCACGTGGGCCCCACAAGCCTGCATGGCGCGGCCATAGGGGGTGGCCATGGCCTGTGGGCTTGTGGCCCACTGGCACGCCCCCTCTGGTGGATCTTTGCGCAGGTATTTTTCTTTTATTCCACAAAAAATCTCCATAAATTTTTAGGACATTCCAAGAAGTTTTATTTCTGCACAAAAACAACACCATGGCAATTTTGCTGAAAACAAGATCAGTCCGAGTTAGTTCCGTTCAAATCATGCAAATTAGAGTCCAAAACAAGGGAAAAGAGTTTGGAAAAGTAGATACGACGGAGACGTAACATGGACCCTGACCATCAGCAACGTCCTCGTCACCAAGACCCTCATTGATAGTGGAGCAGGGCTAAACTTCCGCTCAGTTGAGACCTTAGAGAAACTCCAGTTGCCGTACGAACATCTCATGCCAACCAAGCCCTTCTAAGGAGTAATAGAGGGGTCCACCGTGCCCATTGGGCAAGTGCATCTGCCCGTCACCTTCGGCGAGTGCAAGAACTACCACACTGAGATCATCGTCTTCGACGTCGCGCACATTCACCTGCGATACAACGCAATCCTCGGGTTCCAACGGTCGCCAAGTTCATGGATGTAATCCACCATGGTTACAATGTCCTCAAGATGCCAGGGAGCGACAGCGTCATTACCATCCCCTGTGACGAGAAGGATGTCAAGTGTACACTTGAGCACGCCTACCGCGCGGCAGCGGAAGAACGCTCGGACGACGAAGAAGACGAGCTGCGTCACGAGGACCCATGCAAGATGAAGAAAGAGCTCCTCCCCACGGAGCGCCTCGGGGCTTTGGGCTCCGTGTCGGGGGATGGGGCCATGCCCCCCATCACATAGAAATGTGCGCACGGCTCCCCCCTTGGGTCAGGGTTGGGGGTGGCGTTCGAGCACATCCCGCGAATCCATCATCAGAGGATTCCAAGAACTTCGAGAGGCCCAGGCCATGCGACGCGGTGACTGCACTGCACCACCAATCGAAGTCGCCGTCGTCGAGAGGGTTTACCGGCCCCGCATCTGCATCAACGCGCCCGCAACCAACATAGCCATGACATACGGCACCTTCTGGCCTACGCTGGTGATGACCCACAAGTATAGGGGATCAATCGTCGTCCTTTCGATAAGTAAGAGTGTCGAACCCAACGAGGAGCAGAAGGATCTGACAAGTGGTTTTCAGCAAGGAAATATCTGTAAGCACTGAAATTATCGGTAACAAGTGATTGTGTGGTGAGATGATTCGTGGCAAGCAACAAGTAACAAAAGTAGTAACGGTGCAACAAAGTCGCCCAATCACATTTGTAGCAAGGGACAAGTGTGCACAAAGTCTTATAGCAGGAAAAATGCTCCCGAGGACACACGGGAATTTTTGTCATGCTAGTTTTCATCATGTTCATATGATTCACGTTCGTTACTTTGATAGTTTGATATGTGGGTGGACCGACGCTTGGGTACTGCCCTTACTTGGACAAGCATCCCACTTATGCTTAACCCCTCTCGCAACCATCCGCAACTACTAAAGAAGAATTAAGACAAAGTCTAACCATAGCATTAAACTAGTGGATCCAAATCAGCCCCTTACGAAGCAACGCATAAACTAGGGTTTAAGCTTCTGTCACTCTAGCAACCCATCATCTACTTACTACTTCACAGTGCCTTCCTCTATGCCCAAATAATGGTGAAGTGTTATGTAGTCGACGTTCACATAATACCACTAGCGGAAAAACAGCATACAACACATCAAGTTACCGAACAAATACCAAATTCACATGACTGCTATTAGCATGACTTATCCCATGTCCTCAGGAACAAAAGTAACTACTCACAAAGCATAATCATATTCATGACCAGAGAGGTAATGAGTAGCATCAAGGAGCTGAACATAAAATCTTCCACCAAATAATCCAACTAGCATCAACTACAAAGAGTAATCAACACTACTAGCAACCTTACAAGTACCAATCGGAGTCGCGAGACGGAGATTAGTTACAAGTGATGAACTAGGGTTTGGAGATGAGATGGTGCTGATGAATATGTTGATGGTGACGAGTCCCCTCCGATGAGAGGAGTGTTGGTGATGACGATGGCGACGATTTCCCCCTCCGGGAGGGACGTTTCCCCGGTAGGATCGTCCTGCCGGAGCTCTAGATTTGTTCTGCTCGAGTTCCACCTCGTGGTGGCGGCGAATCCATGAAAAAGCTCATACTCGATTTTTTTTTCGGACGAAACCCTTCATATAGGTGAAGAGGGGGGGGCAGTGGGCCAGCAGACTGCCCACAAGCCCCCTAGGCGCGGCCAGGGGGTGGTCGCGCCTAGGAGGCTTGTGGTCACCTGCTGGCGCCCCTCTGGTGCTTCTTCGGCCGAGTATTTTTTATAAATCTAGATAAAAATCATCGTTGATTTTTACGGCGTTTGGAGTTGGGCAGAATAGGTATCTCAAACATGCTCCACTTTCAGGCCAGAATTCCAGCTGCCGACATTCTCCCTCTTCTTGTAAACCTTGCAAAATAAGAGAGAAAAGGCATAAGAATTGTACCGTGAAGTGAAATAACAGCCCAAGAAGCGATAAATATCAACATGAAAACATGATGCAAAATGGACGTATCAACTCCACATATTTAGGGAGAGAGGTGTCGACAAAACAAAATACGAACATGCATGCATCATGATCATGATCAGAACAGCAATACCAACATATAATCTCTCATGCTAAAGTGACAATTCCTTCACAAAGTAAAGTATGGATCAAGAACCTTACCGAGAAGTAACAACCGATAGCCTTTAGTCATTTACGCAATTGCAATTTATCACAACATCAGAAGGAGTCAAATAAGAGCTTGTAAAGCAAATCCACATACTCAATCATCCTTTTGTTCTCTACAATTGCTACAACTCACGTGGTATTCATGAGATCAAAGTTTCAGCTGGACACAGAGAAAGATAGGGGCTTATAGTTTTGCCTCCCAACAGCTTACCTCAAGGGTAATGTCAACAATAATAATTCATGAATACTTACTTCCAAGTTGACATATGAATATAGATCTTTCCCAAGCATATGGCGTTAGCCAAGATAAAGGAGAGACAAGGAATTGGTGAAGATCACCATGACTCTTTCAAGGGCAAAAAGTGGTACAAGATAGGCCCTTCGCAGAGGGAAGAAGAGGTTGTCATGCACTTTTGAGGTTTGGATGTGTGTCCTCTTAGTGCGGAGGAACGCCACTTTATATTGCCTCCTGTGATAAAGAACTTTATTATGCAGTCTGTCTCTTTTATGTCTTCCTCATCAAAGGTTCGTACAAATCTTATTTTCCACACACTAATAGATCATACATATTAGAGAGAAATTTTTATTGTTTGCACCGATGACAACTTACTTGAGGGATCTTATTCAATCCATAGGTAGGTATGTTGGACTCTCATGGCAAAACTAGGTTGAAGGTTTGTGGATGCACAAGTAGTATCTCTACTTAGTGCGGGAGGTTTGGCTAATATGAGGTGGAAGCAATCGTCACATGCTAAGGGATCTCTAATCATATAACATTGTTCGGAACCAAGCAAACACAATTCATTACGTTGTCTTCCTTGTCGAACAACTACTTCTAGGCATGCAATAGTTTAGTGAGTATTCACAATCATAGGTCATGTCAGAGATAATATATTTATATGTGAACCTCTCCTTCTTTATCACTTGCTATTAATTGCAACGATGACCAAGGTCTACGTTTGTATACCCTCAACAAGTTTCAATCATCATTCTTTTTATATGTGAAGCCATCACTTCCCATAAGATCATTACATGATCTTTCATGCTTTTGTTCTTTTCTCAATCTATTGATCATGGCAAGAGGCAAAGCCCTTCAACTAAGACACTCTTTATTATATGGCTCACCATCTCGAATACATCGGGGGTGACACAAAGCAAAACTCAAGACTAAACACTAAGACTTTTAATCTACTAGAGAAAGAGAAAACTGAAAAGGAAAACTAAAACAAAGGTAAAGGCAAAAGATGTGATGGCGATATGACACCGAGGAAACTCCCCCAAGCTTGGCACAAGCCAAGGGGACTGCCCATACCAATGCTCAGTTGTCTTCCTTTGGTGGTGATGGTGGTGGAGTTGTTGCAACATGGGCTTGATCCTCCGTCTTCCAAGGCATAGGTGCTCCATCATGGAAAGATGAACGAGTCTCCAGAATCCTGAAATCTGCAGCCAACCGTATTGATTTAAATCTATACTCATACTCAGAGTTTTGGTTCTGCAGGTCATAGATCTGGGCCTGGAGTTGATCAATCATGTCATGGAGCCTGGAGAGGTGCTTCCCAATGTCACTGGCATCAATCATGTGCTTGTTGGTGAACTCCGTGATCATCATGTGGTTGGCGTTGAGTCCACGCTCCACCATCCCTTGGCACTTGAAGACTTGTTGCTCCATTGCTTCGAGCCTCGTCTCCACGCTTCAGGTCTTCTTGGGCCCCTCAACATCAGAGATGTGCAACATCCCCTCACGCATCTCGATAGATTAAGGGTGTTGCAGCACTCCCGTGAGGTAGGGATTGATGACCTTCTCGAAGATCTTGTCCTTCGGAGCTTTTCGAGAAGTCATAGCGATCTGGATCTGCAACAGAAACAGGCTCGAAACAAAAAACAGAGGAAATCTGCATGATATAGGGGTCAGACCTCACGGGAGAATATATATTGATTTTTTTTAGACCAAAAGGAGTACTCCGCACGAAAACGGAGTCTGGGAGGCGCACGAGGTGGCCACAAGCCCCCCAGGCGCGGCCAGGGGGTGGGCCCGCACCGGGCAGGCTTGTCGCCTCCTCGCGCACTTTCCGGACTACTTCCAATTTTTTTATTTTTTCAAATATTCCAAAACGGAGAAAGTTTCCTACTGGAAAATTTTTGGACTCTGTTTTCTTACCGAATCACATAGCTCTTCGTTTTCGGAGTCTGAAACAGGCTGATAAATGTCCCTTAGTTATTCTTACAGAGTTATGGTATTGATGATATTGCTTTCAAAATTTATGGGAGTACCTGAGATATAATGCTCGATTCTCTGCCCATTTACAACTCCCGGACAATTACCTTCCGTGTTGTTGATCTTGATAGCACCGGAACGATATACTTCCTCAACAACATAGGGACCTTCCCATTTAGGGAGAAGCTTGCCTGCAAAGAATCTTAAATGAGAGTTATATAGCAAGACATAATCACCTACATTGAACTCACTCTTTTGTATCCTCTTATCATGCCATATCTTCACCTTCTCTTTGAACAACATGGCATTCTCATATGCATGAGTTCTCCATTCATCAAGCGAGCTAATATCAAATAACCTCTTCTCACCGGCAAGTTTGAAATCAAAGTTGAGCTCTTTGATTGCCCAATAAGCTTTATGCTCTAGCTCAAGAGGTAGATGACATGCTTTACCGTACACCATTTTGTACGGATACATGCCCATGGGATTCTTAAAGGCAGTTCTATAAGCCCACAGTGCATCATCGAGCTTCTTAGACCAATTCTTTCTAGACCTGTTGACAGTCTTTTGCAGAATTAGTTTAATCTCTCTATTGCTTAGCTCTACTTGACCACTGGACTGAGGGTGATAGGGACACGCAATTCTATGGTTGACATCGTACTTAGCAAGTGTTTTACGGAAAGCACCATGAATGAAATGTGAACCATCGTCGGTCATCAGATATCTAGGGACTCCAAATCTAGGGAAAATAACTTCTTTACGCATCCTGATAGAAGTGTGATGATCCGCACTACTAGTGGGGATAGCTTCTACCCACTTAGTGACGTAATCAACAGCAACTAGGATATGAGTATACCCGTTAGATTTTGGAAAAGGTCCCATATAATCAAAGCCCCAAAGATCAAATGGTTCAATGACAAGTGAATAGTTCATAGGCATTTCCTGACGTTTGCTAATTTTACCTATTCTTTGACATTCATCACAAGACAAGACAAACTTACGGGCATCCTTGAAGAGAGTGGGCCAATAGAAACCTGATTGCAGTACCTTAAGTGCAGTTCTATCTCCCGCATGGTGTCCTCCGTAGGCCTCGGAGTGACACTTCTGTAGGATCTGTCCATGTTCAAGTTCAGGTACACAATGTCTAATAACACCATCTACTCCTTCCTTATAAAGGTGAGGATCATCCCAAAAGTAGTGTCTTAAGTCAAAGAAGTAGCTCTTATTTTGCTGGTATGTGAAACTAGGTGGTATATATTTGGCAACGATATAATTTGCATAATCAGCATACCACGGTGCACTACGTGAAGCATTGATGACATTCAATTGCTCACTGGGAAAGCTATCATCAATAGGTTGTGGGTCATCAAGAACGTTCTCCAACCTAGACAAGTTATCTTCTACGGGGTTATCAGCACCCTTCATGTCAACAATGTGCAAATCTAATTCTTGTAGCAAGAGAACCCATCTGATAAGTCTAGGTTTAGCGTCTTTCTTCCCCATAAGGTACTTAATAGCAGCATGATCAGTGTGAATAGTGACTTTGGAGTCAATTATGTAAGACCTGAACTTTTCACATGCAAACACGACTGCGAAGAATTCCTTTTCCGTAGTAGCATAGTTTCTTTGGGCACTGTCTAGAGTTTTACTAGCATAATGAATAACATTCAACTTCTTATCAACTCTTTGCCCTAGAACAGCACCAACAACATAATCACTAGCATCACACATGATTTCAAAAGGCAAGTTCCAATCAGGTGGTTGAACAATAGGTGCCGTTAACAAAGCCCTCTTAAGTATTTCGAAAGCTTCCTCACAATCAGCGTCAAAGACAAAAGGAATATCCTTTTGCAAGAGATTGGTAAGAGGCCTAGAAATCTTAGAGAAGTCTTTAATGAACCATCTATAGAAACCAGCATGACGAAGGAAACTTCTTATACCTTTGATATCTGTGGGGTACGACATTTTCTCGATTGCATCAACCTTAACCTTATCAACTTCAATACCTCTTTCAGAAATTTTATGTCCTAAGACGATGCCTTCATTAACCATAAAGTGGCACTTCTCCCAATTCAAGACAAGATTGGTGTCTTTACATCTCTACAAGACTCGATCAAGGTCACTGAGGCAATCATCAAAGGAAGACCCATAAACGGAGAAGTTATCCATGAAAACCTCAACAATCTTTTCACATAAGTCAGAGAATATAGCCATCATACATCTTTGAACAGTGGGGGATGCATTACATAAGCCAAAAGGCATACGTCTATAAGCAAAGGTACCGAAAGGGCAGGTGAAAGTGGTTTTCTCCTAATCAGATTGTGCAACTGGTATTTGGGAGAAACCAGAATAACCGTCTAGAAAGCAGAACTGTGTGTGCTTAGACAGTCTTTCTAGCATTTGCTCGATAAAAGGCAAAGGGTAATGACCTTTCCTAGTGGCTTTATTCAATTTCCTAAAATTGATCACCATCCTATAGCCAGTAATAATCCATTGCGGGGTCAATTCATCCTTATCATTAGGGACAACGGTAATACCTCCCTTCTTAGGAACGCAATGCACCGGACTCACCCAACCGCTATGAGCAACAAGATAGATAATACCCGTGTCAAGAAGCTTTACGATTTCTTTTCTTACTACTTCTTTCATCTTAGGATTTAATCTCCTTTGACGATCAGCAACTGGTTTGAAATCAGGATTGGTTTTAATCTTGGGCTGGCATAGAGTGGGACTAATGCCCTTAATATCATCAAGAGTATATCCAATAGAAGCACGGTGCTTCCTTAGAGTTTTTAGTAACTTCTTTTCTTCATGCTCTGAGAGGCTAGCACTAATTATTACATGATATATCTTTTTCTCATCAAGATAAGCATACCTAAGAGTATCAGGCAACTGTTTAAGCTCGAACACAGGATCACCCTTTGGTGGGGGTGGATCCCCAAGTAGTTCAACACGCAAGTTATTCTTAAGTATAGGATATTGTTCTAAGACAACTCTATCTATCTCATCCCTTTCATCCATATGCATATCATTTTCATGCTCAAGCAAGTATTGCTCTAAGGGATTAGTAGGAGGTACGGCAATAGAAGCTAAGGCAATAGTTTCATCCTTACTAGGAAATTCCTTTTCATGAGGTTCTCTACCAAACTTGGAGAAATTGAACTCGTGTGACACACCGTCAAAGCCAACAGTGACAGTTTGCTTCTCACAATTAATATGAGCATTGACGGTATTGAGAAAAGGTCTACCAAATATGATGGGACAAAAGCTATCTTGTGCGGTAGCAAGAACGAGGAAATAAGTTGGATACTTCATTTTACCACACAAGACTTCAACATCCCTATCAATTCCCACACGGCAGATAATATCTCTATTGGCAAGCTGAATACTGACATTAATAGGCTCTATCTCAACTGGTGCAATCTCGTCTTTGATTTCATCATATAAGGATTGAGGTATTGCACTAACACTAGCACCCACGTCACATAAACCATGATAACAATGATCTCCTATCTTAACAGAAACAACGGGCGTGCCAACAACAGGCCTATGTTTGTCTCTAGCGTGAGGTTTAGCAATTCTAGAAGTGAATATTATGTCCCTCAACATCGTAGGACAGAAGATCTTTGGTAATAGCAATGCTAGGTTCAACTGTAATTTGATCACGGGGTGTAGGTGTTCTAATGTAGCCTCTACGTATCACAGTTGAAGCTTTAGAATGATCCTTTATCCTAACAGGGAAAGTAAGCACTGGGAACAACAGGATCATTATAGGCAATGACTCTCTCTTCAGCTGGAGTGGGTTTAACTACATTGACTTCTAAAGGAGGATGATATTTAAACCACTTCTCTCTGGGGAGATCAATATGATTAGCAAATGATTCACACAATGAAGCTACTATCTCAGAGTCAAGTCCATACTTAGCGCTAAAGTCACAAAAAGTATTTGTATCAACAAAGGATTTAACGCAATCAAATGTGAAATTCATACCTGACTCCTTACCTTCTTAAAACTCCCAATATTCAGAGTTGCGTTTAATTCTCTCCAATAAATTCCATTCGAAGTCAATATCTCTCTTCATAAAAGAACCGGTACAAGAAGTATCAAGCATGGTGCGATCATCATGAGAAAGCCGAGCATAAAAGTTTTGAATGATAATTTCTCTCGAGAGCTCATGATTGGGGCATGAATATAACATTTATTTAAGCCTCCCCCAAGCATGAGCGATGCTTTCTCTGTCGCGAGGCCAAATATTCTAAATATAATTCCAATAACGATGTACTAAATGCATAGGATAAAACTTTTGATGAAATTCCAATTTCAACCGATTGTAGTCCCATGATCCAGTATCATCACATAGCCTATACCATGTCAACGCCTTATCCTTCGAAGATAAAGGAAAGACATTCTTCTTGACCTCATCCTCAGGCAAACCTGCAGGCTTAAATAAACCACAAACTTCATCTACATAGATCAGATGCAAGTCTGGATGTGGTGTTCCATCTCTTGTAAAAGGATTAGCCAGCAGTTTCTCAAGCATACCCGAAGGAAATTCAAAGAAAATATTTTCAGTAGCTGCAGCAGGTTGAGGAGCAACTATTTGTGCTTTCATTCGAGGTGAAGATACCCTGAACAAGCCCCTCAAAGGATTAGTATCCATAGTGAGAAGTGACATTAAATTTCAGCACACTATATGAATGTTTCCGTACCAAGTTCCACTTACCAAAGGCGCTTCACTCCCCGGCAACGGCGCGAGAAAAGAGTCTTGATGACCCACAAGTATAGGGGATCAATCGTAGTCCTTTCGATAAGTAAGAGTGTCGAACCCAACAAGGAGCAGAAGGATCTGACAAGTGGTTTTCAGCAAGGAAATATCTGCAAGCACTGAAATTATCGGTAACAAGTGATTGTGTGGTGAGATGATTCGTAGCAAGCAACAAGTAACAAAAGTAGAAATGGTGCAGCAAAGTTCCCCAATCCCTTTTGTAGCAAGGGACAAGCCTGGAAAAAGTCTTATAGGAGGAAAAACTCTCCCGAGGACACATGGGAATATTTATCATGCTAGTTTTCATCATGTTCATATGATTCGCATTCGTTACTTTGATAGTTTGATATGTGGGTGGATCGGCGCTTGGGTATTGCCCTTACTTCGACAAGCATCCCACTTATGATTAACCCATCTTGCAAGCATCCGCAACTACGAAAGAAGAACTAAGACAAAGTCTAACCATAGCATTAAACTAGTGGATCCAAATCAGCCCCTTACAAAGCAACGCATAAACTAGGGTTTAAGCTTCTGTCACTCTAGCAACTCATCATCTACTTACTACTTCCCAATGCCTTCCTCTAGGCCCAAATAATGGTGAAGTGTTATGTAGTTGACGTTCACATAACACCACTAGAGGAAAAACAACATACAACACATCAAATTACCGAACGAATACCAAATTCACATGACTACTGTTAGCATGACTTATCCCATGTCCTCAGGAACAAAAGTAACTACTAACAAAGCATAATCATATTCATGACCAGAGAGGTAATGAGTAGCATCAAGGATATTAACATAAACTCTTCCACCAAATAATCAACTAGCATCAACTACAAAGAATAATCAACACTACTAGCAACCTTACAAGTACCAATCGGAGTCGCGAGACGGAGATTGGTTACAAGTGATGAACTAGGGTTTGGAGATGAGATGGTGCTGATGAAGATGTTGATGGTGATGAGTCCCCTCCGATGACAGGAGTGTTGGTGATGACGATGGCGACGATTTCCCCCTCCGGGAGGGAAGTTTCCCCGTAGGATCGTCCTGCCGGAGCTCTAGGTTGGTTCTCCTCAAGTTCCTCCTCGTGGCGGCACCGAATCCACGAAAAAGCTCCTCCTCGATTTTTTTGCGGACGAAACCCTTTATATAGCAGAAGAGGGGACCAGTGGGCCAGCAGGCTGCCCACAAGCCCCCTAGGCGCGGCCAGGGGGGTGACCGCGCCTAGCAGGCTTGTGGCCACGTGCTCGCGCCCCTCTGGCGCTTCTTCGGTCCAGTATTTTTTATAAATCCAGAAAAAAATCATAGTTGATTTTTATGACGTTTGGAGTGCAGAATAGGTATCTCAAACTTGCTCCACTTTCAGGCCAGAATTCCAGCTGCCGACATTCTCCCTCTTCATGTAAACCTTGCAAAATAAGAGAGAAAAGGCATAAGAATTGTACCGTGAAGTGAAATAACAGCCCAAGAAGCGATAAATATCGACATGAAAACATGATGCAAAATGGACGTATCAGCTGGCTGGCTACCGACGGAAGTACCCGGACGCCAATGCCTTCATGCCCTTCGGGCTGGGGAACGCAACTGCCACCAACCAGAGGCTACAAAGGGTCATGCTCGTGCCCCGCCTGCTGGGGCGCCGCGAGGCAAAGGAGGAGATTCTCGGGCCAAGCGAATGCCCCGATCCACGGGAGGCGGTGGACCCGTGAGGGTCGCGACCGTGGAGACAAGAGATCAAGGGACGACGACGCCTTCGATACTTCAGCGGCACAACCGCCAGGTGACTTTTTGTTGGCTGCTTCCAGGTAAATTTTTGGTTCACCCCGTGTGCGGGCACCCTCAGGGCCATGCGGCCTCCCCGAGCTCAGGACACTCCTGCGGATACTACTTTCGATTATGCATCATTTGGTTGTTCAATTTCACCCGTTCAGAATCCTAATGTTCTTCCTTGCTTATATTGTCTGGCAGTCAGCCCCCCGCTTGGGGGCTCCGGTCAAAGCTTGTCCATGCAGATACGCAGCCTCGCTCAAAGAGAAGAAGAAGTCACCAAGGTTTGCCAATGACCAAAGCAAAATCAACTCAGTCCACCACTAACTCGGGGGTAGGGACACTCACGAGGCCGTAGCGTCCTCGCGACCTCCCATATACACCCCCGCCATGACACTCTCACGTAATAATGAGGCTGAGGCTGTAAACGCCCATGGCCCTCCAAGGACGCGGAGGGGTCCATCCCACGCCTAGTGGAAGCCCTATGCTCCGCACTGGGAAGAAGCTCAGTCCACCAATGACTCGGGGGTAAGGACACTCGCAAGGCCAAAGCGTCCTCACGACCTCCCATATACACCCCCACTGTGACACTCTCACGTAATAACGAGCCGAGGCTATATACACCCAGGACCCCCCGAGGACATGGAGGGGTCCACCCCACGCCTAGTGGAAGACCTATGCCCCGCACTAGATACAGATAGGGGCAATCAACATAGTCCGCCAATGACTACACCCTTAGCTAGCACCAATGCGGTCCGCCAATGACTGTGCCCACAGTTGGCACCAACACAACCCGTCAGCGGCTACACCCTCGGCCGGCAAGGAGATCAACACAGTCCACCTGCGAATTCGCTCACGCCCAGTACGTGGGGAAAACAGCTAAAGGTTCGGAGCTGCTCGCACGTCAAGGCGGACCGCTGAGCATCACGACTCTGGGGCCTAACTTTGCCCGTAGCCCCTTCCCCCTTTGGGCCGTCCTTGGTCGGTTCAATCGCAAGAAGGTACGCGCGGGGTGGGCCCTGCCGATGACTCGTACGTCAAGGGGGACTCCTGAGCATCGTGATTCAGGAGCCTGGACTACACCCGTAGCCCCTTTCCCTTTTGAGCCACCCTTTTCGGTCGGTTCAACCGCAGGGAGGTACGCGCGGGGCGGGCCCTCCCGACGCAGAGTGCTGAAGGAGTTCGAGAGTCTCAAATTATCGGCTTCTTAGGAGGAACATCGGAGTCAGTCATACGTCAAGGGGGACTCCTAAGCATCGCGACTCAGTCATACGTCAAGGGGGACTCCTAAGCATCGCGACTCAGGGGCCTAACTACGCTCGTAGCCCCTTCCTCCTTTGGGCCGTCCTTGGTTTTCGACCGGTTCACTCGCAGGGAGGTACGCGCGGGGCGGGCCGTGCGACGCAGAGTGTTGAATATGTCCCAAATTTTGAAATCTTCACCGCGCTCTCCTCATGAGGGCAACTCGCGCGTCAAGGGGGGCTCCTGAGCATCACAACTCAGGAGCCTAACTACGCTCGTAGCCCCTTCACACTTCGGGTCGTCCTTGGTTTTCGGTCAGTTCAATCGCAGGAAGGTACGCGCGGGGTGGGCCCTGCCTACGTAGAGTAACATAGTAAACATGACAGTAACAAGGTGTGGGGACCCCGACTTATGGGTCGAGATCGCCGTGCTCAGTGATCCCAGAGATCAATGCTCACCGAACACAGATACCGAATAAAAGAGTCTTTCATCCAAGTACCGATTTTTACAACACATGACCGAATGGTCAAGTTCACCAGACAGGGCCTAAGGCCGTATCTTTCTGATACAACTAGTAGCATAAATCATACGGGATAAGCGGGTGCCCATGCCATCAAGCCTACACCGACAGTCATTCTGACTTGGAAGCGTCCTAGTTCGCAGGGGCGTCCCCGAATATGTACTCATCTCCAAACTTTGGTCCCTCCATGTCTGGTCAATAACATAATCAGTGGCAAACCAATGAGTACTTTGAATGTACTCGCAAACAACCCATGATATGAACAATGAAAGTGAAGGATAACAATATCATGCATCTTTGGTGGATTTCATCGGGGTGGAATGATCATGAATATGCATCAAGTTAAAGAATTACTTTTGAAGAACAGGTTATAAATATCAATATATCTGCTGAGGGCTGAGCCATCCGGGCTCACCCTATATGCCAAGTCACCAAACTTGGTCATATCATTACTTTCATAACACCACCTTTTTAACACAACACACACACACTTGGTTTATGCGGAAACAGCTGGACGTAGTTTAAGAAGGATTACCCAACTATCCTTGACCGTGGACACGGCTATTCGAATAGTTTTACACTCTGCAGAGGTAGTACGCTGGACCCACGAGATCCGGAAAACATCAGTGTCATCCACGACTCGCGGTATATAACATACCCGAGGTAAGTACCCGATCAATGTCTTTCCTCTGAAGATACTAGACAAAGAGGTCCACTCGATTGGTACCCAGCCCACATGTTGTATGTCTTAGTCATCCTACCTGGCACGACCCCATCACGAGAGTGACCACACATCACTCCCGCCACTAGTAATGTGGCTCTTTGCTAGCAACGACCAGAGTAATTAACATAGCCCCGTCCAATAAGGGGTAACGTGGTCGTACTGGTAAGGTTGGTACGGTCGCCACATCATAAATCTAATCCCATTTCCGAAACCATATTCACTCAAAGTACCCGGTGCACCACTTCACCAAAATTGGCCACCTAACTCATCATCACCCTTGGGCATTAGTGGCACCCAACGGGGTTTTCATAAACTCTTTGAATTATGTCATCAACATGCTCATGATAATACTACTTCTAACTTTACTTGTCAACATGATATTAGCATGACCCTCAAGTGGTAGGATCAAGCTCAATGCATGTGCTCCGGGGGAGCCATCAGTAAAATCATATCAACTGATTACCGACAATTATGATCATATGCAACGGAAATACTTGCTATCTTAACATGCAAAGTAACATATGCTCAGTCATGGTCAAAGGGCTGCTTGCCTTGGTTAGCTAGGTATCCGGGGTCTTCGATGTATTCCGCTCCGATTCCCTCATCACATGGATTTTCTATCGTCGATAAAACAATAAATAAGAAATAGCTCATACAGAAACAGATCACAAAGTCATTTTAGAAAATGTTATTTATTACTGATAAATCTAAGTTGTCATTTTGAAAAATATTTGCCTCAAATTCTCTTGAAGGAACATTTTTAAAATTAACCAAACAGAAGCAAAACTATTCATATTTAGTCTTTTTATTATTGTAAAACAGAATAGTTGTAGAAAAAATCATCCAATCATATTATTAAATACTACATATTTTTAGATGAATAACAGTTGAAAAATTATATTTTTACACTCGCTAAATATTTTTATAAAAATCTTTGAAATCAGATTTTTTAAAATAAAGTAAAATGGGCTAAGCCCCTAGCTGGCTCGGCCTGGAGCTGGGCTGGCCCAAGGCCAGCCGACAGCCTGCCCACGTGCTCGCGCCGTCATGTTTGAACCTGACGTGCGGGGCCCTTTTGTCAGTGGTTGTGGACAGCGCAGGGGAGGAGACTGGGCCACCGACAGGTGAGGCACACCTATCAGGGTCGTCTCCTACGTCCGGCCAGAGAAGAGGAGGAGCACGCCGGGGAGGCTGCCGACGGTCTCAGGCCCCAACAAGGACTGTAATGGGTTCGCCATGATGTCGCCTACCTACTGGTGGTCGGAACAACATCGGAGAGGTAGGGGTTTGCCGGGGATGAGGAGGCCGTGGCGGAGGAGTTTCAGGAGGTGGTTGAGGATGTGGCTAGAGACACGGAAATGCTCGAGCGAGTTGGGGGAAAGCTTCCTCGGGTTGAGGGGATCAGTTTGGTGGGTCGAGGGGCGTGGAGCGGTCGTGTAGCCGGAGATCGACGGGAGCTCCAAGGCGGAGGGGCCTCGATCGATCTCGCGCACCAGGGTTGTGCTGGTTTGCTGGGGTGGCCAGGGAGGTGCTAGTGGTCGTGGTGAAGCTATCTGAGGGGTGCAGGAGTGAGGGGGAGGGGTATTCATAGGCCCGCGACGGTGAGCCAATTCGGGAGCGCCCATGACTCACCATGGCGTGCATGGGGGTGTAGAGAGGGGCATGGGTTGAAACCACGGTCTCATGACATGGTTTTGGACTGCCAGAACCATCTGCTGCAGAGGAAGAGAGGGAGGAGTCGAGCATCCGTGGCCGCGCAACCTTGGCCGGTTCTAGTGCGCGGGGGCACGCGTGCACGAGCTCAAACGCGGTGGAGGAGGGCCCTAAGGGTTGCTCGACGCAGAGGGGTTGTCGTGGAAGAGTTTGGGCACCTCGGGGGAGGATGGAACTGGCCGAGAGCGTCGCCCCCACCTTGGTGGCTTCCTGTAACGCGCCCAGAGCGCAGTTTTGGCATGCCATAGCATGTTGGTGTGCTCTGAGGCACTATGGACGTGTCTAGCATGCCCTGGCACTGGCTAGGAGTGTGGCTAGCCGTTTGGGTCTCGTGGGAGCTTCGGCTGGTCAATGGAGACAAGAAATATTGGTGCTGTCAACCTTGAGCTGAAGCCTAAATTGGAGTTTTTGGCCTTTCCACTTTGAACCAGTGAGGGGCTAGTTGACTGGGGTTAGATATGGATACTGGCCACCTAATCTATGAGTTTGGAGCAAAGGGGTTGGGTTTATCTATGGCTAAGGTGGCTTTTCCCTATTTGTCAGAAGGTGCTCGACAGTGGTTTGAGGGGGTTGCCCCCCACCACTAGTGTTGCAACTTAACTGGTTTGGGTTTGGCGCTAAAACATGGGGTTTCACCAATTTTGAGCACCATTGGACAAGTGTAGCTTTGCAAACTTGAGAACACTTCAATTTGACCAGATATGTCCCTTCCAAAGAGAGTGTGGGCAAACTAAGTCCGACAAATCCCATTTTTGGTGTGGAACCCTCATTTGAGGTATTAGGCACTGCTGGAAAGTTTCAACTGATGTCGAGTTGCTCCAACTTCAATCTGGACAGAAGTGGTTTTTGGGTTATTTGTGGTCGTTAATCACCTTGGACCAAGGTGAAACTTTATGTGGACACCAAATATGGCTTAGGGATACTACTGGAATTTTCTACGATTTTATTGAGAATATTTCCTTTGGAAATATTTCAAAATGTGAAAATAGATAGAAATGGCTTCCAGGGTTTTAAGGCATAAAAGTATTTTTCCAAGTAGGAATACCAATTGTGGCCTCAGAAATGTACATGCAATTTAATTAGGAAAATAATTCTATTAATAATTATTTTGTGGTTTTAAGGCAGTAAAATGAAGTTAAAATCAGATCTCCGACTTTCGGTAGAAACACTTCTTGCCATCAAGGGCATGTAGTGCAACTCAAAGTAGGGTTTTACCTTAATCAGAAACATGTAAGGGTTTTTGGAAATAAATCAATATTGTGAAATGGGGTTTTTCATCACATGATCAAACACACAAGCATACAATGACAATCATGGCCCTCACATCATTAGTTTCGAAAAAGTTTTAACAAGCTGAGATTTTTGCATTACACAGAAGTGGTAGTAAAAACAGGGTGTGACAGACCTATCCCCCTTACAAGAATCTCGTCCCCCAGATTCCTAAGCTACGTGCTAAAAATGTCCGGAAACTCAGATCGGAGATAGTCTTCAAGATCCCATGTTGCTTCGGCTTCGGTGTGGTTGCTCCACTAAACCTTGAAATACTTGATGGTGCGGCTTCTGGTGCAACGCTCAACTTCATCCAGAATGCGGACCGGCTTCTAGCGGTACGTGAGATCAGGCTGAAGGTCAAAGGCCTGGTGGTCAATGTCCTTGTAAAGATCGGGACGATTTGGCGCTTGAAGACACTTCCAAAGTTGTGACATGTGGAAGATGTTGTGCACACCCGAAAGTTCCGGAGGTAGCTCCAACTGATAAGCAACTTCTCCACGCCTTGTCGTGATCTTAAAAGGTACAATGAACCTTGGAGCAAGTTTCCCTTTAACGGAAACACTTGTTCCCTTGAAAGGTGTGACACGGAGGTACACCAGGTCTCCGGGAATGAACTCCACATCCCTGCGGCGAGAATCCGCTTATCTCTTTTGTCGTGACTTGGCTGCTTTTAGATTCTCTCGAACCAGTTGCACCTTCTCTTTTGCCTTATGCAAAACTTCCGGCCCGAAAATCAGTCCTTCTCCGGTTTCGGACCAATTGAGCGGGTTGCGGCACTTTCGATTGTACAACACTTTGAACGGGGCCATTTGGAGACTGGACTGGTAACTATTGTTGTATGAAAACTCAGCGAATGGCAGACAGGCTTCCCATTTGGCTCCATGAGGCAAGACTCATGCGCGGAGCATACCTTCGAGTATCTGATTCACTCTTTTCGTTTGTCCGCCCGTTTTTGGGTGGAAAGCGGTGCTCAAACAGAGCTTGGTTCTGAGGGCTTCTTGGAACTTTTTCCAAAATCTTGAGGTGAACTGTGTGCCTTGGTCAGATACAATATCCTTGGGAACTCCATGAAGGCTTACAATACGCTCAATATAGAGACTAGCCAACTTATTCCCATCATATGTGGTGTTTACAGGAATGAAATGGGCCACTTTGGTCCAATGTTCGATAATAACCTAAATAGAGTCATGGCCTCTGCTAGACCTTGGTAAGCCGGTAACAAAGTCCATGCCTATCTTGTCCCACTTCCATTCTGACACTTTGAGAGGTTGTAGCAGTCCTGCAGGTCGCTGATGCTCAGCCTTGACTTGTTGGCACACGTTGCACTTGGAAACATAGGACGCTATTTCCCTCTTCATGCCATGCCACCAGAATCTTTCTCGGAGATCTTGATACATCTTGGTACCACCAGGGTGAATAGAGTAGGGTGTATCATGTTCTTCCTGTAGGATCAAATCCTTGAGTTCAGCCTTGTTGGGTACACATAAACGTTGCCCAAACCACACTACTCCTTGTTCATCCACCGATAATCCTGGGGCCTTGCCTTCTTGAATCTTCTTCCTGATGCCTTCAATGCTCTTATGACCCTTCTGGGCCTCCTTGATGTCATCCACCAGTGTTGGTTTGACTTTGAGGTTATCTAGGAATCCTGACTCTACTGGTTCCAACCCGAAGTTCTCCAATTCTTCATATAAGGTGGGTTGCCTTTCCTTGAGCATGACGTTCAAGGTGCTGGTCTTCCGGCTTAAGGCATCGGCCACTACATTGGCCTTACCGGGGTGATATTGAATGTTGAGGTCGTTGTCTTTGATTAACTCCAACCATCTTCGTTGCCTCATATTCAATGCCCTTTGAGTGAAGATATACTTCAGACTTTTGTGGTCAGATTATATTTCACATCGCTTCCCCAGAAGGTAATGTCGCCATGTTTTCAGGGCATGCACTACGGCTGCCAACTCGAGATCATGGGTGGCACAGTTCTCCTCATGTGGGCGCAGTTGTCGTGACACATACACCACGACTCTTCCATCCTACATTAGAACCCCACCGAGTGCAGTCCTCGAGGCATCAGAATATATCACAAACTCCTTGCTGATATCTGGAGTTGTCAATACCGGTGCGGTGGTTAATCTCTTCTTCAATTCTTGGAAGCTGGCTTCACACTCCAGCGTCCATTCGAACTTCTTGACTTTCTTCAAGAGCTGAGTCATGGGTCAAGCGATGCGGGAGAATCCTTCTACGAACTTGATGTAATATCCCACGAGTCCGAGGAAGCTCCTGACTTCCTTCACATCAATTGGCGATTCATAGTTGGTTACTGTAGTAATCTTGGAGGGATCAACTGCCAATCCACTTGTTGTCATGGTATGACCCAAGAATCCAACTTCGTTCAACCAAAATTGGCATTTGCAGAACTTGGCATAAAATTGGTGCTCTCGAAGCTTCACCAATACTAACCTCAAGTGTTTCTCATGCTCTTCTTCGGACTTGGAAAAGATTAATATGTCATCAATGAATACAACGACAAACTTGTCTAGGTATTCCGTGAAGACCTTATTCATGAGGTAAATGAAGTAAGCTGTGGCATTAGTCAACCCAAAAGACATGACAGTGCATTCATACAGATCGTACCGGGTCATGAACGCAGTCTTGGGTATGTCCTCGGGTCGGATCTTCAGTTGGTAATATCCAGATCGGAGGTCGATCTTGGAGAATACCTTAGCTGCATTTAGCTGATCGAAAAAGTCTTCAATCTTGGGGAGTGGGAACTTGTTCTTAATTGTGACCTCATTGAGAGAACAGTAATCGACGCAGAGTCGGATAATCCCATCCTTCTTGGACACGAAAAGAACAGGTGATCCCCAAGGTCACGCACTTGGACGAATAAATCATTTCATGAGTTCCTCATCCAGCTGCTTCTTTAACTCTGCTAGCTCTTATGATCCCATCATGTAAGGCTTCTTATAGATAGGCCTTGATCCAGGAACGAGTTCAATGATGAAGTTGATGTCTCGGTCAGGAGGCATCCCTGGTAGCTCATCAGGAAAGATGTCCAGGTATTCACACACTATTGGCACTCCATCGAGTTCTTCCTCTGACAGGCTGTTAACCTGTGGTACTTGAGTGTGTACTGGCTCAGAGACATACTTGACTTTCACACCTTGGTCACTTTTCATGGTAATGGCCCTGTTAGCACAGTCCAAGATACTTTGATGCTTGACCAACCAATCCATGCCGAGAATTACTTCTAGGCCTTGCGACTTAAGCACAATGAGATCCGCTGAGAAGCTCGTCCCATTGATAACTATCCCGAGCTTCCTACACCCTAGGTTGGTCCTCAAAACTGCTCCCGGGGTTTGAATTGCCATATGCCCACGAAGCAAGCTAGGTTCTAAACCACATTTTTCCGCAAACTTTTGCGTAACAAAAGAATGCAAAGCACCACAATCAAACAATACTCTTGCTGGGGTAGAGTTGACGAGGAACGTACCCAGAATGCAGTCCGGGTCTTCTTGTGCCTCTTCCGTGGAAATATGATTAATCCGCCCCTTCATGTGATACTGCTGATTGCGGGGAGCTTGATTCCTGCATGGTGCTCCTTGGCCTGGATTTGGCGCATTGGGGCGCTGAGCATCGGCTTTCTTGTTGGGGAACTGCCTGGAATAGTGCCATGTTTGTCCACATCCGAAACAGGTAACTTGCACTCGAAGATTGGTCTTGTTTCCACCGTTGTTTGGCGGATTGCTTGCTGGCTTGGTGTTGACTTGCTGCTGAGGCTAGTAGTTCTGGCGAAATGTTGGATACTTGTACTGCTGCTGCGGATAGTTGGGTCTTGCTAGAGCTGGCTGCGATGGTCGTGGCTTCGTGTTACTTGGTCCTCCACTACCCATTAGCTTGCGCTTACGGGTGTCGTCCATGGCACGATGCTTGTCTTCCAACATAAGGGCCTTAATAACCAGATCGCTGAAGGTCCGACATTCACAAACAACTAGCAGATACTGGAGTGACTGTTGTAGTCGTTCCATAAAGCGTTCCACTTTGGCGGCCTCGGTGTTGATGTCCTCAGGCGTGTATCTTGACAGGAGGTTGAACTTCTGCAGATATTCCTTGATGGATCCACTGCCTTGCCTTAAGGCTCGGAATTCCCGCTTCTTAATGGTCATCATTCCGGGAGGAAGGTGAGCAACATGGAATCCATTTTTGAACACAGCCCAAGTGATGACTTGCCCTGCTCGCATGATCTGAAATCCATCCCACCAAGCTCTGGTAGTGCCTCCGAGACAGTGAGAAGCATAGAGAACTTTCTCACGATCATCAGTGCACTTGACCAGCGTGAGGAGGTCTTCGATAGTACATATCGAGTCATCGGCATCCAATGGTTCAGTCGTCTCCGTGAATATGGGTGGCGTAGTTGGCATGAACTCAGAGAGAGTTGGGCGACCATTGCCATTCCCGTTCTGCGGTGGGTTGTTCACCAAGGCTTCAGCCAGCTGCTGAATAGCGGCATTGTTGGCTTGACGCTCCTCTCAAAGAGCTTGAAGGTACTGATCCATGGTCAAGCTTTCAGGAGGAGGCGGCGGCGGTGGAACATCGTCTTGCTTATCATGGTGATCTCCATCTTGAGCTTCCCCTATGGTTCCCTACTGCTGACCTGAAGAGGCAGAGCCAGGGTTGCCGAAGGTGCTATTGCGAGTTGCATTCACCATCCTGTCAGGGGAGTAGATAGGTCAATTTGCTGAATTGGCTGAAATCATAAGGGATGAAGCTCTACTAAAGAGGGGGTCTGGTGTTGTGCTAGTGTAAAAAATTTAAGCAAATGGTTTTGAAAAGAGCTACTGCATTATATTAAAAACAAGCAATGTAGTCGCTCACAAGCTGCCTAAGCCAGAATGCGACTTGCATCCAACAGGCTTACACAACACTCGTGGTTCATACAAACCGATACAAGAACTCCGATGATCGGGGGTACATCCTAATTGCCTATGCTGCTAAAGCTAAGCAGCCGACTGCGCGGTCTCATAAGAGGGTTTTGCGACATCTTCGTCTTCATCTTCATCTTTATCTTCATGAGTGATTCCCTTCTTTGAAGGAGTAGGAGAAGGAAGCGGACCATCACGGCCTCTCTTGGTTGGCGAGGTAGCGAAGAGTAAGGTGTACTCTTCCGCAGTGAAGTGACGACTCTGTAGAGTTGTGGCCTGAAGCGATGGTATTCCTCCTCGGAAAGAAAAACCTGGTGGTCCTACTGGTGCTCCTTCCTTCTTCACCTTGCAGTTCTTCGTCTTCTCCGTGCGAAACAGATCCTTGACTTGCTGCAGCTCTTGGCGAATCCTAGTTGACTCCTTGATCAAAAGGTGTGTCAAAGTGTCGGAGGAGAGACTGAAGTAGGTCTGAAACCTTAGTGGCGTCCCATCCTTGGAAGATGGGTTGAGGGTCCAACTCCCGTCTACCCCATCCTTAACAAAAGGTAGGTGACGAGTAGATGGCTCCTTAGCCATCTCGGGAAGGATGTCGCGGAGTCGCACGAGCGCCTCTCGTGCTGCGGTCTCCACTGCCAATATCAGATCTTCCATCTATGGACCTTCAAAGAACCAACTAGTCGGGGAGTTGTTAGCCTTCACCATCACGTCCACGTGATATTCCTTAGTGTCGGCGTTGACCCAGTGCTCGTGGTAGAGGAAGATGGGAGTGCGGCGTACTTGACACTTCTCGAGGCTATCACTCGGAAGCAGAGGAAAGCCCGTCTCCAGAAGCATCTCAGGTACGGCGGCCATCTACAAGATGTAGAGGAGAGAGTTAGAAAGTTTTTAGTGGGTGCAGAATCTCAGGTTAAGGTCTATGCGCACTAGTCGTCTCGGCTTTCGTCCATGCTACCTATGGCTTCCTATAGTCAGGATGGCTCTGATACCAGCTCTGTGGGGACCCCGACTTACGGGTCGATATCGCCGTGCTCAGTGATCCCAGAGATCAATGCTCATCGAACAGAGATACCGAATAAAAGAGTCTTACATCCAAGTACCGATTATTACAACACATGACCAAATGGTCAAGTTCACAAGGCAGGGCCTAAGGCCAAATCATTCTGATACAACTAGTATCGGAAATCACAGGGGCTAAGCGAGTGCCCATGCCATCAAGCCTACACCGACACACATTCTGCCTCGGAAACATCCTAGTTCGCAGGGGCGTCTCCGAAGACGTACTCTGCTCCAAACTCTAGTCCCTCCATGTCTGGTCAATAACATAACCAGTGTCAAGCTAATGACTACTTTGAATGTACTCGCAAACAGCCCATGATATGAACAATGAAAGTGAAGGATAACAATATCATGCATCTTTGGTGGATTTCATCGGGGTGGAATGATCATGAATATGCATCAAGTTAAAGAATTACTTTTGAAGAACAGGTTATGAATATCAATATATCTGCTGAGGGCTGAGCCATCCGGGCTCACCCTATATGCCAAGTCACCAAACTTGGTCATATCATTACTTTCATAACAACACCTTTTTAACACAACACACAAACTAGGTTTATGCGGAAACAGCTGGACGTAGTTTAAGCAGGATTACCCAACTGTCCTTGACCGTCCACACGGCTATTCGAATAGTTTTACACTCTGCAGAGGTAGTACGCTGGACCCACGAGATCCAGGAAACTTCCGCGTCATCCACGACTCGCGGTATATAACATACCTGACGTAAGTACCCGATCAATGGCTTTCCCCTGACGATATTAGACAAAGAGGTCCACTCGATTGGTACCCAGCCCACATGTTGTCTATCCGATGACCATCGACTCTGGACAGTACCAACCATGTGGGGACCAACAGTGTGACTAGAACTCATAAAAACGGCATAGTCGTCCTACCTAGCACGACCCCATCACGAGAGTGGCCACACATCACTCCTGCCACTAGTAATGTGGCTCTTTGCTAGCAACGACTAGAGTAACTAACATAGCCCCGTCCCATAAGGGGTAACGTGGTCGTACTGGTAAGGTTGGGACGGCCGACACATCGTAAATCTAATCCCATTTTCGAAACCATACTCACTCAAAGTACCCGGTGCACCACTTCACCAAAAGTGCACAACTAACTCATCATCACCCTCGGGCATTAGTGGCACCCGATGGGGTTTTCATAAACTCTTTGGTTTATGTCATCAACATGCTCATGATAATACTACTTCTAACTTTACTTGTCAATATGATATTAGCATGACCCTCAAGGGGTAGGATCAAGCTCAATGCATGTGCTCCGGGGGAGCCATCGGTAAAAACATATCAAATGATTACCGGCACTTATGATCATATGCAACGGAAATACTTGCTATCTTAACATGCAAAGTAACATATGCTCAGTCATGGTCAAAAGGCTGCTTGCCTTGGTCAGCTAGGTATCCGGGGTCTTCGAGGTCTTCCGCTCCGATTCCCTCGTCACACGGATTTTCTATCGTCGATAAAACAATAAATAAGAAATATCTCACACAGAAACGTATCACAAAGTTATTTTAAAAAATGTTATTTATTACTGATAAATCTAAGTTGTCATTTAGAAAAATATTTGCCTCGAATTCTCTTGAAGGAACATTTTTAAAATTAACCAAATAGAATCAAAACTATTCCAATTTAGTCCTTTTTATTATTGTAAAACAGAATAGTTGTAGAAAAATTTATCCAATCATATTATTAAATACTACATATTTTTAGATGAATAACAGAGGAAAAAATATATTTTACACTGGCTAAATATTTTTATAAAAACATTTGAAATCAGATTTTTAAAAATAAAGAAAAATGGGCCAAGCCCCTGGCCTGGCTCGGCCTGGAGCTGGGCTGGCCCAAGGCCAGCCGACAGTGTGCCTAGGCGCGCGCGCAGTCAGGTTTGAACCTAACGTGCAGGGCCCTGCGGTCAGTGGCTATGGACAGCGCTGGGGAGGAGGCTGGGCCACCGACAGGTGGGGCACACCTGTCGGGGTCGTCTCCTACCTCTGGCAGAGAGGAGGAGGAGCATGTCGGCGAGGCTGCTGATGCTCTCAGGCCCCAACAAGGACTGGAATGGGTTCGCCATGACGTCGCCTACCTGCTGGTGGTCGGAACAACGTCGGAGAGGCAGGGGTTCACCGGCGGCGTGGAGGCCGTCACGGAGGAGTTTCGGGAGGTTGTCGAGGAGGTGGCTAGAGACACGGAAATGGAAGGGCGAGTTGGGGGAAAGCTTCCTGGGGTTGAGGGGATCAGTTTGGTGTGTGGAGGGGCGCAGGAGCCGTCGTGTAGCTAGAGATCAATCGGATCCCCAAGGCGGAGGGGCCTCGGTCGATCTCGAGCACCGGGGCTCTGTTGGTTTGCTGGGGGTGTATAGGGAGGTGCTAGTGGTCGTGGTGAGGCTATCTGAGGGGTGTAGGAGCGAGGGGGAGGGCTATTTATAGGCCCGCGACGGTGAGCCGATTCGGGAGCATCGGTGACTCACCGTGGTGCGCATGGGGGTGCGGAGAGGGGATGGGGTTGAAACCACGGTCTCAGGACATGGTTTTGGACTGCCATAACCATCTCCTATAGAGGGAGAGAGGAAGGAGTCAAGCATCCGTGGCCTAACAACCTTGGCCGGTTCTGGTGCAGCTGGCACGCGTCGCACGAGCTCTAATGCATGGGAGGAGCGGCCTTGATGGTTGCTCGATGAAGAGGGGTTGTTTGGGAAGAGGTTGGACACCTCGTGGGAGGCTGGAACTGGCCGATAGCGTCACTACCACCTCGGTGGCTACCTATAGCGCACTCAGAGCACAGTTTTGGCATGCCAAAAAATGCTGGTGTGCTCTGAGGCACTTTGGACGTGTATAGCATGTCCTGACACTGGATGGGAGTGTGGCTAGCCGTTTGGGTCTCGTGGGAGCTTTGGCTGGTCAAAGGAGACAAGAAATGCTACTGCTGTCAGGCTTGAGTTGAAGCCTAAATTGGAGTTTTTGGCCTTTCCACTTTGAACCTGTGAGGGGCTAGTTGACCGGGGTTAGATATGGATACTGGCCACCTAATCTATGAGTTTGGAGCAAAGGGGTTTGGTTTAGCTGTGGCTAAGGTCACTTTTCCCTATTTGTCAAAAGGTGCTCGACAGTGGTTTGAGGGGGTTGCACCCCACCACTGGTGCTGCAACTTAACAGGTTTGGGTTTGGTGCTAAAACATGGGGTTTCACCAAGTTTGAGCTTCATTGGACAAGTTTAGCTTTGTAAACATGAAAACACTTCAATGTGACCAGATATGTCCCTTCCAAAGAGGTTGTGGGCGAACTAAATCCCACAAATCCCATTTTTGGTGTGGAACCCTCATTTGAGGTATTAGGCACTCCTGCAAAGTTTCAGCATCATTGGGTAAACTTTCCTATGTAGAGTTGCTCTAACTTCAATCTGGACAGAAGGGGTTTTGGGGTTATTTGGGGTCCTTAGTCACCTTGGACCAAGGTGAAACTTTATGTGGACACCAAATATGGCTTAGGGATACTACTGGAATTTTCTAGGAGTTTATTGAGAACATTTGATTTGGAAATGTTTCAAAAGGTCAAAACAGACATAAATGGCTTCCAGGTTTTTATTCAAATAATTATAATGTAAAATAGGGTTTAAAATCTTATGTATGGAAAATATCTGTCCTTCTCATCATCTCCAAATTTTAGAAGATTTTTCTAAGGCAGAAAAGTATTTTTCCATGTAGGAATACCAATTCTGGCCTTAGAAATGGACATGCAATTTAATTAGGAAACTAATTCTAAAAATAATTATTTGTGGTTTTAAGGCACTAAAATGAAGTTAAATCAGATCACCAACTTTGGGTAGAAACACTTCTTGCCATAAAGGACGTGTAGTGCAACTCAAAGTAGGGTTTTACCTTAATCAGAAACATGTAAAGGTTTTTGGAAATATATCAGTATTGTGAAATGGGGGTTTTCATCACATGATCAAACTCACAAGCATACAATGACAATCATGGCACTCACATCATTAGTTTTGAAAAAGTATTAACAAGCTCAGATTTTTGCATTACAGAGAAGTGGTAGTAAAAACAGGGTGTGAGACAAGGCGTGGAAAACATTCAAGCATTCAATTATTACAAACCGTGACCAAGTTCATAAAAACGCAAATAAGTTGAACGCCTCCGCGAGGCATGATGTGCATTGCAGGAAAGTAACAAGGACAAGAATTCAGGAGGAGCCGCCGCCGGTCGCCCCCTCCACCGGGGGCTGGTTGTCGACGTCAGAGGCATCGTCTTCCCCATCATCGGCTCCAGCGGCACGTGGAGACAAAGGAGCTGCGACGCGAGCGAACCTCCTGACCAACGCCTCCACAGGGCCCTTCACCGCCTCCGCACGATCATGAAGCTTAGATCGAATCTGGGGTCGCGAAGATGAAGGTGGCTGAAGACGTGAGTCGCAGCCACGAAGAAGAGGTCACGGCACTTGATGTCCAAGATCTTGTCCACCTTCACGACGGCAATCTCCAGGGCCGTTACGAGCCCCTTCGCGAGCGTGGCAAAGCCATCCTCCGGGGTGGCCAGAGGTTCATCGAACTCGTCCCGGCAGAGGGAGCGGAGCGCCGTGCGAAGCCTGAGCTCAACGTCAGGGAAGCAGGCCAGCTCCGCGATTTTCCTCTCCTCAGCCGCGGCGAGAGCTTTCTCCTGGGCGTCAAGGAGGGCCTTCCTTGAGGCGGCCTCCTTCTCCTTCTTTTTCAAGCGCGACTCCTTCATGCTCAGGCTGCTCGCCTCCTGGGACGGCTCTCCCTCCCGGGCGGCGAGCATGGTCTCGCGGGATTTAAGCTCCTCCACCTGCAGGCGACGCTGCTCAGCCGGCTTGGTTAGTCCTCCTTCAAGGAAGTTGAGGTGGGTTTCCACCTCTTAATAGTGTTCGACAGCCGCCTTAACCTCCTTCACTGCTTTCTCATGCAAGGCACTGGCGTCCTCGGCCTCCCTCTCGGCCTTCCCCATCTCGTCAGCGACATTGCTCAAGGCGGTGAAGGCTGCGTTCAAGATACCTTGGGTGAACACCGAGGTCTTCTGGACCTCCTCCTAAAGAGCCTCCAGCGCACGCGCGGGTGGTGCCCCCAGAGGGGCAGTGCCGTGAAGAACACGGGGGCCCCAAAGTCTGCTCAGCGATCGTGAGCAATGACGCTTGAGGAGCCTGAGGGCCCTCGTCGGCCTGCCCCCCATGCAACGGCGTCCCCACGGTCGCTTCTGGATGCTTTGGGGGCTCGGGGGGCGACCAAGGCCAGGGGAGACAGCCCCACGAGCATCCCCTTCCCCACCTGCAGATGGCGGTGTGCTAATGAGAGTAGGCGGGGCGTAGGGAGTCGCCTTTGGCTTGAAGACCGTCTTGTTCCTCTTTGCCACCAGCGAGACAACATCCGTGCACGACAAATAAAGGGGGGATCAGCGAAGCGCGGACAATAGACACGCAGGGCGTGCCTAGGCAAGTAGATTACTCTTCAACATGGCACCATCTCTTCTTCCTCTTTGCATTGGCAATAGCAGAGGTGACAGGGACCTCCACGGAGGGAGGCGAGCTCGGCGCCATGGACCCCCCCCCCCCCCACCGACAGAGGTGGGGTGCGCCGAGGATGGCTCAGCCCTGAGCTTCCGGGAAGCAAGCACCCACGCGGACCGCATTGCAAGCAGGGTCGAAGCGGGCCCCTTGGAGTCACTGGCCAGGTGCGAGGAGGCCCCCATTCGTTGAAGACACGCATCACAGCGACCAGGTCATCCCGGTAGTCACGATGGTATAATGGACCCACGGCCTCGGGAAGGTCGCCAGGGTCGCCGCCCAGCAAGATCGCCATGACCCTACTCAGGTCATGTATGGGGAGGTTCCGTGACCGGAGCTGGAGCTCGTTGTCGCCAGCCTGATACTCCCACAGGGGCCTGGAGTGTGCTCGTAGAGGCGCCAGGCGTTGCGCCAGTAACTCCTTCACTATCATTCCTTCGGCCAGCCTCTTCGCACTGATGTTGCGGGGAAAGCGCTCCAGCACGGGCACAACCCGAGGGACGTAGATCTTCGCCGAGCTCCACGCGGAGGTCTTCTCCGGCAACTCCTTCGGCTCCTCCAACCGAGGGTTGGCATCGTTAAGGCACATAAGGACCCAGCGGTGCCGGAAGTTATCCACCTTTTTCCAGACCTTCAAGAGCACGTTGCCACTCTAAGCCACCACAAAGGAGACACATGCCGACAAATGAGCGCCGTCGTGCAGGCGCAAGCTGAAGAAGTGGCGGAGGAGGGCAACCGAAGGCTGCACACCAACGAAAGCCTCGTAGTAGAAATCAAAGACAGACAGAAGCAAGATGGAGTTGTGCTGGAGATGAAGGTCTTGGATCCCATAGTGGTCCAAGACAACGGTTTAGAACCGGGAGAAAAGAGGCACCAACCCAGCGTAAATACCGTGAAGGAAGAAGGGGTATGGACGCCGGTCGCTCCTCTTTGGCGCCAGGCCAGATCAGGGTTCGCCCATGCAAGCTGGACTTGGTCGTGGTCCATGGAAGCACGAGGACGAGATTCGTGTCCTTGGAGAGGGCGCAATCCAGGAGCAGAGAAGCCGGGGCTAGACCATGCCCGTTTGGTTTTTGCTTGCTGGCGGGCGCCATTGTTGAACTGGCAAGGAAGTATGCGGCGTTGGATCTGGGATGTGCCGGTTGGTGTTAGAGACCAAAGATGAAGGGTGAGTACTGAAGAAGGAAAGCAATTAGGCACCGAAGCAACAATCAAGGCACCTAATAAGGGGGGCAGAGACACAGAACATGGAGGACCCGACACAAGCCGCGTGACATGTGTCGGCCTCGCCTAGAGGCATTTGAGGGCCCAGGGCGCCTCATGCTGCCCCCCTAGGCTCCGCCCCGAAGCCAACCCGAGCACTCCACGGTCCCAGGGGCTACTGTCGGCGTTTTGGAATGGGGGTACCCAGACGTGCCTGCGTGTTGCCAAAGGCGGGCCCACCTCATCGGAATAAACCAAAAGGCTCGGCACCATTCAGGGTAAGGCCCTCGTGACGAGCCAAGCCTGACAAGGAGGAGCAGCGTCAAGACCCGCAGGGGCCTCCTGAGGACCCCTCCGGAGCGCCGGATATTCCGAGGCAAGGTCGGGCCTCAGGAGTCAATGGTGACGCCAGGAAAGGACAGGCAAGCAGCAGAAGTGGAAGGAGGCGGAAGCGTACAAGGGTTCCAAAGGCATCTTCCAAAGGTTTCCCTTCTGGTGCAATGAAGCCACTGCCGCACGCCAGTAGGGAAAACGTCATCCTCGGGCCAGTCCCTGCAGCGCGGACAGTTACTTTGCAGGCGATGACCATCTTTGGGAAGGGGAGCATGTTCCTGTGTTCCCCTTCAAAATTGGCCACTGTGGGATCCCTTCCCGTCGAAGCTACGAGAGCAGAGGACCCGGGCCTCCGCTATAAATTGAGAGGGTAGAACACTTGGTAGGGGAGAGTTCATTTGAACCGTATGGCAATACACCTAGCCACTTGGCCTCCGGAGGCTCGAGAACACTTTACCAATTCATCCACCACCTCCACGAGAGGCAATCCACGAAAAGCAGGAGTAGGGTTTTACGCTTCCTAGCTGCCCGAAACTGGGTAATCTGTTGTGTTCTGTGCTACCGTAAGCTGTTGTGTTCTATGCTACCGTCGCCATCAAGTGAGTCCCTTGTTGTTTCCATCGAGTAGTGGGTTAGGCGAGGCTAAGCAGGGAGAGATCTTCATACACGCCCCAATGTTCGAATCCTTAGTGTATTGCGGAGCCCGAAATCTGACAGGCGCATACCACATGAAGTCAACAAGCAGGGCAGTGCGGAGTGGACCGTGCATCGCGGCACTACATCCCGAGGCGGCAACGCGTGGGTTGGGGTGACGGGGGGAAGACCTCGGGGCAGCGAGCAGGTCGGGGCGATGGCAGAAAGACCTCATGTGGCAGCGTGAACCGCGTGTCCCAGCACTATATCCCAGAGGGGCGTTGTAGCGGTGGCTTGTGTGTCATGGGGAGCGCGCCTCACGCCAATACGACCCAAAGGGGAGACGTAGCGGCAACATGCGATTTGGTGAAGTCGTGGCGAGAACTAGGGGGTGGCGGCACTGCGGCCTAAAGAAAAACAATTTTTCAAAGTTTTAGATGAATTGTGTGAAATTGACTATTTTTGATTAGGATTAGGAAACATTTGAAGATTTAGATCAAATTTGAAACAAAATCCCTTGGGTAACACCTCTAAGAGGAAATAAGTTAACTATACGATACATTTTGCTTATGCCCTTAATGAACGTGTCGGGTATAGGCATGCACTCTTATAGTGCCTCATAACAGAGATTAAAGAAGCATATTGTTGGCTGGTGAAAATAACCCAATAGGCCGGAGTTGCGGTAATATAAAAATCGAAACACTTGAAGCATATAGCTATATACTATCATATTCTTTCGCTGAGAGAAGGTTCACTAACATGAGACAGTTCTGTAAGTTCATTTGGCTAACTGAACTTCAGCCACAAGTTACGCCACAAAGCGGCAGAGACCTATTGATCTGACAGTGAAACAAAATTTTCAAGCAACTGGTATTAGAGAGGAATCCTCCCCCCATACATACGTATTTTGATCATTCCCCTATAGCCCAGCCCGTGCCATGCTATTCAAAAACATATATTACTACTAGAGATTTTGTTGGTCTCTTTATTGTCCCATTGAATTTTGCATGTATAATCCAAGTCATGCCGTTTTGCGACACATGCATGCAAGATACAATCGAACAATCACTACTTGTATTCAGATGATTTTCAAAAGGAAAATACTGATGGTCCTCCATGATGTATGGCCGTTTCATAAATAGATCATTACTCCCTCCGTTCCTAAATATAAGACCTTTTAGAGATTTCACTATAGACTAGATGCGGAGCAAAATGAGTGAATCTATATTTTAAAATATGACTACATACATCCGTATGTAGTTCATAGTGGAACCTCTAAAAGGTCTTATATTTGGGGACGAAGGGAGTAGAATTTTTTCAGGAATGACCCGGTGTAAGCATTCCTCGTAACATTTACTTGTACCACGGAAAATTAGTCTTTCGAGCCAATCACTTGTCACCAATATGTGCTTGTGTAAAAACAAGGAGGAATGGCTACCGTGTACCCAGATCAATATGCATGACTTACAACATGACATGCATATGGCCCTACCTTTTCATCAGGTTTGTAAGAAAAACTGGGAAAAAAGAAAAATGCCAATTTTAGAAAACTGTCGGGAGTTCCTAAGGAGTGCATTAAAAAGGAGTGAGCTATATTGCTAGAGCTAGTGGTTTGGGGATGCCTTTCTAGGTGGATAATGTCATTGAAAAAATACAATATTTACTTTTGCGAAAGTAAAAAATTCAAGGATCTTGGAAACTATCTTAGTAATTACTTAATTATTAAGAAGAAGAGAATGAGATTAGGTGACCCGTATACCTGGTGTCCGGGGCATCGACGATGCCAAAGTAGGTGCCGAGGATGTGGCTGATGTCTTGTTGCCACCATCGTGACTTGGACTTGGATTTATGACTTATCTTCACTAGCGATGTCGGCGTGGCCATGGACTCACCAAGCCCAAGGCGACGGTGGCCAAGGAAACCGTAGGTTCTGAGTGTAGGTGTCGGGCCTTATTCTTCCATGCAAACACCTTCTCACCTAGACCAAAAGGCGAAGTGCAGTGTTTTACCTTATGTACTCCAAGGACGGTAAAGCAACGTTAGCACCCGACGACGGTCGTACGTTTACATGATACATGGTGTGAAGGACAGACGAGGAGCCCTAAGGAGTCCTACACCTTAATTAGGAACCATGTCTTGTACTATAGAGATGAGAGGATAGGGATGGGTGACATAAAAATGTTGCTAATACATGATTTTCTTGAAGAGGAACAAACAAATAATCAACAAAGTTGTATCGATAATTTCACAATGACAAGACTAAGTGTGATTGCCTCGGTGGCCATGGGAAATTATAGATGCCCAATTTTTTTAATTTTTTCCCGCCGTTATTTCAGCTGCTCGTTGATTTTTCTCGCATATATTTCCTAGGAAGAAGGTCTAATTTATGTGGTTTCCTGGTGTTTTCCATTTCTTCTTTTAGAATGCGCAAAACACTTACATGATTTTTTAATAAAACATGTGAATGTCAAGGTTAGTCTTTTACATATATATAAACATTTTCTAAAAAATTCACAAGCACTTACACGGATGTTTCTCTAGAATATGCATGCCTTATTGGTCTTGAATGTAGACAGATTGTTTTACACATCCTAAAGATCCCAATCCTTCTTGCATGGAGATAAAATAGTACAATATGCACTGTGGGCATTAAAAAGGAACATTTCCATACGAAGGAACTTCATTATTACATAGCCAAATCAAATGAAAATCATTATACATAAGTAAAGTTGACAAGAGAAACTGAGTCGATGGAACAAGATTGTCGTCATAATACAAAAGATATTAGTTTAACAAAGAAAAAAAAAGGGATGCAACCACGACAATTTAAGTAAACAAAACATTTATAGACACCATAACAACAGCGACACCTATAGACGGAAGGGTGCACACTCACGGGGTCCCGGCTTTCTCGTTGAGGGCATTGGCACGTTCTAAGTACGTTTGAGCTTCATTCTTGAGGAGGACGGCCTTTTCGGGCGGGGCAGCAGCAGCCTCCTTCAGTTTATCGGCAGCCCACTTAACATATCTTACGGCTCCGGATTGATAGTTGCAAAAATGAATGCACTTTGGGCTGCAAACCTCTAGTTCTCCCTTGCAGCGCTTGATACATTTGTCCCAACAGAACTCTTCGGCAGTTGCCACTGGTGTTGATACCGCTGCTACCATCACGACCAGGAGGAGAACGACACCAATTGTGTTCCTAGTATTCACCGCCATTCTGGACCTTGAGATTACTTCCACAGGGTATGACGGGTTTAGAACGAGGTTGTTGATGAGGACATGATCATTTATGGATGCTGTGCTATCCATTGTCCGGTTAAATAGCATTCCTAGGAGAATAAAGTGTGGCCATGAGAGATTAATGGACAACCGCACGTTCTAAGTGACATGCATGTCGATCTGTGTGCGCGGTACCCATTACCCCTTATTTTTACCCAAACACATATGGGTGCTAATTGATTGGCTAGAAAGTTTTATTTTCGATGGTACACGTAATTGTTATGAGGAATGCATAAACTGGGTCATACACAATAAATTTCTACTGATCTAGTTCTGACATAGCAATGCATCATGGAGGACCGCCAATATTTTTCTGTTGAAAACCATTCGAATATAAGTAGTGATTGTTCGATGGTTCCATGCATGCATGCATGTGTTACAAAACAACAGGACTTGGGTTATGCATGCATAATCCCATCGGACTGTAAAAGGATAAGAAATTACCTGTTAGTATTCTATGTGTTTGAATAACATGACATGGGCTGGGATGTAAGGGAATGATCGTAATATGTATGTACGAGAGGATGATTCCTCTCTAATATGAGTAGCTTAGAAAAAATCGTTTCTCTCTCAGCTCAATTGGTCTCTTCTCTCGTGGCATAACTTGTGGCTGATGTATAGTAAGCCAAATGAATTATCAGAATCTTATGATGTGAGTGAACTTTCTCGACGCAAAAGAATATTATATTATATAACTGTAAGCTTCAAGTGTTCCAGGTTTTCTTAGTGCCGCAACTCCTTCCTATTTGGTTATTTTCAGCAACCAACAAATTGTTTCTTGTATCTCTATTATCCTGCTATCGGTATAAGAGTGCATGCCTATACCTGACAATTTGTTTGGAGGGCATAAGAAAAATGTATCATATGATTTACTTTTTTCCTCTTTATTAGAGGTTTACAAAATGGATTTTTTTAATTCGTTTTAAATTTTCGAATGAGATTATGTTTTCTAGTGCTCAGCGAAAACAATCATTTTGAATAATGCGTCTGAAATTTTGAAAAATTGTTTTCCCTCAGTGGCTCGCTCCTCAATCAGGGGAACAGTGATTTGATTAATACAGCTACCTATTCAGAAAGAACAACATTGAAATTTGAAAGGACAAAAGCCGTAATAGTGCAAATCTCACACATTTGGTGCGAATTCAGCAAGAACGAGAAGGTGGCTCACCTTGCTCAAGTCATTGGAATAATGAAGGATTGTAAGAATGTTGTTTTATCAAATTAATATATGAGGGTTTTCAAAAAATGGAATAAAGGAACTTCAGATCCTTCCCCAACGAGGTGTTCAGTCCTATGGTTGAGGGTGGGTTTTCAAATGAAATTGCTAGTTATCGACTAGAGGGGGGATGAAAATAGGCAATTTCTATGAAGTGCTTCGAAAGAGTGACTGTATTCAAAGTATGCAGAAGCGAAATAGGATCAAGTAGAGATAGCAGTCAAGGATCTAAGATGTTAAGCATAGTCACCGTACACACTAAGATAAATCATAGATAAATTCAGACAATATGATGATAAACGACAGGTATGAATATCTTTCGTGGTATCTGTTCACACAGTTAGGTAAAAGAGTGAAAGATAGAACCGGTAGCTTGATAAAGACACAAGATTTGTTGGACGAGTTCTAGTTGTTGTGACAACTATACGTCTGGTTGGGGAGGCTGAGAAATAACTCCGAAGACCTCGTATTCACCTTGTTCCCCTTGAGCCGAGGTCACTTCGACCACGCCCACTCACTCAAGTAAGTCTTCAGGGGAGACTTCTGAAATCCGTACAAATTTGGTCACCCGAGAATCCACAATGACTCTTGGATGCTCTAGACCCAGATGCCTGACCGTCTGAAATATCACAGTGTTCAAGTGTAATATGCCTTCAGTTCACTCAAATCAGAACAACTTCGGTGATGCTCAAACACACTGGCTCTACTTGTTTGGGTTTATCCTCGCTTGATCGTTTTCTCTCAGTGCCTTTGAGGTGGGTTGCTCCAAAATGAAAACACACGTATCAAACTCTGAGCAGCCACCAACTTATGGTGAAGGGGATGGGCTATTTATAGCCAACACGTAACCCAACCTGATAAGACCGAAATTGTTTAGAGTAGGAAACGAGAGACAAGACAAAAGATGTAAAATGAATCGTTGTTCTCATCGATGTTGGATTACACATATATATGGCCCTCAAAGGGGTGCGTCCCAAGGGACATGAGGCAACCGCCTCGGTTGGAAAAAGTAGGGATTAATAGGATCAATTAAATCCTAACACTCCCCCTAATCCATGCTTGTTAGTGTGAGCCTTGTCATCTTGAAAACACCTACAAAACCCTATGGGAAAATAAGGAAATATGTGTTTGATATGTTGCTAAAACTTATGTAAAGCCACTAGGAAAATAAGGAGAAAATGATGCAACATATAATGGTTGTCGTGTCTTTTAACTCAGTACAATGAGACTTATAGAGTTTAGAGTACAATAAATACATCGTACATACTTCCTAAAAATCCCCGGGGAAAACAAAAAGTAGGACATATGATCTCATGTTGATATTACCTCATTAAAAACCTTTATGAGAACCTCTATAGGAAAATCATGAAGGAAAAAAGAGTATAATATGATGCATAGAACATGAATAATTCAGGAAGATACTTCCCCTGTTTCTTGCAAATTTCGAAGCCGTCGTGTACCAATTCCAATAACATATTTATGGAATGTAAAAGTTGATACATACTTCGTGAGAAATCGGTCACATGATTTGATTTGCAAGATATGCATATAGCGATGTTGCTTATTGCATAACCTATTTGCATCCGGGAAACACAAGAAACATTAACGTCTAGATAATGGTTGGCGAAGGTAGCAACGAGGTATGTTTGAAGACTCTTCATGGGAGGGCTACCACACCTAGTAGGAACACTAAACTTGTCTATGATCTGAAATAGCAGGGATCTGATCAATGTATCCAATGGTATTATTGTTGAGATTACTCTGAAACTTGAAAAACCAGGACAATATGTTTGATTCCTTTGGAGATACGGATACATATTCTTGAGTCACAACCAATTGTGTTTTGTGGATCCAATGGCATTATGGAACGTTGAGTCCCAACATCTCATTTCCATCGTCTCTTGGCCTAAATAGATCTTTCTCTACATCTAGAGAATGAACTTCCATGAGAGCTATGGATGGATAATATTTGTCCTAAGTGAATTTATCCAATATATTTTGGATATAGACAACATAGTATAACATAATGTATGAATGAAGGTGCTCAAGTTGTAATAACCAGCGGTATTTAGATTTACCCAAATCCTTCATTTTAAACTCTGACATTTAGATGATTAAATGTGTCATCATTGTAGACACACAAACATGGATAATAGTCATTGTAGGAGTAATCATTATGCATAAGGAACTCACTACGTCGGTTGTACCATATGTACCAACAACAATAAGTCGTATGGTGACTTACTGATTTTTACATAATGTATGTTGCATTTTGCATTTCGATTCAGAAGTGAGATTCCATCCGGAATCAATCATATATGTCTGAATCTAGTGATCCACATTTATATGTGATCACTACATCTATCAATTGAAGAGATAGATGATTTTGTACTGCCAATGATATAAGTTATAAGAAAGAGATTCCACATCTAGAGAATAGTTGGGTATCTTTGTGAACCATTGTTCTACAATACTTGCTCTTTGTTTCACCACCATATTATTCTCAATTCGACTTCCAGAAGAAAACTGGTGTAGGCATTGCTTATGAATACCTTTCCATTACTGAGCAAGATCATTTCTACCTAGATTATACCCTTTGCTTGAGTTCAGTCTGAGTGTTGTTCAAACTTTGCCATGGCCATGGTCTTTGGACCTCAATCATATGAAAGGTCTTGAAATCTAGTTGAGAAATGTATGTCGACAATTGTTGACTTCCAATTATGTAATTCTTTACATCTATATATCAATATATAGTTGATGGGAATTGTTGGGAATATTCCCTAGAGGTAATAATAAATTAGTTATTATTATATTTCCTTATTCATGATAATCGTTTATTATCCATGCTAGAATTGTATTGTTTGGAAACTCAAATACATGTGTGGATACATAGACAATACTCTGTCCCTAGTGAGCCTTTAGTTGACTAGCTCGTTGATCAAAGATAGTCAAGGTTTCTTGGCCATAGACAAGTGTTGTCACTTGATAATGAGATCACATCATTAGGATAATGATGTGATGGACAAGACCCTGACCATAAACGTAGCATATGATCATGTCAGTTTATTCCTACTGTTTTCTGCATGTCAATGTATCTGTTCATATGACCATGAGATCATGCAACTCCCGGAGACCGGAGGATTACCTTGTGTGTATCAAACGTCGCAACGTAACTGGGTGACTATAAAGGTGCTCTACAAGTATCAAGGTGTCTGTTGGGTTGGCATGGATCAAGACTCGGATTTGTCACTCCATGTGACAGAGAGGTGTCTTGGGGCCCACTCGGTAATACAACATCACAATAAGCCTTGCAAGCAATGTGAATAAAGAGTTAGTCACGTGATCTTGTATTAGAAAACGGGTAAAGAGACTTGCCGGTAACGAGATTGGAATAGGTATAGAGATACCGATGATCAAATCTCGGGTAAGTAACATACCCAAGGACAAAGGGAATGGTATACGAGATTATATGAATCCTTGGCATAGAGGTTCAAAAGATAAGATCTTCGTAGAATATGTAGGACCCAATATGTACATCCATGTCCCACTATTGGATATTGACCGGGGAGTTTCTCAGGTCATGTGTGCATAGTTCTCGAACCCGCATGGTTTGCACACTTCAGGTTCGGTGATGTTTCGGTATGGTTGAGTTATAGGTGCTGGTGACCAAAGTTTTGTTAGGATTCCCAAATGATATCCCAGACGTCTCGAGGGTTCCTGAATGGTCCAGAAATGAAGATTGATATATAGGAAGTTGGTATTTGGATTCCAGAAGGATTTCGGGCATTGCCGGTAGTGTACCAGGAGTGACGAATGGGTACCGGGGGTCCACCAGGTGGGCCCACCACTCCCCAAGAGGGCCACGTGGACTTGATGGTGGAGCAGTAGCTCTTAGTGGGATGTCTAGTCAACCAAAGTAAGCCCATGTGGAAAAAGGTGGAAAATCCAAAAGAGGTGGACAATTTGCGAAGGAGTCCTAATCCAAGTAGGATTGGAGGAGGACTCCTCCCTCCTTTGGTCCGGCCGACGCCAACGGGTTTCCCTTGGTGGGCAAGACTGCCTCCTCCCTCCTCCTATATATACTAGTGGTTTGAGGGTTTTTGACACATAATTTCTCCCACGTGCTACCCTCTCCTCTAGTTTGTAGTTCTTCCTCTAGATCGGATTTCTGCGGTGCTTAGGCGAAGCCGTGCAGGAATAGATCACCACCATCACCGGTGCGCTCTTACGCTGCTGTAGAACTCAACTACTTCCTCGTCTGTCTTGCTAGATCGAGAAGGTGGGGTCGTCATTGAACTGTACGTGTGCTGAACGCGAAGGTGTCGTCCGTTCGGCACTAGATCGAGATGGATCGTGATGGGATCGTGGGATGGATCGTGATAAGATCGCGGGACAGGCTGTGATTTCAATCGCGAAGGTGTGCCACTACATCATACGCATTATATACACTTTCACTTAGCGATCTACAAGGGTATGTAGATTCACTCTCCCCTCTCGTAGATGATCATCACCATGGATAGGTATTGCGTGTGTGTAGGAACTTTTTTGTTTCCCATGCGACGTTCCCGAACAGTGGTATCAGAGCCAGGTTGATGCGTAGATGATATCTCCCAATCTTCAGAGTTGCGTTTAATTCTCTCCAATAAATTCCATTTGAATTCAATATATCTCTTCATAAAAGAACCGATACAACAAGTATCAAGCATGGTGCGATCATCATGAGAAATAATAGCATAAAAGTTCTGAGTGATAATTTCTCTCGAGATCTCATGATTGGGCCATGAATATAACATTGATTTAAGCCTCCCCAAGCTTGAGCGATGCTTTCTCTTTCACGAGGCCAAAAATTCTAAATATAATTCCGATCACGATGTACTAAATGCATAGGATAAAACTTTTGATGAAATTCCAATTTCAACGTCCCATGATCCAGTATCATCACATAGCCTATACCATGTCAATGCCTTATCCTTCGAAGATAAAGGAAAGACCTTCTTCTTCACCTCATCCTCGGGCAAACCTGCAAGCTTAAATAAACCACAAACTTCATCTATATAGATCAGATGCAACTCTTGATGTGATGTTCCATCTCCTGTAAAGAGATTACCCAATAGTTTCTCAAGCATACCCGAAGGAAATTCAAAGAAAATATTTTCAGTAGGTGCAGCAGGTTGAGGAGCAACTATTTGTGCTTCCGTTCGAGGTGAAGATACCCTGAACAAGCCCCTCAATGGATTGGTATCCATAGTGACAATAAATTTCAGCACACTATATGAATGTTTCCTTACCAAGTTCCACTTACCAAAGGCACTTCACTCCCCGGCAACGGCGCCAGAAAAGAGTCTTGATGACCCACAAGTAAAGGGGATCAATTGTAGTCATTTCGATAAGTAAGAGTGTCGAACCCAACGAGGAGCAGAAGGATCTGACAAGTGGTTTTCAGCAAGGAAATATCTGCAAGCACTGAAATTATCGGTAACAAGTGATTATGTGGTGAGATGATTCGTAGCAAGAAACAAGTAACAAAAGTAGCAACGGGGTAGCAAAGTGGCCCAATCCCTTTTGTACCAAGGGACAAGCCTGGACAAAGTCTTATAGGAGGAAAAACGCTCCTAAGGACACACCGGAATATCTGTCATGCTAGTTTTCATCATGTTCATATGATTCACGTTCGTTACCTTGATAATTTGATATGTGGGTCGACCGGCGCTTCGGTATTGCCCTTACTTCGAAAAGAATCCCACTTATGATTAACCCCTCTCGCAAGCATCCGCAACTACGAAAGAAGAATTAAGACAAAGTCTAAACATAGCATTAAACTAGTGGATCCAAATCAACCCCTTACGAAGCAACGCATAAACTATGGTTTAACCTTCTGTCACTCTAGCAACCCATCATCTACTTACTACTTCCCAATGCCTTCCTCTAGGCCCAAATAATGGTCAAGCGTTATGTAGTTGACGTTCACACAACACCACTAGAGGGAAAACAACATACAACACATCAAATTACCGAACGAATACCAAATTCACATGACTACTATTATCATGACTTATCCCATGTCGTCGGGAACAAAAGTAACTACTAACAAAGCATAATCATATTCATGACCAGAGAGGTAATGAGTAGCATCAAGGATCTGAACATAAACTCTTCCACCAAATAATCCAACTAGCATCAACTACAAAGAGTAATCAACACTACTAGCAACCTTACAAGTACCAATCGGAGTCGCGAGACGGAGAATGGTTACGAGTGATGAACTAGGGATTGGAGATGAGATGGTGCTGATGAAGATGTTGATGGTGATGAGTCCCCTCCGATTAGAGAAGTGTTGGTGATGACGATGGCGACGATTTCCCCTCCGGGAGGGAAGTTCCCCCGCAGGATCGTCCTGCCGGAGCTCTAAATTGGTTCTGCTCAAGTTCCGCCTCGTGGCGGCGGCGAATCCACGAAAAAGCTCCTCCTTGATTTTTTCCGGACGAAACCCTTCATATAGCAAAAGAGGGGGGCCAGTGGGCCAGTAGGCTGCCCACAAGCCCCCTGGGCGCGGCCAGGGGGTGGCCGCGCCTAGCAGGCTTGTGGCCACCTGCTGGCGCCCCTCTGGCGCTTCTTCGGCCCAGTATTTTTTATAAATCCAGAAAAAATCATAGTTGATTTTTACGGTGCTTGGAGTTGCGCAGAATAGGTATCTCAAACTTGCTCCACTTTCAGGCCAGAATTCCAGCTGAACACATTCTCCCTCGTCATTTAAACCTTGCAAAATAAGAGAGAAAATGCATAAGCATTGTACCGTGAAGTGAAATAACAGCCAATTCGACATGAAAACATGATGCAAAATGGATGTATCAGCTGGCTGGCTACCTACGGGAGTACCCGGACGCCAATGCCTTCATGCCCTTTGGGCTGGGGAACGCAGCTGCCACCAAACAGAGGCTGCAGCGGGTCATGCTCATACCCCGCCTACTGGGGCGCCGCGAGGAAAAGGAGGAGATGCTCGGGCCAAGTGAAGGCCCCGATCCACGGGAGGCGGCGGACCCATGAGGGTTGCGACCGTGGAGACAGGAGATCAAGCGACGACGACGCCTTTGATACTTTAGTGGCACGGCCGCCATGTGACTTTTTGTTGGCTGCTGCCAGGTAACTATTTGGTTCACCCCTTGTGAGGGAACCCCGAGGGGCATGCGGTCTCCCCGAGCTCAGGACACTCCTCCGGATGCTACTTTCGTGTATGCATTGTTTGGTTGTTCAATTTCACCCGTTCAGAATCCTAACATTCTTCCTTTCTTATATTGTCGGGCGGTCAACCCCCAAGCTCCGGTCGAAGCTTCTCCATGCAGATACGCAACCTCGCTCCTAAAGAAGAAGAAGTCACCAAGGCTTGCCAATGAGCCAAACAAAATCAACTCAGTCCACCAATAACTCAGGGGTAGGGACACTTGCAAGGCCGTAGCGTCCTCGCGACCTCCCATATGCACCCCCACCATGACACTCACACGTAATAATGAGGCCGAGGCTGTATACGCCCAAGGCCCCTTGATACATCTTCATCGTATCTACTTTTCCAAACTCTTTTGCCCTTGTTTTCGACTCTAATTTGCATGATTTGAATGGAACTAACCTTGACTGACGATGTTTTCGGCAGAATTGCCTTGGTGTTATTTTTGTGCAGAAATCAAAGTTCTCCAAACGTCCTGAAAATTTACAGGGAGCAGTTTTGGAAAATATAAAAAATATCTGCACCAAGTTCCACCTGAGGGGGTGGGCCAGTGGGCCACAAGCCCTAGCTCCGCCACCACCCCCCCCCCCCCCCCGTGTCGGTGGGGAGGCTTGTGGGGCCCACACGGCTCTGCCGCCCCCAACTATAGCTCTATAAATCCCCTTTCGTCCCAGGAAAAAGAAAAAGAGAAGTTTTCGCCGCGTTTACGATATGGAGGTGCCGCCACCACCAGTTCTTCATCTGGAGGGCAGATCTGGAGTCCGTCTTGGGCTCCGGAGAGGGGAAATCATCGCCATCGTCATCATCAACCTTCTTCCCTCTCCAATTCCATGAAGCTCTTCGTCGTTCGTGAGTAATCTATTCGTAGGCTCGCTGGGCGGTGATGAGTAGGATGAGATCTATCATGTAATCGAGTTAGTTTTGATGGGGATTGATCCATAGTATCCACTATGTTCTGAGATTGATGTTGATACTACTTCGCCATGCTTAATGCTTGTCACTAGGGCCCGAGTGCCATGATTTCAGAACTGAAATTATTATGTTGTCACCAATATATGTGTGTTTTAGATCCGATCTTGCAAGTTGTAGTTACCTACTATGTGTTATGATCCCGCAACCCCGGAGTGACAATAACCGGAACCACTCCCGGTAATGACCATAGTTTGAGGAGTTCATGTGTTCACCAAGTGCTAATGCGTTGGTCCGGTTCTTTATTAAAAGGAGAACCTTAATATCTCGTAGTTTCCTTTTGGGCCCCGCTGCCACGGGAGGGATGGACAATAGATGTCATGCATGTTCTTTTCCCTAAGCACGTATGACGACACACGGAATGCATGCCTACATCACATTGACCAATGGGAGCTAGCCACATATCGCTCCGTGTTATAGCTGTTGCATGATGAAAATCATCCAAACAAATCACCGACCCATTGCCTACGAGTTTGTCCTACAGTTTTTACTGCTGTTTCTTGTCTTGCTCTGCTGCTGCTACTACTGTTGCTACTGTTGTTACTTGTCTTGCTCTCCTGCTGCTACTACTGTTGCTACTGTTGTTACTTGTCTTGCTCTGCTCCTACTGTTGCTACTACTGTTGCTACTTGCTACTGCTGTCACTATTGCTTTTCCTTGCCGTTGCTATTCCACATTACACCGCTGTTACTCGCTATTTTGCTGTTACTACTTTGCTTGCAGATACTAATCTTTCAGGTGTGGTTGAATCTGACAATTCAACTGCTAATACTTGAGAGTATTCTCTCACCTCCCGTCGTAAGAATCAACAAATTTGGGTCGAATATTCTACCCTCGAAAACTGCTGCGATCCCATGCGCTTGTGGGCTGTCAACAACATTCTTCTAGTTTCGATTGCCGGAGAGTGCTAGCAACATTCTTCTGGTGCCATTGCAAAGGGGAAGAACAGTTGGCATCAAGAATTTTTCTGGCGCCGTTGCCGGGGAGGTATTGCTATATTCTCTGAGTCACTTGGGATTTATATCTGCTGATCACTATGAAGAATCTAAAGGATCCGAAGACCAAAGTGTTGCCCTCAACTACGAGGGGAGGTAAGGAATTGCCATCTAGCTCTGCACTTGATTCACCTTCAGTTATGAGTAAATTTGCGACATCACCTCCTGCAAGAAATCTTGGTATGTCGCCTGTGCTTGATGATGCTTATGATGCTACTGCTAGAGATGTTGTGCTTGATACTATGCCTGATGATGCTATGCTTGATACTTCAAGAAATTCTATGCCTGATGATACTATGCTTGATACTGCTCGAGATGCTATGCCTAATACTGCTTTGCCTGATGATGCTAGAGATGCTATTTTGCCTGATGATGTTATGCTTGATACTGCTAGAGATACTACTTTTCCCGATGTTCCACTAGGAGTGTACCTTGATGCTCATATTGCTAGAGTTACTGCCAATGCTCGTGATGCTTCTCATACTATCGATACTATTGAGATAGAACCTGCTTTTTCTCCTGCTAGATCTAGCTCTCCTAGATATGAATTGCCTGATATACCTGAGGGTTACGTTATGGAGGGAGAGATAGATGAGGATTTTCTTGCGTGTAAGGATGCCTATGACGCTGAGAAATTACTTCTCAAATGGAAGGAAAAGTCTCGGGAAGCTAGGATGAAATATGACCCGAAGTTTGCCACTTCACCTATCTTTATCACCGATAAGGATTATGAATTATCTGTCGATCCTGAGATAATCTCTCTAGTCGAATCTGATCCTTTTCAAGGTTATGAGTCTGAGACAGTCATAGCCCATCTTGCCAAACTACACGAAATAGCCAACCTTTTCACTAATGAAGAGAAGATCCGCCACTACTATATCCTTAAGTTGTTTCCTTTCTCTTTAAAGAATGACGCTAAAGACTGGTTCACCTCTCTTGCTCCTGGATGTGTGTGTAGTCCCCAGGAGATGGTCTATTACTTGTGTGAGAAATATTTCCCTGCCCATAAGAAGCAAGATGCCTTGCAGGAAATATACAACTATGCTCAACTCCAAGAAGAGAGTCTTCCACAAGCTTGGGGGAGGCTCGTTCAGCTACAGAATGCTTTGCCTGATCACCCTCTTAAGAAGAACGAGATACTTGATATCCCCTATAATATACTTATCGATGCCTCTAGAAACCATCTAGATAGTTGTGTCGGTTGTGTTTTTAGGGAACAAACTGTAGAACAAGCTGAGACTCTACTGAATAACCTCTTGATCAACGATAATGCTTGGACTATTCCCGAACCACCTCCTAAGCCAACTCCGAAGAAAAGAGGTATTCTATTCCTAAGCCCCGTAGATATGCAAGAAGCCAAGAAATCTATGCAAGAGAAAGGCATTAGATCTGAAGATGTCAAAAATATACCACCTATAGAAGAGATCCATGGTCTCGATAACCCGATACAGGTAGTAGAAGTGAATTCTCTGCGTAGGTTTGATGATAGTGATATTCCTTTTGATAAACCTGCTAGCCTATGCTTTGATGAAGTTGACAACATTGTTGCCAAACAACAGAGTTTCAATGATTATGTTAGCAGACATTTGGAACAAAGTACTCGTATGCTTAGCCATTTAAGTGCTTGTGTAGACAGAAATGTCAATGATCTGACGCTTCTGAGTGAACATGCCTCTATGATTACTACTCAGGTAGAACAAGTACTTAAAGCTCAGAATGACATGCTCAATGAATTAAATGACAACTCTGTCATAGTCATTACTAGAGGAGGCAAAATGACTCAGGAACCTTTGTATCCTGAAGTTCATTCTAAGATAATTGATCAAGATTCTCAAGGAGTCAATGCTGATACACCTAGTCATCCTAAGGAGAAGAAGAAGGATGATAGAAACCTCCACGCCAGTTCACCAAATACTGTCACACTTGAAGAACCTAATGATATTTATGCGTCTGATGCGGAAACACAATCTGGTGATGAACCTGAACCTGGTGACAATATGGACAGTGATGTTCATAATAATGCTCAACCTAGCAATAATATGGACAGAGACCTATGCCCTTTCCTCCTAAGCCATCCAAGAAAAAGGATGATGAGGATTTTGAGCGCTTCGTTGAGATGATAAGACCCATCTTTCTGCAGATGCGGTTAACTGATATGCTCAAGATGTCTTTGTATGCCAAGTACATGAAAGATATCGTGACTAATAAACGGAAGATACCAGATCTTGAGATCTCCACCATACTTGCCAATTACACTTTTAAGGGTGGAACTCCTAAGAAACTTTGTGATCCCGGAGTGCCCACTATACCTTGCTCCATTAAAGGAAACTATGTAAGAACTGCCTTACATGACCTTGGATCCGGTGTTAGTGTTATGCCGCTCTCTCTTTATAGTAGACTTGAGTTGGATAAGTTGACACCCACTAAAATTTCTCTGCAAATGGCCGACAAATCAACTGCTTTCCCTATCGGCATTTGCGAGCATGTGCCTGTTGTGGTTGCCAACACCACTATCTTAACAGACTTTGTTATCTTGGATATTCCTGAGGACGATGCCATGGCTGTCATCCTCGGAAGACCCTATTTAAACACGGCAGGGGCTGTTATAGATTGCAACAAAGGCAATGTCACTTTCCACGTCAACGGTAATGAGCAGATAGTGCACTTTCCGAAGAAACGATATCCAGTACATTGCATCAATGCTATCGAAAAGACTTCATCGATTCTCATTGGGATCTTTGAATGCCCTATTCCTCGTGTCAAGATGAAGTATGATTTGCTTGTTGGGGATATACATATCCCCATTGAGGTGACTTAGTGGCAATTCGAAAATTCTCCGTTCTCTCTTGCGATTCGAGAAGGTTTTGTCATAAGGACTTGATCAACCCCATTGACGGATTTCTTTCGATGACCATGAAACGGATGAATCAAAGAGTCACATACCTCTGTTTTGAGCTTTCATTTTCTATTGCTTAGAAGAAAATGATAGAATTAGTTTAGCTTTTCCTGTTTTCTGTTTTAGCGTCCCGGAGAAAAATACCTCGAAAATAAAAGTTCTCCGATGGTCTTGAAAATTTAGTATGATTTTTTCTAGATTTTTCGAAAATTTATGGGCCTGACCAGTGGGCCACAAGCCCTGCCACCGCCACCTACCCCCCTGGTGGCGGGGTGCAAGCTTGTGGGGCCCACAGGCACCCCCTCCACTCGTTCCAGTTCTCAGCCTCTTCTTCCACCTCTAGAAAAAATTGTTTCGCAGCTCAAACCCATGTTCTTGCTCATTTGGCTGTGATTTTCGATCTCCTTGCTCAAAGCACCATTCTCCAAACCGTTTTGGGGAAATTACTCGTTGGTAAGTGACTCCTCCATTCGTCCAATTAGTTTTTGCTCTAGTGCTTTATCCTTCGCGTATTCTTGCTACCTTGGTGACCCTGTTATTGAGGTAGAAATGTTGATTTTAGCTGGTCCCAAGTAGTTTTAGCGCGTGATATGGTCTCTAGGCACTAGTAGGAGTAGTTGCTACAAGGTGTGGTGGGTCTTCATTCACTTTTCTCTTGAACTTCAAAAATTTCAGCAAAAGGAAATTATGTTCAGGAGGAAGTTTTATGGTGGTTCCTCGAGCAAGAAGGGTCCTCGTCTTTCTTTTCGGGAGCCCGAACCTTTTCAACTAAGGGACGCACCGGTGCAACCATGTGAACGGCCTTCCGATGAGTTCATGATCGAAGCAGGTTTCAAGGATGAGTTTGATGCACTTGTCCGCAATGCCGGGTTAGAAGAATTCCTCTCAAATAAATGTGAACAGTATGCTATGCTCATTGCCTCTTTCATGCGTAGATTTAAATTTTTAGCTGGCCGTGACTCATCCATACTGCTTGATATGTACGATAAATCCTATACCATGGATCTGGAGGATTTCAATAGGATTTGCAAGATACCTAATGGGGATAGTGTTAATGATCCTTCTAAGTCTTCGGTCAGAGACTTTGTCTCCAGTATAACTGTTGGAGAAACCAGAGATATCACGCAAGACACCATGTGAAACATCCATTTCCCTGCCTTGCACTACCTTGCCCTCCTCATAGGTAGGTGCATTAACGACAAGGGTGCACATTGTCACCTATGCGCTTCCGACCTTAGTATCCTTAAGAGCGTAGTAACACGTGACATGAGCTTCAATATGGGGGCTATAATAGCAAGGAGGCTGAATAAAAATGCCAGTGAGGGGGATTTCTATAGTGGAGTTTATGCTACACGCTTAGCAAATTTTCTTGGAGTATCCATCCGTCCGGAAGACCCTCCTCTCCGTACAGCCTACCTTGATCGTGTCGCTCTAACACGATACCAAATCCTTGAGAGTGATCATGGATCCCTCCTATACCTCTTGATATTTAACCGGCAGCGTGTTTTCCATATTACCCTTCCTACTCCTGCTTTCTTTGACTTTCAGGTGAAACGAAGATACTACATAACCATTGGAGAGGCAGAGAAGTATGAGAGGGAGGCGACGGCTGCTCGACTTCGTGAGGCAGCTATTCAGGCAGTGGATGTAGCACTTCCGTACAACACCCATTATGACTTTGGGTTTCGCCAGGATCATCCATGGAAGTAGATCAAGGTAGGCCAAAAGCCTAAGCTTGGGGGAGTACGTGTTCTCACCGACTTTACATTCATGCTTATGCTTTCCCTCTGTTAGCCGGTGTATACACTTTGCCACTGTATTATCCATACTAGTTTATTTTCGTTTTCTTGCTTTCTTGTGTTGTGTCCTTTTAGAAAACCCAAAAAGATTTTTCTTTCTTCTTTTGCTTGTTGGGAGCTTTCCCATGTAAATAATTTTATTTTTCTTTGTGTCAAGGTAGAAGATATTGGTTACAATGTTTATTGGGTCTTATAAGCTTACATATTTAGCTTTAAAAGAGCCATATTACTTTGTCTTATCCTTTGTGTTTGCCTGCAGATTCAGGTTAGTCCAATGCACTTATTATTTTTCACATCGTTCGATCGTGCAAATGAAAGGCAACAATGATGATATATCATGAAGTGACTCAGACTGAAAAGCTGGTATGAACTCTATCTATTTTGTTTTTATAAATATGACTAGCTTATTAACCTAGATTCAGCTTTGTTGTGAGAAAACCATGTTTGCAATGACAACTTAGAGATCATAGTTTCTGATGTCATGCTTATTTAGCTGAGAGCTTATAATGGTTTGTCTTGAATGCTACCTTAGATTTCGAGATGACTATGATGTAGTATGATAGGATGGGGTTCTCCTTTGAATGTTTCAAGTGGCTTGACTTGGCGCATGTTCATGCATGTAGTTGAAACAAAATCAACATAGCCTCTATGATGTTCGTGTTCATGGTGATTTATATCTTGTTCATGCTTGCATTCAATGTTAGTCAAACTCATTGCATCTTGATGACTGTTGTCGCTCTCTAGTTGGTCGCTTCCCAGTCTTTTGCTAGCCTTCACTTGTACTAAGAGGAACACTGCTTGTGCATCCACTTCCATAAACCCAAAAGTTTTTCCATGAGAGTCCACCATACCTACCTATTTGTGGTATTTACGTGCAGTTCCAAGTAAATTTGCATGTGCCACTCTCTAAACCTTCAAGAAATAATCTGTTTTGCATGCCCGAACCGCTCATGTGGTGACAGGGGGCTATTGGTATCTTCCATGCTAGGAGTGTTATCCTCGACATGTGTTTATTCACTGTCATTCACGAGAAAGGGGCCGGTAATTGGAATGCCCAGTTCCACGCTTAAATCAAAAACTTAACTGTAAAACAAGACTCCCCCCGGATTGATGTTAGTATGGACGGTACCCGAGGATTCGGCTAGCCGTGAAGTGTGATTGATTGGTGGTGGGGGAGTTAAAACTTTACTTTTCTGTTTGGGAACCGCCAATAGCATGAGTAGCATGGAAGATATTGATAACTCTTGGTCATTGCGTTGACAATGAAAGCATGCCACCCGAAATTATGATCTCTGTTTTGAAAGCTTGAGCTCTGGCACCTCTGCAAATCAATGCTTCCCTCCGCGAAGGGCCTGTCTATTTATTTTCCTGTCGAGTCGTCCTCCTCTTATACAAGCACCAATTAGATAGCACCTCTGTCATTTTTATGCTTTACTATAGATTGATATTGAGTATGAATATGACTGGATCTTCGTTGCTAAGAATTACAATGTTTAGTCAGCCCTTGATCTTTGAAAGTGCTCTGCATTTATGTTTTGTGGTCTCAGAAAGAGCTAGCGAGATACCATCTATTCATATTCCTTCATGCTTGTTTTGATTGAAGTGTTGGTATTTGAAACTCATTATTATTTGCTCGTTAGCTGATTATGCCATTGATATTAGTTTACCCTGAGACCTTTGTGTCATTTGCTTATGTGGTTAACTTGTGATCTTGCTGAAATTCTGGTTATGAGTTAGACATAGTTGCAACAACAAGATCAAACAGAGTTTGTCAAAGTTTTTATTTCTCTCTCAGTTTGTCAACTGAGTTGCTTGAGGACAAGCAAGGTTTTAAGCTTGGGGAGTTGATACATCTCCATCGTATCTACTTTTCCAAACTCTATTGCCCTTGTTTTGGTCTCTAATTTGCATGATTTGAATAGAACTAACCGGAACTGACGATTTTTCAGCAGAATTGCCTTGGTGTTATTTTTGTGCAAAAATCAAAGTTCTCCAAACATCCTGAAAATTTACGAGGAGCAGTTTTGGAAAATATAAAAAATATCTGCGCCAAGTTCCACCTGAGGGGGTGGACCAGTGTGCCATAAGCCCTGGCTCCGCCACCACCCCCCTAGTGGCGGTGGGCAGGCTTGCGGGGCCCACACGGCTCTGCCGCCCCAACTCCAACTCTATAAGTCCCCTTTCGTCCTAGAAAAAATAAAAAGAGAAGTTTTCGCCGCGTTTACGATACGGAGGCGTCGCCACCACCTGTTCTTCATCTGGAGGGAAGATGTGGAGTCCGTCTTGGGCTCCGGAGAGGGGAAATTGTTGCCATCGTCATCATCAATCTTCTTCCCTCTCCAATTCCAAGAAGCTCTTCGTCGTTCGTGAGTAATCTATTCGCAGGCTCGCTGGGCGGTGATGAGTTGGATGAGATCTATCATGTAATCGAGTTAGTTTTGATGGGGATTGCTCCCTAGTATCCACTATGTTCTGAGATTGATGTTGCTACTGCTTTTTCATGCTTAATGCTTGTCATTAGGGCCCGAGTGCCAGCATTTTAGATCTGAAATTATTATGTTGTCACCAATATATGTGCGTTTTAGATCCGATCTTGCAAGTTGTAGTTACCTACTATGTGTTATGATCCGGCAACCCCGGAGTGACAATAACCGGAACCACTCCCGGTGATGACCATAGTTTGAGGAGTTCATGTGTTCACCAAGTGCTAATGTGTTGGTCCGGTTCTTTATTAAAAGGAGAACCTTAATATCCCGTAGTTTCCTTTTGGAGCCCGCTGCCACGGGAGGGATGGACAATAGATATCATGCAAGTTCTTTTCCCTAAGCACGTATAATGACACACAGAATGTATGCCTACATCACATTGACGAATAGGAGCTAGCCACATATCTCTCAGTGTTATAGCTGTTGCATGATGAATATCATCCAAACAAATCACTGACCCATTGCCTACGAGTTTGTCCTACTGTTGCTACTGCTGTTACTTGTCTTGCTCTACTGCTGCTACTACTGTTGCTACTGCTGTTACTTGTCTTGCTCTACTGCTGCTACTACTGTTGCTACTGCTGTTACTTGTCTTGCTCTGCTGCTACTATTGCTACTACTGTCGCTTGCTACTATTGCTACTTGCTACTGCTGTCACTACTGCTTTTCCTTGCCGCTGCTATTGCTCGTTACACCGTCGTTACTCGCTATTTCGCTGTTACTACATTGCTTGCATATACTAATCTTTCAGGTGTGGTTGAATCTGACAATTCAACTGCTAATACTTGAGAGTATTCTCTCAACTCCCGTCGTGCGAATCAACAAATTTGGGTCGAATATTCTACCCTCGAAAACTGCTGCCATCCGATGCGCTTGTGGGCCGTCAACAACATTCTTCTAGTTTCGATTGTCGGAGAGTCCTAGCAGCATTCTTCTGGTGCCATTGCAAAGGGGAAGAACAGTTGGCATCACCCCCCAAGGATGCGGAGGGGTCCAACCCACGCCTAGTGGAAGCCCTATGCTCCGTGCTGGGAAGAAGCTCAGTCCACCAATGACTCGGGGGTAAGGGACACTCGCGAGGCCAAAGCGTCCTCACGACACCCCCACCGTGACATTCTCACGTAATAACGAGCCGAGGCTATATACACCCAGGGGCCCCCGAGGACATGGAGGGGTCCACCCACGCCTAGTGGAAGACCTATGCCCCGCACTAGGTACAGATAGGGGCAATAATCATAGTCCGCCAATGACTACACACTTAGCTAGCACCAATGCAGTCCGCCAATGACTGTGCCCACAGCTGGCACCAACACAACCCGTCAGCGGCTACACCCTCGGCCGACAAGGAGATCAACATAGTCCACCCGCGACTTCGCCCACGCCCAATACGTGGGCAAACAGCTAAAGGTTCGTATCCGCTCACACGTCAAGGGGGACCCCTGAGCATCATGACTCAGGAGCCTAACTTTGCCCGTAGCCCCTTCCCCCTTTGGGCTATCCTTGGTCGGTTCAATCGAAGAAGGTACGCATGGGGTGGGCCCTTCCGATGCAGAGCCCAGTGCACTCGACAAATCACTTCAGATCCCTTAGGAAGAACACTAGAGTCACTCGTACGTCAAGGGGGACTCCTGAGCATCACGATTCAGGAGCCTGGACTAAGCCCGTAGCCCCTTTCCCTTTTGAGCCGCCCTTTCCGGTCGGTTCAAGCGTAGGGAGGTACGCGCGGGGCGGGCCCTGCCGACGAAGAGTGCTCAAGGAGTTCGAGAGTCTCAAATTATTGGCTTCTTAGGAGGAACATTGGAGTCAGTCCTACGTCAAGGGGGACCCTTGAGCATCGCGACTCAAGGGCCTAACTGCGCTCGTAGCCCCTTCCCCCTTTGGGCCGTCCTTGGTTTTCGATCGGTTCAATCACAGGGAGGTAGGCGCGGGGTGGGCCCGGCCGATGCGGAGTGTTGAATATGTCCCAAGTTTCGAAATCTTCACCGCGTTCTCCTCATGAGGGCAGCTCGCGCGTCACGGGGGGCTCCTGAGCATCGCGACTCAGGAGCCTAACTACGCTCGTAGCCCCTTCCGACTTTGGGCCGTCCTTGGTTTCCGGTCGGTTCAATCGCAGGAAGGTACGCGGGGGGCGGGCCCTGCCTACGTAGAGTAACATAGTAAACATGACAGGAACAAGGTGTGGGGACCCCGACTTACGGGTCGAGATCGCCGTGCTCAGTGATCCCAGAGATCAATGGTCACCAAACACAGATACCGAATAAAAGAGTCTTTCATCCAAGTACCGACTTTTATGACACATGACCGAATGGTCAAGTTCACAAGGCAGGGCCTAAGGCCAAATCATTCTGATACAACTAGTAGCGGAAATCATAGGGGATAAGCGGGTGCCCATTCCATCAAGCCTACACCGACAATCATTCTGACTCGGAAGCGTCCTAGTTCGCAGGGGCGTCCCTGAAGACGTACTCATCTCCAAACTTTGGTCCCTCCATCTATGGTCAATAACATAACTAGTGGCAAGCCAATGAGTACTTTGAATGTACTCGCAAACAACCCATGATATGAACAATGAAAGTGAAGGATAACAATATCATGCATCTTTGGTGGATTTCATTGGGGTGGAATGATCATGAACATGCATCAAGTTAAAGAATTACTTTTCAAGAACAGGTTACAGATATCAATATATTTGCCGAGGGCTGAGCCATCCGTGCTCACCCTATAGGCCAAGTCACCAAACTTGCTCATATCATTACTTTCATAACAACACGTTTGTAACACAACACACACACACACTAGGTTTATGCGGAAACAGCTGGACGTAGTTTAAGCAGGATTACCCAACTATCCTTACTTGTGGACACGGCTATTCGAATTGTTTTACACTCTGCAGAGGTAGTACGCTAGACCCACGAGATCCGGGAAACTTCCGTGTCATCCACGACTTGCGGTATGTAACATACCCGAGGTAAGTACCCGATCAATGCCTTTCCCCTGACGATACTAGACAAAGAGGTCCACTCGATTGTTACCCAGCCCACATGTTGTACGTCTTACGAGCACCGACTCTGGACAGTTCCAACCATTTGGGACCAACGGTGTGACTGGAACTCATAAAAATGGCATAGTCGTCCTACCTGGCACGACCCCATCATGAGAGTGACCACACATCACTCCCGCCACTTGTAATGTGGCTCTTTGCTAGCAACGACCAGAGTAATTAACATAGCCCCGTCCCATAAGGGTTAACATGGTCGTACTGGTATGGTTGGTACGGTCGACACATCATGAATCTAATCCCATTTCTGAAACCATATTCACTCAAAGTAGCCGGTGCACCACTTCACCAAAAGTGGCCACCTAACTCATCATCACCCTCGGGCATTAGTGGCACCCGACGGGGTTTTCATAAACTCTTTGATTTATGTCATCAACATGCTCATGATAATACTCCTTCTAACTTTACTTGTCAACATGATATTAGCATGACCCTCAAGGGGTAGGATCAAGCTCAATGCATGTGCTCCGGGGGAGCCATCGTAAAATCATATCAAATGATTACCACCACTTATGATCATATGCAGCGGAAATAATTGCTATCTTAACATGCAAAGCAACATATGCTCAGTCATGGTCAAAGGTCTTCAAGGTCTTTCGCTCCGATTCCCTCGTCACATGGATTTTCTATCACCGATAAAACAATAAATAAGAAATAGCTCATACAGAAACAGATCACAAAGTCATTTAAAAAATGTTATTTATTACTGATAAATCTAAGTTGTCATTTTGAAAAATATTTGCCTCAAATTCTCTTGAAGGAACATTTTTAAAATTAACCAAACAGAAGCAAAACTATTCCAATTTAGTCCTTTTTATTATTGTAAAACAGAATAGTTGTAGAAAAAAATCATCCAATCATATTATTAAATACTACATATTTTTAGAAGAATAACCGTTGAAAATTATATTTTTACACTCGCTAAATATTTTTATAAAAATCTTTGAAATCTGATTTTGAAAAATAAAGAAAAATGGGCTAAGCACCTGGCCTTGGTCGGCCTGGAGCTGGGCTGGCCCAAGGCCAGCCGACAGCCTGCCCAGGTGCTCACGCCGTCAGGTTGGATACTGACGTGCGGGGCCCTGTGGTCAGTGGTTATGGACAGCGCGGGGGAGGAGACTGGGCCACCGACAGGTGAGGCACACCTATCGGGGTCGTCTCCTACGTCTAGCCAGAGAGGAGGAGGAGCACGCCGGCGAGGCTGCCGACGGTCTCATGCCCCAACAAGGACTGTAATGGGTTCACCATGACGTCGCGTACCTACTGGTGGTCAGAACAACATCAGAGAGGTAGGGGTTCGCCGGGGACGAGGAGGCCGTGGCGGAGGAGTTTTGGGAGGTGGTCGAGGAGGTGGCTAGAGACACGGAAATGCTCGGGCGAGTTGGGGGAAAGCTTCCTCGGGTTGAGAGGATCAGTGTGGTGGGTCGAGGGGCGCAGGAGCGTGGTGTAGCCAGAGATCGACCGGAGCTCCAAGGCGGACGGGCCTCGATCCATCTCGAGCACCGGGGTGTGCTGGTTTGCTGGGGTGGCTAGGGTGGTGCTAGTGATCGTGGTGAAGCTATCTGAGGGGTGCATGAGTGAGGGGGAGAGATATTTATAGGCCCGCGATGGTGAGCCAATTCGGGACCGCCGGTGATTCAACATGGCGCGCATGGGGGTGCAGAGAGGGGCTGGGGATGAAACCACGGTCTTAGGACATGGTTTTGGACTGCGAGAACCATCTGTTGCAAAGGGAGAGAGGGAGGAGTCGAGCATCCGTGGCCGCGCAACCTTGGCCGGTTCTGGTGCGCGCGGGCACGCATCGCACGAGCTCTAACGCGGGGGAGGAGGGGCCCTGAGGGTTGTTCCATGCAGAGGGGTTGTCGGGGAAGCGGTTGGGCACATCGGGGGAGGCTGGAACTGGCCGAGAGCGTCACCCCCACCTTGGTGGCTTCCTGTAGCGCGCCCAGAGCGCAGTTTTGGCATGCCACAGCATGCTGGTGCGCTCTGAGGCACTTTGTACGTGTCTAGCATGTCCTGGCACTGGCTGGGAGTGTGGCTAGCCGTTTGGGTCTCATGGGAGCTTTTGCTGGTCAATGGAGACAAGAAATACTGGTGATTTCAGCCTTGAGGTGAAGCCTAAATTGGAGTTTTTGGCCTTTCCACTTTGAACCAGTGAGGGGCTAGTTGACTGGGGTTAGATATGGATACTGGCCACCTAATCTATGAGTTTGGAGCGAAGGGGTTGGGTTTAGCTGTGGCTAAGGTGGCTTTTCCCTATTTGTAAGAAGGTGCTCGACAGTGGTTTGAGGGGGTTGGACCACACCACTTGCGCTGCAACTTAACAGGTTTGGGTTTGGTGCTAAAACATGGGGTTTCACCAATTTTGAGCTCCATTGGACAAGTTTAGTTTTGCAAACTTGAAAACACTACAATTTGACCTCTGTCCCTTCCAAAGAGAGTGTGGGCAAACTAAGTCCCACAAATCCCATTTTTGGTGTGGGACCCTCATTTGAGGTATTAGGCACTGCTGCAAAGTTTCAACATCATTGGATAAGCTTGTCTATGTCAAGTTGCTCTAACTTCAATCTGGACACAAGGGGTTTTGGGGTTATTTGGGCTCCTTAATCACCTTGGACCAAGGTGAAACTTTTTGTAGACAGCAAATATGGCTTAGGGATACTACTGGAATTTTCTAGGATTTTATTGAGAATATTTCCTTTGGAAATATTTCAAAAGGTCAAAATAGACAGAAATGGCTTCCAGGGTTTTATTCAAATAATTATAATAAAAAATAGGGTTTAAAATCTTATGTATGGAAATATATGTCCATCTGATCATCTCCAAATTTAATCAGATTTTTCTAAGGCAGAAAACTATTATTCCAAGTAGGAATACCAATTCTGGACTCAGAAATGTACATGCAATTAAATTAGGAAAATAATTCTAAAAATAATTATTTTGTGGTTTTAAGGTAGTAAAATGAAGTTAAAATCAGATCACCAACTTTGGGTAGAAACATTTCTTGCCATCAAAGGCATGTAGTGCAACACAAAGTAGGGTTTTACCTTAATCAGAAACATGTAAAGGTTTTTGGAAATAAATCAATATTCTGAAATGGGGTTTTTCCTCACATGATAAAATACACAAGCATACAATGACAATCATGGCCCTCACATCATTAGTTTTGAAAAAAAATTAACAAGATCAGATTTTTGCATTACACAGAAGTGGTAGTAAAAACAGGGTGTGACAGACCTATCCCCCTTACAAGAATCTCGCCCCCGAGATTCCTAAGCTAGGTGCTAAAAATGTCCGGAAACTCACATCGGAGATAGTCTTCACGCTCCCGTGTTGCTTCGGCTTCGGTGTGGTTGCTCCACTGAATCTTGAAATACTTGATGGTGCGGCTTCTGGTGCAACACTCAACTTCATCCAGAATGTGGACCGGCTTCTCGCGGTAGGTGAGATCAGCCTGAAGGTCAATAGTCTGGTGGTCAATGTCCTTGTAAACATCGGGACGATTTGGCGCTTGAAGACACTTCCTAAGTTGTGACACGTGGAAGACGTTGTGCACACCCGAAAGTTCCGGAGGCAGCTCCAACTGATAAGCAACTTCTCCACGCCTTGTCGTGATCTTAAAAGGTCCAATGAACCTTGGAGCGAGTTTCCCTTTAACGTGGAAACACTTGTTCCCTTGAGAGGTGTGACACGGAGGTACACCAGGTCTCCGGGAATGAACTCCACATCCCTGCGGCGAAAATCCGCATATCTCTTTTGTCGTGACTTGGCAACTTTTAGATTTTCTCGGACCAGTTGCACCTTCTCTTCTGCCTTATGCAAAACTTTCGTCCCGAAAATCAGTCCTTCTCCGGTTTCGGACCAATTGAGCATGGTGCGGCACTTTCTTCTGTACAACACTTCAAACGGGGCCATTTGGAGACTGGACTGGTAGCTGTTGTTGTATGAAAACTCAGCGAACGACAGACGGTCTTCCCACTTGGCTCCATGCGCCAAGACTCATCCATGGAGCATACCTTCGAGTATCTCATTCACTCTTTCCGTTTGTCCGCCTGTTTGTGGGTGGAAAGCGGTGCTCAAAGAGAGCTTGGTTCTAAGGGCTTCTTGGATCTTTTTCCAAACTCTTGAGGTGAACTGCGTGCCTCGGTCAGATACAATCTCCTTGGGAACTCCATGAAGGCTTATAATACACTCAATATAGAGACTAGCCAACTTGTTCCCATCATATGTGGTGTTGACAGGAATGAAATGGGCCACTTTGGTCAAATGGTCGACAATAACCCATATAGAATCATGGCCTCTGCTAGACCTTGGTAAGCCGGTAACAAAGTCCATGCCTATCTTGTCCCACTTCCATTCTGGCACTTTGAGAGGTAGTAGCAGTCCTGCAGGTCGCTGATGCTCAGCCTTGACTTGTTGGCACACGTCGCACTTGGAAACATAGGACGCTATTTCCCTCTTCATGCCATGCCACCAGAATCTTTCTCGGAGATCTTGATACATCTTGGTACCACCAGGGTGAATAGAGTAGGGTGTATCATGTACTTCCTGTAGGATCAAATCCTTGAGTTAAGCCTTGTTGGGTACACGTAAACGTTGCCCAAACCACACTACTGCTTGTTCATCCACCGAGAATCTTGGGGCCTTGCCTTCTTGAAGCTTCTTCCTGATGCCTTCAATGCTCTTATGACCCTTCTGGGCCTCCTTGATGTCACTCACCAGCGTTAGTTTGACTTCGAGGTTATCTAGGAATCCTGATTCTACTAGTTCCAACCCGAAGTTCTCCAATTCTTCATATAAGGCGGGTTGCCTTTCCTTGAGCATGACGTTCAAGGTGCTGGTCTTCCGGCTTAAGGCATCGGCCACTACATTGGCCTTACTGGGGTGATATTGAATGCTGAGGTCGAAGACTTTGATTAACTCCAACCATCTTCGTTGCCTCATATTCAATTCCCTTTGAGTGAAGATATACTTCAGACTTTTGTGGTCAGTGCATATTTCACATCGCTTACCAAGAAGGTAATGTCGCCATGTTTTCAGGGCATGCACTACGGCTGCCAACTCGAGATCATGGGTGGCACAGTTCTCCTCATGTGGGCGCAGTTGTCGTGACAGATACACCATGACTCTTCCATCCTGCATTACAACCCCACCGAGTCCATTCCTCGAGGCATCACAATATATCACAAACTCCTTGCTGATATCTGGAGTGGCCAATACTGGGGCGGTGGTTAATCTCTTCTTCAATTCTTAGAAGCTGGCTTCACACTCCAGCGTCCATTCGAACTTCTTTACCTTCTTCAAGAGCTGAGTCATGGGTCGAGCGATGCGAGAGAATCCTTCTACGAACTTGCGGTAATATCCCACGAGTCCGAGGAAGCTCCTGACTTCCTTCACATCAATTGGCGATTCACAGTTGGTTACCGTAGTAATCTTGGAGGGATCAACGGCAAATCCACTTGTTGTCATGGCATGACCCAAGAATCCAGCTTCGTTCCACCAAAATTGGCATTTGCTGAACTTGGCATAAAGTTGGTGCTCTCGAAGCTTAACCAATACTAACCTCAAGTGTTGCTCATGCTCTTCTTCGGACATGGAAAAGACTAATATGTCATCAATGAATATGACGACAAACTTGTCCAGGTATTCCATGAAGACCTTATTCATGAGGTACATGAAGTAAGATGGGGCATTAGTTAACCCGAAAGACATGAGAGTGCATTCATATAGACCGGACCTGGTCATGAACGCAGTCTTGGGTATGTCCTCAGGTCGGATCTTCAGTTGTTAATATCCAGATCGGAGGTCGATCTTGGAGAATACCTTAGCTCCATTTAGCTGATCGAATAAGTCTTCAATGTCGGGAGTGGGAACTTGTTCTTAATTTGGACCTCATTGAGAGAACGATAATCGACGCAGAGTCGGATAGTCCCATCCTTGTTGGACACGAAAAGAACAGGTGATCCCCAAGGTCACGCACTTGGACGAATAAATCCTTTCCTGAGTTGCTCATCCAGCTGCTTCTTCAACTCCGCTAGCTCTTTGGGTCCCATCCTGTAAGGCTTCTTATAGATAGGCCTTGATCCGGGCATGAGTTCAATGATGAAGTCGATGTCTCGGTCAGGAGGCATCCCTGGTAGCTCATCGGGAAAGATGTCCGGGTATTCACACACTATTGGCACTCGATCGAGTTCTTCCTATGACAGGCTGTTAACCCGTGATACTTGAGCAGGTACTGGCTCAGAGACATACTTGACTTTGACACCTTGGTCACTTGTCATGGTAATGGACCTGCTAGCACAGTCCAAGATACTTTGATGCTTGACCAACCAATCCATGCCGAGAATAACTTCTAGGCCTTGCGACTTAAGCACAATGAGATCTGCTGAGAAGCTCGTCCCATTGATAACTATCCCGACCTTCCTAAACCCTAGGTTGGTCCTCAAAACTGCTCCCGGGGTTTGAGTTGCCATATGCCCAAGAACCAAGGTAGGTTCTAAACCACATTTTTTCGCAAACTTTTGCCTAACAAAAGAATGCAAAGCACCACAATCAAACAATATTGTTGCTGGGGTAGAGTTGACGAGGAACGTACCCAGAATGCAGTCCGGGTATTCTTGTGCCTCTTCCGTGGAAATATTTTTAATCCGCCCCTTGATGTGATACTGCTGATTGCGGGGAGCCAGATTCCTGCCTAGTGCTCCTTGGCCTGGATTTGGCGCATTGGGGCGCTGAGCATCGGGTTTCTTGTTGGGGCACTGCCTGGAATAGTGTCATGTTTGTCCACATCCAAAACCGGTAACTTGCACTGGAAGATTGGTCTTGATTCCAGCGTTGTTTGGCGGATTGCTTGCTGGCTTGGTGTTCACTTGCTGCTTAGGCTGGTAGTTCTGGCGAAATGTTGAATACTTGTACAGCTGCTGATAGGTGGGTCTTGCTGGAGCTGGCTGCCATGGTCGTGGCTTCGTGTTACTTGGTCCTCCACTACCCATTAGCTTGCGCTTACGGGTGTCGTCCATGGCACGACGCTTGTCTTCCAACATAAGGGCCTTATTAACCAGATCGTTGAATGTCTGGCATTCACAAACAACCAGCTGATACTGGAGTGCTGTTGTAGTCGTTCCATAAAGCGTTCCACTCTGGCGGCCTCAGTGTTGACGTCCTCAGCCGCGAATCTTGATAGGAGTTTGAACTTATGCAAATATTCCTTGACTGATCCACTGCCTTAACTTAAGGCTCAGAATTCCCGCTTCTTAATGGTCATCATTCCGGGAGGAATGTGAGCAGCGCGGAATCCATCTTTGAACACAACCCAAGTGATGACTTGCCCTGCTCGCATGATTTGAAATCCATCCCACCAAGCTCTGGTTGTGCCTCCGAGACAGTGAGAAGCATAGAGAACTTTCTCACGATCATCAGTGCACTTGACCAGCGCGAGGAGGTCTTCGATAGTACAGATCCAGTCATCGGCATCCAATGGTTCAGTCGTCTCCGTGAATATGGGTGGCGTAGTTCGCATCAACTTAGAGAGAGTTGAGCGACCATTTCCATTCCCGTTCTGCGGTGGGTTGTTCACCAAGGTTTGAGCCAGCTGCTGAATAGCGGCATTGTTGGCTTGACGCTCCTCTCGAAGAGCTTGAAGGGACTGATCCATGGTCAAGCTTCCAGGAGGAGGCGGTGGCGGTGGAACATCGTCTTGCTGCTCGTGGTGATCTCCAGCTTGAGCTTCCCCTACGGTTCCCTGCTGCTGACCTGAAGAGGCAGAGCCAGGGTTGCCGAAGGTGCTGTTGCGAGTTGCATTCAGCATCCTGCCAGGGGAGTAGACAGGTCAATTTGCCGAACTGGCTGAAATCATAAGGGATGATGCTCTAGTAAAGAGGGGGTATGGTGTTTTGCTAGTGTAAAAATTTTAAGTCACTGGTTTTTAAAACAGCTACCTCATTATATAAAAAACAAGCGATGTAGTCGCTCACAAGCTGCCTAAGCCAGAATGCGACTTGCATCCAACAGGCTTACACAACACTCGTGGTTCATACAAACCGATACAAGAACTCCTACGCTCGGGGGTACATCCTAATTGCCTACGCTGCTAAAGCTAAGCGGCCGACTGCGCGGTCTCATAAGCGGGTTTTGCGAGATCTTCGTCTTCATCTTCATCTGCATCTTCATCTTCATGAGTGATTCCCTTCTTTGAAGGAGTAGCAGAAAGAAGCGGACCATCACGACGTCTCTTGGTTGGCGAGGTAGCGAATAGTTCGGTGTACTCTTCCAGAGTGAAGTGACGACTCTGTAGAGGAGTGGCCTGAAGCGGTGGTATTCCTCCTCGGAAAGCAAAATCTGGTGGTCCTACGTGTGCTCCTGCCTTCTTCACCTTGCGGTTCTTCATCTTCTCCGTGCGAAGCAGATCCTTGACTTGGTGCCGCTCATGGCGGATCCTAGTTGACTCCTTGATCAAAAGGTGTGTCAATGTGTCGGAGGAGAGACTGAAGTAGGTCTGAAACCTCAGTGGCGTCCCGTCCTTGGAAGATGGGTTGAGTGTCCAACTCCCGTCTACCCCATTCTTAAAAAAGGTTGGTGACGAGTAGATGGCTCATCAGCCATCTCGAGAAGGATGTCCCGGAGTCGCACGAGCGCCTCTCGTGCTGCGGTCTCCACTGCCAACATCAGATCTTCCATCTGTGGACCTTCGAAGAACCAACTAGTCGGGGAGTCATTAGCCTTCACTATCACGTCCACATGATATTCCTTACTGTCGGCGTTCACCCAGTGCTCGTGGTAGAGGAAGATGGGTGTGCGGCGTACTTGACACGTCTCGAGGCTATCACTCAAAAGCAGAGGAAAGCCCGTCTCCAGAAGCATCTCAGGTACAGCGGCCATCTACAAGATGTAGAGGAGAGAGTTAGAAAGTTTTTAGTGGGTGCAGAATCTGAGGTTAAGGTCTATGTGGACTAGTCGTCCCGGCTTTGGTCCATGCTACCTAAGGCTTCCTATAGTCAGTATGGCTCTGGTACCAGCTCTGTGGGGACCCCGACTTACGGGTCGAGATCGCCGCGCTCAGTGATCCTAGAGATAAATACTCACCGAACAGTGATACCGAATAAAAGAGTCTTACATCCAAGTACCGATTATTGCAACACATGACCGAATGGTCAAGTTCACAAGGCATGGCCTAAGGCCAAATCATTCTGATACAACTAGTAGCGGAAATCACAGGGGCTAAGCGGGTGCCCATGCCATCAAGCCTACACCGACAGGCATTCTAACTCAGAAACATCCTAGTTCGCAGGGGCGTCTCCAAAGACGTACTGTGCTCCAAACTCTGGTCCCTCCATGTCTGGTCAATAACATAACCAGTGGCAAGCCAATGAGCACTATGAATGTACTCGCAAAGAGGCCATGATATGAACAATGAAACTGAAGGATAACAATATCATGCATCTTTGGTGGATTTCATCGGGGTGGAATGATCATGAATATGCATCAAGTTAAATAATTACTTTTGAAGAACAGGTTACATATATCAATATATCTGTCGAGGGATGAGCCATCTGTGCTCACCCCATATGCCAAGTCATATCATTACTTTCATGACAACACCTATTTAACACAACACACACACTTGGTTTATGCGGAAACAGCTGGGCGTAGTTTAAGAAGGATTACCCAACTGTTCTGGACCGTGGACACGGCTATTCGAATAGTTTTACACTCTGCAGATGTAGTACGCTGGACCCACGAGATCCGGGAAACTTCCGTGTCATCCACGACTCGCGGTATATAACATACCTGACGTAAGTACCCGATCAATGCCTTTCCCCTCACGATATTAGACAAAGAGGTCCACTGGATTGGTACCCAGCCCACATATTGTCTGTCTTACAAGCACCGACTCTGGACAGTACCAACCATGTGGGGACCAACGGTGTGACTGGAACTCATAAAAATGGCATAGTCGACCTACCTGGCACGACCCCATCACGAGAGTGAACATACATCACTCCTGCCACTAGTAATGTGGCTCTTTGCTAGCAACGACTAGAGTAATTAACATAGCCCCGTCCCATAAGGGGTAACGTGGTCGTACTGGTAAGGTTGGGACGGTCGACACATCATAAATCTAATCCCATTTCTGAAACCATACTCACTCAAAGTACCCGGTGCACCACTTCACCAAAAGTGGACACCTAACTCATCATCACCCTCGGGCATTAGTGGCACCCGACGGGGTTTTCATAAACTCTTTGGTTTATGTCATCAACATGCTCATGATAATACTACTTCTAACTTTACTTGTCAATATGATATTAGCATGGCCCTCAAGGGGTAGGATCAAGCTCAATGCATGTGCTCCGGGGGAGCCATCGGTAAAATCATATCAAATGATTACCGGCACTTATGATCATATGCAATGGAAATACTTGCTATCTTAACATGCAAAGTAACATATGATCAGTCATGGTCAAAGGGCTGCTTGCCTTGGTCAGCTAGGTATCCGGGGTCTTCGAGGTCTTCTGCTCCGATTCCCTCGTCACACGGATTTTCTATCGTCGATAAAACAATAAATAAGAAATAGCTCACACAGAAACATATCACAAAGTCATTTTAAAAAATGTTCTTTATTACTGATAAATCTAAGTTTTCATTTTGAAAAATATTTGCCTCAAATTCTCTTGAAGGAACATTTTTAAAATTAACCAAACAGAATCAAAACTATTCCAATTTAGTCCTTTCTATTATTGTTAAACAGAATAGTTGTAGAAAAATTCATCCAATCATATTATTAAATACTACATATTTTTAGAAGAATAACAGTGGAAATGATATATTTTTTCACTAGCTAAATATTTTTATAAAAATCTTTGAAATCAGATTTTTTAAAATAAATAAAAATGGGCCAAGCCCCTGGCCAGGCTCGGCCTCGAGCTGGGCTGGCCCAAGGACAACCAACAGCGTGCTCAGGCGCGGGGCCCTGCGTTCAGTGGCTGTGGACAGCGCTGGGGAGGAGGCTGGGCCACCGATAGGTGGGGCACACTTGTCGGGGTCGTCTCCTACCTCTGGCAGAGAGGAGGAGGAGCATGTCAACGAGGCTGCCGATGCTCTCAGGCCCCAACAAGGACTGGAATGGGTTCGCCATGATGTCGCCTAACTTTTGGTGGTCGGAACAACGTCAGAGAGGTAGGGGTTCACCAGCGACGAGGAGGCCGTGACGGAGGAGTTTCGGGAGGTGGTCGTGGAGGTGGCTAGAGACACGGGCGAGTTGGGGGAAAGCTTCGTCGGGTTGAGGGGATCAGTTTGGTGGGTCGAGGGGAGCAGGAGTCATCATGTAGCTAGAGATCAATCGGAGCTCCGAGGCGGAGGGGCCTCGGTCGATCTCGAGCACCGGGGCTCTGCTGGTTGCTGGGGTGGCTAGGGAGGTGCTAGTGGTCGTGGTGAGGCTATCTGAGGGGTGCAGGAGCGAGGGGGAGGGCTATTTATAGGCCCGCGACGGTGAGCTCATTCGGGAGCGTCGGTGACTCACCGTGGTGCGCATGGGGGTGCAGAGAGGGGCTGGGGTTGAAACCACGGTCTCAGGACATGGTTTTGGACTGCCAAAACCATCTGCTGCAGAGGGAGAGATGGAGGAGTCGAGCATCCGTGGCCATGCAACCTAGGCCAGTTCTGGTGCCGCGGGCACGCGTCGCACGAGCTCTAATGCGGGGGAGGAGGGGCCTTGAGGGTTGCTCGATGTAGAGGGGTTGTCTGGGAAGAGGTTGGACACCTCGGGGGAGGCTGGAACTGGCCGAGAGCGTCGCCCCCACCTTGGTGGCTGCCTGTAGCGCGCTCATAGCACAGTTTTGGCATGCCACGGCATGCTGGTGCGCTCTGAGGCACTTTGGACGTGTCTAGCATGTCCTGGCACTAGCTGGGAGTGTGGCTAGCCGTTTGGGTCTCGTGGGAGCTTTGGCTGGTCAAAGGAGACAAGAAAAGCTAGTCCTGTCAGTCTTGAGCTAAAGCCTAAATTGGAGTTTTTGGCCTTTCCACTTTGAACTAGTGAGGGGCTAGTTGACTGGGGTTAGATATGGATACTGGCCACCTAATATATGAGTTTGGAGCAAAGGGGTCGGGTTTAGCTGTGGCTAAGGTGACTTTTCCCTATCTGTCAGAAGGTGCTCGACAGTGGTTTGAGGGGGTTGCACCCCACCACTGGAGCTGCAACTTAACACGTTTATGTTTGGTGCTAAAACATGGGGTTTCACCAAGTTTGAGCTCCATTGGACAAGTTTAGCTTTCTAAACCTTAAAACACTTCAATTTGACTAGATATGTCCCTTCCAAAGAGAGTGTGGGCAAACTAAATCCCACAAATCCCATTTTTGGTGTGGAACCTTCATTTGAGGTATTAGGCACTCCTGCAAAGTTTTAGCTTCATCGGATAAACTTTGCTATGTAGAGTTGCTCTAACTTCAATCTGGACAGAAGGGGTTTCGGGCTTATTTGGGGTCTTTAGTCACCTTGGACCAAGGTGAAACTTTATGTCGACACCAAATATGGCTTAGGGATACTACTGGAATTTTCTAGGAGTTTATTGAGAATATTTACTTTGGAAATATTTCAAAAGGTCAAAACGGACAGAAATGGCTTCCAAGTTTTTATTCAAATAATTATAATATAAAATAGGGTTTAAAATCTTATGTATGGAAAATATATGTCCTTCTGATCATCTCCAAATTTAATCAGATTTTTCTAAGGCAGAAAAGTATTTTCCATGTACGAATACCAATTCTGGCCTCATAAATGGACATGCAATTTAATTAGGAAACTAATTCTAAAAATAATTATTTTGTGGTTTTAATGCACTAAAATGAAGTTAAAATCAGATCATCAACTTTGGGTAGAAACACTTCTTTCCATCAAGGGCATGTAGTACAACTCAAAGTAGGGTTTTACCTTAATCAGAAACATGTAAAGGTTTTTGGAAATAAATCAGTATTGTGAAATGGGGTTTTTCATCACATGATCAAACACACAAGCATACAATGACAATCATGGCACTCACGTCATTAGTTTTGAAAAAAATTAACAAGCTCAGATTTTTGCATTACAATGAAGTGGTAGTAAAAACAGGGTGTGACACAAGGCGAGGAAAACATTCAAGCATTCAATTATAACAAACCGTGACCAAGTTCATAAAAACGCAAATAAGTTCAACGCCTCCGTGAGGCATGATGTGCATTGCAGGAAAGTAAGAGGGACAAGAAATCAGGAGGAGCCGCCGTCGGGCGCCCCCTCCACGGGTGGCTGATCATCGATGTCAGAGGCATCGTCTTCCCCATCATCGGCTCCAGCGACACATAGAGACGAAGGATTTGCGACGCGAGAGAACCTCCTCACCAACGCCTCCACAGGGCCCTTCACCGATTCCACATGATCACGAAGCTTAGATCAAATCCGGGGTTGCGAAGATGAAGGTGGCTGAAGACGCGAGTAGCAGCCACGAAGAAGAGGTCGCGACACTCGATGTCCAAGATTTTGTCCACCAGCACGACGGCAATCTCCAGCGCCGTTACGAGCCCCTTCGCGAGCGTGGCAAAGACATCCTCCGGGGTGGCCAGAGGTTCATCAAAATCGTCCCGGTAGAGGGAGCGTAGCGCCGTGCGAAGCCTGAGCTCATCGTCAGGGAAGGAGGCCAGCTCCGCGGTTTTCCTCTCCTCAGCCGCTGCGAAAGCTTTCTCCTGGGCGTCAAGGAGGGCCTTCCTCGATGCGTCCTCCTTCTCCTGCTCTTCCAAGCGCGCCTCATTCATGCTCAGGCTTCTTGCCTCCTGGGACAGCTCTCCCTCCCGGGTGGCGAGCATGGTCTCGCGGGATTTAAGCTCCTCCCCCTGCAGGCGACGCTGTTCGGCCAGCATGGTTAGTCCTTCTTCAAGGAAGTTGAGGCGGGTTTCCACCTCTTCACATTGTTCGACAGCCGCCTTATCCTCCTCCAGTGCTTTCTCATGCAAGGCAATGGCGTCCTCGGCCTCCCTGTCGGCCTTCCCCATCTCGCCGACGACATTGCTCAAGGCTGTGAAGGACGCGTTCAAGATACCTTGGGTGAACACCGAGGTATTCTGGACCTCCTCCTGAAGATCCTCCAGCGCAGGCGCGGGTGGTGTCACCAGAGGGGCAGTGCTGTGAAGAACACGGGGGGCCCCGAAGACTGCTCGGCGATCGCGAGCAATGATGCTTGAGGAGCCTGAGGGCCCTCGTCGGCCTGCCCCCATGCAACGGCGTCCCCACGGTCGCTTCTGGATGCTTTGGGGGCTCGGGGGGCTCGACGACCAAGGCCAGGGAGACGGCCCCACGAGCATCCCCTTCCACACCTGCAGATGGCGGTGCGCCAGTGAGAGTAGGCGGGGCGTCGGGAGTCGCCTTCGGCTTTACGACCGTCTTGTTACTCTTCTCCATAGGCGAGACAACATCGTGGACGACAAGTAAAGGGGGGATCAGCCAAGCATGGACAATAGACGCGCAGGGCGTGCCCAGGCAAGTAGCTTACTCTTCAACATCGCACTATCTCTTCTTCCTCTTTGCATTCGCAACAGCAGAGGTGACAGGCCCCCCACGGAGGGAGGCGGGCTCAGGGCCATGGAACACCCCCCCCCCCCCCCCGCCGTTGACAGAGGTGGGGTGTGTCGAGGATGGCTCAGCCCTGAGCTTCCACGAAGCAAGCACGCACGCGGACCACATTGCAAGCGGGGTCGACGCGCCCCCCTGGAGGCACTCGTCAGGTGCGAGGAGGCCGCCGCTCGTTGAAGTCAGGCATCGCAGCGACCAGGTCAGCCCGGTCGTCAAGATGGTATAATGGACCCACGGCCTCGGGAAGCTCGCCAGGGTTGCCGCCCAGCAAGATCGCCATGACCCTACTCAGGTCCTCTATGGGGAGGTTCCGGGTCCGGAGCCAGAGCTCGTTGTCGCCAGCCCGATACTCCCATAGGGGCCTAGAGTGTGCCTGGAGAGGCTCCAGGTGTTGCGCCAGGAACTCCTTCACTATCATTCCTCCGGTCAGCCTCTTGGCGCTGATGTTGCGGGAAAAGCGCTCCAGCACGGGCATAACCCGAGGGATGGAGAGTTTCGCCGAGCTCCAAGCGGAGGTCTTCTCCGGCAACTCCTTCGGCTCCTCCAACCGAGGGTTGGCATCGTTAAGGCACATAAGGACCCAGTGGTGCCTGAAGTTATCCACCTTCTTCCCGACCTTCAAGAGCACGTTGCCACTCTGGGCTGCCAAGAAGGAGACGCACGCCGACAAATGAGCGCCGTCGTGCAGGCGCAAGCTGAAGAAGTGGCGGAGGAGGGCAATCGAAGGCTGCACACCAACGAAAGCCTCACAGTAGAAAGCAAAGGCAGACAGAAGCAAGATGGAGTTGGGTTGGAGAGGAAGGGCTTGGATCCCATAGTGGTCCAAGACAACGGTTTAGAACCGGGAGAAAAGCGGCACCAGTCCAGCGTAAATACCGTGAAGGAAGAAGGGGTATATCGCCCGGGACGCGGGTCGCTCCTCTATGGCGCCAGGCCAGATCAGGGTTCGCCCATGCTCGCTGGACTCGGTCGTGGTCCATGGAAGCACGAGGACGAGATTCGTGTCCTTGGAGAGGGCGCAGTCCAGGAGCACAGAAACCGGGGCCGGACCATGCCCCTTTGATTTTTTGCTTGCTGGCGGGCGCCATTGTTGAACTTGCAAGGAACTATGCAGCGCTGGATCTGGGAGGTGCCGGTTGGAGTCATAGACCAAAGAGGAAGGGCGAGTGCGGAAAAAGGAAATAAACGAGGCGCCGAAGCTACAAGCAAGGCACCTAATAAGGGGGGCAGAGACAGAGAACAAGGAGGACCCGACACCAGCCGCATGACGTGTGTCGACCTAGCCTAGAGGCATTTGAGGGCCCAGGGCGCCTCATGCTGCCCCCTAGGCTCCGCCCCGAAGCCAACCCGAACACTCCGCGGGCCCGGGGGCTACTGTCGGCGTTCTGGGAATCAGGGTATCCAGACGTGCCTGCCTGTTGCCCAAGGCGGGCCCACCTCATGGGAATAAACCAACAGGCTCGGCACCATTCAGGGTATGGCCCTCGTGAGGGGCCAAGCCTGAAGAGGAGGAGCAGCGTCAAGACCCGCAGGGGCCTCCTCAGGATCCCTCCGGAGCGGCGGATATTCCGAGGCAAGGTCGGGCCTCAGGAGTCAACGGTGAAGCTAGGAAAGGACAGGCAAGCAGTAGAAGCGGAAGGAGGCGGAAGCGTACAAGGGTTCCAAAGGCATCTTCCAAAGGTTTCCCTTCTGGTGCAACGAAGCCGCTGCCGCACGCCAGTAGGGCAAACGTCATCCTCGGGCCAGTCCCTGCAGCGTGGACAGTTACTTTGCAGGCGATGACCACCTTTGGGAAGGGGAGCATGTTCCCGTGTTCCCCTTCAAAATTGGCCACTGTGGGATCCCTTCCCGTCGAAGCTACGAGAGGAGAGGACCCGGGCCTCTGCTATAAATTTAGAGGGTAGAACACTTGGTAGGGAGAGTTCATTCGAACCGTAGGGCAATACACCAAGCCACTTGGCCTCCGGAGGCTCGAGAGCACTATACCAATTCATCCACCACCTCCACGAGAGACAATCCACCAAAAGCTGCCCGAAACTGGCTAAACTGTTGTGTACTGTGCTACCGTAAGTTGTTGTGTTCTATGCTACCGTCGCCATCAAGTGAGTCTCTCGTTGTTTCCATCGAGTAGTGGGTTAGGCGAGGCTAAGCAGGGAGAGATCTTCATACACGCCCCAATGTTCGAATCTTTAGGATATTGCGGAGCCCGAAATCCGACAGGCGCATACCACATGAAGTCAACGAGCAGGGCACTGCGGAGTGGACCGCGCGTCGCGGCACTACATCCCGAGGCGGCAACGTGCGGGTTGGGTTGACGGGGGGAAGACCTCAGGGCAGGGAGAAGGTCGGGGCGACGGCAGAAAGACCTCGCGTGGCAGCGAGAACCGCGTGTCGCAACACTACATCCCGGAGGGGCGTTGTAGCGGTGGCTTGTGTGTCGTGGGGAGCGCGCCTCACGCCACTACGACCCAAAGGGGAGACGTAGCTGCAACATGCGATTTGGTGAAGTCGTGGTGAAAACTAGGGGGCGGCGACACTGCGGCCTAAAGAAAAACATTTTTTCAAAGTTTTGGATGAATTGTTTGAAATTGACGTTTTCGATTAGGATTAGGAAACATTAGAAGATTTAGATCAAATTTGTAACAAAATCCCTTGGGTAAGACCTCTTAGAGGAAATAAGTTAATTATACGATCCATTTTGCTTATGCCCTTAAAAAACGTGTCGGGTATAGGCATGCACTCTTATAGTGCCTCGTAACAGAGATTAAAGAAGCATATTGTTGGCTGGTGAAAATAACCCAATAGGCCGGAGTTGCGGTAATATAAAAATTGAAACACTTGAAGCATATAGGTATATACTATCATATTCTTTCGCGGAGAGAAGGTTCACTAACATGAGATAGTTCTGTAAGTTCATTTGGCTCACTGAACTTCATCCACAAGTTACGTCACAAAGCGGAACAAACCTACTGATCTGACAGTGAAACAAAATTTTCAAGCTACTGGTATTAGAGAGGAATCGTCCCCCGCCCCCGTACATACGTATTATGATCATTCCCCTATAGCCCAGCCCGTGCCATGCTATTCAAAAACATATATTACTACTAGAGATTTTGTTGGTCTCTTTATTGTCCCATTGAATTGTGCATGTATAATCCAAATCATGCCGTTTTGAAACACATGCATGCAAGATACAATCGAACAATCGCTACTTGTATTCAGATGATTATCAAAAGGAAAATACTGTTGGTCCTCCATGATGTATGGCCGTGTCATAAATAGATAATTACTCCCTCCGTTCCTAAATATAAGACCTTTTAGAGATTTCACTATAGACTAGATACGGAGCAAAATGAGTGAATCTATATTTTAAAATATGACTAAATACATCTGTATGTAGTTAATAGTGGAACCTCTAAAAGGTCTTATATTTAGGGACGGAGGGAGTAGAATTTTATCAGGAATGACCCGGTGTATGCATTCCTCGTAACATTTACTTGTACCATGGAAAATAAATCTTTCTAGCCAATCACTTGTCACCAATATGTTCTAGTGTAAAAACAAGGAGGAATAGCTACCGTGTACCCAAATCAACATGCATGACTTACAACATGACATCCATATGCCCCTGCCTTTTCATCAGGTTTGTAAGAAAAAAATGGGAAAAAAGAAAAATCCCAATTGTAGAAAACTGTGGGGAGTTCCTAAGGAGTGCATTAAAAAAGAAGGACTTAGCTATATTGCTAGAGCTAGTGGTTTGGGGATGCTTTTCTAGATGGATAATGTCACTGAAAAAATACAATATTTACTTTTGCAAAAGTAAAAAATTCAAGGATCTTGGATACTATCTTAGTAATTACTTACTTATTAAGCACACGAGATTGAGACTGATGTCTTGTTGGCCCGTATACATTGTGTCCGGGGCATCGACGATGCCAAAGTAGATGCCGAGGATGTGGCTGATGTCTTGTTGGCACCATCGTGACTTGGACTTGGATTTATGACTTATCTTCACTAGCGATGTCGGCATGGTCATGGCCTCACCAAGCCCAAGGAGACGGTGGCCAAGGAAACCGTAGGTTCCGAGTGTAGGTGTCAGGCCTTATTCTTCCATTCAAACTCCTTCTCACCTAGACCAGAAGGTGAAGTGCAGTGTTTTACCTTATGTACTCCAAGGATGGTAAAGCAACGTTAACACCCGACGACGGTTGTACGTTTACATGATACATGGTGTGAAGGACGGACGAGGAGCCCTAAGGAGTCCTACACCTTAATTAGGAGCCCTCTCTTGTACTAGAGAGATGAGAGGATAGGGATGGATGACATAAAAATGTTGCTAATACATGATTTTCTTGAAGAGGAACAAACAAATAATCAACAAAGTTGTATCGGTAATTTCACAATGACAAGACTAAGTGCGATTGCTTCGGTGGCCGTGGAAAATTATAGATGCCCAATTTTTTTAAATTTTTTGCCCACCGTTATTTCGTCTGGTTGGTTTTTCTGGCATATATTTCCTAGGAAAAAGGTCTAATTTATGTGGTTTCCTGGTGTTTTCCATTTCTTCTTTTAGAATGCGCAAAACACTTACATGATTTTTTAAGAAAACATGTGAATGTCAAGGTTAGTCTTTTACATATATATGAACATTTTCTAAAAAATGCACAAGCACTTACACGGATGTTTCTCTAGAATATGCATGCCTTATTGGTCTAGAATGTAGGCGGATTATTTTACACATCCTAAAGATCCCAATCCTTCTTGCATGGCGATAAAATAGGAGAATATGCACTGTGGGCATTAAAAAGGAACATTTCCATACGAAGGAACTTCATTATTACATAGCCAAATCAAATGAAAATCATTATACATAAGTAAAGTCGACAAGAGAAACTGACTCACTGGAACAAGCTTGTCATCATAATACAAAAGATATTACTTTAACAAAGAAACAAAAAAAATGGGATGGAACCACAACAATTTAAATAAACAAAACATTTATAGACACCATAACAACAGCGACACCTATAGACGGAAGGGTGCACACTCACGGGGTCCCGGCTTTCTCGTTGAGGGCATTGGCACGTTCTAAGTACGTTTGAGCTTCATTCTTGAGGAGGATGGCCTTTTTGGGCGGGGCAGCAGCGGCCTCCTTCAGTTTATCGACAGCCCACTTAACATATCCTACGGCTCCGGATTGATAGTTGCAAAAATGAATGCACTTTGGGCTGCAAACCTCTAGTTCTCCCTTGCAACGCTTGATACATTTGTCCCAACAGAACTCTTCGGCAGTTGCCACTGGTGTTGATACCGCCGCTACCATCACGATCTGGAGGAGAACGACACCAATTGTGTTCCTAGTATTCACCGCCATTCTGGACCTTGAGATTACTTCCACAGGGTATGACGGGTTTAGAAGGAGGTTGTTGATGAGGAGATGATCGTTTATGGATGTTGTGCTAGCCATTGTCCGGTTAAATAGCATTCCTAGGAGAAGAAAGTGTGGCCATGAGAGATACATGGACAACTGCACGTTGTAAGTGACATCCATGTCGATCTGTGTGCGCGGTACCCATTACCACTTATTTTTGCCCAAACACATATGGGTGCTAACTGATTGGCTAGAAAGTTTTATTTTCGATGGTACACCTAATTGTTACGAGGAATGCATAAACTGGGTCATGTACAATAAATTTCTACTGATCTAGTTCTGACATAGCAATGCATCATGGAGGACCGCCAATATTTTTCTGTTGAAAACCATTTGAATATAAGAAGTGATTGTTCGATGGTACCATGCATGCATGCATGTGTTACAAAACAACATGACCTGGGTTATGCATGCATAATCCCGTCGTTCTATAAAAGGATCAGAAATTACCTGTTAGTATTCTATGTGTTTGAATAACATGACATGGGTTGGGTTGTAGAGGAATGATCGTAATATGTATGTACGAGAGGATGATTAGTCTCTAATATGAGTAGGTTAGAAAAAATCTTTTCTCTCTCAGCTCAATTGGTCTCTTCTCTCGTGGCGTAACTTGTGGCTGATGTATAGTAAGCCAAATGAATTCTCAGAATCTTATGATGTGAGTGAACTTTCTCGACGCAAAACAATATTATATTATATAACTGTAAGCTTCAATTGTTCCAGGTTTTCTTAGTGCCGCAACTCCTTCCTATTTGGTTATTTTCACCAACCAACAAATTGTATCTTGTATCTCTATTATGCTCCTAGTGGTACAAGAGTGCATGCCTATACCTGACAATTTGTTTGGAGGGAATAAGAAAAATGTATCATATGATTTACTTTTCTCCTCTTAATTAGAGGGTTTACAAAAAGGATTTTTTGAATTCATTTTAAATTTTCGAATGAGATTATGTTTGCTAGTGCTCAGCGAAAACAATCATTTTGAATAATTCGTCCGATATTTTGAAAATTTGTTTTCCCTGAGTGGCTAGCTCCTCAATCAGGGGAACAGTGATTTGATTAATACTGGTACCTATTCAGAAAGAACAACATTGAAATTTGAAAGGACAAAAGCCGTAATAGTGCAAATCTCACACATTTGGTGCGAATTCAGCAAGAAGGAGAAGGTGGCTCACCTCGCTCAAGTCATTGGAATAATGAAGGATTGTAAGAATGTTGTTTTATCAAATTAATATATGAGGGTTTTCAAAAAATGGAATAAAGGAACTTCAGATCCTTCCCCAACAAGGTGTTCAGTCCTATGGTTGAGGGTGGGTTTTCAAATGAAATTGCTAGTTATCTACAAGAGGCGGGTTGAAAATAGGCAATTTCTATGAAGTGCTTCAAAGGAATGAATGTATTCAAAGTATGTAGAAGCGAAATAGGATCAAGTAGAGATAACAGTCAAGGATCTAAGATGTTAAGCATAGTCATCGTACACACTAAGATAAATCATAGATAAATTCGGACAATATGATGAGAAACGGCAGGTATGAATGTCTTTCGTGGTATGTGTTCACACAGTTAGGTAAAAGAGTGAAAGATAGAACCGGTAGCTTGATAAAGACACAAGATTTGTTGGACGAGTTCTAGTTGTTGTGACAACTGTACGTCTTGTCGGGGAGGCTGAGAAATAACTCCGAAGACCTCGTATTCACCTTGTTCCCCTTGAGCCGAGGTCACTTAGACCACGTCCAATCACTCAAGTAAGTCTTCGGGGGAGACTTCTGAAATCTGTACAAATTTGGTCACCCGAGAATCCACAATGACTCTTGAATGCTACAGACCCAGATGCCTAACCGTCTGAAATATCACAGTCTTCAAGTGTAATACGTCTTCAGTTCACTCAGAACAAAACAACTTCGGTGATGCTCAAACACACTAGCTCTACTTGTTTAGGTTTATCCTCGTAGGATTGTTTTCTCTCACTGCCTTCGAGGTGGGTTTCTCCAAAACGACAACAGACGTATCAAACTCTGAGCAGCCACAAACTTATGGTGAAGGGGATGGGATATTTATAGCCAACACGCAACCCAACCTGATAGGACCGAAATTGTTTAGAGTAGGAAAGTAGAGACAAGACAAAAGATGTAAATCGAATCGTTGTTCTCATTGATGATGGATTACACATATATATAGCCCCTGAAGGGTTGCGTCCGAATGGACATGAGGCAACCGCCCCGGTTAGAAAAGGTAGGGATTAATAGGATGAATTAAATCCTAACACTCCCCCTAATCCATGCTTGTTAGTGTAAGCCTTGTCATCTTGAAAACACCTGCAAAACCCTGTGGGAAAATAAGGATATATGTGTTTGATATGTTGCTAAAACTTATGTAAAGCCACTGGGAAAATAAGGAGAAAATGATGCAACATATAATGGTTATTGTCTCTTTTAACTCAATACAAGGAGACTCATAGAGTTTAGACTACAATAAATACATCGTACATACTTCCTTAAAATCCTCGGGGAAAACAAAAAGTAGGACATATGATCTCACGTTGATATTACCTCATTAAAAACCTTTATGAGAACCTATATAGCAAAATCATGAAGGAAAAAAGAGTATAATATGATGCATAGAACATGAATAATTCAGGAAGATACTTCCCCTGTTTCTTGCAAATTTCGAAGCCGTCATGTACCTATTCCAATAACATATTTATGGAATGTAAAAGTTGATAGAGACTTCGTGAGAAACCGGTCACATGATTTGATTTGCAAGATATGCATATAGCGATCTTGCTTATTGCATAACCTATTTGCACCCGGGAAACACAAGAAACATTATCGTCTAGATTATGGTTGGTGGATGTAGCCACGAGGTCTATTTGAAAACTCTTCATGGGAGGGCTACCACACCTAGTAGGAACACTAAACTTCTCTATGATCTGACATAGCAGGGATCTGATCAATGTATCCAATGGTATTAGTGTTCAGATTTCTGTGAAACTTGAAAAACCAGGACAATAAGTTTGATGCCTTTGGAGATACGGATAGATATTCTTGAGTCACAACCAATTGTGTTTTGTCGATCCAATGGCATTATGGAATGTTGAGTCCCAATATTTCATTTCCATCGTCTCTTGGCCCAAATAGATCTTTCTCTACATCTAGAGAACGAACTACCATGAGAGCTATGGATGGGTAATATTTGTCCACAATGAATTTATCCAATATATTTTGGATATAGACAACATAGTCTAACATAATGCATGTATGAAGGTGCTCAAGTTGTAATAACCAGCGGTATTTAGATTTACCAAAATCCTTCATTTAAAACTCTGACATTTAGATGATTAAATGTGTCGTCATTGTAGACACACAAACATGGATAATCGTCATTGTAGGAGTAATAATTATGCATAAGGAATTCACTACGTCGGTTGTACCATATGTACCGACAACAATAAGTCGTATGGTGACTTACTGATTTTTACATAATGTATGTTGCATTTTGCATTTCAATTCAGAAGTGAGATTCCATCGGGAATCAATCATATATGTCTGAATCTAGTGATCCACATTTATATGTGATCACTACATCTATCAACTGAAGAGATACATGATTTTGTACTGCCAATGATATAAGTTATCAGAAAGAGATTCCACATCTAGAGAATAGTTGGGTATCTGCGTGAACCCTTGTGCTACAATACTTGCTCTTTGTTTCACCACCAGATTATTCTCAATTCGACTTCTAGAAGAAAACTGGTGTAGGTATTGCTTACGAATACCTTTCCATTACTGAGCAAGATCATTTCTACCTAGATTATACCCTTTGCTTGAATTCAGTCCGAGTGTTGTTCACACTTTGCCATGGCCATGGTCTTTGGACCTCAATCATATGAAAGGTTTTCCAATCTAGTTGAGAAATGTATGTCGACAATTGTAGACTTCCGATTACATAATTCTTTAGAATCTATATATCAATATATAGTTGATGGAAATTGTTGGGACTATTCCCTAGAGGTAATAATAAATTAGTTATTATTATATTTCCTTATCCATAATAATCGTTTATTATCCATGCTAGAATTGTATTGATTGGAAACTCAAATACATGTGTGGATACATAGACAATACTCTGTCCCAAGTGAGCCTCTAGTTGACTAGGTCGTTGATCAAAGATAGTCAAGGTTTCCTGGCCATAGACAAGTGTTGTGACTTGATAATGAGATCACATCGTTAGGATAAGATGTGATGGACAAGACCCTGACCATAAACGTAGCATATGATCGTGTCAGTTTATTGCTACTGTTTTCTGCATGTCAATGTATCTGTTCCTATGACCATGAGATCATGCAACTCCTGGAGACCAGAGGATTACCTTGTGTGTATCAAACGTCACAACGTAACTAGGTGACTATAAAGGTGCTCTACAGGTATCTTCAAAGGTGTCTGTTGGGTTGGCATGGATCAAGACTGGAATTTGTCACTCCATGTGACGGAGAGGTTTCTCGGGGCCCACTCCGTAATGCAACATCACAATAAGCCTTGCAAGCAATGTGAATAAAGAGTTAGTCACGTGATCTTGTATTACAAAACGGGTAAAGAGACTTTCCGGTAACGAGATTGAAATAGGTATAGAGATACCGATGATCAAATCTCGGGTAAGTAACATACCGAAGGACAAAGGGAATGGTATACGACATTATATGAATCCTTGGCATAGAGGTTCAAAAGATAAGATCTTCGTAGAATATGTAGGATCCAATATGGACATCCATGTCCCACTATTGGATATTGACCGGGGAGTTTCTCAGGTCATGTGTGCATAGTTCTCGAACCCGCATGGTCTGCACACTTAAGGTTCGGTGATGTTTCGGTATGGTTGAGTTATAGGTGCTGGTGACCAAAGTTTTGTTCGGATTCCCAAATGAGATCCCAGACGTCACGAGGGTTTCCGGAATGGTCCAAAAATGAAGATTGATATATAGGAAGTTGGTATTTGTATTCTGGAAGGATTTCGGGCATTGCCGGTAGTGTACCAGGAGTGACGAATGGGTACCGGGGGTCCACCAGGTGGGCCCACCACTCCCCAAGAGGGCCACGTGGACTTGATGGTGGCGCAGTAGCTCTTAGTGGGCGGTCTAGTCAACCAAAGTAAGCCCATGTGGAAAAAGGTGGAAAATCCAAAAGAGGTGGACAATTTGCAAAGTAGTCCTAATCCAAGTATGATTGGAGGAGGACTCCTCCCTCCTATGGTCCAGCCGACACCAAGGGGTTTCCCTTGGTGGGAAAGACTGCCTCCTCCCTCCTATATATACTAGTGGTTTGAGGTTTTTTGACACGTAATTTCTGCCACGTGCTACCCTCTCCTCTAGTTTGTAGTTCTTCCTCTAGATCGGATTTCTGCGGTGCTTAGGCGAAGCCTTGCAGGAATAGATCACCACCATCACCGGTGCGCTGTTATGCTGCCGGAGAACTCATCTACTTCCTCGTCTCTCTTGCTGGATCGATAAGGCGGGGTCGTCATTGAGTTGTACGTGTGCTGGACGCGGAGGTGTCGTCCGTTCGGCACTAGATCGAGATGGATCGTGATGGGATCGTGGGATGGATCGTGATAAGATCGCGGCACAGGCTGTGATTTCAATCGCGAAGGTGCTCCACTACATCAACCGCATTATATACACTTTCTCTTAGCGATCTATAAGGGTATGTAGATTCACTCTCCCCTCTCGTAGATGATCATCACCATGGATAGGTATTGCGTGTGTGTAGGAAATTTTTTGTTTCCCATGCGACGTTCCCGAACAGTGGTATCAGAGCCAGGTTGATGCATAGATGATATCTCCCAATCTTCAGAGTTGCATTTAATTCTCTCCAATAAATTCCATTTGAAGTCAATATCTCTCTTCATAAAAGAACCAGAACAAGAAGTATCAAGCCTGGTGCGATCATCATTAGAAAGCCGAGCATAAAAGTTTTGAATGATAATTTCTCTCGAGAGCTCATGATTGGGGCATGAATATAACATTAATTTAAGCCTCCCCCAAGCTTGAGTGATGCTTTCTCTATCACGGGGCCAAAAATTCTAAATATAATTCCGATCACGATGTACTAAATGCATAAGATAAAACTTTTGATGAAATTCCAATTTCAACCGATTGTAGTCCCATGATCCAGTATCATCACATAGCGTATACCATGTCAACGCCTTATCCTTCAAAGATAAAGGAAATACCTTCTTCTTGACCTCATCCTCAGGCAAACCTGCAAGCTTAAATAAACCACAAACTTCATCTACATAGATCAGATGCAAGTCTGGATGTGATGTTCCATCTCCTGTAAAAGGATTAGCCAGCAGTTTCTCAAGCATACCCGAAGGAAATTCAAAGCAAATATTTTCACTAGGTGCAGCAGGTTGAGGAGCAACTATTTTTGCTTCCGTTCAAGGTGAAGATACCCTGAACAAGCCCCTCAAAGGATTAGTATCCATAGTGACAAGTGACAATAAATTTCAGCACACTATATGAATGTTTCCTTACCAAGTTCCACTTACTAAAGGCGCTTCACTCCCCGGCAACGGCGCCAGAAAAGAGTCTTGATGACCCACAAGTATAGGGGATCAATCGTAGTCATTTCGATAAGTAAGATTGTCGAACCCAACGAGGAGTAGAAGGATCTGACAAGTGGTTTTCAGCAAGGAAATATGTGCAAGCACTAAAATTATCGGTATCAAGTGATTGTGTGGTGAGATGATTCATAGCAAGCAACATGTAAAAAAAGTAGCAACAGTGCAGCAAAATTGCCCAATCCCTTTTGGAGAAAGGGACAAGCCTGGACAAAGTCTTATAGGAGGAAAAACGCTCCTGAGGACACACGGGAATATCTGTCATGCTAGTTTTCATCATGTTCATATGATTCACGTTCGTTACTTTGATAGTTTGATATGTGGGTGGACCGGCGCTTGGGTACTGCCCTTACTTCAACAAGCATCCCACTTATGATTAACCCCTCTCGCAAGCATCCGCAACTACGAAAGAAGAATTAAGACAAAGTCTAACCATAGCATTAAACTAGTGGATCCAAATCAGCCCCTTACGAAGCAACGCATAAACTATGGTTTAAGCTTCTCTCACTCTAGCAACCCATCATCTACTTACTACTTCCCGATGCCTTCCTCTAGGCCCAAAGAATGGTGAAGTGTTATGTAGTTGACATTCACATAACACCACTAGAGGAAAAACAACATACAACACATCAAATTACCGAACGAATACCAAATTCACATGACTACTATTAGCATGACTTATCCCATGTCGTGAGGAACAAAAGTAACTACTAACAAAGCATAATCATATTCATGACCAGAGAGGTAATGAGTAGCATCAAGGATCTTAACATAAACTCTTCCACCAAATAATCCAACTAGCATCTACTACAAAGAGTAATCAACACTACTAGCAACCTTACAAGTACCAATCAGAGTCTCGAGACGGAGATTGGTTACAAGTGATGAACTAGGGTTTGGAGATCAGATGGTGCTGATGAATATGTTGATGGTGATGAGTACCCTCTGATGAGAGAAGTGTTGGTGATGACGATGGCGACGATTTCCCCTTCCGGGAGGGAAGTTTTCCCCGCAGGATCGTCGTGCCGGAGCTCTAGATTGGTCATGCTCAAGTCCCGCCTCGTGGCGGCAGCGAATCCACGAAAAATCTCCTCCTCGATTTTTTTCCGGACAAAACCCTTCATATAGTAGAAGAGGGGGGCCAGTGGGCCAGCAGGCTGCCCACAAGCCCCCTAGGCGCGGCCAGGGGGGTGGTCGCGCCTAGCAGGCTTGTGGCCACCTGCTGGCGCCGCTCTGGCGTTTCTTCGGCCCAGTATTTTTTATCAATCCAAAAAAAATCATAGTTGATTTTTACGGCCTTTGGAGTAGCGCAGAATAGGTATCTCAAACTTGCTCCACTTTCAGGCTAGAATTTCAGCTGCTGACATTCTCCCTCTTCATGTAAACCTTGCAAAATAAGAGAGAAAAGGCATAAGAATTGTACCGTGAAGTGAAATAATAGCCCAAGAAGCAATAAATATCGACATGAAAACATGATGCAAAATGGACGTATCAGCTGGCTGGCTACCGACGGGAGTACCCGGACACCAATGCCTTCATGCCCTTCGGGCTGGGGAACGCAACTGGCACCAACCAGAGGCTACAGCGGGTCATGCTCGTACCCCGCCTGCTGGGGCGCCGCGAGGAAAAGGAGGAGATGCTCGGGCCAAGCAAAGGCCCCGATCCACGGGAGGCGGCGGACCCGTGAGGGTCGCGACCGTGGAGACACGAGATCAAGCGATGATGGCGCCTTCGATACTTCAGCAGCACGGCCGCCAGGTGACTTTTTGTTGGCTGATGCGAGGTAACATTTTGGCTCACCTCGTGTGAGGGCACCCCGAGGGCCATGCGGCCTCCCCGAGCTCAGGACACTCCTCTGGATGCTACTTTCGTGTATGCATCGTTTGATTGTTCAATTTCACCCGGTCAGAATCCTAACGTTCTTCCTTGCTTATATTGTCGGGCGGTCAGCCCCCCGCTTGGGGCTCCGGTCGAAGCTTGTCCATGCAGATGCGCAGCCTCGCTCCTAAAGAAGAAGAAGTCACCAAGACTTGCAAATGACCCAAACAAAATCAACTCAGTCCACTAATAACTCGGGGGTAGTGACACTTGCGAGGCCGTAGCGTCCTCGCGACCCCCCATGTACACCCCCACCGTGACACTCTCACGTAATAATGATGTCGAGGCTGTATACCCCCAAGGCCCCCCAAGGATGCGGAGGGGTCCATCCCACGCCTAGTGGAAGCCCTATTCTTCGTGCTGGTAAGAAGCTCAGTCCACCAATGACTCGGGGGTAAGGGACACTCGCGAGGCCAAAGCGTCCTCACGACCTCCATGTACACCCCACCATGACACTCTCACGTAATAACGAGCCGATGCTATATACACCCAGGGCCCCCTGAGGACAGGGAGGGGTCCACCCCACGCCTAGTGGAAGACCTATGCCCCGCATTAGGTACACATGGGGGCAATCAACATAGTCTGCCAATGACTACACCCTTAGCTAGCACCAATGCAGTCCGCCAATGATTGTGCCCACAGCTGGCACCAACACAACCCGTCAGCGGCTACACCCTCGGCCGGCAAGGAGATCAACACAGTCCACCCGCGACTTCGCCCACGCCCAGTACGTGGGGCAAATAGCTAAAGGTTTGGAGCCGCTCACACGTCAAGGGGGACCCCTGAGCATCACGACTCAAGGGCCTAACTTTGCCCGTAGCCTCTTCCCCCTTTGGGTCATCCTTGGTCGGTTCAATCGCAAGAAGGTACGCGCGGGGTGGGCCCTTCCATAGCAGAGCCCAGTGCACTCGACAAATCACTTCAGATCCCTTAGGAAGAACACTGGAGTCACTCGTACGTCAAGGGGGACTCCTGAGCATCGCGATTCAGGAGCCTGGACTATGCCCGTAACCCCTTTCCCTTTTGAGCCGCCCTTTCCGGTCGGTTCAACCGCAGGGAGGTACGCGTGGGGCGGGCCCTGCCGACGCAGAGTGTTGAAGGAGTTCGAGAGTCTCGAATTATCGGCTTCTTAGGAGGAACATTGGTGTTAGTCATACGTCAAGGGGTACCCCTGAGCATAGCGACTCAGGGGTCTAACTGCGCTCGTAGCCCCTTCCCCCTTTGGTACGTCCTTTGTTTTTGATCGGTTCAATCGCAGGGAGGTACGCACGGGGCGGGCCCTGCCGACGCGGAGTGTTGAATATGTCCCAAGTTTCGAAATCTTCACCGCGTTCTCCTCATGAGGGCAGCTCGTGCGTCAAGGGGGGCTCCTCAGCATCGTGACTTAGGAGCCTAACTACGCTCGTAGCCCCTTCCCACTTTGGGCCGTCCTTGGTTTCCGGTCAGTTCAATCGCAGGAAGGTACGCGCGGGGCGGGTCCTGCCTACGTAGAGTAACATAGTAGACATGACATGAACAAGGTGTGGGTACCCCGACTTACGGGTCGAGATCGTCGTGCTCAGTGATCCCAGAGATCAATGTTCGCCGAACACAGATACCGAATAAAAGAGTCTTTCATCCAAGTACCGATTTTTACAACACATGACCGAATGGTCAAGTTCACAAGGCACGGCCTAAGGCCAAATCATTCTGATACAACTAGTAGCAGAAATTATAGGGGATAAGCGGGTGCCCATGCCATCAAGCCTACACCGACAGTCATTCCGACTCGGAAGAGTCCTAGTTTGCAGGGGCGTCCCTGAAGACGTACTCATCTCCAAACTTTGGTCCCTCCATGTTTGGTCAACAACATAACAAGTGGCAAGCCTATGAGAACTTTGAATGTACTCGCAAACAACCCATGATATGAACAATGAAAGTGAAGGATAAGAATATCATGCATCTTTGGTGGATTTCATCGGGGTGGAATGATCATGAATATGCATCAATTTAAAAGAATTACTTTTGAATAGCAGGTTATAGAAAGCAATATATCTGCCGAGGGCTGAGCCATCTGGGCTCACCCTATATGCCAAGTCACCAAACTAGGTCATATCATTACTTTCATAACAATACCTTTTTAACACAACACACACACACTAGGTTTATGCGGAAACAGCTGGACGTAGTTTAAGCAGGATTACCAAACTATCCTTGAACGTGGACACGGCTATTCGAATAGTTTTACACTCTGCAGAGGTAGTACGCTGGACCCACGAGATCCGGGAAACTTCCGTGTCATCCACGACTCGCGGTATATAACATACCCGAGGTAAGTACACGATTAATTCCTTTCCCCCGGCGATACCAGACAAAGAGGTTCACTCGATTGGTACCCAGCCCACATGTTGTACGTCTTACGAGCACCGACTCTGAATAGTTCCAACCATGCGGGGACCAACGGTGTGGCTGGAACTCATAAAAATGGCTTAGTCATCCTACCTGGCACGACCCCATCACGAGAGTGACCACACATCACTCCCACCAATAGTATAATGTGGCTCTTTGCTAGCAAGGACCAGAGTAATTAACACAGCCCCGTCCCAAAAGGGGTAACATGGTCGTACTGGTAAGGTTGGTACGGTCGACACATCATAAATCTAATCCTATTTCCGAAACCATATTCACTCAAAGTACCTGGTGCACCACTTCACCAAAAGTGGCCACCTAACTCATCATCACCCTCGGGCATTAGTGGCACCCGACGGGGTTTTCATAAACTCTTTGATTTATGTCGTCAACATGCTCATGATAATACTACTTCTAACTTTACTTGTCAACATGATATTAGCCTGACCCTCAAGGGGTAGGATCAAGCTCAATGCAAGTGCTCCGGGGGAGCAATCGGTAAGATCATATCAAATGATTACCGACACTTATGATCATATGCAACGGAAATACTTGCTATCTTAACATGCAAATTAACATATGCTCAGTCATGGTCAAAGGGCTAATTGTCTTGGTCAGATAGGTATCCGGGGTCTTCGAGGTCTTCCGCTCCGATTCCCGCGTCACATGGATTTTCTATCGTCGATAAAACAATAAATAAGAAATAGCTCATACAGAAACATATCACAAAGTCAATTTAAAAAATGTAATTTATTACTGATAAATCTAAGTTGTCATTTTGAAAATTAACCAAACAGAAGCAAAACTATTCCAATTTAGTCCTTTTTATTATTGTAAAAGAGAATAGTTGTAGAAAAATCATCCAATCATATTATTAAATACTACATATTTTTAGAAGAATAACAGTTGAAAAAATATATGGTCACCATCGCTAAATATTTTTATAAAAATCATTGAAATCAGATTTTTAAAAGTAAATAAAAATGGGCTAAGCCCCTGGCCTGGCTCGGCCCGGAGCTGGGCTGGCCCAAGGCCAGCTGACAGCCTGCCCAGGTGCTCGCGCCGTCAGGTTTGAACCTCACATGCGGAGCCCTGTGGTCAGTGGCTGTGGACAGTGCGGGGGAGGACACTGGGACACCGACATGTGAGGCACACATATCGGGGCCATCTCCTACGTCTGGCCAGAGAGGAGGAGGAGCACACCGGCGAGGCTGTCGACGGTCTCAGGCCCCAACAAGTACTGCAATGGGTTCGCGATGACGTGCCTACCTACTGGTGGTCGGAACAACATCGGAGAGGTATGGGTTCACCGGGGACGAGGAGGTCGTGGCGGAGGAGTTTTGAGAGGTGGTCGAGGAGGTGGCTAGATACACGGAAATGCTCGGGCGAGTTGGGTGAAAGCTTCCTCGGGTTGAGGGGATCAGTTTGGTGGGTCGAGGGGCGCAGGAGGCGTCGTGTAGCCGGAGATCGACCGGAGCTCCAAGGGGGAGGGGCCTCGATCGATCTCGAGCACCGGGGCTGTGCTAGTTTGCTAGGGTGGCTAGGGAGGTGCTTGTGGTCGTGGTGAAGCTATCTGAGGGGTGTAGGAGTGAGGGGGGATATATATAGGCCCGCGACGGTGAGCCAATTCGGGAGCGCCGGTGAATCACCATGGCGCGCATGGGGGTGTAGAGAGGGGCTTGGTTTGAAACCTTGGTCTCAGGACATGGTTTTGGACTGCCAGAACCATCTGCTGCAGAGGGAGAGAGGGAGGAGTCGAGCATCCCTCGCCGCGCAACTTTGGCCGGTACTGGTGCGCGCGGGCACACGTCGCACGAGCTCTAACATGGGGGAGAAGGGGCCCTGAGGGTTGCTCGATGCAGAGGGGTTGTCGGGGAAGAGGTTGGGCACCTCGGGGGAGGCTGGAACTGGCCGAGACCGTTGCCCCCACCTTGGTGGCTTCAAGTAGCGCGCCCAGAGCGCAGTTTTTGCATGCCACAGTATGCTGGCGTGCTCTGAGGCACTTTGGATGTATCTAGCATGTCCTGGCACTGGCTGGGAGTGTGGCTCGCCGTTTGGGTCTAGTTGACTGGGGTTAGATATGGATACTGACCACCTAATCTATGAGTTTGGAACAAAGGGGTTGGGTTTAGCTATCGCTAAGGTGGCTTTTCCCTATTTGTCAGAAGGTGTCCGACAGTGGATTGAGGGGGTTGCACCCCACCACTTGTGCTACAACTTAACAGGTTTGGGTTTGGTGCTAAAACATGGGGTTTCATAAATTTTGAGCTCCATTGGACAAGTTTAGCTTTGCAAACTTGAAAACACTTCAATTTGACCAGATCTGTCCCTTCCAAAGAGAGTGTGGGCGAACTAAGTCCCACAAATCCCATTTTTGGTGTGGAACCCTCATTTGAGGTATTAGGCACTGCTGCAAAGTTTCAACATCATTGGATAAACTTGTCTATGTCGAGTTGCTCTAACTTTGTCGTGGTTTTGTCACGGCAGATGTCCTCGTGAAAGGACTTAGTACTGGAGCCATCGCACCTTGGTGGCGACTCAAAGGGGTTAAGCGGGAGAGACACGGCGATTTACCCAGGTTCGGCCCCTCGAGAAGAGGTAATAGCCTACGTCCTGCTTTGCGTGTATTGATGTGGATTCGATTACAAGGAAGGCGTAACTCGCCTAAACCTAGCACTCGATGATTTCTAACCTACCTCTCCCCCTCCAGACTCGCCTTTATATATAGGTCGAAGCCTTAGGGTTTACAAGAGTCCCTTCCTTTTTACAAATCGTGTCGACCGCGGTCTCTAAGTCGCCGTCTTGCAAAACTCAGAGTCCTTCCTTAAATCATAACCATCCTGCGGCTTGGAACCGCCCAGGTTGAGGCCCAACTAGCCCTAAAGGATGAATCGCCTTAACCGTAACCCGGCCCATATTCGGCGGGTCACTTAACAGGCAATATCCCCAACATTAGGCCCCAAATTGACTTGAATCTTCATGCCAATGCTTCCATTTTATTCGAAGGCGATTCACTCCTCTGTGTTCCTCCGTACTACAGAAATCTTAACTCGGCAACTGGTACCGGACAAAGTCTCTGAGTCGCCAACGCATTTCCCATCAGTACTTTCCTTAGCCCTCGATTCTCGGGAACTCCAACACAATCCCAACGGATCTTTTAATGCGTCATTATCCCAAAATTTTTGGACGTCATCATGGCGAATCTTTCCTTCCTCAATGGTTCCCGCTCATAACGCCTCGATCCCCGCGCCCGTCCTGATAAATAGGCGGAAGGGACAGGGCTGACATCGGCCACCTACCAGTCCCGTCAATCCCTCCACCATCATCTCAGCGAGAAGAACACGCTCAGCATCCCGAAGGCTTCGCCGCCGGCCGCGAACTCCACCCCCGTCCGAAGAACTCCAGTGCTGCCCGCAAGCCGTCGCCGTTCGAGGAGCTCCGGCGCCGCCCGCAAGCCGTCGCCGTCCGAAGAACTCCGGCGCCGTTCGAGGAGCTCCAGCGCCGCCCGCACGTCGTCGCCGTCGCCAGGCTCCACCGCCGCCGAGGATCCCCTCATTCTCCAACAGCCTCCATTATCACCAATCTTCGTCGACCAAGATCTTCAGGTTAGGCCACTGTTTCCCCTTCTTTAAGGGTAGATTTAGTTCTTGTTCTTGCCGCCGCCATTGCCATAGCTCCGAAGCTTTATGCTCGTCACCATCTTAACTGTCGAACTGATTAGTCCGAGCGCCATTAGGGCACCTAGTGTTTCGAACAATGCTATCCATCTGTGCCCTTGCGAATTTTTGAAACAGACTAGTCTTTTTAAACATGAGGCACCATCCTCATCACACATCGTTCATGTTTTAGCCACGTCCGTAAGCTTTTATATCCGTTGAATAGATCCATTCCTCTTTCACTGTTTGCAAAAAGCTGTTTGGAAACCTCGTCCTTCCCTTAGTGTTTCAGAAAGAATAAATTTTACCACCCACAGTAGCGTCGCTTCTGAGAATAGCCCTGCTCCGATAGGTCGCCACATCACCCCAACCCGGCCTCCCAATCCGGCGGGTTAAGCAGAAGCCAGTCCCGACTCACATAGTAAATGTTCGAGACATGTAATACCATTTTCTTGCCTATTTGTAGCATGGGTGCCGTTTTCAAGAGCGATTGGCTCCCCACCAAAGTTGACGATGCTGTTTTGGCGAATTACGTGAAAGCGGGCTGCCTGGATCATCAAGACGTCATTGGATGGCGCACCGGGTTAGGAGAAGACCTACCCAACCCTAAGGAAGGGGAGATAGTAGTTTTTGTGGAACACTTAGAACAGGGTTTTAAACTGCCCAGATCTAAATTCCTTAGAGACGCCCTGAATTTTATGAACGTCCGACTCCAGGATTTGGGACCCAATTCCATAAGCAACCTGAGTCAATTCCAAGTCCTTTGCGAAGCTTATTTGCGGATCAAGCCTTCCGTCCCTCTGTTTTGGTACTTTTTCCACTTGAATCGCCAGACGGAATTCCACAATGGCCCCAGTTTGGAACTCGGCGGGGTCAACGTCCAGCGTCGCAGGGACAGTCCGTTCCCTTCACTCACTATGCCTAGCCATCCCAAAGGCTAGGGTGAATCTTGGTTCTACTGCAAAGAAACATCCCTTGCCGGCGAAAACAAACTTCAGGGTTACAGGCCAAGCCGCCTTCCAGTCAACTTCAAGCTCCCTGACAAGCTCACCGAGGAAGAACAGTCGGAATTCGTCCCAATTCTATCCGAACTGAGATCCTTGACGAACAACGGTCTCACCAGGGTTGACTTGATTCGCTGCTGGGTCGAATGGTGGATCCTTCCTCTGAGCTGCCGAGACGGCCTGATGTGCGAATTTGACGGTACTCTGGATCATCCCCAATGCTACTTCCACACAGCATTAACGGAAAAAGACATCGTCACCATCATCAGGAAACTGACCGGCGAACCTGCAGAGAAATGCGGCCAAATCGGCCTTAAGCCCTTCTGCAAGATTAACCCGGCACCCAAGGTAACCAAAGCTAACTCGCCCTCAACTTTTATTTCATCTGTTTTACTGTCATCATGACTTCATGCCATATCCCCTTCCAGAAAGGCGACAAGTTCTGGTCTAGGAGACCTAAGAAACCAGCCATGAAGAGCGCTAAGCCACCTTCCAAGAAAAACAAAGGAAAAGGTAAATCGACTGCAGCCGAGCCATCTGAAGTCGACGAATCTCAAGCTGGCGACGCACTCTCAGAGGTACCAATTCGTCCTCATTTTCACTCGCCACTTATCCCCTTTTAACTTTTATTTATCTCTCGCTCCTCTTATAATAGAATGAAGACAACGAAAGCCAGGAAGACTCTGTCGAGGTAATTTCCGTCTCCTCCGATTCATCTCCTTCTCCACCTAAGCCGGCCCGGCGAATATGTGGGAAAGTACCTCTCTCACATCCAAATGCCCATTTGGACCCAAATTTCTTACTGAAGAAAACGCAGCACGCCTCGAAACGGAAAACGCGAAGTCATTCTGGCGACCTGACACCTGGCTTGCCAACAAGGAACAAAAGAAAACCAAGCAAGGTACCTCTTTTTCTTATTTGAGCAACCATCGTTCGTGTTGCTTTGGATCACAGTCATAACCCGCCAGTATTATCCATGTACAAATTCTGCAGGATTCTCCCCCCACTTCTGGCGACTCAGTGATGTCGACCCTTCCACCAATGATCCGGGTCCCGGGGTAAGTTCCTTGTCCTGATCCTTGAGAATAATACTCTTTTTAATTTTTTAACACGCCTATCTCTCTCATTAGGGCACAAGCCAAAAAGAGGAAGACCAGTGGATCAATCCCTGACGCCACTTCTGAACCTCCAAGGAAAGCTATTCCGACTCAAGAAGATCCGAGTCAAAACGAGCCGACAATTCAAGCAAACCCTCCTGAGTCACCCAAAGGATCAACGCATGTCCCTAGATCACCTGTCGTAATGGCGACAGCTGATGACCCAGATGCTGTGGTCATCACTGGTTTTGGTTTCTCCAAGCCGACAGAGACAATCCTCTCCAAACATATAGCATCCCCTTCTCCATCAATTCCCGAGTCTGGGCCTTCCAAGGCGAAACTTTCTGACTATGCAGGTCTGGAGTTTAAAGAACTCTGTTCTGGCTTCGCAAGTCGCCTGGAAGCGAGTTACGAGATGGAAAAGAATCTGCTAAAGATGTTAAATAACAAGCATGAGGTAAACTTTATACTTTATATTATTCCCAGTAACCCCCAAGGGCCGGGTCATCAGTAAAATGATGAGCCGGGTCTTTTATTAAAAAGCTTTGCGACCAGTAACCCCCAGGGGCCGGGTCATCAATAAAATGATGAGCCGGGTCTTGATTTCTGTATAATTTCCCTTGAGAAATTATACATTAGCCCCCAAGTGTCAGGGGTATTGCCTTGCAATAATTCTGAGACTTGTCTTTGTTTTAAATTTTGAACAGGAAAGCCTTGCCTAGACCGAACTGGCCCTGGGCGACTTAAGGAAAAACTTGGCTAACCAACAAGATGCCAGAACTCAGTCGGAAGAAAAATATAAGTTGGCTCTGGTTGAACTGGAAAAGCTCAAAGTCGAGTTAGAAAGAACTCAGGCTGACCATAGCGCGGTTTTGACAAGAGCCGAAAAAGCAGAAGCAAAGCTGGCAACTGTGCAGCAGGAGCTATCCGGCTTAAAGCGCCATATTTCCAACATGACACAAGCCATCTTTGGTAAGCTTTACCTAACTCTCCAATCTTATCCTCTTCCTTGGGCAAATTGCTTAATGTTTAACTTACCGGTTATTTAACCACAGGCTCGAGAGTCGCCAATCTGCAAGACGACAGCGTGCTGATGCTGAAGGCGATCTATACACTGACAGAACAACTGTACACAGGCAGTGTGCTGACCGTCAAAGCTGTGATCAGTGCAAAGGAGCCCATAACTTCCATCAAGAAGGTGCTTGGATATCTATCCACACTGCCTCCCCAGATCGGCGAGTTAACCCGATCAGCCGCCCGGAAGGGTGTCCTGACGGCTCTGAGTCGCTGCCTGGCGTATGCTCCAGAAATTAATTTGGAAGAAGTAGCTGCCGGCTTCCCTCAGCTTAAAGATGACGGCTCGGAGTTCGTGGAAGAAGACTACCAGAGGGTTGTCAAGGATTCTCGACTGGCCGCGACTCAACTTGCCGTCAGCCTTGACTTGACAAAATATCAGGCGGCTTACGATGACAAGAATAAGAAAATCAGCCCGCCAACCTTCGTGGTGACCAACCTTATCCCTCGGCGACCCAAGAATCCCTTTGACTGGGAAACAGACCTGGCATCAATCTTGACCGATGAAGACGATTTTGCCTCTTTGTCCAGATGCAATTGGGTCTTGGGCGATTTACAAATCGAAGCTGGTCAGAGCTCACGCCAGGACTTAGCGGAATAGATTTTCCTTGAATTTGGCCCAAGAGCCATGTAATAGTCAGTACTATCTTTTGATGACATCTTCTGCAAAAAACCCTTATACCGCCTTTGAGGCGGTTTAAAATATTTTGTTAATCCTTATTAGAATCGCCTGAAATGCTCAATCCGCCAAGGATGAAAACCTTGAGCACATTATCTGTGAAAAAGAACCACAAACAGTTTCAACGAGTAAGCAGTGAGGATAAAAATTTCCAAGGTCAAATTATAACACGAGTAATTTTGTCGGCTCATACGGCCGCGACAGGAGGGGGCGAGTCAGGAAACTCGTGCACCCACCCTTAATGAAGGTTTCGTCGGCTCATACGGCCGCGACAGGAGGGGGCGAGTCAGGAAACTCGTGCACCCACCCTTAATGCAGGTTTCGTCGGCTCATACGGTCGCGACAGGAGGAGGCGAGTCAGAAAGCTCGCGCACCCACTCTTAATGCAGGTTTCGTCGGCTCATACGGTCGCGACAGGGGGAGGCGAGTCAGAAAGCTCGTGCACCCACCCTTAATGCAGGTTTCGTCGGCTCATACGGTCGCGACAGGGGGAGGCGAGTCAGAAAGCTCGTGCACCCACCCTTAATGCAGGTTTCGTCGGCTCATACAGTCGCGACAGGGGGAGGCGAGTCAGAAAGCTCGTGCACTCACCCTTAATGCAGGTTTCGTCGGCTCATACGGTCGCGACAGGGGGAGGCGAGTCAGAAAGCTCGTGCACCCACCGTTAATGCAGGTTTCGTCGGCTCATACGGTCGCGACAGGAGGAGGCGAGTCAGAAAGCTCGTGCACCCACCCTTAATGCAGGTTTCGTCGGCTCATACGGTCGCGACAGGGGGAGGCGAGTCAGAAAGCTCGTGCACCCACCCTTAATGCAGGTTTCGTTGGGTCATACGGTCGCGATAGGAGGAGGCGAGTCAGAAAGCTCGTGCACCCACCCCTAATGCAGGTTTCGTCGGCTGATACGGTCGCGACAGGAGGAGGCGAGTCAGAAAACTCGTGCACCCACCCTTAATGCATGTTCTGTTGGCTCATAAGGTCGCAACAGGATGTCATGAAATTGCTCTTTCTTTTTCTTAAAGAAGAAGCCCCCGAGTCAGGGAAACACTATATTATTCCATAATGAAAACTGAATAACTTACAAAGCATGGAGTTTTAAGAACTCAAGTGTAATCAGGCCGCAAATGGGCAATATTCCAAGGGCGAGTTGACTCAGCCCCCGTAGTCGGTCGATCAGGCCGAAGATCCATCAAGTAGTAAGAACCATTGCGGAGGTTCTTGCTGACAACGAAAGTTCCCTCCCAAGGGGGCGAAAGCTTGTGCATGCCTGCCCGATCTTGTATCAGTCGAAGCACCAAATCGCCTTCCTGGAAGGTCCGACTCTTCACCCGGCGACTATGATAACGCCGCAGATCTTGCTGATAGATCACCGAACGAGCCGCTGCTAAGTCACGTGCCTCTTCCAAGGCATCCAAAGAGTCCTGACGCGCCAGCTCGTTGTCTTGCTCCACATATGTCAGTAGGGAGGACGGCCTCTGCACCATAGACCAAGAAGAAAGGGGTGAACCCCGTGGACAGATTCGGGGTGGTTCGGATGCTCCATAATACCGAAGGTAACTCCTCCACCCAACATCCTGGAGTTCTTTCCAGGGGAATTATGAGCCGAGGTTTGATCCCTCACAAAACTTCCTGATTCGCCCGCTCGGCCTGTCTGTTTGACTGTGGGTGAGCAACTGCAGAGATATCAAGCCGGATATGTTCACGGCAATAGAAATCCAGCATCGCTCCTTGGGACATGTTAGTACCATTGTCCATGATGATACTGTGCGGATATCCAAAACGGAAAATCAGCTTCTTCAGGAATTTTACCGCAGTCTCCGCACCGCAAGTCTCAACAGGCTCCGCCTCAATCCATTTAGTGAATTTATCAACCGCCACCAATAAGTGAGTTTTCTTGTTGGAGGACATCTTAAAGGGACCGACCATGTCCAGCCCCCAGACCGCGAAAGGCCAAGTAATGGGGATCATCCTCAATTCTTGAGCCGGCACATGAGCCTGTCGCCCGTATCGTTGGCACCCCTCACACCGCCGTACTATATCTTCTGCATCTGCGTGAGCCGTCAACCAGAAGAAACCGTGTCGAAAAGCTTTTGATACCAAAGAACGTGACCCGGCGTGATGTCCGCAGTCTCCAGAATGGATGTCATTAAGGATTGTGCATCCTTCCTTGGAGGAAACGCACCGCTGAAAGACCCCTGAAGCACTTCGTTTACATAGCTCGCCATTAATGATGACCATGGACTTGCTACGCCGAACAATCTGGCGAGCCAAAACTTCGTCAGTGGGTAACTCGCCACGAGCAAGATAAGCTAGATAAGGAAGAGCCCAATCCGGAGAGATATGGAGAGCCGCCACAAGCTGAGACTCGGGATCTGGTATCGCCAATTCCTCCTCCGTGGGTATAGTTACGAACGGTTTATGCAGGACATCCAAGAAGACATTAGGGGGGACTGGTTTTCTCTGTGAGCCGAGTCGCGAGAGGGCATCAGCTGCTTCGTTGAGTCGCCGATCAACATGATCAACCTGGTACCCATGAGAATAGCCCGCCACGTCAGATACGGCTCGCCTGTAAGCCGCCATCATAGGATCTCGAGAGTCCCAGGTGCCCGAAACCTGTTGCGCCACCAGATCTGAGTCACCAAAACGTCTGACTCGAGTTAGGTTCATCTCTTTTGCTAGTCGCAAACCGTGAAGAAGAGCTTCATACTCTGCTGTATTATTTGTACAAGGGAACATGAGCCGGAGGACGTAGCAGAACTTATCTCCTTGAGGGGATATCAACACCACACCAGCCCCCGAGCCCTCCAACTGCCTGGATCCATCAAAATAAATAGTCCAATAGGTAAGGTCAGGCCGATCTTCCGAAGCCTGAAGCTCCGTCCAATCATTGATGAAATCAACTAGTGCCTGGGACTTGATGGCCGTGCGGGGGGTATACTGAATGTGATGTGACCCAAGTTCTATTGCCCATTTGGCGATTCGCCCTGTTGCCTCGCGGTTTTGGATGACGTCGCCGAGGGGCGTGGAACTGACCATAGTGATTGGGTGTTCTTGGAAATAATGTTTAAGCTTTCGACTCGCCATGAACACCCCATAGACCAGTTTCTGCCAATGTGGGTATCGCTGTTTGGAAAGAGTTAGCACCTCACTGATAAAGTACACCGGGCGTTGTACCGGGTATTCCTTTCCTTCCTCCTTTCTTTCGATGACCACAGCCACGCTGACCGCTTTGGAATTTGCGGCGATATACAGGAGCATAGGCTCCTTTTCAGTCGGGGCCGCCAAGACCGGCGGGTTAACCAACTGATGTTTCAAGGCCTGAAGTGCCTCGTCAGCCTCCTCGGTCCACACAAATCGGTCAGACTTCCTCAACAATTGATAGAGCGGAATCGCCTTTTCTCCGAGGCGGCTTACAAAACGAGTGAGAGCCGCAATGCGACCCGCCAATCGCTGAACTTGGTTAACATTCGTCGGCTTGCCGAGGGAGGTAACCGCTTCAATTTTGTCTGGGTTAGCCTCGATGCTGCGTTCCGATACCAAGAAACCCAGTAGTTTTCCCGCAGGTACGCCGAAAACGCACTTGGTAGGATTTAACTTCATCTGATATACCCGTAAATTATCAAAGGTTTCCTTAAGGTCTTCCAGAAGTGTCTCCTCCCGGCGGGTCTTAATCACAATGTCGTCAACATAAGCATGGATGTTGCGGCCAATTTGGCTATGAAGACAATTCTGGATGCAGCGTTGGTAAATCGCTCCTGCGCTCTTGAGCCCGAACGGCATGGACACATAGCAAAAGGCCCCAAAGGGGGTTATGAAAGCAGTCTTTTCTTGATCTTCCACAACCATTTTGATCTGATGATAACCTGAATAAGCGTCCAAAAAGCACAATCGTTCGCATCCCGCCACCGAGTCAATGATTTGGTCGATGCGGGGAAGAGCGAAAGGATCCTTGGGGCAAGCTCTGTTGAGGTCCGTATAGTCAATACACATACGGAACGTGCCATTCTTCTTGAGTACTAACACCGGGTTAGCTAGCCATTTGGGGTGAAAGACTTCCACGATGAACCCGGCGGCTAAAAGACGGGCGACTTCCTCTCCAATCGCCTTCCGTCGCTCCTCGTTAAATCTGCGGAGGTACTGTTGGACAGGTTTCCATTTTGGGTCAATATTAAGATGGTGCTCAGCGAATTCTCTCGGTACACCCGGCATGTCAGAGGGTTTCCATGCGAAGATGTCCCGATTCTCACGGATGAATTCGATGAGCGTGCTTTCCTATTTGGGGTCCAGACCCGTTCCAATGGTAAACTGCTTGGATGAATCGCCAGGGACGAAGTCGACTGTCTTCGTGTCATCCGTTGGTTTGAACTTGAGGGGCGATTCAGAATCTGTAGTTGGTTTCTTGAGTGGTGACATGTCTGCCGGGTCAACATTGGCCCGGTGGTTTTTGAGCTCTTCCGCCGCACAGGCGACTTCCGCGTAGGCCGCGTCTCCTTCCTCACACTCCTTTGCAATTCTTCTATCTCCGTCGACCGTGATGGGCCCTTTAGGACCAGGAATTTTGAGCTTGAGGTAGACGTAGCACGGGCGGGCCATGAAGCGGGCGTAAGCCGGTCGCCCGAACAGCGCATGGTACGGGCTTTTTAATTTGATCACCTCGAAGACCAGAGACTCCGACCTGTAGTTCTGTGCAGTTCCAAACGCTACTGAGAGCCTGACCCGGCCAATCGGATAAGCGGATTTGCCCGGGACGATGCCGTGGAAAACCGTGGTTGAAGGCATCAAGTCTTTCTCTAATAGATTCATCCTCCGGAAGGTGTCGAAGTATAGGATATTAATGCTGCTGCCGCCATCCATTAGTACTTTCGAGAGAGTGTAACCCGCCACTTGGGGAGCCACGACCAAGGCCAGGTCGCCCGGGTTATCTATTCTCGGCGGTTGATCCTCTCTGCTCCACGTTATGGTCTGTTCGGACCAGTGGAGATATCTGGGAACTGCCGGCTCAATTACGTTGTACGCCCGGTGATTTACCTTTTTATCACGTCTGCAAGCATTAGTGGTGAAAACATGATATTGCCCGTTACTTAGCTGTTTAGGATTGTTGCGGAAGCCCCCATGGTCATCCTGGTCCTGCGGAGCCCCCTGTGGGGGCGGCTGCTGGAAGACTCCCGGCGGGTTGTACCGCCGGTGGTGGTGCACCGGGTACTGGCCGCCGCCTGGCTGCGGCCCCCCCTGAGCCTCTTGCTCGGGAAAACCGCCGAAGGGGTTGTGCCTTTGGTTGGCCGCGGCGAGTTGGTCTTGGCGACGGTTCGGGTCTTCGCTCTGGCTCTTCTTGATTGCCTCGGCCCGAAATTCCCGCATCACGAAACAGTTCTCCCAGGAGTGGCCCGCTGGGCCGTCGGCCGTGGCGTGGTGCGGGCAAGGGCCTTTGAGCAGCTCTTCGTAGTTACGCGGTCTTTTCCCACTGAAGCCTCGATTCTTCTTTTTGTCGTCATTGGTGTTGGTGTTGGCGACCAGGTCCGAGGGCTCCTCATGCGGCCTACGCTTGCCGTTGGTCCCCTGGTTCTGACGGTTGCGGCCTTGGAGGCGGGTATGCTTATTCGTTGAATCGCCTTTCTTGGGCGAGTTACCCTTACCATCCTCGCCGGGATCCTTGGTATCATCGGCTTCGGCGTACCTAGTGAGAGTATCCATCAGCTCGCCCATATCCTGAACTTTCCGTTTGAGTCGCCCCAGCTTCTGGACCAGCGGCTCGTAGTGGCAGTTGTGCTCGAGGATAAGCACCGCTTGCGTTGCCGTGATGTCATCCGATGAATGGATAATTCCCGCGACTCGCCGCGACCAATGATGTGCCGACTCATCCGGGCGTTGCACGCAGTGTTGCAAGTCGACGATTGTCATCGGTCGTTTACAGGTTCCCCGGAAGTTTTTGATGAAACGCTCCTTTAACTCGGCCCAGGACTGGATAGAATTGGGGGGTAAATTTTTCAACCAAGTGCGTGCCGATCCCTCGAGCATCATGGTGAAATATCTGGCGCAAACCGCCTCGTTTACGTCGAGCATGTCCATGGCGATCTCATAGCCCTCGATCCAAGATGTTGGTTTGAGATCTGGTGTGTAATTAGACACCTTTCTTGGTCCTTTGAAATCCTTGGGCATTCTTTCGTTTCGAAGGGCCAAGGACAAGCAGGGCACCCCAACTCGCCCTCCGGTCCCCGCGGGAGGAGTCTGAGCCTCTTGAGTGTTGGGTGGGCCTCTGCCCGGCGGGTCCCGCTCGGGCGGGTTGTCCTGCGGGAGGTGTCGCGGGGCGCTGTTCACGGCTGTCTGATCCTCCGGCCAGCCCCTGGTATAGCTCTCCTGGGGGGTGGAGTGCAGTCGCTCGGGGCTGTGTGAGAACTGCGCGTTTTGGACCACCGCCGTTTTCAACATCTCGATGGCGTTCCTTGCTTCGATCTCAGCTGGGGTGTTGCCGTGGATCGGGAGAGACTCCAGATGGCGAGTTGCGGCAAGCACGTTATCCACCGGGTTAGAGAAGTGGCCTCGGGGGGTACGGAAACGAGGGATTTGACCCTCAGTCGGCTGAATCAGCGGGTTAGGAGGGCGGCCCATCCCTCCTGTTGGAGCGGCTCCCATCCCGGGTGTTTGGGGAGTATCGAACAGGCGAGTCGGATTGAGATCATGGGGCAGGCGTCCCTGGTGCCTCCGCTGATGGACGGCGTCAGATGCGCGCTGCTGTCTTTCAAGCCGCCAATTGTCGGTGTTCAACCGCATCCTTTCGGCCGTAATCTGGGCCTGTCGAGTTTCCATCCTGGCGGACTCCGTCTCAGCATCCTGATGGGCCTTTGCCACCGCCTCCCTCAGTTTTGCTAATTCCGCATTTATCTCTTCTTGGTTCTCTGGCGTGAGGGGGGTTGAAATTAGTCTTGTGATTTCCGCCGCTAAATCCACCAGGACAGCTGACGCACGTCTAGACGTCCCGCCGGTTCCATCGCCCCCGGCGGGGTTCTGTGCGGGTTGAGTCGCCCCAGCCATGTAGATGGCGATCTGGCGGCGGGTTCGATCGAGGATTTCCGGATCCATGGCCAATGACAAGCCCCCAAGACCGTCTCCGTGGAGGGACTGGATGGAATCGGAATCGCCCATGGATGACTCGTCGTCAGAGTTGATGGGGGTAACCTCCTGAGCCGCCGCGTGCTCTGGCTCCTCCGACCCCTGTGTGAAACCCACAAAGACCGGGCGGGTCAGATTCCGGGTTATGACTGGATGAACGTACCTGGCCGGCTCGACGATGTCGGAGGAGATGTCCGGCTCAGGAACGGATGACCCGATCATGCCGATGAAGACGTTGATCTTGCCGAAGGGGACCCTGTAGCCTGATTCGAGGGAATTTGCTTCAGGTCCCCATCGCCGGTTGTCGATGTAGGCTATGCCGCGTCGGCTCCAAGTCATGAGCGCCGCCGCATAACTCCCAGACCCTGGTAGGGCTCCCTTTGAGAACTCAACTCCACCGTGCGCAGGCCCCATGGTGGGCGCCAACTGTCGTGGTTTTGTCACGGCAGATGTCCTCGTGAAAGGACTTAGTACTGGAGCCATCGCACCTTGGTGGCGACTCAAAGGGGTTAAGCGGGAGAGACACGGCGATTTACCCAGGTTCGGCCCCTCGAGAAGAGGTAATAGCCTACGTCCTGCTTTGTGTGTATTCATGTGGATTCGATTACAAGGAAGGCGTAACTCGCCTAAACCTAGCACTCGATGATTTCTAACCTACCTCTCCCCCTCCAGACTCGCCTTTATATATAGGTCGAAGCCTTAGGGTTTACAAGAGTCCCCTCCTTTTTACAAATCGTGTCCACCGCGGTCTCTAAGTTGCCGTCTTGCAAAACTCAGAGTCCTTCCTTAAATCATAACCATCCTGCGACTTGGAACCGCCCAGGTTGAGGCCCAACTAGCCCTAAAGGATGAATCGCCTTAACCGTAACCCGGCCCATATTCGGCGGGTCACTTAACAGGCAATATCCCCAACAAACTTCAATCTGGACAGAAGGGGTTTTGGGGTTATTTGGGGTCCTTAATCACCTTGGACCAAGGTGAAACTTTATGTGGACAGCAAATATGGCTTAGGGATACTACGGGAGTTTTCTAGGATTTTATTGATAATATTTCCTTTGGAAATATTTCAAAAGGTCAAACTAGACAGAAATGGCTTCCAGGGTTCTATTCAAATAATTATAATATGTATGGAAAGATATGACCATGTGATCATCTCCAAATTTAATCAGATTTTTCTAAGGCAGAAAAGTATTATTCCAAGTAGGAATACCAATTCTGGCCTCAGAAATGTACATGCAATTTCATTAGAAAAATAATTCTAAAAATAATTATTTTGTGGTTTTAAGGCAGTAAAATGAAGTTAAAATCAGATCACCAACTTTGGGTAGAAACACTTCTTGCCATCAAGGGCATGTAGTGCAACTTAAAGTAGGGTTTTACCTTAATCAAAAACATGTAAAGGTTTTTGGAAATAAATCAATATTGTGAAATGGGATTTTTCATCACATGATCAAACACACAAGCATACAATGACAATCATGGCCCTCACATCATTAGTTTTGAAAAAGTATTAACAAGGTTAGATTTTTGCATTACACAGAAGTGGTAGTAAAAACAGTGTGTGACAGACCTATCCCCTTACAAGAATGTCGTCCCCGAGATTCCTAAGCTAGGTGCTAAAAGTGTCCAGAAACTCAGACCGGAGATTGTCTTCACGCTCCCATGTTGCTTCGGCTTCGGTGTGGTTGCTCCACTGAACCTTGAAATACTTGATGGTGCGGCTTCTGGTGCAATGCTCAACTTCATCCAGAATGTGGACCGGCTTCTCGCGGTAGGTGAGATCAGGCTGAAGGTCAATGTCCTGCTGGTCAATGTCCTTGTATAGATCGGGACGATTTGATGCTTGAAGACACTTCCAAAGTTGTGACACGTGGAAGACGTTGTGCACACCCGAAAGTTCCGGAGGTAGCTCCAACTGATAAGCAACTTCTCCATGCCTTGCCGTGATCTTAAAAGGTCCAATGAACCTTGGAGCGGGTTTCCCTTTAATGTGGAAACACTTGTTCCCTTGAGAGGTGTGACATGGAGGTACACCAGGTCTCCGGGAATGATATCCACATCCCTGCAGCGAGAATCCGCATAGCTCTTTTGTCGTGACTTGGCTGCTTTTAGATTCTCTTGGACCAGTTGCACCTTCTCTTCTGCCTTATGCAAAACTTCCGGCCCGAAAATCAGTCCTTCTCCGGTTACGAACCAATTGAGCGGGATGCGACACTTTTGTTTGTACAACACTTCGAACGGGGCCATTTGGAGAATGGACTAGTAGCTGTTGTTGTATGAAAACTCGACGAACGGCAGACATTATTCCCATTTGGCTCCATGCACCAAGACTCATGTGTACAGCATACCTTCAAGTATCTGATTCACTATTTCCGTTTGTCCGCCCGTTTGTGGGTGGAAAGCGGTGCTCAACGAGTGCTTGGTTCTGAGGGCTTCTTGGAACTGTTTCCAAAATCTTGAGGTGAACTACGTGCCTCGGTGAGATACAATCTCCTTGGGAACTCCATGAAGGCTTACAATACTCTCAATATAGAGACTAGCCAACTTGTTCCCATCATATGTGGTGTTGAGAGGAATGAAATGGGCCACTTTGGTCAAATGGTCGACAATAACTCATATAGAGTCATGGCCTCTGCTAGACCTTCGTAAGCCGGTAATAACTTTGAGAGGTTGTAGAAGTCCTGTAGGTCGCTGATGCTTAGCCTTGACTTGTTGGCACACGTCCCACTTGGAAACATAGGACGCTATTTTCCTCTTCATGCCATGCCACCAGAAGCATTCTCGGAGATCTTGATACATCTTCGTACCACCAGAGTGAATAGAGTAGGGTGTATCATGTGCTTCATGTAGGATCAAATCCTTGAGTTCAGCCTTGTTGGGTACACATAAACATTGCCCAAACCACACAACTCCTTGTTCATCCACCGAGAATCCCGGGGCCTTGCCTTCTTGAATCTTCTTCCTGATGCCTTCAATGCTCTTATGACCCTTCTAGGCCTCCTTAATGTCGTCAACCAGCGTTTGTTTGACTTCGAGGTTATCTAGGAATCCTAATTCTAGTAGTTCCAACCCGAAATTCTCCAATTCTTCATATAAGGCGGGTTGCCTTTCCTTGAGCATGATGTTCAAGGTGCTGGTCTTCCGGCTTAAGGCATCGGCCACTACATTGGCCTTACCGGGGTGATATTGAATGCTAAGGTCGTAGTCTTGGATTAACTCCAACCATCTTCGTTGACTCATATTCAATTCCCTTTGAGTGAAGATATACTTCAGACTTTTGTGGTCAGTGTATATTTCACATCGCTTCCCCAAAAGGTAATGTCGCCATGTGTTTCAAGGCATGCACTACGGCTGCCAACTCGACATCATGGGTGGCATAGTTCTTCTGATGCGGGCGCAGTTGTCGGGACAAATACACCACGACTCCGCCATTCTGCATTAGAACCCCGCCGAGTCTGGTCCTCGAGGCATCACAATATATCACAAACTCCTTGCTGATATCTGGAGTGGCCAATACCGGGGCGGTGGTTAATATCTCCTTCAATTCTTGGAAGCTGGCTTCACACTCCAGCGTCCATTTGAACTTCTTGACTTTCTTCAAGAGCTGAGTCATGGGTCGAGCGATGCGGGAGAATTCTTCTACGAATTTGCGGTAATATCCCACGAGTCCGAGGAAGCTCCTAACTTCGTTCACATCAATTGGCGATTCACAGTTGGTTACCGTAGTAATCTTGGAGGGTTCAACTACCAATCCACTTGCGGTCATCGTATGACCTAAGAATCCAACTTCGTTCAACCAAAATTGGCATTTGCTGAACTTGGCATAAAGTTGGTGCTCTCGAAGCTTCACTAATACTAACCTCAAGTGTTTCTCATGCTCTTCTTCGGACTTGGAAAAGATCAATATGTCATCAATGAATACGACGACAAACTTGTCCAGGTATTCCATGAAGACCTTATTCATGAGGTACATGAAGTAAGCTGGGGCATTAGTCAACCCAGAAGACATGACAGTGCATTCATACATACCGTACCGGGTCATGAACGCAGTCTTAGGTATGTCCTCAGGTCGGATCTTCAGTTGGTAATATCCAGATCGGAGGTCGATCTTGGAGAATACCTTAGCTCCATTTAGCTGATCGAATAAGTCTTCAATCTTGGGGAGTGGGAACTTGTTCTTAATTGTCACCTCATTGAGAGAACGGTAATCCACGTAGAGTCGGATAGTCCCATCCTTCTTGGACACGAAAAGAACTGGTGATCCCCAAGGTCACGCACTTGGACGAATAAATCCTTTCCTGAGTTGCTCGTCCTGCTGCTTCTTCAACTCCGCTAGCTCTTCGGATCACATCCTGTAAGGCTTCTTATAGATAGGACTTGATCCGGGCATGAGTTCAATGATGAAGTCGATGTCTCGGTCAGGAGGCATCCCTAGTAGCTCATCAGGAAAGATGTCCGAGTATTCATACACTATTGGCACTCGATCGAGTTCTTCCTCTGACAGGTTGTTAACCCGTGGTACTTGAGCGTGTACTGGCTCAGAGACATACTTGACTTTGACACCTTGGTCACTTGTCATGGTAATGGCCCTGTTAGCACAGTCCAAGATACTTTGATGCTTGACCAACCAATCCATGCCGAGAATTACATCTAGGCCTTGCGACTTAAGCACAATGAGATCCGCTGAGAAGCTCGTCCCATTGATAACTATCCCGAACTTCCTACACCTAGGTTGGTACTCAAAACTGCTCCCGGGGTTTGAATTGCCATATGCCCATGAAGCAAGGTGGGTTCTAAACCACATTTTTCCGCAAACTTTTGCGTAACAAAAGAATGCAAAACACCACAATCAAACAATATTGTTGCTGGGGTAGAGTTGACGAGGAACGTACCTAGAATGGAGTCCGGGTCTTCTTGTGCCTCTTCTTCGGAAAGATGATTAATCCGCCCCTTGATGTGATACTGCTGATTGCGGGGAGCCTGATTCCTCCCTGGTGCTCCTTGGCCTGGATTTGGCGCATTGGGGCACTGAGCATCGGGTTTCTTGTTGGGGCACTGCCTGGAATAGTGCCATGTTTGTCCACAGCCGAAACAGGTAACTTGTACTGGAAGATTGGCCTTGATTCCACCGTTGTTTGGCGGATTGCTTGCTCGCTTGGTGTTGACTTCCTGCTAAGGCTGGTAGTTCTGGCGAAATGTTGGATACTTGTACTGCTGCTGATAGTTGGGTCTTGCTGGAGCTGGCTGCCATGGTTGTGGCTTCGTGTTACTTGGTCCTCCACTACCCATTAGCTTGAGTTTACGGGTGTCGTCCATGGCATGACGCTTGTCTTCCAACATAAGGGCCTTATTAACCAGATCGTTGAAGGTCCAGCATTCACAAACAACCAGCTGATACTGCAGTGTTGTTGTAGTCGTTCCATAAAGCATTCCACTTTGGAGGCCTTAGTGTTGACGTCCTCAGGTGCGAATCGTGATAGGAGGTTAAACTTCTGCAAATATTCCTTGACGGATCCACTGCCTTGTGTTAAGGCTGGGAATTCCCGCTTCTTAAAGGTCATCATTCCGGGAGGAATGTGAGCAGCAAGGAATCCATCTTTGAACACAGCCCAAGTGATGACTTTCCCTACTCGCATGATCTGCAATCCATCCAACCAAGCTCTGCCTGTGCCTCCGAGACAGTGACAAGCATAGAGAACTTTCTCACGATCATCAGTGCACTTGACCAGCGCGAGGAGGTCTTCGATAGTACAGATCAAGTGATCGGCATCCAATGGTTCCGTTGTCTCCGTGAATATGGGTGGCGTAGTTCGCATGAACTCGGAGAGAGTTGAGCGACCATTGCCATTCCCGTTATGCGGTGGGTTGTTCATCACGGTTTGAGCCAGCTGCTGAATAGCGGCATTGTTGGCTTGACGCTCCTCTCGAAGAGCTTGAAGGGACTGATCCATGGTCAAGCTTTCAGGAGATGGCGGCGGCGGTGGAACATCGTCTTGCTGCTCGTTGTGATCTCCAGCTTGACCTTCCCCTACGGTTCCCTGCTGCTGACCTGAAGCGGCAGAGCTGGGGTTGCCGAAGGTGCTGTTGCGAGTTGCATTCACCATCCTGTCAGGGGAGTAGACAGGTCAATGTGCCGAACTGGCTGAAATCATAAGGGATGATGCTCTGGTAAAGAGGGGGTCTGGTGTTGTGCTAGTGTAAAAAATTTAAGCCAATGGTTTTGAAAAGAGCTACTTCATTATATTAAAAACAAGCGATGTAATCGCTCACAATCTACCTAAGCCAGAATGCGACTTGCATCCAACAGGCTTACACAACACTCGTGGTTCATACAAACCGATACAAGAACTCATACGCTCGGGGGTACATCCTAATTGCCTAGGCTGCTAAAGCTAAGCGGCCGACTGTGCGGTCTCATAAGCGGGTTTTGCGAGATCTTCGTCTTCATCTTCATCTTCATCTTCATCTTCATGAGTGATTCCCTTCTTTGAAGGAGTAGGAGAAGGAAGTGGACCATCACGGCGTCTCTTGGTTGGCGAGGTAGCGAAGAGTTCGGTGTACTCTTCCGCAGTCAAGTGACAACTCTGTAGAGGAATGGCCTCCTCAGTCAAGTGTCCTACGGGTGCTCCTTCCTTCTTCACCTTGCGGTTCTTCATCTTCTCCGTGCGAAGCAGATCCTTGACTTGGTGCCGCTCTTGGCGGATCCTAGTTGATGGGGTCATAGTCCTAGGGTAGGGTCATAGGCCTGTCCTACAGGTCCTACCCAAGGACTACCCCACGCAAGGGACAGGACCTTAAGTATGCCCGACTATATTAAGGGGCCCCCATCATCCAGTCGGTAACGGGCCCAGAACCATCCAGTCGGAGACTAAGACTCGGAAGACACCGGACCTACCGACTGGATACACTCGGTGCGTCGTAACCTCCCTGGAGGGAAACTGCCGTACGTTTCCGGGTGCATTAACTAGCATTTATAGCAGACGTTACCTGTAACGCATGCATTCAATTGCCACTACTCCACCCTTGAATCAGAACCGTTGTGGAGGGCAGCGCACTCTATATAAGCCGCCCTCCCCCGCTGGTAAAAGGGTTAGAAAAACATTGTACTCCATATTACACTCGGTAACCAGCTCCAAGAGCACTCAGACGTAGGGCTATTACCTCCACCGTAGAGGGGCCTGAACTCATACAACCTCGCCGTAGCTAGGACTCTGCCCATCTCATTCGTACCCTACACATCTACTATCAGGCTTATACCCACGACAGTTGGCGCCCACCGTGGGGCAGGCGTCTAAGCGACTTTCGGCGAGTTTGCTACTACTTCCTTTCGTCATGTCGTCCGGTGGAGGTTCGAGCATGGGTCACCAGATCCTCTTTGGCGCTCTCTCCTTCGTCGTCGACGATTCGGCGTGGCTTCGGGATGCACCTCTCGACGTCGAGGCGCTTTCCCGTCGCGGGGCCACGTACTTCCGTGCTAGCTCTCGCGGCGTTCTTCTTCTCCAACAATCGGCTCCATTGCCGGCTTGCACCTTCGTCACGCGCCGTAGCATGCGATCGCGCAGTCCGCGTCTACAACGTTGGGTGCAGCATGCCCGAGCGCGCCAGTTCGCGTCCTCTCAGGTGGCAGTCCTGGAGTCTGTTGTAGTCGCCCCACGCTCACAGTGCTCGGACTCGGTTCCGACTGAGCTTCCTACCGAGTACGTGGGTCGTGGGCCTACAGCAGAAGTACACATGGCCAACTCCCATGAAGATCCTCGTCAAGCCGACCGAGGTGAAGTTGGCGAAGCATCTGGTGCGCGTCGTCCGCCTCGTCGTTCTGCTAGCCGACACACTCGGCGGAGCAACGTGGAGGTGTTCCGCACACCTCTCCTCAACCTGGCTGCGGCTGCCCAGATTGCCGATTCCCTCCAACCGACTGATTCAGAGGCAGGAAGGGGAATCGAACAAATCCGAGCCCTGTTGCGCACGGCGCAGCAGCAGAATTCGGCAGTCTCCCAGTCACACAATCGGATCCGCAATAGTTCCGTCCATGCAAACACGCATAGATCGGTTCACAGCCCTGGATCTCATCGGTATCGCCGTCGCTCACGCACCCCTCCGCGGGGTCGGCCCTACGGGTCCCGGCATCATGATGATCGGCATTCAGTCGGCGACACCTACGACCCAAGACCCGACGCAAGGGGCCGAATCGCCCAGCGAAGAGTTGACAGGGGTCGAGCCCACCGCGATGGCCGCGATATGGCCCGTCCGAGTGGAAGCAGGGCCATCGTATCTGGCCCCGAGTGTTTTAGTCGAGCCATCCGCTCGGCTGATATCCCGCCCAACTTCCGATTGGCTGCGGGAATCGGTAAATTCTCAGGAGAGTCCAAGCCCGAAACATGGCTAGACGACTACCGAGTGGCTGTCCAGATCGGAGGAGGAGACGACCATGTCTCTATGAAGCACCTCCCTCTGATACTGGACGGCTCGGCCCGAGCTTGGCTGAACCAGTTGGCCCCCTCAAGCATTTACAGTTGGGCAGATCTAGCCCGAGTGTTGATCAGAACCTTCGAAGGAACGTGCAAGCGCCCTTCAGGTCTCGTGGAGCTTCAACACTGTGTCCAGAAGCTGAATGAGCCGTTGCGTGACTTCATCCAGTGATGGCCGACTCTTTACCACACGGTGGAGAATGTCACCGAGCATCAAGCAGTCTGCGCCTTCAAGGCAAGCGTGCAGTACAGGGAGCTGTACTTGAAGTTTGGTCGAACCGGCGACATCTCCTTGAGCAAGATGATGGAGATAGCAACTCGCTATGCAAATGGCGAAGAAGAGGACCGCATCCGGAGCGGTAAACACAAGACAGTCGGTGATGCCGACGGAGGTAACACTCGTAAGAAGAAACCGAAGGTTCCGCCCACACCACAAGCAGAAGCTGCAGCTGTAACCAGCGCGAAATTCAAGAGCAAAGGGAAAGCGCAGTTCACCCCCAAGAAAAAGCCTTTCAACAATCCCATGCTGGACCAGCCTTGTCCAATCCATACGAAGATGGATGAGGAAGGTAACCCCATATACGCAAAGCACACCACTCGGCAGTGCCGTCTCCTGATCCAGGGTTTCAGCGAAGGGCAGCCGAGTGAGAAGTATCCTGAACAGGATGAGGAGCACAAGGAGGATCCGTTCCCCCAAGTCCATGCAACCCTCATGATCTTTGCTGACGTCGAAAGCAAGAGTCGACTGAAGCTAGTAAACAGAGAAGTCGACATGGCCGTTCCGACTTCCCCTAAGTTTCACAAATGGTCTCAGACTGCGATTACCTTCGATCAGTCGGATCATCCAACACATGTCCCCACCCCAGGAAGGCAGGCTCTGGTCGTCGAGCCGGTGGTGGAAGGATTCCGACTACGCAAAGTCCTAATGGACGGCGGCAGCGGGTTGAATATTATGTACGCCGACACTCTCAAGGGGATGGGCATTCCAATGTCCAGACTCAGTGAGAGCAATATGCAGTTCCACGGAGTCGTCCCTGGGCGGAAGGCCATGTCACTCGGCCAGATCGCGTTGGAGGTCATCTTCGGCTCCGACAAGAACTTTCGCAAGGAGAAGCTCACATTCGAGGTGGTGGATTTCCAGAGTGCTTACCATGCAATTCTAGGCCGCCCGGCGTACGTGAGTTTCATGGCACGCCCGTGCTATGTGTACTTGAAGCTGAAGATGCCGGGTCCAAAAGGCGTTATCACCATCACCGGCAACCGCCAGCAAGACGAGGAGTGTCTGGAGGAGGGGTCTAAGATCGCCGACCAGCAGATGGCTGTGCTCGAGCTCGAAGAGTACAAGAAGACAGTCGACCCCGCCGACTTAATGCGCTCAAAGAAGCCAGCTTCTGAGTCCGCGTTCCAGTCGGCAGGAGAGACTAAGAAGGTCAGCATCCACCCGACGGATGAGTCTGCCGCCCCGACGAACATCTCCACCACCCTGGATCCGAAATAGGAAGTCGAGCTCACCCAATTCCTATATGAGAACTGGGACATCTTCCCATGGAAGCCATCTGACATGCCGGGTGTACCTAGGGAGTTGGCTGAGCACCGACTGCATGTGGATCCCGCGGCTCGGCCCGTCCGAAAGCGCCTGCGCCGGTCCGCCGCGCACAAAAGGAAGGCAATCGGAGAAGAGGTGGCTAAGCTGCTAGCTGCCAGATTCATTCGCGAGGTTCACCACTCCGAGTGGCTCGCCAATGTAGTCATGGTGCCCAAGAAGGACAAGTCACTCCGAATGTGCATTGACTTCAAGCACCTCAATAAGGTCTGCCCGAAAGACCATTTTCCGCTCCCCCACATAGATCAAATTGTCGATTCGACTGCGGGGTGCGAGCGTTTATCATTTCTTGATGCCTACTCGGGTTATCATCAGATCCGTCTGTATGGTCCCGATGAGTTGAAAACAGCTTTCATCACCCCGTTTGGGTGCTTCTGCTACATCACCATGCCTTTCGGTCTGAAGAATGCAGGAGCTACCTTTGTGCGCATGATCCAAAAATGTCTCCTCGACTAGACCGGTCGCAATGTGGAGGCATACATGGATGATACCGTAGTCAAGTCCCGCAAAGGTTCCGACCTGCTGACTGACTTGGCAGAAACATTCGCCAACCTTCGTAGGTACGATATCAAGCAAAATCCTGCAAAGTGTTCATTCGGTGTTCCCAGCGGAAAGTTACTCGGTTTCTTCGTTTCCGAACGAGGGATCGATGTTAACCCCGAAAAGATCGGGACCATCGTCCGAATGGAGAGGCCGGTCAGAATACACGATGTTCAACGACTCACATGTTGCTTAGCAGCTTTGAGCAGGTTCATCAGTCGACTCGGCGAAAAAGCACTTCCTCTGTACCGACTCATGAAGAAATCAAATACCTTCGAGTGGACAGACGAAGCCCAAGTCGCGTTCGGCGACCTCAAAGTCCTACTTTCCACCCAGCCGGTTCTTACTGCTCCGCTCAGTAAAGAGCCCCTTCTTCTGTATATCGCGGCTACAAATCAAGTCGTCAGTACTGTTCTTACAGTCGAGCGAGAAGAAGAAGGCAAAGCATACAAAGTTCAGCGACCAGTGTACTACGTCTCCGAAGTCCTGACACCTTCCAAGCAGAGGTATCCCCATTATCAGAAGCTTATCTATGGGATCTATATGACTGCAAAGAAGGTGGCTCATTATTTCCAAGACCACTCGGTATTTGTCGTTTCTGATGCTCCGTTGTCGGAAATTCTCCACAATCGGGACGCATCAGGCCGAGTGGCAAAGTGGGCGATGGAGATGATGTACTACGACATCAAGCTCGAGGCCAAGAAAGCTATTAAGTCTCAAGCCCTAGCTGACTTTATAGCAGAATGGGTAGAACAACAGCAACCGACTCACATCTACTCGGCTCATTGGACAATGTTCTTCGATGGGTCTAAGATGTTGAATGGATCCGGCGCTGGTGTTGTGATCGTATCACCAAAGGGTGACAAGCTCAAGTATGTGCTTCAGATACAGTTTGATTCCTCTAACAATGAGGCAGAGTATGAAGCTCTTCTCTACGGATTGCACATGGCCATCTCCCTCGGCGTCCGTCGCCTGATGGTCTATGGCGATTCAGACTTGGTGGTCAACCAAGTGATGAAAGAGTGGGACGTAAGGAACCCCACTATAACAACCTACTGCAATGCAGTCAGGAAGCTGGAGAAGAAGTTTGAAGGTCTAGAACTTCATCATGTTCCAAGACTGAAGAACCAAGCGGCGGACGAGTTGGCGAAGCTCGGATCCACTCGGAGACCCGTCCCGAGTGATGTCTACCTCGCGCACCTCCATCTTCCTTCAGTCAAAGAAGATCCCTTCACGGAAGAGCCAGTACAACCCAAGAGTGCAACAGACTCGACTGAAGTCGATGTACCTGCTATGGTTGATCTGGTCACAGAGATTCTGGTAATCATTCCCGATTGGACTGTGCCGATTATGCCATATATCCTAAGGCACGAACTTCCAGAAGATGAAGTCCAAGCCCGACAGATAGTTCGCAGGGCGAAGGCGTTCACTGTCATTGACGGTCAGCTGTATAAGGAGAGTGTTTCAGGCGTTCCCCAACGTTGCATTTCCCCAGAGGAAGGGCAGTTGATCCTAGAGGATATCCACTCAGGAACCTACGGCCATCATGGTTCTTAAAGAGCAATCGTCGCCAAGGCGTTCAGGGCTGGATTCTTCTCGCTGCAGGCTCACGAAATGGCCAAAGCTATGGTCGATTGATGCGAAGGCTGTCAGTTCTACTCCAACAAGTCCCACAAGCCAACATCTGCACTAAAGACAATCCCACTTGTGTGGCCGTTTGTAGTTTGGGGATTAGACACAGTCGGACCATTCAAGACAGGCCAAGGAGGCTACACACATCTGTTGGTGGCAGTCGACAAGTTTACAAAGTGGATAGAAGCCAAGCCCATCAAGAAACTCGACGCCTCCACAGCCGTGAAGTTTGTCAGGGACATCATCTCCAGATTCGGAGTGCCTCACAGCATAATCACGGACAATGGGACAAACTTCAACTCGGACAGATTCAAGGGTTTCTGCGCTAGTCAAGGTATCCGAGTGGATTTTGCTTCTGTAGCACATCCGCAATCCAATGGACAAGCTGAGCATGCAAATGGACTTATCCTTCAAGGTTTGAAGCCTCGACTCTTGCGAGAGATAGGACATGCTGCTGGTGCATGGGTAATCGAGTTACCTTCAGTACTTTGGGGCCTCCGCACCACTCCGAACAGATCAACAGGGCGATCACCGTTCTTCCTCATCTATGGAGCAGAAGCGGTCCTTCCGAGTGACCTACTTCACAATGCCCCGCGAGTCGAACTCTTCTCCGAAGCCGAAGCAGAACAAGCAAGGCAAGATGGGGTCGATCTTCTAGAGGCAGAGCGCGAGATGGCACTTACTCGCTCAACAATTTATCAGCAAGATCTGCGACGTTTTCATGCATGACATGTCAGAAGCCGCACGTTCCAGGCTGGCGATTTGGTGCTCCGAGTGGATCAACAAAGACCACACAAGTTGGCTCCGGCCTGGAAAGGTCCTTTTATCATTTCAAAAGTGCTGAACAACGGGGCATATAGACTCTACAACATTCAGAAGGAGACCGACGAACCCCGCGCGTGGAACGGAGACCTCCTCAAGCGTTTCTATACGTGATCGCCGACTGAAGCAGTGTAACGAACAAGTTTTGGAGAAATAATATACAACAGTTTCAATTTGTTTTGCAGATTCAGAGTTCTTCCGTGGTTGCAGACTATGGTCACACACAAAAAAAAAACTTAGCTGCGATCATGCATCGCCTAAGTACTAATCTTCCTCCGAGTGTGCACTTCACGTCGCACTCGGGGACTTAGCTGCGATCCTGCATCGCCTAAGTATTAATTTCCTCCGAAGTGTGCACTTCACGTCGCACTCGGGGACTTAGCTGCGATCCTGCATCGCCTAAGTATTAACTTCCTCCGAGTGTGCACTTCACGTCGCGCTCGGGGACTTAGCTGCGATCCTGCATCGCCTAAGTATTAACTATCTCCGAGTGTGCACTTCACGTCGCACTCGGGGACTTAGCTGCGATCCCGAATCGCCTAAGTAACACCTTCCTTTGAGTGTGCACTTCACGTCGCACTCGGGGGCTTAGCTGCGATCCTGGATCGCCTAAGTATTAACTTCCTTCGAGTGTGCACTTTACGTCACACTCAGGGACTTAGCTGCGATCCTGCATCGCCTAAGTATTAACTTCTTCCGAGTGTGCATTTTACGTCACACTCGGAGACTTAGTTGCGATACCGAATCGCCTAAGTAACACCTTCCTTCGAGTGTGCACTTCACGTCGCACTCGGGGACTTAGCTGCGATCCTGCACCGCCTACGTATTAACTTCTCCGAGTGTGCACTTCACGTCACACTCGGGGACTTAGTTGCGATCCTGCATCGCCTAAGTATTAACTTCTCCGAGTGTGCACTTCACGTCACACTCGGGGACTTTGTTGCGATCCTGCATCGCCTAAGTATTAACTTCTCCGAGTGTGCACTTCACGTCGCACTCGGGGACTTAGCTGCGATCCCGAATCGCCTAAGTCACACTTTCCTGCGAGTCTGCACTTTACGTCGCACTCGGAGGCTTAGCTGCGATCCTGCATCGCCTAAATATTAACTTCTTCCGAGTGTGCACTTTACGTAACACTCGGGGACTTAGCTGCGATCCTGCATCGCCTAAGTATTAACTTCCTCCGACTGTGCACTTTACGTCACACTCGGAGACTTAGTTGCGATCCTGCATCGCCTAAGTATTAACTTCTCCGAGTGTGCACTTCACATCACACTCGGGAACTTAGCTGCGATCCTGCATCGCCTAAGTACTAATCTTCCTTCGAGTGTGCACTTCACGTCACACTCGAGGACTTAGCTACGATCCTGCATCGCCTAAGTATTAATCGCTCCTCCGAGTGTGCACTATACGTCGTACTCGGAGACTTAGCTGCCATCCCGATTCGCCTAAGTAATACCTTCCTCCGAGTGTGCACTATACGTCGTACTCGGAGTCTGCGTTATGATCAAGAATCACTTAAGTCCTAATATTCTAAGAGTACACGTTAAGTGTTCAACTCCAAACAGCATTCAAGCAAAAGAATAAGTGTTTTCGTTGTGACTCCAACAGTCTATAAACGATAACAGACTCGGTGCGGATCAAGCTTACCCACATCGATTTAAAAGTATGACGGCCAACAGAAGTGGCCAGAATATCTTACAGGCAAACACTCGGCATACCAAGCATAACATCTGATTACGCGTCAGCTGGGCCAGCGTCAGGACTAGAGGACTCCACAAAAGTGTCCAAGTCAATTCCATCAGCAATGCGGGTGGCAGTCTCGAGGAACATCTCCATGAAGTCTTCGAATTGAAGTTTCTTCGTGTTGGCGACCTTCAACGCTTTCAGCTTATCTTCCCGCACCTCCTTGCAATGGACTCGGACCAACGACAGCGCAACATCAGCACCGCACCGCGCTGCCGATTTCTTCCAAGATTGCACTTGGTTCGGCACCTCCTCCAGTCAGCTCGTTAGGGTCTCCATCTCCTCCCGCGACTCGTCTTCCGGCCAAAGTTCCTTGTTAATTCGGCTGACGACTTCTCTCAGTCGACCGATGAAAGGACCTACATTGCTAGCGCGGATTTGTGCTCGAAGCAGATCCCGACTGGCGTCCTCACCGTGTGGAACTTTGTCCTTAACAGACCGTTCCACAGCCGCCGTTTCAGCTTCAGGATCTCCGCAAAAGTCTGCCACCAACAAGCAAGCAGGCAATGAAAACCGAATGTCGGGCACACGATAAAGCCACTCGACAAAGCATCAGAGTTACCAGCCAGACAAGTCATCATTTGCTCAGCCCAGTCGGTGACATACTTCTCTTGAGCTATGCACCTTCTGTTCAGGGCGCCCATCTGATTATGCAGATCGGTCCTATGTTTCCTCATCATCTGCGTCTCCGCCGTCAATACCCTGTTTGCCTCCCGAGCTTCTTCCAAGGACTTTTCTCGCGCTTCCAGAGCGTCCTTCATACCAGCCATGGCAAGCATTGCAGCTTCCAGTTCACCAGCATATAGATTCCTCTCCGCTCTGAGGGCTTCATAAGAAGTTCCCATATCGCAAGTTTTCTACAAAACAAAACAAAGGCTTACCAGCAACTTTCGCAATACACACTACGTTCTTCAGACCCCTACCGACGCAAGTAGTCGACAGCGGTCTCGGGGACTACACCCAGTGGGTTCACTAAGAGTGACCCCACTGGCATGCACCTCAAGCAGGTCTGCCCTATTGAGGTGCACATTTTTACCTACGTCTCCGAGGCTAAAGCTACTCCACCTGTGTGCAGTTTACTCTACGGAACTCTTACCGCAAGAGTGCTCCGACTGTAGTAAGTACTTGCACTCAGAAATCTTGTCTACGGACACGATAAAAATAAAGACCAAATGTATAAAGACAACTGTCGGTGCAAACACTCGACAGAAGTCTCGGGGACTACACCCACTGGGTTCACTCGGAGTGAACCCATTGCAAACAACAGACTACGACAACACCCAATGGGTTACAGAAGAAAAGTAAGTACTTACTACGGTACTTACTCGGATGTCATCGCGCAGCTCCAAGCTCCGCTGATATAAAGCTGCAGCGGAGTCATAAACCCTCTTGGCCTCTCCGGCCATCAGCTCCGCCTGAACCATGGTCCCCTTGACCGCTCCCACCTGCTCCTCCGGGACACACCGAATGTTGAATTCGGCGTTTGACGAACCGGGAATCGGGGGGAGATCCTGGTTCATCCCAAGGTTCGCCCCAGTAGGTTCCTCACCCGTCAGCGCCGGTTCAGTCGGCGGAGGCACTTCGTTGGGTAGAGCGTCGGCGGCAGGGGCGGCGGCAGGAGGAGCAGCCTTAGGGACAGGCTCTTCGACGGGCTCCGCGGTCGGATCAGCTCTCCCCCCTGACAAGCCGAATAACACAGTGCTTCAGGAGAAGAAAGAGATGGCGCAGTCTGCAGGAATAAAATACCCGACTCTCCCACAACGTACCTGGTTGTGATGAAACGACATTGTCCCCGTCCATGGGGTCGTCCCCTTGGCGAGCCGGCGAGGTCGCAGAAGTGGCAACCCTCTTGAGTGAAGACCATTCTACTTGTAAAACAAGAGTTCACTCGATCAACAGAAAGGACCGAAAACTAGATTCGCTTACGTGGAGGTGACGGGGATGGCCACCCTCATCCACGGCAGAGCCTTCCGAGGTTTGGACCCGCTCGATTTGGGCGCCTTGGAGGACTGGCCCGCAGGTTCAGTGGCTGCGTCCCTGGCTCTTTTGGTACCTCGAACACTCGGTGCAGCCGGAGAAGCAGGCGGGACACTCGGCGACACAGGGGGAACTAAAGGGACGGCAGACTCTTGCCGACGCCTATTCCGATGCTCTGGCCGCGGAGGCGGTGAGTCTGGCTCTTCATCCTTTTCCTCTTCCTCGCTGTTTTCCTCCTCTGACTCTCCGCTATCGAAGATGTATTCGTCGCTGTCCACGCTTCCCTCCTGGCTGCCTTCTTCATCTTCCTCCTCCAGTTTCCCGCTCGAGACGGGGGAGAACCAGTTGGTCCATGCCTGCAGTTGGAAACGTTAAGCATCACGCGGAGATATAAATGAGTTGCTGAAATCAAGGCAGTTCAACGTACTCGGCTAATGCTACTCACCTGATTCGGTGGAGGGTTGTCCGCACCATAAGGCGCCACTCGGCGGGCCCCCTTGGGATTCTCACAGGGACCCGTGATTTGGAGCAACTTTGAGGTCACCTTCTCCTCGAGAATACCCTCCACGTTGGTCCGAGTGCAGTCTTCAGGTCCTACGTAGTGCCACATAGCATGGTGGCGGGCTTGCAGGGGCTGGATTCGCCGACCGATGAAGACTTCCAGCAAGTCCATCCCAGTGACCCCCCTCCTGACAACATCCGCGAGTGCCTCAACCAAAGGCTGGATGCCTTTCTTCTCCGCTTTCGAGAGAGCGAGTTGCTTGGGTGGAGCAGGGCGGTCTAGACTGAATGGAGGCAGCCCAGACGACGCGTTCAGACAGGCTATGTCCTGGCAGTAGAACCACGTCGACTGCCAGTTCCTAACCGACTCACTCAACTGCAGAGCAGGGTAAATACTCCGATTCTTCTTCTGAAACCCTAAACCCCCACAGAGCTGGAGGAGATGCGTCTTGTCATCCGATTGACTAAGACATTTTATGGTTTGGGAGCGGACGAAAAAGATGTGTTTGAATAAACCCCAATGGGGAGGACAACCAATAAAACATTCGCATAAAACGATGAAGGCAGAAAGGTGGACGATGGCATTCAGAGGGAAGTGATGGAGTTGAGCACCAAAATGATTCATGATACCCTTGAAGAAAGGGTGGGGGGCAGAGAGAAACCTCGGTGAACGTGGCTAAGGAGCAAGACGCGCTCCCCCTCCCGTGGCGCCGGCTCAGCCTCGTCGTCCGCCGGCAACCTCCAAGATTTATGCACGAGCTGGCCGTGCTCTACCAACTCCAGCAGGTCCCCCTCCGTCACTGTGGAGGGGAGAAAATCTCCCTAGATCCATCCCGCTGGCAATGACCGCTGCCGCCGCTGAACAGCCGCCGCCTTGCCCTTCTTATTCCTTGCCTGCATCTTGCTGGTCTGGCCTTTGGTCATTGCGGCGATGGTGAGCTTTCGAGAAGGACGGGAAGGGAAAGGTGTATGAGCGCAAGAGGTGGCGAGGAAGACGGAGCAAGCAAGAGCACAGGATTTGGCGAGCGTAACCGAAGGGTCTCGTCGGCCAGAGTTAAATAGAGCGGGCCCGAAATCTTATCCGCCCAACGAGCCGCGGCGATATCGGCGGAAGATTTGAAGGCGCGGGATCGAGGAGTCAGGCGCTACTCGAGGGCGCTGACGTCGCCCCGGCTAAGCGCGCGGAATCTGAAATTTGAGATCCCGGATAATACGCCGCTGTCAGTTGACTGGTCGTGTCAAAAGATGCCGCGAAGGCACTCGGTTACCGACAGTCCGTTCCGCAGAACACATTCACTCGGGTCATTGGCCAGGAGAGATAGAATGGATAGAGGCAAGCAACACCCAAGCCGAACCTAGTCCAGTCGGATCTGAGCATCGAGCACTGCTTTGACGTTTCAACCCCAATCCATTCGGGGACTAATGATGGGGTCATAGTCCTAGGGTAGGGTCATAGCCCTGTCCTACAGGTCCTACCCAAGGACTACCCCACGCAAGGGACAGGACCTTAAGTATGCCCGACTGTATTAAGGTGCCCCCATCATCCAGTCGGTAACGGGCCCAGAACCATCCAGTCAGAGACTAAGACTCGGAAGACACCGGACCTACCGACTGGATACACTCGGTGCGTCGTTACCTCCCTGGAGGGAAACTGCCGTACGTTTCCGGGTGCATTAACTAGCATTTATAGCATACGTTACTTGTAACGCATGCATTCAATCGCCACTACTCCACCCTTGAATCAGAACCGTTGAGGACGACAGTGCACTCTATATAAGCCGCCCTCCCCCACTGGTAAAAGGGTTAGAAAAACATTGTACTCCATATTACACTCGGTAACCAGCTCCAAGAGCACTGAGACGTAGGGCTATTACCTCCACCGTAGAGGGGCCTGAACTCATACAACCTCGCCGTAGCTAGGACTCTGCCCATCTCATTCGTACCCTACACATCTACTGTCGGGCTTATACCCACGACACTAGTTGACTCCTTGATCAAAAGGTGTGTCAAAGTGTCGGAGGAGAGAATGAAGTAGGTCTGAAACCTCAGTGGCGTCCCGTCCTTGGAAGATGGGTTGAGTGTCCATCTCCCGTCTACCCAATCATTAACAAAAGGTAGGTGACAAGTAGATGGCTCATCAGCCATCTCGAGAAGGATGTCGCGGAGTCGCATGAGCGCCTCTCGTGTTGCGGTCTGCACTGCCAACATCAGATCTTCCATCTGTGGACCTTCAAAGAACCAACTAGTCAGGGAGTCATTAGCCTTCTCTATCACGTCCACGTGATATTCCTTAGTGCCGGTGTTGACCCAGTGCTCGTGGTAGAGGAAGATGGGCGTGCGGCGTACTTGACACTTCTCGAGGCTATCACGCAAAAGCACAGGAAAGCCCGTCATCAGAAGCAGAGGAAACATGCTAGTTCGCAGCGGTGTCTCCGAAGACGTACTGTGCTCCAAACTGTGCACCCTGCCGGGACGGGGAAGTGCCCCCGGATTCATCTCCATCGACATTGCTTCCTCCCTCCATGAAGCAGGAGTAGTTCCTCCTCAGAGCTGAGGATTTCAACCGTAGCTAGGTGGTCATCTCTCTCTCCCATGATGTGATCTTGATTGTGATCATAGGCTATGTTAATCTAGGCTGATCCCATGATGTTTCCCCTTCTTCTATGTAGTAGATTTATGTACTTACTTGATCTTATCTAGTATAATCCTTGATACCATGGTGATAGCGGTCTATTGGACATGGATTAGAAGAATATTTTCATGAGTGATTTCCTATTTTGTGAATTGATTGAAGATTGAGAGTCTCTTGGTACTTGTCTTTGACTATCCTTGAGATATGTTGTGGTGATTGTGGTACTCTCTTTGGATGGCCGCGGTGACATTGGGAAATCCATAGATGAGAACTACGAACTCTAAGGTGTGCTTTTGTAGCCCTACATAATTATCGTCCTCTCTTGATCACAAAGGAATGACCTCTAAGTACATCTCCATTGCATGTTTTAGTGGAAATATCATGTGATTTGATTATGTTAATGTTGTTGGGAGTTGCCACTAGTGAAAGTATGAAGCATGGACCTTTTTTTCCACCATTGTTACACCGTTTATGCTCAATGTTGTCACTTGCTACCTTGCTGCCATTTTTATTTCAAATTCATATTACCTTGATTTTCCACACCTATCACCCATATTTTACCATCTCTTCGCCGAACTAGTGCACCTATACAACTGACAATTGTATTAGGTGTGTTGGGGACGCAAGAGACTTCTTGTATATTAATTGTAGGGTTGCTTGAGAGAGACCATCTTTAAACTCTACTTCCTTGAGTTCGATAAACCTTAGGTCATCCACTTGAGGGAAATTGCTGCTATCCTACAAACCTCTGCGCTTGGAGGCCCAACATAGTCTACAACAATAGAAGCATGCGTAGACATCACATAGCAGAATCCATAGGCGAGTCGGCCTCCACGGCGAGGGATGGGGCCTCGTGGACCATGGCTCCCGCTACGCAAGTGCTCCGACAGCCTGATGCGTTGAAGGAGTCAACCAGGTGCGCACAACCGGGAGACTGCACCCTGGTTGTGTCTGCCCGTGCCCCGTCCGCCTCCGGAGCCGACCCGTGGAGACATGGAGCGCGACCAGCATGAGTCGTGCAAGGATACCCCTTGTCACCACACTGAGTGGAGTTCCCGCTCTCATCACGGCGTTCACCCCGAAGCCGCGGTCGTGTGACGCAAGCCACCAACGTGGCACGGGAGCATCTGCTACGCATTGAGCGGTTTGTTGATGTAAGCTTTCCATTCCCCCATGCTTTCGTTGAGAGTTTTTCTTCTTCCTGCTTTGCTTCAGTGGGGTTGCGCCAGCACACCCACTTGGTGTAGCCCCTGAGAGTCAGGCCGGCTAAACGTTAGCCGACTCAAGTCTCACTCGTGGCTAGCTGTTTTTTCCTTTTTGTTTCAGTGGGTTCACCCTACCACACCCATTGGGTGTAGCCCCCGAGAGTCGGTCCGGCTGGAAATCCGCCGGGTCGAGTCTTACTCGCAGCTAGACTTTTGCCTTTTTTGCATTGTAGGACCTTCAAGAGCTTCGTGCGGATGCTCACAATGTGTTGTTGAATCGACTCCAAGAAGCCGAGGGTCAACTGCCCAGAGTGAGACGCCTTGCGCGATGAACGCACCCGGCTGTGCCAGGAGATAGAGATTCTCCAGTTGGAGAAGAAGGACCGTGAGGCGGCTCATCGGATGGAGTTGGAGCAGCTGCTCTGCCCATCCCGACGGCCTAGGGAAGAGAGAGGCATCCCACCGTGATGCCCTGTCGTAGAAGGAGGCGTCCCATGCCGCCGAGCTGGAGCGGTTGGAGTAGGTGCACCGCGAAAAGAGAAGGCACGACAGGATGCGTCCTTGAAGGACAAAGAAGCCCAACTCTTGAAGGAGGACAAAGAAGCGCATGCCGCATGGCACGATCTTGCCCGCCGGGTCCAGGAGTATGCAACCCTTCTCACCAAGCTTGAAGAAGAAGCGGGCGAAGTTGACATCCTTCTCACCAGTGAGTCATCCTTGGCTTAGCTTGTCTTTTTGTCGTTGATTTTGTCTCCTTTTCCTCATACCGCGCGTCCGCCCCCGCTCCCCAAGCCTATTTCCGTGGACAAAGGAGGCGGTAGAGGCGGACGTAGAGGCCCACCATGAGGAACGACGAGCCGTAGGCGTCGAAGTGGACGCTGATGCCTGCTGGGCTGTGGACGAGGTGGGCACTCTCGCCAAGGCTCGCCTGCGGGACATGGCTCGATCCATGAACCGTCTCTAGGACTCCAGGTTGGTGATGTGCTGCCAACATTGATGAGCCGACTGTCTTGGTGGCTCGAGGCAGGGAGCACCTGGCTGGACGCCTGGCGTTCGTCGGTGGCTCGGGCCGGAGCGTACATGGCTGTTCGGCTTTCCAACTCATGGTGCTACGACCTTTACATGTTTGTAGCGCAGCGAGCCAGCACGGACGCGAAGCTGGTCGCCATTGAGAACAAACTACAAGTGCGGGCCAGCGACGTCACCTCATACTCCGCCTGGAACGAGTACATCTTGGAGCGGAGGCCCAATTGACCCCCATCCCGGAAAATCGCTACTGGCCAGCCGTCAGCGATCCTGATGGTAGATCCTACAAGACGGCGGTCAAGGATGTAGACTCCAGTGACAAAGCCTACGCCAACTCCACTTCGGAAAGTGATTCGGCCACGAAAGCCGATACCGGAGGCGTCCGAGCGTGCGACGAAGCATCCACCTCAGCTTCCGTGGGCGATGTCGGAGCCGAGGGTGGATCCGCCGCCGATTGAAACTTTTCCTGCTTCCTGCATTTATATTTAACTCTGCAGTTCCACCCACTGGGGTGTAATGTAATGAACCTTGGCTGTGGGCCTTTGCATGTTTTGTGTAACATGCTTGCTTGTGAATATCGCGTCTACGAAAGCTTGTGCTTGCCGGCTTGCTTTTCGGTCCTTTATTATGTTGGATTCCGTTTAACCAAAAGCCTACCCTTTCTAGCTTCTGCCTTGCCAGTCCGATAGCCGGGAGCTGGTTTATGACTGGGACGGGATTTCCACCTTTTGGGGTATCGGCCTTGGGTTTCCCAAAGCCGCGAGCATACTTAGACTTGGAGCGAGTCGATAGAGCTGGCTTAATAAAGAAGGATTGAAAATGATTGGACCGGCCCAAGCCGGCAACCCCTTCGCAGTCGAACCTTTTGCGCAAGCAGCCTTCCGTCCGAGGGACCCATTAGCTAGACAGCCGGGAGCCGGTCTGTAGCTTATGCAGGGTGGTAAGGGTTTTGGCTCATCGTGCGCCATGTGTTCGACTACGGATGGGAGGTTGCCTCAGGCGGACTAGCGAGCCCCCGGGGCCAAGGAGTAAGACCAAGGATCTTACTCTTAAAATGACACTCTTTTGGGAAATCGAAAAGGTATGCCTCAATTGTTGGCTTGAGGCACCCACTGCATGCATTTACGCCTGAAAGAGTAAAGGGATACATATGTACACGTTTCTCTCTCTTGTTCTAGCAGTAGAACGAGCGAAGCAATGCTGCGTTACAAGCACGCTCTGTCTCCTCGCCGGAGACATCTCTCTTGCCCTTCTGTGGTTTCTGAGCGTCTAATAGATAGTACGCGTTATTGTGTAGTGCCTTGCTGACGATTGCTACGGTAAGAATAGTCCTTCCTTGGCGCTAGGAATTCTTCTTGCTACTTCTCTTGTTCGCGTCGGTTTTTCCCTTGAAGAGGAACCGGTGATGCAGCACAGGAGCAGTAAGTATTTCCCTCAGTTTGAGAACCAAGGTATCAATCCAGAAGGAGGGTCTCGTCAAGTCCATAGTACCTGCGCAAACACAAACAAGCTTGCACCCAACGCTTCAAAGGGGTTGTCAATCCCTTCAAGATTGCTTGCAAAGTGAGATCTGAAGGCGGAAAGTGCAACGAAGTAAAAAGTGTAAGGCTGAAAATATGGTGTGGAGTAGACCCAGGGTCCATAGTGACAAAGCAGGAAGCTCTCAATCATGACAAACATGGTGCTATCATGAAGCACAAGTGTAGAAAAATATAGTAGCATTGTCTCTTCTCTCTTTTTCTCTCTTTTTTTCATTTGGGCTCTTAGGCCTCCCTTTTTTTCTTTTTTTGTTTTTTTCTTTTTGGTCTCTTTGGCCTCCTTTTTTTATTTCCTCACATGGCACAATGCTCTAATAATGATGATCATCACACTTTTATTTACTCACAGCTCAAAGATCACAATGATGATGACTCCATAGGAAAGGCCTCCGGTAGTGTACCGGGATTTGCAACGATCTAGCATGGCATATGACATTGAAACATCTCGCTGGCTATCTTACGATCATGCAATGGCAATATGAGAGTGACGGCACAAGCCATGAGACGGAATGGTGGGAGTTGCATGGCCATATATCTCGGAATGGCTATGAAAATGCCATAGTAGGTAGGTATGGTGGTTGTTTTGAGGAAGGAATTTGGTGGGTTTGTATACCAACGAGAATTGCGCGGCACTAGAGAAGCTAGCAATGGTGGAAGGTGAAAGTGCATCTATACCATGGACTCACATTAGTCATGAAGAACTCACATACTTGTTGCGAAAGTTTTTATTAGTAATCGAAACAAAGTGCTAAACGCATACTCTGAGGGGAAGGGTTGGAAGGTGTTAACCATCGCGCGATCCCGACCTCAACACAAAGGATGCCAATCAATAGATCAATTATGCTCTGACTTCCTAACATAGCGGTTCACCATACGTGGATGCTACGGGAATCACTAACTTCAACACAAGTATTTCTAGATTCACAACACCCTACTAACATAGCTCTTAATATTACTAAATCCATGTCTCAAAACTAATTGAGAGGAATCAAAACTTCTCTTTCTACTCAATGCTCATGAAGATGGAGGTTTTTGCATCTTATTTTGGTACCTATCACATTTGGGACTACTTTCAAAGCATAAGCCAACTACCAAATCACGCACTGCCATGCTCTAAAATATATAAGTGAAGCACTAGAGCAAAAGTATTTAGCTCAAAAGATATAAGTGAAGGACTATGAGCATTGTAGCAAAATCACGATGAGTGCACGTCTCTCTCTCTCTCAAAAAGGTGTGTAGCAAGGATGATTGTGAGACAGAATAAAGAAACTACTCCTAAGATACATGACGCTCCAAGCAAAACACATATCATGTGGTGAATAAAAATATAGCTCCAAGTAATGTTATCGATGGTTGAAGACGAAAGAGGGGATGCCTTCCTGGGGCATCCCCAAGCTTAGGCTTTTTGGTGTCCTTGAATTTGGCTTGGGATGCCTTGGGCATCCCCGAGCTTGATCTCTTTCCACTCCTTATCTCTTTGTCCATGAGAACATCACCCAAAACTTGAAAACTTCACAACACAAAACTTAAACAGAAATTCATGATAACATTAGCACAAGAAAAAAAACTACCACCTTTTTTGGTACTATAGAAAACTTGATTTCCATCTATATTGGTGTTGGGCTACTGTATTCTCACTTTTCCATGGCTAGTACCCCCCGATATTAACCATAGTTTCATCAAAACAAGCAACCAACTAAAAAAACAGAATCTGTCAAAAACAGACCAGTCTGTAGCAATCTGTATACTTCGTATACTTCTGTTACCTCACAAAATCTGTAAAATTACGACGGCCTGGGAAAAACGCATATCAACCAGCAGCAAAAATAATCAACTCAAAAGCTCTTTATGAATAACAATGAAAAGTCATGTCGTGAGCGAAAAGTTTCTGTCTTTTTCCAACAGGATCAAACAACCATTACCAATACTAGTCATAAAGGTTTTGCTTGGCTCAAACTCAAAAGGAAACACAAAAAAAACAATCACAACAGAATCGTGATGGTGTGGACACAACAAAACAGAAAGAAAAAGATAAATTGATCGGGTTGCCTCCCAACAAGCGCTATTGTTTAACGCCCTTAGCTTGGCTTAAAAGCGATAGAATCACGTATCATCATCTTTGGTGCTCAAACCATAAGTGGCCCTCATCACGGATTCATAAGGAAATCTTATTTTCTTTCTAGAAAAGTGTTTCATGCCCTTACTTAAAGAAATTGAAATTTAATATTCCCTCCCATCATATCGATGATAGCACCGATAGTCCTTAGGAAAGGTCTACCAAGAATAATATGGCATGTAGGATTGCAATCAAGGTCAAGCACAATGAAATCCATGGGTACATGGTTCCTATTTGCAATAATAAGAACATCATTGATCCTTCCCATGGGTTTCTTGACAGTAGAATCAGCAAGATGCAAATTAAGAGAACACTCTTCAATCTCATTAAAACCTAGAACATCACATAAAGGCTTTGGAATCGCAGAAACACTAGCACCCAAACCACACAAAGCATTACATTCATAGTTTTTGATTTTGATTTTGATGGTAGGTTCCCACTCATCATGAAGCTTTCTAGGGATAGAGACTTCCAATTCATGTTTATCTTCAAGATATTTTATCATAGCTTCGACGATATGATCGGTAAAGGCTTTGTTTTGGCTATAAGCGTGTGGAGAGTTTAACATGGATTGCATCAAAGAAATGCATTCAATCCATGAGCAACTATCATAATTGAATTCCTTGAAATCCATGGTAGTAATTTCATTACTACTCAAAGTTTTAACATCTTCTACTCCACTTTCAATGCTTTTAGCATCAAGATAGATGGACTCCGAATCATTGGGGCACTTGTCAACCAAAGTGGATTCATATCCAGCCCCAAAATCATTAGGTTTCACACAAGAAAACAAAGATTCAATGGGAGTCACACCAAGCACTTTAAGATCTTCATGATTCTCATCACGAGAACACGCCTTTTTAATCCACTCATGTCTAGCACGAATTTGGGCGGTTCTTTCTTGGCTCTCAATCATGGAAACACACATAGCTTTCAAAGTTTCATCAACGTTGATTTTGGGAGGAGCACATATAACTTTGAAAGCATCAACATCACAAGACATTCTATCAACGCTCTTAGCCAAATCGTCAATTTTGAGTAGCTTTTCCTATATGGACGCATTGAAAATCATTTGAGAGTTGATGAACTCTTTGATATTACTCTCTAGATCAGGGGGTAATCTATTGTAATTTCCATGAGTATTGTCATAGGAGTTGCCCAAATTATTAGAAGAGTTACTAGGAAAATGCCTAGGAACATAGTTTCCTCTAAAAGCATTCTTGTTGCCAAAGTTATTCCTACCAAAAAAATTAACGTCCAAGCTAGCATTGCTACTCTCAATCAAAGAAGACAAGGGCATATCATTAGGATCCAAAGGAGCGGTTCTACTAGCAACCAAATTCATTAACTCGTCCATCTTAGAACTCAACGAATTAATTTCTTCTATAGCGTGTACCTTCTTACTAGTAGGTGACCTTTCAGTGTGCCACTGAGAGTAGTTCGTCATGATGTTGTCTAAGAGATTTGTGGCTTCTCCTAACGTGATTTTCATGAATGTTCCACCTAAGGCGGAGTCCAAGATATTTCTAGAAGCGAAACTCAAGACAGCGTAAAATATTTGAATAATCATCCAAAGACTCAAGCAATGAGCGGGACAATTTCTAATCATCAATTTCATTCTCTCCCAAGATTGCGCAACATGTTCATGATCAAGTTGCTTGAAATTCATGATATCATTACGGAGAGAGATGATCTTAGCCGGCAAAAAATACTTGGATATATAAGCATCTTTGCACTTATCCCCAGAATTGATACTATTTTTGGGCAAAGAAGAAAACCAAGTTTTTGCGCGATCTCGCAACAAGAAAGGAAAAAGCTTCAATTTAATCACGTCATTATCCATATCTTTTTTCTTTTGCATATCGCAAATCTCAATGACAGTATTGAGATGGGATGCGACATCTTCACTAGGAAGGCCAGAGAATTGCTCTTTCATAACAAGATTCAGCAAAGCGGCATTGATTTCGTATGACTCCGCACTAGTGGCGGGAGCAATCGGAGTACTAATAAAATCATTATTATTAGTATTTGAGAAGTCACAAAGTTTGGTGTTTTTATTCATGGTGAATTCAGCAAGCAAGCAAGCACACAAGAAAACAAAGAGCATGCGAGAAAAAGGGCGAACGAAAAAGGCAAACGAAAAAGGCAATTTGGTGAAATGGGGGAGAGGAAAACGAGAGGCAACTGGAAAACAAAGTAAATGCAAGAGATGTGTTTGCGACACCTACTTGGATGAGTTCATGACTTGATCTTCCTCCCTAGCAACGGCGCGAGAAATTCTTCTGCTACGGTAACAAAAGTCCTTCCTTGGTGCTAAGAATTCTTCTTGCTACTTCTCTTGTTCATGTTGGTTTTTCCCTTGAAGAGGAAAGGGTGATGCAGCACACGAGCAGTAAGTATTTCCCTCAGTTTGAGAACCAAGGTATCAATCCAGAAGGAGGGTCTCGTCAAGTCTAGAGTACCTGCGCAAACACAAACAAGCTTGCACCCAACGATTCAAAGGGCTTGTCAATTCCTTCAAGACTGTTTGCAAAGTGAGATCTGAAGGAAGAAAGTGCAACGAAGTAAAAAGTGTAAGGCTGAAAATATGGTGTGGAGTAGACCCCGGGGCCATAGTGTTCACTAGAGGCTTCTCTCAAAATAGAAAATATCACGGTGGGTGAACAAATTACTGTCGAGCAATTGATAGAACCGTGCAAAGTTATGACGATATCTAAGGCAATGAACATACATATAGGCATCACGTCCGAGACAAGTAGACCAATACTTTCTGCATCTACTGCTATTACACCATGCATCAATCTCTATCCAGCATGCATCTAGTGTATTGAGTTCATGATGAACAGAGTAACGCCTTAAGCAAGATAACATGATGTAGAGGGATAATCTCAAACCAATGATGAAAACCCTATCTTTTTACCCTTGATGGCAGCAACATGATGCGTGCCTCGCTACCCCTTCCGTCACTGGGTGAGGTCACCGCACGATATGAACCAAAACCAAGCACTTCTCCCATTGCAAGAATCATAGATCTAGTTGTCCAAACAAAACCACAACTCGAAGAGAATTACAAGGATATGAAATCATGCACAAGAGAGATCAGAAGAAACTCAAATAAGATTCATAGATAATCTGATCATAAATCCACAATTCATCTGATCTCGACAAACACACCTTAAAAGAAGATTACATCAGATAGATCTCCATGAAGATCATGGAGAACTTTGTATTGAAGATCCAAGAGAGAGAAGAAGCCATCTAGTTACTAGCTATGGACCCGTAGGTCTATGGTGAACTACTCACACATCATCAGAGAGGTCATGGTGTTGATGAAGAAGCCCTCCGTGTCCGAATCCCCCCTCCGGCAGGGCACCAGAACCTGCCCCAGATGGGATCTTGCGGAAACAGAAGCTTGCGGCGGCGGAAAAGTAATTTCGATGATCTCCTGATTTTTTTGGGATTTTTAGGGAATATATAGGCGCAACACCTAGGTCAGAAGGCGCCCAGGGGGACCACAAGCCTGTGGGCCGCGGCCTCCCCCCTGGCCGCGGGGTGGGGGCTTGTGGGGCCCCTGAGGCTCCCCTCCCTTGGCTCTCAAGCTTCCCGATCTTCTTCCGTTACGGTAAAATCTTTTCGGGGATTTTCTTCCGTTTGGACTGTGTTTCAAAATCTCCTCTGAAAGGGGTCAAAAACATGGAAAAAACAGGAACTGGCACTGGGCACTGAGTTAATAAGTTAGTCCCAAAAAATATATAAAAGGCATACAAAACATCCAAAGTTTGACAACATAATAGCATGAAACCATCAAAAATTATAGATACGTTGGAGACGTATCAACGATGAAGGGCCCCTCCCATGGGGAGGAGAGCTTGTGCTGGCCGGCGGTTCGCTCGATTCTTCTAAGTACCAGGTCCCCTTCACAAAAACAGAGGGGCCAGATCCTTTTGCTATGATAGTGCCTCAACTTCTGCTGGTAGATGGCCGATCGGCTCAGGGCTAGCTCCCATGCCTCCTTGAGTAAATTGACGTTGTCTTCTCTTGCTTCTCTTGCATCCGTCTCTACGTACAGGGTGGAACGATGTGAGTCGAACTCGAGATACGTGGGGATGACAACCTCCAACCCGTATACAAAAGAAGAATGGTGTGAAGCTGGTTGACCGGTTCGGCATCGTACGGAGGCTCCATAGCACAGCCGACAGGTCTTCGATCCAGCAGCCGGCTGACGTGATGAGTGGCGCCATGAGTCTTGGCTTGATGTCGGCTAAGATCATGCCATTGACCCTTTCCGCCTGGCCATTTTACAGCGGGTGGGCGACCGACGCGAGGTCGACTCGAATGTTCTCCTTGTCACAGAAGAGCACCATTCCACCTTTGGTGAAGTTGGTGTCATTGTCGGTGATGATGTTGTGAGGGATGCCATACTGGATGGTGATGTCCTTGATGAACCTGAAGACCGTGGGGCCGTCAAGCTTCTTGATGGGCCTAGCCTCGATCAACTTGGTGAATTTGTCGACGGCTACTAGGAGATGCGTCATGCCACCTCGGGCGGTCTTGAAAGTCCCTACCATGTCGAGCCCCCAGACGGCAAAGGGCCATGAAAGGGGGATACTCTTGAGCATTGTAGCCGGCAAGTGGCTTTGTGTGTTGATGCGTTGGCATCCCTCACACTTGTCGAGCAAGTCTGTCGCTTCCTACAAGGACGTGGGACAGTAGAATCCATGGTAGAACAGCCTGGCCACCAGGGTTCCAGAGGCGGCATGATGCCCACACTCGACCTGATGGATGTCTGTGAGAATTTCCTGTTCTTTCTCTGATTCAATGCATCGTTGAAATACACCGGTCGCACTGCGTCAAAGCAGCTCGCATTTGATGATTGCATAGGCAGTCGACGGCGTTGTCGGAATCGGCGAAGCAGCTAGAGCAGGCAAAGCGGGCGGAGCCGGCGGAGCCTCCGACGCCGAAGCTGCAGGGTCGGATGGGTCCGCGGGCACGAAGATTGATGTTGACTCCAGATACGGTCGGATAGACGGATTGTGCAATTGCTTGAGGGGAACACCGGCTGGAATTTCTTGCGTGGTGGAGCCGATTTTCGCCACCATATCCGTCGCCTCGTTGTCTGCCCGCGGGACTTGGTGGAATTCGCAACCCTCCAAAGGGCCACTGTGCTGCTGAACGAGGAAGCATTAGTTGGCCATATTGGCGTCCCTGGCGTCCCATTCTCCAGAGACCTATTGCACCATAAGGTCGGAGTCGCCGAACCAAAGAATCCGTCGGATGCCGATCCCTCTGGCAAGCCAGAGGCCGTGTGCGAGCGCCTTGTACTCGGCCACGTTGTTGGAGGCGGCGAAGTGGATTTGGGGAGCATATTTGAGTTGGTCCCCTTTCGGGTACGTCAGGACGATGCTGGCTCCCAGGCCGGTCCGCATCTTGGAGCCGTCGAAGTGCATCCGCAAGTGTGTGGAGTCGGGAGGCGGCTGTTGGGTAACATAGCATAAATTCAAAATTTTCCTACGTCATATTTAGATCTTCCTATGGAGAGACCAGCAACGAGAGAGGGGTGAGTGGATCTTCATACCTTTGAAGATCGCTAAGCGGAAGCGTTGCTAGAACGCGGATGATGGAGTCGTACTCGCGGCGATTCTGATCGCGGTGTGATTCCGATCTAGTGCCGAATCACAGCACCTCCGTTTTCAACACACGTGCAGCCCGGTGAGGTCTCCCGCACCTTGATCCAGCAAGGAGGAGGGATAGGTTGGGGAAGATCTCCGGCAGCACGATGGCGTGGTGTCGATGGAGAGACGAGGTCTCCCGCACGGCTTCGCCAAGCACCATAGGAGAGGAGGAAGAAGAGAGTGATACGTCTCAAACGTATCTATAATTTTTGACGGTTTCACGCTGTTATCTTGTCTTCTTTGGTTGTTTTATGTACGTTTTATATCTTTTTTTGGACTAACTTAATAATTCAGTGCCAAGTGCCAGTTCCTGTTTTTTCCGTGTTTTTTACTCTTTTCATATCTGATTTTGGAATGGAGTCCAAACGGAAGAAAAACCCCGAAATGATTTTTCCCGAACAGAAGAAGATCAGGGGGCCTTTGGGCCAGGCCAGGTGTGCTCCAGGAAGCCCACAAGCCCCCACTCCGCCACTAGTGGAGGCGGCGGTGGGCAGGCTTGTGGCCTCCCTGGCCACCCCCTGACCTAGGTCTTTAGCCTATAAATTCCCAAATATTCCTCAAAAAATCAGGGGAGCCTCGAAAATACTTTTACGCCGCCGCAAGCTTCTGTTTCCACAAGATCTCATCTGGAGACCCTTCCCGGCGCCCTGCCGGAGGGAACTTTGGAGTTGGAGGGCTTCTTCATCATGATCATCGCACCTCCAATGACTCGTGAGTAGTTCACTTCAGACCTACGGGTCCGTAGTTAGTAGCTAGATGGCTTATTTTCTCTCTTGGATCTTCGATACAAAGTTCTCCATGATCTTCATGGAGATCCATCCAATGTAAGCTTGTTTGGCGGTGTGTTTGTCGAGATCCGATGAATTGTGGATTTGTGATCAGATTATCTATGATATATATTTGAGTCTTCACTCGTTTCTTATATGCATGATTTGATATCCTTGTAAGTCTCTCCGAGTCTCGGGTTTTGTTTGGCCAACTAGATCTATGATCCTTGCAATGGGAGATGTTCTTGGTTTTGGGTTCTACCATGTGGTGACCTTTCCCAGTGACAGTAGGGGCAGCAAGGCACACATCAAGTAGTTTCCATCAAGGGTAAAAAGGTGGGGTTTTAATCATTGGTTTTTAGATTATCCCTCTACATCATGTCATCTTGCTTAAGGTGTTACTCTATTCTTATGGACTTAATACACTAGATGCATGCTGGATAGCAGTCGACGTGTGGAGTAATAGTAGTAGATGCAAAAAGTATCGGTCTACTTGTTTTGGACGTGATGCCTATAGATATATCATTGCATAGATATCGTCACGACTTTGCGCACTTCTATCAATTGCTCGATAGTAATTTGTTCACCCACCGTCTACTTGCTTTCATGAGAGAAGCCACTAGTAAACACTACGGCCCCCGGATCTATTCACATCCATCGTTTACACCTTCGCTTTTACTTTGCTTTGTTACTTTGTTCCTTTCAGTTCTCACTTGGCAAACAATCTATAAGGGATTGACAACCCCTTCATAGCGTTGGGTGCAAGTTTTTGTGTTTGTGCAGGATCTTGAGCTACTCCTCCACGGGATTGATACCTTGGTTCTCAAACTAAGGGAAATACTTACCTCCGCTGTGCTACATCATCCTCTGTGCTTCGAGGGAACACCAACGCAGAAGGATTCCTGGTGCCGTCGACAAACCAAATATTCTCCCGTCAACGTGTCATTTCTGGCGCCATTGGAAAGTCTTTTGTGCAGTAGCATAACGGACATCATAAGCATTTCTGGCGCCGTTGCCGGGGAGGAGAAATCAAGATCTATCCAAGTAGGTCTCACAAACTCTTCTCTTGCATTTACTTTTGTTGCCAATTGCCTCTCGTTTTCCTCTCCGCCACATCACATTTGCCGTTTTCATTTGCCTTCCTCCTTCACCGTTTTCTTTTGCCGTTTTTCGTTCGCCCTTTTCTCTCGCTGGTTTTCTGTTTGCTTGTGTGCCATGTGCGCTCAATATTCTTACATCTTCGCTTGCTGAAAATCTAGTGATATGGATCCTCATCCACTTGCTAGTCTCTTTAAGAGACCCACTCGTGTGGAACAAATTGCTAGTGAGTTGAGGGCAATTGACCATTTCCTTGGAGTTTTGCGCAAGATGCGTGAATCTGAAACTTGTGAGGAAGAAATTCATGAAGTGATTCACGAGGGCTGCTTGAATGAAAAGCATGATTGCAATGGTTTCACTATAAATCCTATTAGTGACAATCATGCTAAAAATATGCAAAACCCTAAGCTTGGGGATGCTAGTTTTGCTTTGTCCACTACTTGTTGCAATAATCATGATTGGGGTGATGATCTTTCCTATGATCTTGAAAATTTGTTCAAACCTCATGATGAATATGATATTTGCAACAATACTGAAAGTGGGATTGGAGAAGTCATGACTTTATTTGATGATAATCCCACTATTTTTGAAGAGCGTCAACTTTGCATGCATGTGGATCATGAAAAGAATATCCTATGGGATAGCTATATTGTTGAATTTGAATATGATCCCACATGTAATTGCTACGAGAGAGGAAAATATTTTGGTAGAAACTTTCATGTTACCAAATCACCTCTCGTGATGTTGAGATTGCTCTTATCTCTTCCTTCTTCCTTGCATATGGTAACTATTGGTTGTCTTGACAATCTATTTTCCTATAAAATGCCTATGCATAGGAAGTATGTTAGACTTAGATGTGATTTTCACATGCTTTATGATGCTCTCATTGTGCTTCAACTCTTATCTTTTGTGTGAGCATCATTGATGCCTAGCTAAGGGCGTTAAACAAAAGTGCTTGTTGGGAGGCAACCCAACGAATCTATCCTTTTCTTTCTGTTTTGTGTTTTCCACAATTTCATAATTCTGTTATGATTGTGTTTTTGTGTTACTTTTTTGTGTTTGTGCCAAGCAAAACCGTTATGATTAGTCTTGGGGATGATTGTTTGGTCATGCTGGAAAAGACAGAAACTTTCTGCTCAAGAAAATAATTTTCTTTTTTTTTCTGTAAGAGCTTTTGAGTTGATTCTTTTTTGCTTCTGATTGCTACGCAAATTCTTTAGACTGTCGTAATGTTTCATAATTTGTGAAGTACCAGAGGTATACGAAATATACATATTGCTACAGAATGGTCTGCTGTTAACAGATACTGTTTTTGTTGTGTTGGTTGCTTATTTTGATGAAACTATGGAATATTGAAAGTACAGTAACCCAACGCCAGCACAAGTAGAATTTAAGTTTGCTACAGTACCTAAGGAAGTGGTGGCTTGCTTTCTTTTACTAATGTTATGACGAGTTTCTGTTTAAGCTTCGTGTTGTGAAGTTTTCAAGTTTTGGGTGAACTTCTTATTGAAAAAGAGATAAAGAGTGGCAAGAGCTCAAGCTTGGGGATTCCCAAGGCACCCCAAGATATTCAAGGATACCGTAAAAGCCTAAGCTTGGGGATGCCCCGGGAAGGCATCCCCTCTCTCGTCTTCAATCCATCGGTAACGTTACTTGGGGCTATATTTTTATTCACCACATGTTATGTGTTTTTGCTTGGAGCGTCTTGTATCGTAGGAGTCTTTTATTTTTGTTGTGTCACAAACATCCTTGCTTCACACCTAGAGAGAGAGACATGCACACACCGTGATTTTGTCGAGCTTCACTTATATCTTTTGGTAGACAATTCAGCTCACATGTGCTTCACTTATATCTTTTGAGCTAGATACTTTTGCTCTATGTGCTTCACTTATATCTTTTAGAGCAGAGCGGTGCGTGGCTTGGTAGTTGATCCATGCTTTGAAAGTAGTCCCAAAAGGGGTAGTTATCCAAAGGGATACAAAAACTTCCACCTTCATGTGCATTGAATAGTTGGAGAAGTTTCATTCATCTAAATTAGTTTTGAGTTGTGGGTATGGTAATATTGAAGTCATGCTAGTAAGGCGTTGTGGATCTAGAAATACTTGTGTTGAAGTTAGTGATTCCCGTAGCATGCACGTATGGTGAACTGCTATGTGATGAAATCAGAGCATGATTAGTATATTGATTGTCATCCTTTGCGTGGCGGTCGGGATAGCGCGATGGTTTATACCTACCAACCCTTCCCCTAGGAGTAGGCGTTGAATGCTTTGTTTCGATTACTAATAGAACTTTTGCAACAAGTATATGAGTTCTTCATGACTAATGTTGAGTCCATGGTTTAGATGCACTTTCACCTTCCAGCATCACTATGTTCTTAGTGTGGTGCAACTTTCGCCGGTGCACAAAACCCACCATTAGCCTCCCTCAAAACAGACACCATACCTACCTACTATGTCTTTTCAAAGTCATTCCGAGATATATTGCCATGCAACTACCACCATGACATGTGCCACCATGTCTACTTTGCCTTTGCACGATTGTAAGATAGCTAGCATGATGTTTCCATTAATGTCTATGCCATGCTAGATCATTGCCACGGTACACTACCGAAGGCATTCCATATAGATTCATAGTTCTCTAATTTTGAGTTGAAAGTGTGATGATCATCATTAGTGGAGCATTGTCCCATGTGAGGACATAAAAGAGGACAAAGAAGCCCACCAAAAAAAGAGAGGCCAAAGAGCCCACCAAATAAAAAAAATGAGAGAAAAAGAGAGAAGGGACAATGCTACCACTTTTTCCAAACTTGTGCATATTAAGCACCATGGTCTTCATGATTGAGAGTCTCTCGTTTTGTCACCACCATATAGTTAGTGGGAAATTTTCATTATATAACTTGGCTTGTATATTCCAATGATAGGCTTCCTCAAAATTGCCTTAGGTCTTCGTGAACAAGCAAGTTGGATGCACACCCACTAGTTTTCTTTAAGAGCTTTCACATACTCGTAGCTCTAGTGCATCATTTGTATGGCAATCCCTACTCATTCACATTGATATCTATTGATGAGCATCTCCACAGCTCATTGATATGCCTGGTTAATGTGACTATCTTCTCCTTTTTTGTCTCGCAACCTCCACTACATTCCACACCATCTATAGTGCTATAACCATGGCTCACGCTCATGTATTGCATGAGAGTTGAGAAGGTTTGAGAAAGTAAAGGTGTGCAACAATTACTTGGCCAATACTGGGGTTGTGCATGATTTAAATTCGTTGTTCAGTGATGATAGAGCATAGCCAGACTATATGCTTTTGTAGGGATAACTTTCTTTTGGCCTTGTTATTTTGAAAGTTCATGATTACCTTGCTAGTTTGCTTGAATTATTATTGTTTCCACGTCAATAGCAAACTATTGTTTGAATCTAATGGATCTTAACATTCACGTTACATAAGAGGAATTACAAAGGACACCTATGCTAGGTAGCATGAAAGCATAAAAAATTCATTCTTATCACTTCCCTACTCGAGGACGAGCAGGAGTTAAGCTTGGGGATGCTTGATACGTCTCAAACGTATCCATAATTTTTGATGGTTTCACGCTGTTATCTTGTCTTCTTTGGTTGTTTTATGTACCTTTTATATCTTTTTCGGGACTAACTTATTAATTCAGTGCCAAGTGCCAGTTCCTGTTTTTTCCGTGTTTTTGACTCTTTCAGATCTGATTTTGGAACGGAGTCCAAACGGAAGAAAAACCCCGAAATGATTTTTTCCCGGACGAAAAAAGATCAGGAGGCCTTTGGGCCAGGCCAGGTGGGCTCCAGGAAGCCCACAAGACCGCACTCCGCCACTAGGGGGAGGCGGCAGTGGGCAGTCTTGTGGCCTCCCTGGCAGCCCCTTGACCTAGGTCTTTGGCCTATAAATTCCAAAATATTCCGCAAAAAATAAGGGGAGCTTCAAAAATAGTTTTCCTCCGCCGCAAGCTTCCGTTTCCGCGAGATATCATCTGGAGACTCTTCCTGGTGCCCTTCCGGAGGGGACTTTCGAGTTGGAAGGCTTCTTCATCATCATCATCGCCCCTCCAATGACTCGTGAGTAGTTCACTTCAGACCTACTGGTCCGTAGTTAGTAGCTAGATGGCTTCTTCCCTCCCTTGGATCTTCACTACAAAGTTCTCCATGATCTTCTTGGAGATCTATCCGATGTAATCTTCTTTGGCGGTGTGTTTGTCGAGATCCGATGAATTGTGGATTTGTGATCAGATTATCTATGGTATATATCTGAGTCTTTGCTGATTTCTTATATGCATGACTTGATATCCTTCTAAGTCTATCCGAGTCTTGGGTTTTGTTTGGCCGACTAGATCTATGATTCTTGCAATGGGAGAACTGCTTGGTTTTGGGTTCTACCATGTGTTGACCTTTCCCAGTGACAGAAGGGGCAGCAAGGCACGCATCAAGTAGTTGCCATCAAGGGTAAAAAGATGGGGTTTTTTGTCATTGGTTTGAGATTATCCCTCTACATCATGTCATCTTGCTTAAGGCGTTACTCTGTTCTTATGGACTTAATACACTAGATGCATGCTGGATAGCGGTCGACGTGTGGAGTAATAGTACTAGATGCAGAAAGTATCGGTTTACTTGTTTTGGATGTGATACCTATAGATATAATCATTGCATAGATATCGTCACGAATTTGCGCGGTTCTATCAATTGCTAGACAGTAATTTGTTCACCCATCGTCAACTTGCTTTCATGAGAGAAGCCACTAGTAAACACTACAGCCCCCGGGTCTATTCACATCCAACGTTTACACCTCCACTTTTACATTCCTTTGTTACTTTGTTGCTTTCAGTTTTCACTTGGCAAACAATCTATAAGGGATTGACAACCCCTTCATAGCGTTGGGTGCAAGTTTTTGTGTTTGTGCAGGATCTTGAGATACTCCTCCACCGGATTGATACATTGGTTCTCAAACTGAGGGAAATACTTACCTCTGCTGTGCTACATCATCCTCTTCGCTTAGAGGGAATACCAACGCAGAAGGATTCCTGGTGTCGTCGACACACCAAATATTGTCCCGTCAACGTGTCATTTCTGGCGCCATTGGATGGTCTTTTGTGCAGTAGCATAAGGGACATCAGAGAGACAGGGTTGCGCCGAGAGAGATGGAAAACCGTGTTCTCAAAGGCCACCCCCTTTAGGGTTTCCGACCCCTTTAGGGTTTCCGACCCTAAATGGGGGCGGCAACCCTAGATGGGAGAGGGGGTGGCGGCCAGGAGGGTGAGAGGGGGGTGGCGCACCCCTGGTGGGCCTTAGCCGACCTAACTTAGGGTTTCCCCCCTTTCCCTCTCTAGGTCCCTTGGGCTGGGTGTGGGGGGTGCACCATCCCACCTAGGGGCTGGTTCCCTCTCACACTTGGCCCATGTAGCCTCCTGGGGCTGGTTGCCCCTCCTGGTGGACCTCCGGAACCCTTCCGGTGGTCACAAAACTTTGCCGGTGGCGCCCAAAACATTTCCGGCGTCCAAACCCATCCATCCTATATATCAATCTTTACCTCCCGACAATTCTGGAGCTATTCGTGATGTCTGGGATCTCATCCGGGACTCCGAACAACATTCGGTAACCTTGTATACCAATTCCCTATAACCCTAGCATCATCGAACCTTAAGTGTGTAAACCCTACGGGTTCGGGAAGCATGCAGACATGACCGAGACACACTCCGGCCAATAACCGTCAGCAGGATCTGGATACCCATGGTGGCTCCCACATGTTCCACGATGATCTCATCGGATGAACCACGATGTTAAGGATTCAATCAATCCCGTATACAATTCCCTTTGTCTATCGGTATAGAACTTGCCCGACATTCGATCGTCGGTATACCCATACCTTGTTCAATCTCGTTACCGATAAGTCTCTTTACTCGTTCTGTAGAACGTAATCCTGTGACTAACTCCTTAGTCGCATTGAGCTCATGATGATGTTCTACCGAGTGGGCCCAGAGATACCTCTCCGTCAGACGGAGCGACAAATCCCGATCACGATTCGTACCAACCCAACAGACACTTTCGGAGATACCCGTAGTGCACCTTTATAGTCACCCAGTTACGTTGTGAATGTTTGATACACCGAAAGCACTCCTATGGTATCCGGGAGTTGCACAATCTCATGGTCGAAGGAAAAGGCCCTTGACATTACAAAGGCTTTACCATACGAACAACACGATCTAGTGCTATGCTTAGGATTGTGTCTTGTCCATCACATCATTCTTCCAATGATGTGATCCCGTTATCAATGTCATCTAATGTCCATGAGGAAACCATGATCATCTATTGATCAACGAGCTAGCCAACTAGAGGCTTGCCAGGGACACATTGTGATCTATTTATTCACACATGTATTACTGTTTCCTGTTAATACAATTATATTATGAATAATAGACGATTATCATGAACAAGGAAATATGATAATAACCATTTTATTATTGCCTCTAGGGCATATTTCCAACAGTCTCCCACTTGCACTAAAGTCAATAATCTAGTTCACATCACTATGTGATTGTAATGAATTCAACACCCATATAGTTTTGGGGTTTCATCATGTCTTGCTTGTGAGAGAGGTTTATAGTCAACGGCTCTGAACCTTTCAGATCCGTGTGTGCTTTACAAATCTCTATGTCATCCTATAGATGCGACTATGCCCCATCTGAAACCATTCCAAATAATTGCTCCATTGTATGAATCCGGTTTACTACTCATAGTCCTCCTGATCAGTGACAAAGCTTGTATTGACGTAACTCCTTTATGACGAACTCTTCAATCACTTCCATAATTGAGAAATATTCCTTAGTTCATTAGTTACTAAGGATAACATTGACCGCTGTCCAGTGATCCATTTCTGGATCACTCTTGTACCCCATGACTGACTGATGGCAAGGCACGCTTTAGGTGCGGTACAAAGCATAACATACTGGTAGAGTCTACGACTAATGCATAGGGGACGACATTCGTCCTTTCTCTTTCTTCTACGATGGTCGGGCTTTGAGTCGTACTCAAATTTACACCTTGAAACAGAATCAAGAACTCCTTCTTTGCTGATCTATTTTGAACTCCTTCAAAAACATGTCAAGGCATGCAATTCGCTGAAAGTTCCATTAAGCAATTTGATCTATCTTTATAGATCTTGATGCTCAACTCTCAAGTAGCTACATCTAGGTTTTCTTTGAGAAACTCTTTTCAAACGACCCTTTATACTTTACAGAAATTCTACATTATTTCTGATCAACAGTATGTCAACCACACATACCATCAGAAATTCTATAGTTCTCCCACTCACCTTTTGGAAATACAAGTTTCTCATAAACTTTGTATAGAACCAAAAACTTTGATCATCTCATCGAACTGTATATTCCAACTCCGAGATGCTTGCTCCAGTCCATAGAAGGATCGTTGGAGCTTTGCATACTTGTTAGCACATTTTAGGATCGACAAAATCTTCTGGTTGTATCACGTACAACCTTTCCTCAAGGAAACCGTCGAGGAAACAATATTTTGACATCCTATCTACAATATTTCATCAATGATGCAACAACTGCTAACATAATTTCAACAGACTTTCAGCATCGCTATGAGTGAGAAAGTCTCATCGTATTCAACTCTTTGAACTTTGTCGAAAACACTTTTGTGACAAGTCGAGCTTTCTTAATGTTGACTTTTCACCATCATCGTTTGTCTTCTTTTAAAGATCCATTCACAGTTAATAGTCTTATGACCATCAAGTGGTTCTTCCAAAGTCTATATTTTGTTTTTCATACATGGATCCTCTCTCAGATTTCATGGCCTACAACCATTTGTCGGAATTTGGGCCCACCATCGCTTCTCCATAGCTCGTAGGTTCATTGTTGTCCAACAACATGACCTTCAAGACAGGGTTACTGTACCATTCTGTAGCAGCAGTACGTGACCTTGTCGACCTACGAGGTTTCTAGTAACTTGATCTGAAGTCTCACGATCATTATTATTAGCTTCCACTTCAATTGGTGTAGGTTCCATAGTAACAAATTCTTGCGCCTGCTACACACACTGGTTGAAGTGATGGTTCACATAACCTCATCAATTTTCCACCAAAACTCCCACTCAATTCTTTCGAGAGAAGCTTTTCCTCGAGAAAGGACCCGTCTAAATAAACAAACACATTTGCTTCCGGACCTCAGATAGGAGCTATACCCAACTGTTTGGGTGTCCTATGAAGATGCATTTATGCGCTTTGGGTTCGAGCTTATCACGCTGAAAACTTTTTCACATAAGCATCGCAAGACCAAACTTTTAAATGACAGCTTAGGTTTCTCTAAACCATAGTTCATACGGTGTCATCTCCAACGGAATTACGTGGTGCCTTATTTAAAGGGAATGCGGTTGTCTCTAATGCCTAACCCATAAACAATATTGGTAATTTGATAATAAATATCATAGTATGCACTATATCTAATAGGGCACGACTACGATATACGGACACACCATCAGACTATGGTGTTCCAGGTGGCATGAGTTCTGAAACATTTTTCACGTGAAACTATTTTCACATTGTCTTAAATGTTTACCAAACTCATAACTTAGATATATATATGTTTACCTCCACGATCACATTGTAGACATATTATCCTTTTGTCACGATGATCTTCAACTTCACTCTGAAATTACTTGAACATTTCAATAATTCAGATTTCTGTTTTATCAAGTAAATACACTAGTATCTACTCAAATCATTTGTGAAGTATGAACACAATAATATCCACTGCGTACCTCAGTACTCATCGGACTGCACACATCAAAATGTATTACATACGAAAAGTTACATTCTTGTTCCATCTCACTGGAAAAAGAGGTCTTCAGTCATCTAGCCCATGTGGTTTGATTTCCATGTCTCAAGTGATTCAAAATCAAGTGAGTCAAATGATCCATCCGCATGGAGTTTCTTCATGCGTTTATACCAACAGACATGGTTTGCATGTTCCAAATGTTTCAAAAATGAGTGAGTACAAAGACCTATCAGCATGGAGGTTCTTCGTGCATTTTATATCAATATGACTCAAGTAGCAGTGCCACAAGTAAGTGGTACTATCATTTCTACTTTGTATCTTTTAGTAACAATATTATGAACATGTGTATCACTATGATCGATATTCAATAAAGCTTTCATTCATGGTGCAAGACCATTTAAGGTATCATTCAACTAAACAAAATAACCATTATTCTCTTTAGATGAATAACCGTATTTTCCATTAACATAAACCTATCATGTCTATGCTCAACGCAAACACGAAATAACAATTATTTAGGTTTTACACTAAGCTCAATGGTAGAGGGAGCGTGCGATGTGTGATCATATCAACCTTGGAAACACACACATCGTCACCTTGCCTTTAACTAGTCTCTGTTTATTCCGTAGCTTTTATTTCGAATTACTAACACTTAGCAACCGAACCGGTATCTTATACCCTGGCGCTACTAGGAGTACTAGTAAAGTACACATCAATATCATGTATATCCAATATACTTCTGTCGACTTTGCCAGCCTTCTCATCTACCAAGTGTCTAGAGTAGTTCCTCTTCAGTGACTGTTCCCCTTATTTCATAAGCACATAGTCTCGGGTTTGCGTTCAACCTTGGATGTCTTCATAGAGCAGCAACTGGTTTACCGTTTAATGTAGTATCCCTTCAAGCCCTTTCCCTTCTCTAAACTAGTGGTTTTACAAACCATCAACAATTGATGTTCCCTTTTGACTTCTACTTTCGTGGTGTCAAACATCACGAATGGCTCAAGGATCATCATATCCATCCTTCATATGTTATAGTTCATCACCAAGCTCTAGTAGCTTGGTGTTAGTGACCTTGGAGAACTATCACTGTCTCATGTGGAAGTTCAACTCCCACTCGATTCAAGCGGTTGTAGTACTCAGATAATCTGAGAACATGCTCTATGATTGAGCTCTTCTTCTTTATTTTGCAAACAAAGAATCTCGTCGGAGGTCTCATACCTCTCAACAAGGGCATGAGCAGGAATTCCCAATTTCATCTCTTGGATCATCACGTATGTCCCATGACGTTCGAAACTTCTTTAATGCCTTAATTCTAAGTTGTTCAAGCAACACACACTGAACTATCATGTAGTTATCAAAAAAACATGTATGTCGGATGTTCGCAACATCTACAGACAATGCTTGGGGTTCAGCACACTGAGCGGTGCATTAAAGACATAAGTCTTCTATGTAGCAATGAGGACAATCCTCAGTTAACGGAACCAGTCCGCACTAGCGCTACTTCTATCTTTCAACTAAGATTTCTCTAGGAACATATCAAATACCACAGAGCTATAGCAAAAGTTACATAATTTGCAAAGACCTATTTGACTATGTTCATGATAATTAAGTTAATATGATGAACTCCCACTTAAATCGACATCCCTCTAGTCATTTAAGTGATACATGATACATGTCGACTAACTTTTGTCCGATCATCACGTGAGACGGACTAGTCGTCATGGTGAGCAACTTCATGCTGATCGTATTCAACCATACGACTCATGTTTGACCTTTCGGTCTCTTGTATTCGAGGTCATGTCTGTACTTGTTAAGCTCGTCGAGTCAACCTAAGTGTTTCGCGTGTGTAAATCTAGCTTACACCCGTTGTTTGCGAATGTTAGAATCTATCACACCCGATCATCACGTGGTGCTTCGAGACAACGATCCTTCGCAACGGTGCATACTTAGGGGAATACATTCTCGAAATTTTTATGAGGACTCATCTTATTATGCTACCGTCGTTCTCGAAAAACATGATAAACATCACATGCAATCATATACTGACATGATAGGGCCATTATTATCTTTGCTCTTTCGATCTCCATCTTCGGGCATCGCACGATCATCATTGTCACCAGCGTAATACCATGATCTCCATCATCATGATCTCCATCATCGTGTCTCTGTGAAGTCATCACGCCACCTACAACTACTACTACTATAGCTAACCGTTAGCAATGAAGTAAAGGTAGTAAACACATGGCGTTGCATCTCATAAAATAAATTAAGACAACTCCTATGCCTCCTGCCGGTTGTCATACTCAACGACATGCAAGTCGTGATTCCTATTACAATAACTTGATCATATCATACATCACACATGTAACATCACTACTTTGGCCATATCACATCACATGTCAAACCCTGCAAAAACAAGTTAGACGTCCTCTAATTGTTTTTTGCAAGTTTTACATGGATGATTTGGGTTTCTAGCAAGAATGCCTTCTTACCTACGTGACAGCCAGAACGATGATAAGCCAAAGCTATTTACCCTTCATAAGGACCCTTTTCATCCAATCCAATCTGACTAGAGTGGGAGAGACAGACACCCTCTAGCCACCTTTATGCATGTTATGCATGTCAGCCAGTGGAACCTATCTCACGTAAGCGTATGTGTAAGGTCGGTCCGGGCCGCTTCATCCCACAATACCGCCGGAAAAGAATAAGACTAGTAGCGGCAAGCAATTGAAAAATCAGCGCCCACAACCTTTTGTGTTCTACTCGTCCATGGAATCTACGCATAGAAAACCTGGCTCTGATGCCACTGTTGGGTAACGTAGCATAAATTCAAAATTTTCCTACGTCATATTCAGATCTTCCTATGGAGAGACCGCCAACGAGAGAGGGGTGAGTGTATCTTTATACCTTTTAAGATCGCTAAGAGGAAGCGTTGCTAGAACGTGGTTGATGGAGTCGTACTCGCGGCGATTCACAGCGCGGTGTGATTCCGATCTAGTGCCGAATCACGGCACCTTCGCATTCAACACACGTGCAACCCAGTGACGTCTCCCGCACCTTGATCCAGCAAGGAGGAGGGAGAGGTTGGGGAAGATCTCCGGCAGCATGACGACATGGTGTCAATGGAGAGACGAGGTCTCCGGCAGGGCTTCACCAAGCACCATGGGAGAGGAGGAAGAAGAGAGAGAGGGCTGCACCGAGAGAGATCGAAAACCGTGTTCTCAAAGGCCAAAAACCCCCGCTATATATAGGGGGAAGGGAGGGTGGCGCCCCCTTTAGGATTTCCCACCCTAAAGGGGGGCGGTGATACGTCCATTTTGCATCATGCTTTCATGTTGATATTTATTGCTTTTTGGGCTATTATATTACTTGTGGTACCATATTTATGCCTTTTCTCTCTTATTTTGCAAGGTTTATTTGAAGAGGGAGAATTCAGGCAGTCGGAATTCTGGACTAGAAAAGGTGAAAATCTTAGTCCACTATTCTGCACATCTCCAAATGCCCTGAAAAGTTACTTGGATTTTTGTGGGATTATATAAAAAATAATGGGCGAAAGAACTATCGGAGGGGGGCTGCCAGGCGCCACAAGCCCTGACACCGCCACCCCCCTGGTGGCGGAGTGGGGGCTTGTGGGCTCCCTGACGGCCCACTAGCCCCCCTCTTTTTCTATATGAAGGGTTTTGGTCTGGAAAAAATCAGACGGGAGCTTTTTCGTGGTTTCGCCGCCGCCACGAGGTGGAACTTGAGCAGATCCAATCTAGAGCTCCGGCAGGACGATCATGTTGGGGAAACTTCCCTCCCGGAGGGGGAAATCGTCGCCATCGTCATCACCAACACTCCTCTCGTCGGAGGGGAGGCATCTTCATCAACATCTTCATCAACTCCATCTCCTCTCCAATCCCTATTTCATCTCTTGTGACCAATCTTCGTCTCGCAACTCCGATTGGTACTTGTAAGGTTGCTAGTAGTGTTGATTACTCTTTGTAGTTGATGCTAGTTGGATTACTTGGTGGAAGAGTTTATGTTCAGATCCTGGATGCTATTCATTACACCTCTGATCATGATTATGATTATGTTTTGTGAGTAGTTACTTTTGTTCCTGAGGTCATGGGATAAGTCATGCTGATAATAGTCAGGTGAATTTGATATTCGTTCGGTATTTGATATGCTGTATTTTGTTTTTCCTCTAGTGGTGAATGTCCACTACATAACACTTCACCATATTTGGGACGAGAGGAAGGCATTGGGAAGTAGTAAGTAAAATGATGGGTTGCTGGAGTGACAGAAGCTTAAACCCAGTCTATGCGTTGCTTCGTGAGGGGCTGATTTGGATCCACTAGTTTAATGCTATGGTTAGACTTTGTCTTAATTCTTCTTTTGTAGTGGCGGATGCTTGCGAGAGAGGTTAATCATAACTGGGATGCTTGTCCAAGTAAGGGCAGTACCCAAGCGCCGGTCCACCCACTTATCAAACTATCAAAGTAACGAACGCGAATCATATGAACATGATGAAACTAGCATGTCAGAAATTCCCGTGTGTCCTCGGGAGCGATTTTCCTCCTATAAGACTTTGTTCAGGCTTGTCCCTTGCTGCAAAAGGGATTGGGCCACTTTCTGCACCGTTGCTACTACTTGTTACTTGTTACTTTTTGCTTGCTACGTTTCACCTCGCTACACAATCACTTGTTACCGCTACTTTCAGTGCTTGCAGTTATTACCTTGCTGAAATCCATTTATCAGAGCCTTCTGCTCCTCATTGGGTTCAACACTCTTACTTATCGAAAGGGCTACGATTGATCCCCTATACTTGTGGGTCATCAAGACTCTTTTCTAGCGCCGTTGCCGGGGAGTGAAGCGCCTTTGGTAAGTGGAAATTGGTAAGGAAACATCTATATACTGTGCTGAAATTTATTGTCACTTGTCACTATGGAAACTGTTCCTTTGAGGAGTTTGTTCGGGGTATCTTCACCATGATAGGAAGCACGAGGAGTTGTTCCTCGACCTGAGGTACCTACTGAAAATATCTTTTATGAAATTCCTTCGGGTATGCTTGAGAAACTGCTGGCTAATCCTTTCAAAGGAGATGGATCTTCACATCCACACTTGCATCTGATCTATGTAGATGAAGTTTGTGGTTTATTTAGGCTTCTAGGTTTGCCCGAGGATGAGGTAAAGACGAAAGTCTTTCCTTTATCTTTGAAGGATAAGGTGTTAACATGGTATAGGCTCTATGATGATACTGGATCATGGGGCTACAATCGGTTGAAATTGGAATTTCATCAAAAGTTCTATCCTATGCATTTAGTACTTCGTGATCGGAACTTTATTTATAAATTTTGGCCTCGTGATAGGGAAAGCATAGCTCAAGATTGGGGGAGGCTTAAATCAATGCTATATTCATGCTCCAATCATGAGCTCTCGAGAGAAATCATCAATCAAAACTTTTATGCTCGGCTTTCTCATGAAGATCGTACCATGCTTGACACTTCTTGTACCGGTTATTTTATGAAGAAGGATATTGATCACAAGTGGAATTTATTTGAGAGAATCAAACGCAACTCGGAAGATTGGGAGCTGGAGGAAGGTAAGGAGTCAGGTATGAATTTCTAGTTTGATTGCGTTAAATCTTTTGTTGAGACAAACACTTTTAGAAATTATGGACTTGACTCTGAGATAGTAGCTTCTCTATGTGAATCTTTTGCTGCTCATGTTGATCTTCCCAAAGAGAAGTGGTTTAAATATCATCCTCCTGTAGAAAGCAACATAGCCAAAACCAATCTAGTTGAGGAGAAAGTAATTGCTTTTAGTGATCCTGTTGTTCCTTGTGCTTACACTCAGAAACCACCATACCCTGCTAGGATAAAGGATTATTCTAAAGCTCAAACTATGATACGTAGGGGTTACATTAGACCACTTGCACCCCCTGAGGAGATTAGAGCTGAACCTAGTGTTGCTATTATCAAAGATCTCTTAGCCAAAGACATAGACGGGCATGTTATTAAATTCTGTGAGGACTCCGCTATAATTGCTAAACCTCACGAGAAAGACAAATACAGACGTGTAGTTGGCCTGCCCGTTGTTTCTGTTAAGATAGGAGATCCCTGTTACCATGGTTTATGTCATATGGGAGCTAGTGTTAGTGCAATACCCCGTTCTCTATATGATGAAATAAAAGATGAGATTGCACCTGCTGAGTTAGAACCCATTGATGTCACTATTACGCTAGCTAATAGAGACACTATCTGCCCTCTGGGAAGTGTGAGAGACGTAGAAGTCATGTGTGGTAAGACGAAGCACTACTGGAATCCAGAAATTTGCCGTCAGCCAGTTCTTTACCGTCTGCTGGCTGACGGCAAAGAACCTCTTTGCCATCAGTTGACACAATACAGACGGCAAAGAACTGACACATGGCAAAAATACTATTTGCCATGTGTGGGTCCTTTGCCGTCTGCCAGCGGACGGCAAAGAGCCCCAGGGCAGACGGCAAAGGGGACGCGTGGGCCCCAAGCCTGCCGCGTCCGAAATCCGGGCCCTTTGCCGTCCGCGGGCCTTTGCCGTCAGCCGTAAGGCCCTTTGTCGTCTGCCTTACGTCCCTTTGCCGTCGGGAGGCGGACGGCAAAGGGGCCTCCCTATAACGGCCGTTACCCCCCACCTCGCTCACTGTCTCTCTCTCTCTCTCACCCCGACCACTCTCACCCCTGCCGGCGAGATCCCCTCCCCGCGGCGAGCCTACCCCCCCGGCGAGCCCACCCCCCCGGTGACCCCCTTCCCGCGGCGACCCACCCCCGCCCCCTGCCGCCGCCGCCCCCTGCCGCGCGCCGCCCCCTGCCGCGCGCCGCCCCCTGCCCCGCCCCCTGTCGCGCGCCGCCCCCTGCCGCCGCCCCCTGCCGCGCGCCGCCCCCTGCCGCGCGCCGCCCCCTGCCGCCGCCCCCTGCCGCTGCCGCCCCCTGCCGTCGCCCCCTGCCGCCGACGCCCCCTGCGGCGAGCCCCCAGCCGCGCGCCCCCGTGCCGCCGGCGCCCCGTGCCGCCGCCCCCTGCCGGTGAGTTTTTTTTTTCTTTTTAAAAAAGTTAATTACTTTAGTTAGTTTATTAGGTTAGTTTTTTATTATATATAGGGTAATTTAGTTAGTTTATTTGGTTAGATTATTAGGCTAATTAGGTTAGTTAGTTAGGTTAGAAGAAAAAAAGCAGAAGGAAAAAAAGCAGAAGAAGAAGAAGAAGAAGAAGAAGAAGAAGAGGAGGAGGAGGAGGAGGAGAAAAAAGAAGAAGAAGAAGAAGAAGAAGAAGAAGAAGAAGAAGAAGAAGAAGAAGAGGAGAGGAGGAGGAGGAGAAAGAGGAGGAGAAAGAAGAAGAAGAAGAAAAAGAAGAAGAAGAAGAAGAAGAAAAAGAATAGAAGGAGAAAAAGAGGAGGGGGAGTAGGAGGAGAAAAAAGAAGAAGAAGAAGAAGAAGAAGAAGAAGAAGAAGAAGAAAAAGAGGAGAGAGGAGAAGAAGAAAGAAGAGGAAAAGGGAACCCCGGCACCCCGAAACTGACCCTCGACCCCCGACCCCTGACGCCCGACGCCACTGACCCCCGACCATCGACCTCCGACTCCACTGACCCCCGACCCCCGACCCCCGACGCCACTGACCCCCGACGCCACTAACCCTCGACCCCCGACGCCACTGCCCCCGACCCAGCCCCTCGGCCCACGACTCCCGACCCCCGACGCTCGACGCCACCAACCCCCGACCCCCGAGGCCACTGACACCCGACGTCACTGACCCTGGACCCCCGACGCCACTAACCCTGGACCCCCGACGCCACTGACCCCCCACAACCGACGCCACTAACCCCCCGACCACCGATGCCACCGACCCTCGACGGCACTGACTCCCGACGCCACTAAGCCCCGACCCCCGACACCTCTTCTGCCTTCTTTTGAACGAGAAGGTGCTTTTCGGCCTTCCAGAGGCCCACGGGGTCATAGTTTTGAAAATTATGAGTTAGGTCACATATTTTCCGATCATGTTAATTATAAAAACATCGTATTTGTGTTGATCGGGTGAATTTCAATGTGCAGTTGTTCGACGACCTCCACGTGCGTTGGACGTTTGTTGGTGAGCACAAATGACTTCTCCTCCTACCCCCTTAATTTGCTCTGTCCCGGTCTTCGTGCCGATGAAACTTGCTATCTATAGGTGTTGAAAGATGGTGGGAAAGGGTCGAAAGCATGCCGCGGCTGCTTCTTCGTCGGCGGGTGATGGGATGGGTACTTCCATTCCTGCCTCGCCTCTTCGGAGAGTGTTGCTCTCTACTATGCAAGGAGCGGCCCCCGTGAGAGGAGGTCGACCACCCGCGAAGCCGAGAGGCACTAAAGGTACACGTTGTATTCATGTTGGTATTTATGTTGTACTCATGTTGTATGCATATTGGTATTTTATTACTCATGTTGGTATTTATGTTGTACTAAAGGTACACGTGGCCGCGGGAGAGGTAGGGCTACACGGTCTCCGCCACCACCCCAAGCTGATTCACCTGAGCACAGGAGGACTTCTAGGGTGGATTCGTCTGAGGTGGAGGCTACACGGTCTCCGGTTCACGAGCCTCGGGTCGACGAGCCTCAGGTCGACGAGCCTTTGGCCCACGAGACTCGTGTCCCAGAGGCTTCCTTCCACACGACCGCGGAGCACAGCAGGGATGAGGGTACGTCCCAAGAGACCCAGTGGGATACCTGGCCTGAGCCAACTGGCCATGCTGGTAGCGACGAGGAGCTGGGTGAGGGGGATACCCAGTGGGATACCGTCTACCAGCGTGGTAGTTCGGGGCTCCCGCTCGTGCCAGCGACCCCCGACCAGAGGTGGTCGATTAGGCCAAATGGGGACAAGTAAGTTAATTTACTCTTATTTAACCTTTCGCCTTTGCGTTTTCTCAAATATCTAACGTTTTGGCTTCAATTTGTCATACTGTAGGGGTTGGATTGTTGCCAAGGGTGTCCGCAAGCCCAACAGCGTCCTCGGTGTTCTTTGCCGTCAAAACTTCCCAGGGTTTGTTACGTTGCCCGGTCGGGAGCGAGAGGTAGGGATGACCTGGGAGCACTACTTGGGTGCCCCGGCCCCGCCGGAGGTGGAGATCGACGGTGTTTTGTGTGACACGAGGGCGGACATGGTGATCCGAAAGTTTTGGGTAATTTCTCTTTCACACAATTATAAATTAACCATAGCTATTTATTGTACTAATCGGTGTTGTCTCGTTTGCAGACCTTCTACAGGTGTGAGGAGGGATACGAGGACGACGCGGCAAATGTTATCGAAACCGAATGTCGCCGCCTACTTCAAAACTTTCGGCACGAGGCTCGGGTGCAGGCTGTTCGAGACTACTATGCCACGCGGCGTATTAGGATTGATAAGGCGAAGTGCCGTGATGCGAAGATGGAGAAGGAGCATTACATGAAGGTAATTACATATTATTAAGGCTTTGTAGTTAGTTTCCTTGATTTGGTTCTTACGCACTCAATTTTCTCTTTATTAACTTAGGTGCCCCCGAGATGGTGTGTGGATAAGATGGATTGTTGGGAGGCCTTGGTGGACCAGTGGTGCTCCGAAACGTGGGAGACCAGCCACAACAACGCCAAGGAGAGGCGTGGCAAAATGGTTGGCGTGCCACACCATCAAGGGAGCGTCAACTTAATCCAATTTGGCGAGAACTGGGTATGTGGTTTGCTTCATGCCTCATGCAATTCATTCTTAATGCTATCTTGAGCCCTTTACCAATACAATTTTCTGCTCTCTCTCTTTTAGGCGCGTCACAATAAGACGGAGGCGCCACATATGTACGACCTTTATGCGATGGCCCATACTGCCTCGTACAAGAAGGTCAAGGCATTCTCTCAGTCTGACCTCGAGCATCCAGAAAACTTCACCAACATCTCCTCCCACGACAAGCTCGTGAAGTACACAGATCACGGGAAGGCGAGGAAAGGGGAGGACTTTAACCCGAGCGAGGGGCCTATTGATCCAGAGCTGGTGATGATAGCTGGCAACGGGAGGCCCCATGGCTCGCTCGCCATTGGAGACGGCCTTATACGTTGTCCTAGCACTCTCCGGCAGATAAAGGCACGCCAAACGAGCTCTTGTCCGGAGATAACACGTCGTCCACGGCCAGTCGAGCTCGCCATCGAGGTTAGTTTAATGGACTCAACTATCTTTCCGCATTATGTTGTGCGTTGGAACCAATATGATTACATTCCTAACAATGAGTTGTGTTGCAGGCTGCTATTCAGAAAGAGAGAGCGGCAATGCAGGCGGCTATGGCGGAGAAGGATAAGGAAATTAGGGAGCTAGAGGAGAGGACGACTGCATTGGTGGAGGCGGAGAGGGCACGGAATGAAGCGTCTACCAGGGCCATATACGAGCTCTTCGTGGTAAGTTTCTTCTTCATGTTATTTCAAATCTTGCATTTGAATGTCCGTTTCATTAATAAATAAAAAGTTTGACTTGTCGAAACCAAATGTACAGTCTATGTGCGAGAAGAACGGCCAAGTCCCTCCGCCGATGCCAGTCATTAACGTGGCGGGGACGGTGAGTTTCATTTCAGTGGAGTGATCTTAAGAGTGTCCTCATCCTAACTACACATTGCAAACGATGTTTGGTGCAGAATATGTCCCGAAACGCATCGCACGACCCTTCTACAGTCGAGCCTTCTCCAGGGCGGCCTTCTCCAGGTGAAACAAGCCAGAGCCACCGTGCTTCACCCTAACTTAGGTATGTTATTTCTAGTGTTTTAATAAAAAATAGCTAGACTTCCATCTAATGACATAATTAGCTTAGTTAGCTGCAAAATAGCTAGACTTCCATCTAATGACATAATTAGCTTAGTTAGCTCCAAGAAGGAGGAGAGGGAGGAGGAGAAGAAGAAGGGGACAAAAGGATAAGAAGAAGAAGGAGAAGAAGGGGACTTCCTCTTTTTCTCCTCTTCTCCTATAGTTAGCTAGGGTTCCACCTAAATGACATAATTAGCTTAGTTAGCTCCTAAATGGCCTATTTAATAAAAAATGACCTATACTTAGCTAATTATCCTCGAAATGACATAATTAGCTCCAAAAAGGCATTCTTAGCCAATTTAGCCCGAAGAAGGGGACAAGAATAGAAAAAGAGGAAAATGAAAGCAAGGAAGAGGAAAAAGGAGAAGAAGAAGGAGGAGAGGGAGGAGGAGAAGAAGAAGGGGACAAAAGGATAAGAAGAAGGAGAAGAAGAAGGAGAAGGAGCTCCCGCTCCTTCTCCTTCTTCTTCTCCTTCTTCTTCTCCTTCTTCTCCTTCTCCTCTTCCTTCTCCTTCTCCTCCTCCTCCTCCTCCTCCTTTTTCTTCTTCTTCTCATCTTCCTCCTCCTCCTCCTTCTTTTACTTCTTCTTCTCTTTCTCTTCTCCTATAGTTAGCTAGGGTTCCACCTAAATGACATAATTAGCTTAGTTAGCTCCTAAATGGCCTATTTAATAAAAAATGACCTATACTTAGCTAATTATCCTCGAAATGACATAATTAGCTCCAAAAAGGCATTCTTAGCCAATTTAGCCCGAAGAAGGGGACAAGAATAGAAAAAGAGGAAAATGAAAGCAAGGAAGAGGAAAAAGGAGAAGAAGAAGGAGGAGAGGGAGGAGGAGAAGAAGAAGGGGACAAAAGGATAAGAAGAAGAAGGAGAAGAAGGAGAAGGAGAAGGAGAAGGAGCTCCCGCTCCTTCTCCTTCTCCTTCTCCTTCTTCTTCTCCTTCTTCTCCTTCTCCTCTTCCTTCTCCTTCTCCTCCTCCTCCTCCTCCTCCTTTTTCTTCTTCTTCTCCTCTTCCTCCTCCTCCTCCTTCTTTTACTTCTTCTTCTCTTTCTCTTCTCCTATAGTTAGCTAGGGTTCCACCTAAATGACATAATTAGCTTAGTTAGCTCCTAAATGGCCTATTTAATAAAAAATGACCTATACTTAGCTAATTATCCTCGAAATGACATAATTAGCTCCAAAAAGGTATTCTTAGCCAATTTAGCCCGAAGAAGGGGACAAGAATAGAAAAAGAGGAAAATGAAAGCAAGGAAGAGGAAAAAGGAGAAGAAGAAGGAGGAGAGGGAGGAGGAGAAGAAGAAGGGGACAAAAGGATAAGAAGAAGAAGGAGAAGAAGGAGAAGGAGAAGGAGAAGGAGCTCCCGCTCCTTCTCCTTCTCCTTCTCCTTCTTCTTCTCCTTCTTCCCCTTCTTCTCCTTCTCCTCTTCCTTCTCCTTCTTCTCCTCCTCCTCCTCCTCCTTTTTCTTCTTATTCTCCTCTTCCTCCTTCTCCTCCATCTTTTATTTCTTCTTCTCTTTCTCTTCTCCTATAGTTAGCTAGGGTTCCACCTAAATGACATAATTAGCTTAGTTAGCTCCAAAACGGCCTATTTAATAATAAATGACCTATACTTAGCTAATTATCCTCGAAATGACATAATTAGCTCCAAAAAGGCATTCTTAGCCAATTTAGCCCGAAGAAGGGGACAAGAATAGAAAAAGAGGAAAATGAAAGCAAGGAAGAGGAAAAAGGAAAAGAAGAAGGAGGAGAGGGAGGAGGAGAAGAAGAAGGGGACAAAAGGATAAGAAGAAGAAGGAGAAGAAGGAGAAGGAGAAGGAGAAGGAGTCTTCTTCTCCTTCTTCTTATCCTTCTTCTCCTTCTCCTCTTCCTTCTCCTTCTCCTCCTCCTCCTCCTCCTCCTTTTTCTTCTTCTTCTCCTCTTCCTCCTCCTCCTCCTTCTTTTACTTCTTCTTCTCTTTCTCTTCTCCTATAGTTAGCTAGGGTTCCACCTAAATGACATAATTAGCTTAGTTAGCTCCTAAATGGCCTATTTAATAAAAAATGACCTATACTTAGCTAATTATCCTCGAAATGACATAATTAGCTCCAAAAAGGCATTCTTAGCCAATTTAGCCCGAAGAAGGGGACAAGAATAGAAAAAGAGGAAAATGAAAGCAAGGAAGAGGAAAAAGGAGAAGAAGAAGGAGGAGAGGGAGGAGGAGAAGAAGAAGGGGACAAAAGGATAAGAAGAAGAAGAAGGAGAAGGAGAAGGAGCTCCCGCTCCTTCTCCTTCTTCTTCTCCTTCTTCTTCTCCTTCTGCTCCTTCTCCTCTTCCTTCTCCTTCTCCTCCTCCTCCTCCTCCTCCTTTTTCTTCTTCTTCTCATCTTCCTCCTCCTCCTCCTTCTTTTACTTGTTCTTCTCTTTCTCTTCTCCTATAGTTAGCTAGGGTTCCACCTAAATGACATAATTAGCTTAGTTAGCTCCTAAATGGCCTATTTAATAAAAAATGACCTATACTTAGCTAATTATCCTAGAAATGACATAATTAGCTCCAAAAAGGCATTCTTAGCCAATTTAGCCCGAAGAAGGGGACAAGAATAGAAAAAGAGGAAAATGAAAGCAAGGAAGAGGAAAAAGGAGAAGAAGAAGGAGGAGAGGGAGGAGGAGAAGAAGAAGGGGACAAAAGGATAAGAAGAAGGAGAAGAAGGAGAAGAAGAAGGAGAAGAAGAAGGAGAAGGAGCTCCTTCTCCTTCTTCTTCTCCTTCTTCTTCTCCTTCTTCTCCTTCTTCTCCTTCTCCTCTTCCTTCTCCTTCTCCTCCTCCTCCTCCTCCTCCTTTTTCTTCTTCTTCTCCTCTTCCTCCTCCTCCTCCTTCTTTTACTTCTTCTTCTCTTTCTCTTCTCCTATAGTTAGCTAGGGTTCCACCTAAATGACATAATTAGCTTAGTTAGCTCCTAAATGGCCTATTTAATAAAAAATGACCTATACTTAGCTAATTATCCTCAAAATGACATAATTAGCTCCAAAAAGGCATTCTTAGCCAATTTAGCCCGAAGAAGGGGACAAGAATAGAAAAAGAGGAAAATGAAAGCAAGGAAGAGGAAAAAGGAGAAGAAGAAGGAGGAGAGGGAGGAGGAGAAGAAGAAGGGGACAAAAGGATAAGAAGAAGAAGGAGAAGAAGGAGAAGGAGAAGGAGAAGGAGCTCCCGCTCCTTGTCCTTCTCCTTCTCCTTCTTCTTCTCCTTCTTCTCCTTCTCCTCTTCCTTCTCCTTCTCCTCCTCCTCCTCCTCCTCCTTTTTCTTCTTCTTCTCCTCTTCCTCCTCCTCCTCCTTCTTTTACTTCTTCTTCTCTTTCTCTTCTCCTATAGTTAGCTAGGGTTCCACCTAAATGACATAATTAGCTTAGTTAGCTCCTAAATGGCCTATTTAATAAAAAATGACCTATACTTAGCTAATTATCCTCGAAATGACATAATTAGCTCCAAAAAGGCATTCTTAGCCAATTTAGCCCGAAGAAGGGGACAAGAATAGAAAAAGAGGAAAATGAAAGCAAGGAAGAGGAAAAAGGAGAAGAAGAAGGAGGAGAGGGAGGAGGAGAAGAAGAAGGGGACAAAAGGATAAGAAGAAGAAGGAGAAGAAGGAGAAGGAGAAGGAGAAGGAGCTCCCGCTCCTTCTCCTTCTCCTTCTCCTTCTTCTTCTCCTTCTTCTCCTTCTTCTCCTTCTCCTCTTCCTTCTCCTTCTCCTCCTCCTCCTCCTCCTCCTTTTTCTTCTTCTTCTCCTCTTCCTCCTCCTCCTCCTTCTTTTACTTCTTCTTCTCTTTCTCTTCTCCTATAGTTAGCTAGGGTTCCACCTAAATGACATAATTAGCTTAGTTAGCTCCTAAATGGCCTATTTAATAAAAAATGACCTATACTTAGCTAATTATCCTCGAAATGACATAATTAGCTCCAAAAAGGCATTCTTAGCCAATTTAGCCCGAAGAAGGGGACAAGAATAGAAAAAGAGGAAAATGAAAGCAAGGAAGAGGAAAAAGGAGAAGAAGAAGGAGGAGAGGGAGGAGGAGAATAAGAAGGGGACAAAAGGATAAGAAGAAGAAGGAGAAGAAGGAGAAGGAGAAGGAGAAGGAGCTCCCGCTCCTTCTCCTTCTCCTTCTCCTTCTTCTTCTCCTTCTTCCCCTTCTTCTCCTTCTCCTCTTCCTTCTCCTTCTCCTCCTCCTCCTCCTTTTTCTTCTTCTTCTCCTCTTCCTCCTCCTCCTCCTTCTTTTATTTCTTCTTCTCTTTCTCTTCTCCTATAGTTAGCTAGGGTTCCACCTAAATGACATAATTAGCTTAGTTAGCTCCAAAATGGCCTATTTAATAATAAATGACCTATACTTAGCTAATTATCCTCGAAATGACATAATTAGCTCCAAAAAGGCATTCTTAGCCAATTTAGCCCGAAGAAGGGGACAAGAATAGAAAAAGAGGAAAATGAAAGCAAGGAAGAGGAAAAAGGAAAAGAAGAAGGAGGAGAGGGAGGAGGAGAAGAAGAAGGGGACAAAAGGATAAGAAGAAGAAGGAGAAGAAGGAGAAGGAGAAGGAGAAGGAGCTCCCTTCTCCTTCTTCTTCTCCTTCTTCTCCTTCTCCTCTTCCTTCTCCTTCTCCTCCTCCTCCTCCTCCTTTTTCTTCTTCTTCTCCTCTTCCTCCTCCTCCTCCTTCTTTTACTTCTTCTTCTCTTTCTCTTTTCCTATAGTTAGCTAGGGTTCCACCTAAATGACATAATTAGCTTAGTTAGCTCCTAAATGGTCTATACTTAGCTAATTTCTCTCCGAAATAACCTATATATACACTACTTCATCTAGTATTATTTTTTTAACTTTCTTATTTGTCATTTTGCAGATTACCTTCACTTCATGGGAAGCTTGGTTGATGGAATGCTTGAAGACGATTTCTTGTACCATGTGTTGTATTGAAACTATTGTAGTATATGAATATATGAAACTTTGTATGCACGTGGATGAAACTAGTGTAATATATGGTTTGGTACGGATGTAACTTCCATAATATGTATGCACTATGGATGAGAGTTATTTTAATATGGTTATGAGTACGGAAAGATATTTATTTATGTCAAATATATATATATCCTGATTATTGTTAAAAATGCGGGATATAACAAAAAACAAATAAAAAAGGGGCTGGTTCCCCTCTTTGCCGTCTGCCACCACATGGCAAAGGGGGGGAGGCAGACGGCAAAGGGGGGAATCTGCCCCCCCTCTCTCCCCTCTTTGCCGTCTGCCACCACATGGCAAAGGGGGGAAGGCAGACGGCAAAGGGGGGAATCTGCCCCCCCTCTCTCCCCTCTTTGCCGTCAGCCACCACATGGCAAAGGGGGGAAGGCATACGGCAAAGGGGGGAGGCCTCCGTTAACACTTAACGGGGACGTTGCAATATATGCCGTCCCACTTATTTTGCCGTCCGCCCCCTCATGGCAAAGATTCTTTGCCGTCCGCTTTGTGAAAGCAGACGGCAAAGAGCCTCTTCACCGGATTTTTTTTACCGTCTACTTTGCCGTCTGCTGACCGACGGCAAATCCTTTGCCGTCCGTGGTAGCCCCCTTTGCCGTCCGCCTTGGCAGACGGCAAATTTCTGAATTTCAGTAGTGAAGTATCCTAGTGATTTCCTCGTCCTTGGTACTCCACAAGATAGCTTTTGTCCCATCATATTTGGTAGACCCTTTCTCAACACTGTCAATGCTCACATTGATTGCATTAAGAAGACCGTCAAAGTTAGTTTCGAGGGTGTGTCTCATGAATTTAAATTCTCCAAGTTTGGAAGACAACCCCATGAAAGAGAGTCGTCTGTTAGAGATGAAATCATTGCTCTTGCCTCTACTGCCGTACCTCCTATGGATCCTTTAGAACAATATCTTCTTGAGCATGAAAATGATATGCATATGGAGGAGAGAGATGAGATAGATAAAATTGTCTTAGAACAATATCCTATTCTCAAGAATAATCTGCTTGTTGAACTGCTTGAGGATCCTCCCCTACCAAAGCGTGATCCTGTGTTCGAGCTTAAACAGTTGCCTGATACTCTTAAGTATGCCTATCTTAATGAGACGGAGATATATCCTGTCATTATTAGTGCTCTCCTCTCAGAGCACGAAGAGAAGAAGTTACTAAGAACTCTGAGGAAGCACCGTGCTGCTATTGGATATACTCTTGATGATCTTAAGCGTATTAGTCCTACTCTATGTCAGCACAAGATTAAAACTGATCCTGACTTTAAACCAGTTGTTGATCATCAAAGAAGATTAAATCCTAAGATGAAAGAGGTCGTTAGAAAAGAAATATTAAAGCTTCTGGAAGCAGGAATTATTTATCCTGTTGCTCATAGTGATTGGGTAAGTCCAGTACATTGCGTACCTAAGAAGGGAGGTATCACCGTCATTCCTAATGATAAGGATGAACTAATCCCACAAAGGATTATTACCGGCTATAGGATGGTGACAGACTTACGGAAACTGAACAAGGCAACATGGAAAGATCATTATCCTTTGTCGTTTATCGACCAAATGCTAGAAAGGCTATCAAAACACACACACTTCTGCTTTCTAGACGGTTATTCAGGTTTCTCGCAAATACCCGTTGCACAATCTGATAAGGAGAAAACCACTTTCACCTGTCCCTTCGGTACCTTTGCTTATAGACGTATGCCTTTTAGCTTATGCAATGCACCTGCCACTTTTCAAAGATGTATGATGGCTATATTCTATGACTTTTGTGAAAAGATTGTCGAGGTTTTCGTGGATGACTTCTCCGTTTACGGGTCTTCCTTTGATGATTGCCTCAGCAACCTTGATCGAGTCTTACAGAGATGTGAAGAAACCAACCTCGTCTTGAATTGGGAGAAGTGCCACTTTATGGTCAATGAAGGTATCGTCTTAGGACACAAAATCTCTGAAAGAGGCATTGAAGTTGATAAGGCTAAGGTTGATGCAATTGAGAAAATGCCTTGCACCACAGATATCAGAGGTATACGAAGTTTCCTAGGTCATGCTGGTTTCTATAGAAGGTTGATTAAAGACTTCTCTAAGATTTCTAGGCCTCTTACCAACCTCTTGTAGAAGGATGTTCCTTTTGTTTTTTATGAGGATTGTGAGGAAGCCTTTGAAATACTTAAGAAGGCTTTGATAACCGCACCTATTGTTCAACCACCTAACTGGAACTTGCCCGTTGAAATCATGTGTTACGCTAGTGATTACGCTGTTGGTGATGTTCTAGGACAGAGAGTTGACAAGAATTTGAATGTCATTCACTATGCTAGTAGAACTCTAGACTGTGCCCAAAGAAACTATGCCACTACGGAGAAGGAATTTTTAGCAGTCGTGCTGGCATGTTAGAAGTTCAGATCTTACATCGTTGACTCCAAAGTCACTATTCACTCTGATCATGCTGCTATTAAGTACCTTATGGAGAAGAAGGATGCTAAGCGTAGGCTGATCAGATGGGTTCTCCTGCTACAGGAATTTGATTTGCACGTCATTGACCGAAAGGGTGCTGATAACCCTATAGCAGATAACTTGTCTAGGCTAGAGAATGTCCTTGATGACCCACTACCTATTGATGACAACTTTTTTGATGAGCAATTAAATGTCATCCGCACTTCACATAGTGCACCGTGGTATGCTGATTATGCAAACTATATCGTAGCCAAATACATACCACCCAGTTTCACCTATCAGCAAAAGAAGAAATTCTTCTATGATTTGAGACACTACTTTTGGGATGATCCTCGCCTTTATAAGGAAGGAGTAGATGGTGTTATTAGACGTTGTGTGCCTGAACATGAACAGGGACAGATCTTGCAGAAGTGTCATTCCGAAGCCTATGGAGGACACCATGCTGGAGAAAGACCTGTCCATAAGGTATTGCAATTAGTTTTCTATTGGCCCACTCTCTTCAAGGATGCTCGTAAGTTTGTCTTGTCTTGTGACGAATGCCAAAGAATAGGGAACATCAGTAAGCGTGAGGAAATGCCTATGAACTATTCACTTGTCATTGAACCATTTGATGTCTGGGGCTTTGATTATATGGGACCCTTCCCGAGTACCAATGGGTACACTCACATCTTAGTTGCTGTGGATTACGTTACTAAGTGGGTAGAAGCTATCCCCACTAAAAATGTTGATCACCACACCTCTATTAATATGCTTAAAGAAGTCATATTCCCAAGATTTGGAGTCCCTAGATACTTGATGACTCATGGCGGTTCACACTTTATTCATGGTGTTTTCTGCAAGATGCTAGCTAAGTATGATGTCAACCATAGAGTTGCATATCCTTATCATCCTCAGTCTAGTGGTCAACTTGAGTTGAGTAATAGGGAGATCAAATTGATCCTACGAAAGACCGTCAGTAGATCTCGAAAGAATTGGTCTAGCAAACTTGACGATGCACTATGGGCTTATATGACTACCTATAAGAATCCCATGGGAATGTCACCGTATAAAATGGTTTATGGTAAAGCCTGTGATCTACCTCTTGAGATGGAACAGAAAGCTTATTGGGCAATCAAAGAGCTCAACTTTGATTTCAAACTTGACGGTGAGAAGCGGTTGTTTGATATCAGCTCATTAGATGAATGGATAGCCCATGCATATGAGAATGCCAGGTTGTTCAAGGAAAAGGTTAAGAGATGGAACGACAAACGAATACAGAAACGAGAGTGAAATGTAGGTGATTATGTCCTGCTATACAATTCTTGTTTGAGACTCTTTGCAGCCAAGCTTCTCTCTAAATGAGAAGGTCCCTATGTTGTCGAGGAAGTATATCATTCCGGTGCCATCAAAATCAATAACACGGTAGGAAATTTTCCTAGAGTGGTAAATGGGCAAAGAATTAAGCATTACATCTCTGGTACTCCCATAAATGTTGAGACCAATATCATCAATGTCATAACTCCAGAGGAGTACATAAGAGATGTTTATCATCCAGTTTCAGACCTTGAAAACGAAGATGTATCTGTTTCGGTAAGAAATTGGACTCCGATGCTTTTCCAATAGGAAATTTCCTCAGTTTTGGAATTTTTGGAAAATTAGAAAAATAAAAAGTAGTCCGGAGAGCCAACGAGGCGGCCACAAGCCCTGCCACCGCCCCCTTCCCCCCTGGTGGCGGAGGGCAAGCTTGTGGGCACCTCGTGTGCCTCCCGAACTCCGTTTTCTTGCGGAGGACTCCTTCTGGCCCAGAAAAAATCAGTATATACTCGCCCGAAGGTTTTGATCTCCGTATCACATAGTTTTCGTCTGTTTTCGTTTCGAGCCTGTTTCTGTGACAGATCTAGATCACCATGACTTCCCCAAACGCTCCTAAAGACAATATCTTCGAGAAGGTCATCAATCCGTACCTCACAGAAGTGCTAAAACACCCTCAATCTATCAAGATGAGTGAGGGGACGTTGCACATCCGTGATGTTGAGGGGCCTAAGAAGACTGGAAGCGTGGAGACAAGGCTCGAAGCAATGGAGCAATATGTCTTCAAGTGCCAAGGGATGGTGGAGCGTGGACTCAACTCCAATCACATGATGATCACGGAGTTCACTAGCAATCAAAAGATGGATGCCATTGACATTGGGAAACACCTCTCCAGGCTCTATGACAGGGTTCAACTTCAGGGCGAGATCTATGACGTGCAGAACCAAAACTGTGAGTATGAGTACAGATTTAAATCAATAAGGTTGGTTGCAGATTTGAGGATTCCGGCGACTCGTTCATCCTGCCATGATGGAGCACCTATGCCTTGGAAGACGGAGGATCAGACTACTTCAACAACTCCACCACCATCACCACCGAAGGAAGTTAACTAAGCATTGGTATGTGCAATCCCCTTGGCTTCTGCCAAGCTTGGGGGAGTTGCCCTGGTATCGTATCACCTTAATATATTTTGCTTTTATCTTTATTTTAGTTCTTTCCTTTTCAGTTTTTATTTCTTCTCTTAGAGGAATAAGTCTTTAGTTTTTGGTTTGAGTCTTTTGCTTTTGTCTCTCCCCCGATGTATTAGACCTTACGAGCTATATAATAAAGAGTGTCTTAGTCAAGGGCTTTGCTTTGTGCCATGATCAAAAGTATGAAAAGAACGATAGCATGAAAGATCATGAGACGATCTTATGGAAAGTGATAACTTCACTTATGACACGTATGATGATTGAAACTTGTTGAGAATAAAACAACATAGACCTCAGCCATTGTTGCAATTAATAAGTAATAAGGAAAGCGAGGTTCACATATAAATATATCATCTTAGACACTTTTTTCAATTGTGAGCACTCACCAAACTATAACATGCTTACGAGTAGAAGTTCAACAAGGAAGAAAACATAATGAATTGTGTCTTCTTGGTTCTGAACAATGTTATATGATTAGAGATCCCTTAGCATGTTACGATTGCTTCCACCTCATGTTAGACAAAACTCCCACACCAAGTAGAGATACTACTTGTGCATCCATAAACCTTCAACCCAGTTTTACCATGAGAGTCCACCATACCTACCTATGGATTGAATAAGATCCTTGAAGTAAGTTGTCATCGATGCAAGCAATTAAAATTGCTCTCTAATATGTATGATCTCTTAGTGTGTGAAAAATAAACTTTGTACGAACCTGTGATGAGGAAGACATAAAAGTGACAGACTGCATAATAAAGTTCTTTATCACAGGAGGAAGATCTATATTCATATATCAACTTGGAGTTGAGTCTTAATGCTTTATTGTTGTTGACTTTACCCTTGAGGTAAACCGTTGGGAGGCAAAACTATAAGCCCCTATCTTCCTCTGTGCCCAGCTGAAACTTTGATACCATGAGTACCACGTGAGTTGTAACAATTGTGGAAAACAAAAGAGATGATTGAGTATGTGGATTTTCCTTACAAGCTTTTATTTGACTCTTTCTGATGTTGTGATAAATTGCAATTGCTTCAATGACTATGGACTATTGTTGGTTACTTCTCGGTAAGGTTTTTGCTTCATGCTTTGCTTTGTGAAGGAACTGTTACTTTCCCATAAGAATCTTTGTGATGTATTGTTGTCCTATGTGTGATCATGATGCCCTCATGTCCGTATTATGTTTTATCGACACCTTCATCCCTCAACATGTGGACATGTTTATGGAACTTGGTTTTCGCTTGAGCACAAGCGAGGTCTAAGCTTGGGGGAGTTGATACGTCCATTTTGCATCATGCTTTCATGTTGATATTTATTGCTTTTTGGGATGTTATATTACTTGTGGTACCATATTTATGCCTTTTCTCTCTTATTTGAAGCGGGAGAATTCACGCAATTGGAATTCTGGACTCGAAAAGGAGCAAATCTTAGTCCACTATTCCGCACATCTCCAAATGCCCTGAAAAGTTACGTGGATTTTTTTGGGATTATATAAAAAATACTGGGCGAAAGAACTACTGGAGGGGGGCTGCCAGGGCGCCACAAGCCCTCACACCGCCACCCCCTGGTGGCGGAGTGGGGGCTTGTGGGCTCCCTGACGGCCCACTAGCCCCCCTCTTTTGCTATATGAAGGGTTTTGGTCTGGAAATATCAGACGGGAGCTTTTTCGTGGTTTCTCCGCCGCCACGAGGCGGAACTTGAGCAGATCCAATCTAGAGCTCTCGCAGGAATATCCTGCCACGGAAACATCCCTCCCGGAGGTGGAAATCGTCTCCATCGTCATCACCAACACTCCTCTCGTCGGAGGGGAGGCATCTTCATCAACATCTTCATCAGCACCATCTCCTCTCCAATCCCTAGTTCATCGCTTGTAACCAATCTTCATCTCGCAACTCCGATTGGTACTTGTAAGGTTGCTAGTAGTGTTGATTACTCTTTGTAGTTGATGCTAGTTGGATTACTTGGTGGAAGAGTTTATGTTCAGATCCTTGATGCTATTCATTACACCTCTGATCATGATTATGATTATGTTTTGTGAGTAGTAACTTTTGTTCATAAGGACATGGGATAAGTCATGCTGATAATAGTCATGTGAATTTGATATTCGTTCGGTATTTTGATATGATGTATGTTGTTTTTCCTCTATTGGTGTTATGTGAATGTCGACTACATAACACTTCACCATATTTGGGCCTAGAGGAAGGCATTGGGAAGTAGTAAGTAGATGATGGGTTGCTGGAGTGACAGAAGCTTAAACCCCAGTCTATGCGTTGCTTCGTGAGGGGCTGATTTGGATCCACTAGTTTAATGCTATGGTTAGACTTTGTCTTAATTCTTCTTTTGTAGTTGCGGATGCTTGCGAGGGAGGTTAATCATAAGTGGGATGCTTGTCCAAGTAAGGGCAGTACCCAAGCGCCGGTCCACCCACATATCAAACTATCAAAGTAACGAACGCGAATCATATGAACATGATGAAACTAGCATGACAGAAATTCCCGTGTGTCCTCGGGAGCGTTTTTCCTCCTATAAAACTTTGTTCAGGCTTTTCCCTTGCTATAAAAGGGATTGAGCCACTTGCTGCACCGTTGCTACTACTTGTTACTTGTTACTTTTTGCTTGCTATGTTTCACCTCGCTACACAATCACTTGTTACCGCTACTTTCAGCGATTGAAGTTATTACCTTGCTGAAATCCGTTTATCACAGCCTTCTGCTCCTCGGTGGGTTCGACACTCTTACTTATCGAAAGGACTACGATTGATCCCCTATACTTGTGGGTCATCAGGCGGCAGCCCTAGATGGGAGAGGGGGTGGCAGCCACGAGGGGGAGAGGGGGGTGGCCCACCCCTGGTGGTCCTTAGGCCCACCTGACTTTGGGTTTCCCACCTTTCCCTCTCTAGGCGCCTTGGGCTGGGTGTGGGGGGCGCACCAACCCACCCAGGGCTGGTTCCCTCTCACACTGGGCCCATGTAGCCTCCTGGGGCTGGTTCCCCCTCCCGGTGGACCTCCGGAACCTTTGCGGTTGTCCCGGCACTTTGCCGGTGGCACCCGAATCATTTCCGACGTCCAAACCCATCCATGCTATATATCAATCTTTACCACCAGACCATTCCGGAGCTCCTCGTGACATCCGGGATCTCATACGGGACTCTGAACAACCTTCGGTAACCTCGTATAGCAATTTCCTATAACCCTAGCGTCATGAAACCTTAAGTGTGTAGACAATACGGGTTCGGGAGGCATGCAGACATGACCGAGACACTCTCTGGACAATAACCATCAGCGGGATCTGGATACCCATGGTGTCTCCCACATGTTCCATGATGATCTCATCGGATGAACCACGATGTCAAGGATTCAATCAATCCCGTATACAATTCCCTTTGTCTGTCGGTATAGAACTTGCCCGAGATTCGATCGTCGGCATACCCATACCTTGTTCACACTCGTTACCGGTAAGTCTCTTTACTCGTTCTGTAGCACATCATCCTGTGACTAAATCCTTTGTCACATTGAGCTCACGATGATGTTCTACTGAGTGGGCCCAGAGATACCTCTCCATCACACGGAGCGACAAATCCCGATCTCGATTAATACCAACCCAACATACACTTTCGGAGATACCCGTAGTGCACCTTTATAGTCACCCAGTTACTTTGCGACGTTTGATACGCCCAAAGCACTCCTACGGTATCCGGGAGTTGCACAATCTCACGATCGATGGAAAATACACTTGACATTAGAAAAGCTTTAGCATACGAACGACAAGATCTAGTGCTATGTTTAGGATTGGGTCTTGTCCATCACATCATTCTCCCAATGATGTGATCCCGTTATTAATGACATCTAATGTCCATGATCAGGAAACCATGATCATCTATTGATCAACGAGCTAGCCAACTAGAGGTTTGCTAGGGACACATTGTGATCTATTTATTCACACATGTATTACTGTTTCCTGTTAATACAATTATAGCATGAACAATAGACGATTATCATGAACAAGGAAATATGATAATAACCATTTTATTATTTCCTCTCGGGCATATTTCCAACAGCGGCTGCAAGACCTGGGTCGGCCCAGCCGATGAGGAAGTCAGCCACCACCTTGGACTTGATGGCGGTGCGCGGCTCGTAGCGGATGTCTTGGTCAGCCATGGCGATGAGCCGACCCATTTGGCGACCCAGCATGCGGCGTCACGGTTGCCCATGATTTATAAAAGCGGAGCCTCGCTCACCACCGTGATGGTGTGCTCCTGGAAGTATTGCTTCAGTTTCTTGGCGGCAAAGTACACGATGTAACACATCTTTTGATAGTGGGGTAGTTCTGCTTGGAGGTGGAGAGCACTTTTCTAAGATAGTAGACTGGGCGCTGAACCGGCAGCGCCCTGCCCTCCTCCCATCGCTCCACCACCAAGAAGACGCTAACTACGCGCGTGGTTGCCGCGACGTAGATGAGTATGGGATTCTTCTCAGCTGACGCGGCCAAAACGGGCATGCTGGAGATCACAAGCTTGAGGTCACGGAATGCTTGGTCCACCTTATCGCTCCACTCAAATTTCGTGGTCTTCTTCATCAATTGGTAAAGCGGCGACGCATTCTCACCCAGCCGGCTGACGAACCGGCTGAGAGAGGCTAGGCAGCCGACGAACTTCTGAGAGAGGCTAGGCGCTCGATGGCTTTGATCTTCTTAGGGTTGGCCTCGATGTCGTGCATGGACACAAAGCAGTCTAGAAGCCGGCCTGCTGGGACTCCGAAGACACATTTTTTCACATTGAGACGAATCTTGTACTCATGCAGGTTGGAGAAGGTTTTCCGCATATTTTCAAGGAGACTAAAGTGCTTCTTTCTCTTGACGACGATGTCGTCGACGTAGACGTGTATGTTCCTGCCGATTTGTGGCTGGAGGCATTGCTACATGCAGCGCTGGAAGGTGGTGCGTGCGTTCTTCAGGTTGAACGTCATTGTCGTGTAACAATAGGCCCTAAAAGGGGTGATGAAGGAGGTCATGAGCCAGTCGGTTGGGTCCAACTTGATCTGGTGGTAGCCGGAATAGGCATCCAAAAAGGACAACAAGTCGCAGCCGGGCGTGGAACGAATCACTTGATCTATCTGTGGCAGGGCGATAGGGTCCTTGGGACATGCCTTATTAGGCTCGTGTAGTCGATACACATGCTCCATGTTTTGTTTTTCTTCAACACGAGGACTGGGTTGGCTAGCCAATCCGTGTGGAAAACTTCAATGATGAAGCCAGCAGCAAGAAGCCGTGCTATCTCTTCTCCGATGGTGCCCCGCTTCCCCTCGGCGAAGCGGTGCAAAGGTTATTTGACCGGCTTTGCATCAGGTCGCATGAAGCTTCTGCTCGGCGTACTTCCTCGGGAATCCCGACATGTCCTTGGGGACCATGCAAAGTGTAATGACTAAGAAGCGGTCCTTTCCGATTTGGGGAACGAGGCCCCGAATTGGAAAGAAGCGCATCTAAGCGTTTCGCAAGCACGGTAACATAGCACATACATAATAATAGAAGAATGAAAATAAGGGATTCAACTGCCATCTCACAAATATATCAGAGTTACATCACGCACCCAAACAAGGTAGTTCCGCTACGGACTACAAAACACGAGAAATGACTATGCTACCATGCAAGCTTGCCCACGATCACGACCATGCATGAGTCTTCTGGATAGTTCACGTACAGCCAGCTGTGTGCCGTCGGGGTCACCTGTCTCGGGGGTACCTGAACCTGTTGGTGTTTTGAAGGAATCTGTGAGCCACGGGGACTCAGCAATCTATGACCTCGGTGCGAGAACTAGTCAAGTAATTAGCTAAGGAAGGTGGAGTATTTAGGTTGCAGCATCCTAAGCTTTATATGGTGGCTCACTTATGTAGAATATGTATTGAGGTTGTATATACTAGCGATTGATGATTAGCTGATCACTAAGTGATCTTGAACACCTACTTACATCAATCATAAACCCACCATGTTCCCAATCGAAGAGAGATCTTCGAAGGGGACAGTCACGGTTACGCACACAGTTGGCAATTTTATTAGAGTTATGTTTAAGTTATCTCTAACCGGATGTTAACAAATATTCCAAGTTGCCACTTAACCGCGGGCACGGTTTTCCGAAAGATTAAACCCTACAGGGGTGCTCCAACTAGTCCATCACAAACGGTCCTGCAGGGCCGCAAAGTAATCCTCTATCACGAATCTCGTGATCTCGTCGGATTCCTTAGAGCAAAACCTCAAATCTGGGGAGAACCAAAGCTTCACCGGGATTCCTATACGCAAGATATATTGCTAAGGTAAGACAAGACTAGCAGGACCACCCGTCGTGTCGACGACCGTGATAAGAGCCGCTTATCTCAGTCTCAGGAAACGACGGATGAGCTAGACGTCACGATGGCTAAACCTCTGGGTGACCAGTGGGGCCCCGGACATCGCTCAGGTGGGACCAACACTCATGAGGAGCACTGCCCGGGTTGATGATTAAGTTCCTTGGGGTAGCTATTCCCTATGCAGATTATTACTAAGTGATTAGCAGATTAAAACCAATGTTGGGTCCTGCCGGACAAGTCTTAACACTACACGATTTATCAAGGGGGTCCCCATTACAACCCCGAATGTGTTAGGAGCGATCAGTTATGGAATTAAACACCGGTAGCCGGTAACTATGGCGACAATAACGGAACAAAACACCCGGCAAAAGGCTAGGCCTTCCGTTATTTACCAAGCATATAGGTGCATTAATTAAATAACAGATTTAACATAATGATATCAAACTCATGTTATCACATGAGACAAATCACCTGCATCTAGCAATGCTAACATTAGAAGCTTAGCAAAGCCTACTTAGCCATTCAAGATTTTCTAGGAAGGGATAAGTGTTTGGGTTTCATGGCAATATCAGGAGGCAAATATTTCAGTGGTAGGCAGCAAGCATCTTACGGAAGAAACGTAATCTGGCATAACAAGTCTAGAGATGGAATCAAGGTCATATCATCTTGCCTGTTATGTCCTCAGCTTGGAACTGCTCTTGTTCGTCCTGCCCGTACTCTCCCGGATCCACGTACTCATTCTCCGATCCCAGTGCTACCCAACATAAAAATAGCATCCAGTGAACAACATCACCTCAAGTAGCAACAAGCACATGATGCATGAGATGAATATGAACATGCATCCCTATTCTACTCACTAGCACAAGCATTAGAAGAAAATACAAGTTCCTAGACAGAACTTCAATCTAAGCAATCTTGACATGCATGAGTATGACATGAAAAGATGCATCACGGGAAAACGATGCAAAACCATATAAAGAACGTTACAAATGGAGCTACGGATCAACGGGAAACAATGGAACAAGAAATGACGTCCTACGTATCAAAATCACCACAACACACACCAATGGCATACTTTTGGTATTTCTAGGTTGCCAAGACATAAAACAAACCAACATGGATGGGGTGGTGCAAGGAACATCACCACACCATCATCGATGCACTCACAAGCATCAAAACATCAAAACTATACAATCTGCCATAAGCAGCATCATAGCCTTTTGAGAGCTACATGCAAAGAACCTACTTCCACCCAAACATGCCAAATAGAATATGTGGCAGAAGCTATTCAAAAGTACTACAAGCACAAGCAAAAATATAATTCAAAGGCGTTTCACACAGAAAGTTACACAACTGCTAACTTGGCAAAAAATATCAGTTTTCACGGACTTGGTGATAATTCCAGATTCTCACTAGCTGCTTATGCTCTGAAGCATTTTGACACCACCCAAAACAATATCTACAGGACTGCAAATGGAATGAATATTTACAGAGAGCTATACAAACACAAAAGCTACAACTTCCCAGTTGAAAGCAAAGGCTGATTCACGACACATGGACCTCTACAAGCACAACAACACGAGAAGAAAACATAAGCAGATTCTCAGACTTAGTGAAAATTACAGATTTTCACTAAACTGGAATTTCAGCCACATGCCTACTTTGACTAAGCACCACTTGCACATATGAACTACTAAGCATGAAACAAAACCAACATGCCATAGGGGGGGTCACACTCTAATGCCACAACAAGGAGTCAACCTCTTGGGCTCACCACATCTCATGGAACCAAGCTCCAAACATAGACCAAATCTGAAATATGTCATCTCCAGAAAATGTTCCAAAGGCAAAACTGACTTTACCAATGGATTTCTGGGATGATTCTACCCCAAAAACATATATAAGACCTATGTGCTTGCATAGAACAAATGGGCATAAACTAGAAAAGAAGAACTACATGGAATCACATGTAGTGAATAGTGCATCATCACATGTGCTACTCACTAGATTATCACCTACACATCCACTTGCACTCTAACAACACTACATTGGTGCACATGAGGGGTAGACCTCATGGTCTTGTGCCTTAGCACATCACCATACCCACACAAATACCACAAGCACAAGCATCACGACACCTACACATGCTAAATAGAATTCACTACTACCTTGCACTCACATAAGCACTTCTACACCTACACATATAATCTGCTCATGTGCTCTCCAAGGCAGTTCATGCCTTGGGCATGTGTGAAACACACGCACACAAACAAAACATCATACACACACATAAACACATACTTGCACAAGATAGGACACACACACATATCCATCACACTTGCACAACATGGGTACACCACCTTAGTGCCATACACCCACAACGTACACACACACATACTTAATTCTACACATACATACCCTCTTGCAAAACAACCTACACATACTCTTCTACCAAGGACATACCTACAAACATGCTCATAAGCCTACACCCTCAACTATTCACAACTAGCAAAAATACTATGATCAACATGCTGTTTTGAGGGGAGACAAAATTCCCTCATGGTGTAAAGCACAACACAACAACAACTACAACCAACCAAAGGAAAAACAGCACAAAAAAGTAAATACACAACAAAATAAAATAAAAGGAGGGGGAGAGGGATCGAACCATGTACCTCCTGGTCACAACACTTCAACAATACCACTGGGCTGAGGTGCTCTAGCTCGACAGCTACAGACAAGACAGTAGGGAATGCTCTCTGCTAAGATACTGTGTCGAACAAATAAAATTCAAAAGGGGTGCTGAGGGGGAATCGAACCCGCCACCTACAACTAGCACCAAAACCACCACTACCACTCTGCTACTAGATGGGAGCTTAACAGGAGAGGGGAGTTTACCCTTTTGAGTAACCCCTCTCAGCAACTCCTCTGCCCGACGGTGGCCGGAACATGGGACGGTGCTCGCCGATGATATACTACAAATCCAACTAGATAGACGGGAAAAGGAGTTCCCATGGTTCCATTTCAACTCCTAGCTCTGCTCGACAAGACCTACAATGACGGCTCGACGTGACGCGGCGACTCCGGCGACAGGGAAGGAACGGCGTCGAGCTTATGGCCTACTGCTCGCGATCTTAGACAAGGAGGAAGGGGAGATGGATCTTCCTCACCTACTGGACGAGGTGGATGCTTCGACCAGAGAGGAAGTAGAGGAAGAAGGAGGAAGTAGCCGCTCGGGGAAGTTCGTCGTGGAAGAAAGTCGTCGTCGTGGAGGAGAGGTAGCAGAGCAGATCATGATATCCCAGCTGCGGGAATGGATTCCTGGAGAATACCACGTGCTCGCCGAGGCGTCGGAGGGGAAGTAGAGGTACGGGCGCGACGGCGAGGAGCTCCTCATCCCGCGGCCATGGCGGAGGAGCTGATCCCCTTACCTGGTGTCGTCGACAGAGAGGGAGAAGGCGATGGGATGAAGGTGGCGGCGCGAGAGGGAAACCCTAAGCTGCACGCATGCCAAGGGGGACCTTTTATGGAGGAGGGGCAAGGGACGCGCCTCGACGTCCGTGACAGCGTCTGTTTCCATTGCTCTTCCTCTGTCTCTGAAGAAAGACTGATGGAGAAAGGAGAACAGGACGGCGTCTATAGCAGAGGAGGGACGCTTTCCTAGGCTGCGAAGGAAAAGAGAGGCGGGGGAGATGGGCCTGCTCGTGGGAGGAAGTCCACTAGTGGCGCCAGATAGAAGGGAATTAATTCCCTTGGGTTTTCCAAATACAAAAATACCAAAGAAAGGAAATAAAGCATAGACAAATCTGTTGGGGTTAAAAACAAAACAAAAATGCCCCTGGTCATAAGAAATTATGACCTATTTGACTAAATTGGAAAAGAATTATTTGGAGCAACTAAATATTTACAAAACAGTACTATTGGATTTGTTTTGTAATTATTTGCACCTTTAAAACACCTTTTCAAAATAGCAAAACCACATCTCAAATCCACCACAAAATATCCTAAACCATGGGCATTTATAAAACAAAGAAGGAGCAAAAGAATATTTGGGCTTGAGATAAGTAAGAGGAAGAGGGTTTTGAAACTCAAGTGCAAAGCAACTTAGATAATCCCTACTACAAGAAACACCCACTTCAAACATAGCATCAACACATCACACCACATATCATCACACCATCACATAAGATCACAAGGCATCAAATACAATACATGGAATGATATGGAAAGCATGCATGCAAAGGAAGAATAAACAAGGTGAAATCACATGAAATCATATGCATTGATTTCTCATAACAATGACAAGGTGGACCCACATAGGGAAGGTTCAAAAAAGGGAAAGCTACACTCTTGGGGCATTACAAACTCTCCCACACTACAAAAAGATCTCGCCCTGAGATCTACGCCTCAAAGAACTCTGGAAATTCAGAACGGAGGTGATCCTCGCGTTCCCAAGTAGACTCTTTATCGGAATGGTGTGACCACTGCACTTTGAGAAATTTGAAAGTCGATGTCTTGATGATGAACCGTGCGCTCGGGGGTCACGAGAACCGCAACTGGATGCTCACGATAAGATAGGTCAGACTGAAGGTCGATGTCTTGATGATGAATAGTGCGCTCGGGGGTCTTGAAGCACCTCCGGAGCTGAGAGACATGGAACACATCATGCACATTTGCAAAGTTTTATGGGAGCTCAAGCTGGTACGCAAGGTCGCCTCTCTTGCCAACCACTCTAAACGGGCCAACGAAACGAGGCGTAAGCTTGCCTTTGATGCCAAAGCGTTGCGTACCCTTCATAGGCGACCCCTTGAGATAGACGAAGTCATCAAGGTCATAAGATATGTCACGATGCTTGCTATCATAATATCTCTTCTGACGGGACTGAGCTGCTCTGAGGTTGTCACGAATGACCCGACACATCTCCTCACCTTCTTCTATCAAGTCATTCCCAAGAATCTGATGCTCGCCGGTCTCGGACCAGTTGAGCGGGGTACGACACATCCTGCCATAGAGAATTTCAAACAAAGCTTTGCCAGAACTAGCTTGATAACTGTTGTTATACGAGAACTCAGCGAAAGGCAGACAATCCTCCCACTTCATGCCAAAAGAGATAACATAGGCTCTCAGTATATCCTCAAGAACTTTATTGACTCGCTCCACTTGACCACTAGTCTGAGGATGAAAAGTTGTGCTAAAGCGTATCTTCGTGCCCATCGCAGACTAAAAAGTGTCCTAGAACTTGGAAGTGAAGATACTTCTGCGATCCAAAGAAATCATCATAGGCACACCGTGCAAATACACAATCCTAGAAGTGTACAACTCTGCAAGTTGAGTTGCCGAAATGGATTCCTTGACTGGAAGAAAATGAGCCACTTTACTCAACTTGTCGATGATGACGAAGATGGCATCATTAGCCTTCTTGGACTTCGGAAACCCGGTGACGAAATCCATCTCAATGTGATCGAACTTCCACTCGAGAATGGGAAAAGGATGCAATAGACGTGGTGGACGTTGATGCTCTGCTTTCTCCTTCGACACACATCACATTCATTTACGAACTTAGTAATCTCACGCTTCATGCAAGTCCACCAGAAGGTCTGTTTCAAGTCCTGATACATCTTGGAGCTACCAGGGTGAATAGAGAGCAGAGAGTTATGAGCTTCTTCCATGATTACCTTTCTGAGATCACCTTTCGGAACGACAAGACGATTCTCAAAGAATAACATGTCTCTGGCATCAACACGGAAGCACTTATACTTAGGAAGACCCTTTTCCATGCCAATCTTGACTTTCTTCACCATTGCATCAAGAAGTTGTGCTGCTCGGACCTGATCTTCCAATGTAGGAGAGATCTGAAGGTTTGCAAGAAATACCTGAGGTACTAACTGAAGGTTGAGCTTCCTGAAAGACTCACAAAGCCCAGGCTGGAGAGGTTGCAGAATGAGACTGTTGCAGTACGCCTTCCTGCTCAAGGCATCTGCCACAACATTAGCTTTGCCTAGCGTGTACTCAACACTCGGATTAAAATCCTGGATCATTTCCACCCAACGAGTTTGCCGAAGATTCAGGTTAGGCCGAGTGAAGACGTACTTGAGACTCCTGTGATCGGTGAACACTTCAACCTTTCGTTCCAACAAGAGGTGTCTCCAAGTCATCAGAGCGTGTACCATAGCTGCTAGCTCAAGATCATGCACATGATAATTCTTCTCCACTGGCTTCAACTGCCTGGAGGTATAAGCAACCACTTTCTTGTGTTGCATCAGAACTGCGCCAAGACCCTGGAGAGAAGCGTCGCAGAACACCTGGTAAGGCTAGGAATCATCTAGAGGAAACAAGACTAGAGTGGAGGTGAGCTTCTCTTTGAGTGTGTCGAAGGCCAACTGACACTCTGGAGACCAAGCATACTTCATGCCTTTCTGAAGAAGACTTGAGAGCGGCTTAGCAATCTTGGATAAGTTCTCAATGAACCTTCTACAATAGCTTGCAAGCCCGAGAAAGCTTCGAAGCTGCTTCACATTCTACGGAGGCTCCCATTCAACAATGGCATGCACCTTTGACAGATCAACTTTGATGCCCTCAGCAGAGATAATGTGCCCAAGATAGACGACTTCTTTCAGCAAGAGTTCACACTTGGAAAACTTGGCATACAATTTGTACTCCCTCGGCTTATCAAGCACCAATCTGAGATATTCTTCATGTTCTTCCTTAGTTTCAGAAAAGACCAGAATGTCGTCGAGATAGAGCAGGACGAAGTCATTCTGGAATGGAGAGAATATGTAGTTCATCAATCAACAAAATGTCGGAGGAGCATTTGCCAGACCAAAAGACATGACCATATACTCATACGAGCCAAAACTAGTCCTGAAAGCAGTCTACAGAATATCTTCTTCGCGAATGCGAATTTTATGATAGCCCATTATGAGATCGAGCTTGGAGAAGATCTTAGCCCCTTTGAACTATTCGTACAACTCAGTTATGTTCGGAAGTGGATACTTGTTCCTGATTGTCTTCTTGTTCAATGGACGGTAATCGACACACAACCGGTCCGGGCCATCCTTCTTCTTGAGAAATAGAACTCCACAACCCACGGAGACGATCTCAGTCTGATCAAACCCAAACGCTCCTGCTCATCGAGTTGCCTCTTAAGTTCCTTCAACTCTTCTGGACCCAATTGGTACGGCTGTTTGCACACAGGATCAGTACCTGGCTCAAGCTCAATGACAAATTCAACTTCTCGGTGTGGAGGCATCCTTGGAAGCTCTTCTGGAAACATGTCTTCATATTCGCAGACCGCTGGGACTTGCGAAATAGGATTGATCTCACCCTTTTCATTCAAAGAGAACAGACGGATTGTATCATCGCGTGCCGCGAATATAATCACGTCCTCCGAAGAGTGGGTAAGCTTCACTTCTTTAGCTTCACAATCAATCGATGCCTTGTTCATGGCCAACCAGTCCATAAGAAGGATCAAATCGATATCAGACTTGCCCAAGACATACAGAGAAGCCAGAAAAGAATAACTACCCATCTTGACAGAAACATCTGGAGCACGACTGCTAGCATGCATGAACTTGCCCGGAGAAACTACTGACAACGGTCTAGGAAGCTCTTCAACATGAACATTATGCTTGGAAGCTAATGGAATGCAGAGGAACGAATGCGAAGCACCAGAATCAAACAACACTTTAGTAGGAATATCATTAACGAGGAGGTTACCCATGATCACATCTGACGAGTTTTCCGCCTCAGCCACAGTCACCATGTTGACTCGAGTTGACTTGGGGTTTAACTCCACAAGAGCATTGCTAGGAAGTTTGCCTGGAGGAGGAGGCGGCAGAACTGCACTTGTTGTCATAGTGACCTTTTTGCCCACACTTGTGACAAGTAACCTCTGCTGGCTGATGGTACTGTATCTGAGGAGGCCCTTGCTTCTGATTCTGGAATCTCTGCTGAAAGATTGGGTTGGTAGGGTGGGAAGAACCACGGCCACCAGAATGCTTGAGCTGCCGCGAGTGCTGAGGAGGAGGAGGAGACACACAAAAATTATGTTGCTTCTAAACCACCTAAGTAGAGGAAGAGCTGGAATCTCTGAAGCGCTTCTTAGAATTCTCCACCCTGAGCAAGGCTGCCTCTACCCTAAGAACTAAGTTGTAGAACTTGTCGAACTCCTCAGGATCGTGCAAAGCAAGAGCTAACAGCAAATCTTCTTTCAAGCCACCTCTCAACGGATAAATCTTGCTCTTCTGATCAGGGATATCCTGCAAGGCGTATCGGGCTAGCTCGTGGAACTCGACGTTGTACTTGTACACGGAGTTACCACCCTGCTTGAAGCGCCTGAACTTCTCACGCATCTCCTCCACGAAGCTGGAAGGAATGTAGTGGGATCTGAAGTCACGGCAGAACTCATCCCAAGTGATCACTCTAGCGCCCCTGGAATCCTTCAACTGTTGCCACCAGATAGATGCTTGCCCCTTCAGCTGGACTGTAGAAAATATGACGAAATCCTCAGGACGAACATTGTTGCACTCAAAATGCTTGTTCATGTCGTGGATCCAATCTCAGCATCAAATGGTTGGTCACATGAAGTGAAAGTCTTTGGCTGATTCGACAGGAACTGACTCAGATTAGCAAACTGATTGCCACCATGCTGGAAATTGCCTTGCTGCTGATTACCCCTCTCTTGCAACAACTGTAGCAACATCTGAGTGTTTCTGTTTGTAGCAGCCATCACCGCTTGCCAAGCCTCTGTAGGAGGAGGCGGTGGCGGAGGAGGATTCTCCGGAGGAGGAGGTGGTGGCGGCACATCCTCACGCCCTGGGTTCTGACGAGTTGGTGGGGCCATCCTGAAGACGGACGACACATTAGCCCACAGAATAAATTGAAGATATAGCTGAATCAAAATGATAGGAATATCTGAACATGAATATAGCAATTGCACTCGAACAAAATAGTAAGAATGCTTCCTCAAAGTGACGGTCGACAAAATTCTAATTAAGACCACTTGCAAACAAGTATGAGCTAGAACTGCTCGGTACAAACATACGATCGAGATTTCATCCGATATATTCGTGGATAAGATCGCACGGGCTTGAATTTACAGTAGCCATCCTGTGCAAGGCAGTGCACACGACTTACGAAGTATCCCCGAGTAGTAGCGAGCTACAAGGACTCTTTAAGACACAAGGAGAACCACTGTAAGACGACCGTGAACAAACACAACCACTGAATATCAAATCCCAACCTCACATCATGCATGTGTATGAATATTGTCCTATAAGATACTACTTGATACCCCACCTATGAATTCCTGAAATATCTGGTCATGCAATCTGGTACACGGATACAGGGAGTAATATCACACAACTCCTATACTAACCCGTCACCTCTCTCACATCCATCAACACACAACCAGAATCTCGGACCTTCGTCTACAACAGACCCTCGTGATCACAACGATACAAATTATGGCAGTACTCCCGAACAATCTGCACTAGTACTGGGGACATTGGGGTTATCTCGCCACTACTAGTATTGAAGCAATTACGAACATCCTTCGTTCTTAGATACTCAGAAATCTGAATGATGGCGATGTGCGCAAGAATCCCCTGGAGCTCAACTCCCTGGAAGATATCAAGGCAGACAGGAAGCACCAAGACAGAACTCCGTCACATCAAAATCATATAGATTTCACAAATACCCGCATGATCTTAAAAAAATTGAGCGAGAAGAGGAGTAGAATTAAGATTTCCTAAGTCGGGAACCTCACCAGAGCATGGCAGAGGAGAAAAAAGAATCCTACTCTCCGATATAACTAAGACTCAAAACATTTTACTAGACTCGACTCGGCCAAGTACGATCACACAAAGGCTCCTATGGTCGTAAGGCTCTGATTACAAACTTGTAACGACTAAGATGGGTCCTTTCTGATTTGGGGAGCGAGGCCCCGGATTGGAAAGAAGCGCATCTAAGCGTTTCGCAAGCACGGTAACATAGCACATACATAATAATAGAAGAATGACAATAAGGGATTAAACTGCCATCTCATAAATATATCAGAGTTACATCACACATCCAAACAAGGTAGTTCCGCTACGGACTACAAAAGATGAGAAATGACTATGCTACCCTGCAAGCTTGCCCACGATCACGACCACGCCTCAGTCTTCTAGATAGTTCACGTACATGCGGTCGTTCTCCTCATCGTACTGCCACGCTAGCTGCGTGCCGTCGGGGTCACCTGTCTCGGGGGTACCTGAACCTGTTCGTGTTTTGAAGGAATCTGTTAGCCACGGGGACTCAACAATCTATGACCTTAGTGTCAGAACTAGTCAAGTTACTAGGTAAGGAAGGTGGAGTATTTAGGTTGCAGCATCCTAAGCTTTATATGGTGGCTAACTTACGTAGAACATGTATTGAGGTGGTCTATACTAGCGATCAATGATTAAGCTATCTGTAACCGGATGTTAATAAATATTCCACGTTGCCACTTAACCGCGGCCACGGCTTTGAGAAAGATTAAACCCTGCAGGGGTGCTCCAACTAGTCCATCACAAACGGTCACGGGCCGTAAAGTAATCCTCTATGAAGAATCTCGTGATCTCGTTGGATTCCTTAGAGGAAAACCTCAACTCCGGGGAGAACCAAAGCTTCACCGGGATTCCTATACGCAAGATATATCGCTAAGGTACGACAAGACTAGAAGGACCTCCCGTCGTGTCGACGTCCCTGATAAGAGTCGCGTATCTCAGTCTCCGGACCTGACGGTTGAGCTAGACGTCGGGATGGCTAAACCTCTGGGTGACCATTGGGGCCCCGGACATCGCTAAGGTGGGACCAACACTCATGAGGAGCACTGGAGCGGGTTGTTGATTAAGTTCCTCACGGTAGCTATTCCCTATGCAGATTATTATTAATTGATTAGCAGATTTAAACCAATGTTGGGTCCTGTCGGACAAGTCTTAACACTACACGATTTATCAAGGGGGTCCCCATAACAACCCCAAACGTGTTAGGAGCGATCAGTTATGGAATCAAAGATCGGTAGCCGGTAATTATGGCGGCAATAACGGAACAAAACACCCGGGAAAAGGCTAGGCCTTCCGTTATTTACCAAGTATATAGGTGCATTAATTAAATAACAGATTTAACATAATGATATCAAACTCATGTTATCACATGAGACAAATCACCTGCATCTAGCAACGCTAACATTAGAAGCTTAGCAAAGCCTACTTAGCCATTCAAGATTTGCTAGGAAGGGATAAGTGCTTGGGTTTCATGGCAATATTAGGAGGAAATTATTTCAGTGGTAGGCAGCGAGCATATTACGGATGAAACGTAATCTAGCATAACAAGTCTAGAGATGGAATCAAGGTCATATCATCTTCCCTGTGATGTCCTCAGCTTGGAACTGCTCTTCTCCGTCCTGCCCGTACTCTCCTGGATCCACGTACTCATTCTCCGATCCCTATCCTACCCAACATAAAAATAGCATCCAATGAACAACAAGACCTCAAGATGTAACAAGCACATGATGCATGAGATGAATATGAACATGCATCCCTATTCTACTCACTAGCACAAGCATAAGAAGAAAATGCAAGTTCCTGGACAGAAATTCACTCTAAGCTATCTTTACATGCATGAGGATGACATGAGCAGATGCGTCACATGGAAATGATGCAAAACCATATAAAGAACATTACAAACAGAGCTACGGATCAACGGGAAACAACAGAACAAGAAATGACGCCCTACATATCAAAATCACCACAACACACACCAATGGCATACTTCTGGTATTTCCAGGTTGCCAAGACATAAAACAAACCAACATGGATGGGATGGTGCAAGGAACATCACCACACCATCACCTATGAACTCACAAGCATCAAAACATCAAAACTATACAATCTGCCATAAACAGCAGCATAGCTTTTGAGAGCTACATGCAAAGCACCTACAGCCACCCAAACATGCCAAATAGGATATGTGGCAGAAGCTATTCAAAATTACTACAAGCACAAGCAAAATGATACTGCAAAGGAGTTTCACACAGAAAGTTACACAACTGCTAACTTGACCAAAAATATCAGTTTTCAGGGACTTAGTGAAAATTCCAGATTCTCACTAGCTGTTTATGCTCTGAAGCATTTTGAAAGCACCCAAAACAATATCTATAGGACTCCAAATGTAATGAAAATTTAAAGAGATATAGACAAGCACAAAATCTACAACTTCCTAGTTGAAAGCAAAGGCTGAATCATAACACATGGACCTCTACAAGCACAACAAGAGGAGAAGAAAACATAAGTAGATTCTCAGACTTTGTGAAAATCACAGATTTTCACTAAACTAGAATTTCAGCCACATGCCTACTTTGACTAAGCACCACTTGCACATATGAAACAAAACCAACATGCCATAGAGGGGGTCACCCTCTAATGCCACAACATGGAGTCAACCTCTTGGGCTCACCGCATCTCATGGAACCAAGCTCCAAACATAGACCAAATCTGAAATATGTCATCTCCAGAAATTGTTACAAAGGTAAAACTGACTACACCAATGGATTCCTAGGATGATTCTACCCCAAAAACATATATAAAACCTATGTGCTTGCATAGAACAAATGGGCACAAAATAGAAAAGAAAAACTACATGGAATCACATGTAGTGAATAGTGCATCATCACATGTGCTACTCACTAGATTATCACCTACACATCGACTTGCACTCTAACAACACTACATTGGTGCACATGAGGGGTAGACCTCATGGTCTTGTGCCTTAGCACATCACCATACCCACACAAATACCACAAGCACAAGCATCACAACACCTACACATGCTAAATAGAATTCACTACTACCTTGCACTCACATAAGCACTTCTACACCTACACATATAATATGCTCGTGTGCCCTCCAAGGCACATCATGCCTTGGGCATGTGTGAAACACACACACACAAACACAACATCATACACACACACATAAGCACATACTTGCACAAGATAGGACACACACACACATATCCATCACACTTGCACAACATGGGTACACCACCTTAGTGCCATACACTCACAAGGTGCACACACACATACTGAATTCTACCCATACATACCCTCTTGCAAAACAACCTACACATACTCTTCTCCCAAGGACATACCTACACACATGCTCACAAGCCTACACCCTCAACTATTCACAACTAGCAAAAATACTATGATCAACATGCTGTTTTGAGGGGAGACAAAATACCCTCATGGTTTAAAGCACACCACAGCAACAACTACAACAAGCCAAAGGAAAAACAGCACAAGAAAACAAATACACAGAAAAAAAGGAGGGGGAGAGGGATCGAACCCTGTACCTCCTGGTCGCAACACTGCAACAATACCACTGGGCTGAGGTGCTCTGGCTCGACAGCTACAGACAAGAGAGCAGGGAATGCTCTCTGCTAAGCTACCGTGTCGAACAAATAAAATGCAAAGGGGTGTCGAGGGGGGATAGCACCCACGACCTGCAACTAGCACCAAAACCACCAATACCACTCTGCTACTAGATGGGAGCTTAACAGGAGAGGGGAGTTTACCCTTTTGAGTAACCCTTCGCAACAACTCCTCTGCCCGACGGTGGCCAAAACAAGGGACGGTGCTCGCCGGCGATATACTACAAATCCAGCTACGGCTCCTAGATGGAAGGGATAAGGAGTTCCAACTGTTCCATTTCAACTCCTAGCTCTACTCGAGAGGACCTACAACGACGGCTCGACGTGATGCGGCGGCTCCGGCGACTGGGAAGGAACGCCGTCGAGCCTATGGCCTACTGCTCGCAATCTAAGACAGGGATGAAGGGGGGATGGATCTACCTCACCTACTGGACGAGGTGGATACTTCGTCCGGAGAGGAAGTAGAGGAAGAAGGAGGAAGTAGCCACTCGGGAAGTTCGTCGGGGAAGAAAGCCGCTATTGTGAAGGAGAGGTAGCACAACAGATCTTGACGTCCTAGCCGCGGGAATGGATTCCTGGAGGATCATGCATGCTCGCCGAGGCGTCGGAGGGGAAGTATAGGTACGGGCGCGACATCGAGGAGCTCCAAAACTCGCGGCCTTGGTGGAGGACTGATCCCCTTACCTGGTGTCGTCGAAAGAGAGGGAGAAGACGATGGGATGGAGGTGGCGGCGCGAGAGGGAAACCCTAAGCTGCATGGACGCCAAGGGGGACCTTTTATGGAGGAGGAGGGGAGAGGGACACGCCTCGATGTCCGTGATGGCGTCTGCTACCGTTGCTCTGCCTCTGTCTCTGAAGAAAGACTGATGGAGGAAGGAGAATAGGACGGCGTCTACATGAGAGGAGGGACACGCGCCTGGGCTGCGAAGGAAAAGAGAGGAGGGGGAGATGGTCCCGCTAGTGGGAGGAAGCCCACTAGTGGCGCCAGATAGAAGGGAATTAATTCCCTGGGGTTTTCCAAATACAAAAATACGAGAGAAAGGAAATAAATTATAGATAAATCTGTTGGGGTTAAAAACTAAACAAAAATGCCCCTGGTCATAAGAAATTATGACATATTTGAATAAATTGGAAAAGAATTATTTGGAGCAACTAAATATTTAGAAAACTGTATTATTAGATCTGTTTGGTAATTATTTGCACCTTCAAAACACCTTTTCGAAATAGCAAAATCACATCTGAAATCGACCACAAAATATCCTAAACCATGGGCATTTATAAAATAGAGAAGGAGCAAAAGAATATTTGGGCTTGAGATAAGTAAGAGGAAGAGGGTTTTGAAAATCTAGTGCAAAGCAACTTAGATACTCCCTACTACAAGCAACACCCACTTCAAACATAGCATCAACACACCATCACATAAGATCACAAGGCATCAAACACAATGCATGGAATGATATGGAATACATGCATGCAAAGGAATAATAAATAAGGTGACATCACATGAAATCACATAGAGAAGGTTCCAAAAAGGGAAGCTACACTCTTGGGGCATTACACAAAGATATCTCGATTCTAATGGAGGAGGTCGACGAGATTGCCTTCCTATTTGGGCTAAGACTGGCCCCGATGGTGACGCACTTCTTGGGGTTGGTTGGGTCGAGTGGCACCTACTTGGTGTCCTTGGACGGCTCGAACGTGGCCTTGCTGGCCGACTGGGACGGGGGAGTTGGCACGGCCAGCTGCTCGATGGCATGAGCCACGAGCAGGTGGAGCTGACTCTTCTCCTCCGTAATCACGAGCGCCTCGGCCAGCCAACTGCTGTTGCGTGCATACTCGATTGACTTCTTGTGGTCGCCAGCAATGGTGACAATGCCCGGATCCCCGGACCGAGGCCGGAAGGAAATGGCTCCATGTGGATTCGAGGACCGAAGCATGCCACACGGATGGGACCCTCCTCCTCGAGGAGGGCCTACTGCGCCAGCCGGTCAAGGCGGGTTCGAGCGTCATTCTCGCTGTGGAGGATACGCGGATCGAGCCGAGCTAAGAGTTCGGGCCGGACGGGAGGCGCAAGTGTGCGGCCCTTCTCTTGCCGTGCAGACGGGGGATGACGCGGACCGACTGGTCATCACTCTCAACCGGCTCATGGAGGCGGCTGGAAACCGCCGTATGCTCGCTCCAACAATAGGAGCGCCGACCACGGCTCCCCTCGGCCTTCTGGCCAGAGTCGTGAGGGGACGAAGAATGCTGAGCCTGCTGACGAGAGTTGGGTATCTGGTGACCTTCGTAGTCGAAACTAGGAGATCCGGAGAAGGTGTGGTTTGGGTCAAGGTGACCCTGTTGCTCGTTGGCGGCAGCGAGGAGGCCTTGAACATGTTTCTCCTGACGCACATGTTCCTCACCCTCCATGGTGGCCATCTCCTCATGGGCCACTTCTACCTCTTGAGCTTGAGTTAGTTTTTCCCTTGAAGAGGAAAGGGTGATGCAACACAGTAGAAGTAAGTATTTCCCTCAGTTTGAGAACCAAGGTATCAATCCAGTAGGAGTATCAAGATGAGGCAACAATGTACCTGCGCAAAAACAAACAAACTTGCACCCAACTCTATAAAGGGGTTGTCAATCCCTTCACGATTATTTGCAAGGTGAGATCTGAAGGTGGAAAGTGCAACAAAGTAAAAGTGTATATCTGAAAATATGGTCTGAAGTAGACCCGGGAGACATAGTGTTCACTAGAGGGTTCTCTCATGATAGCAAGTATTACGGAGGGTGAATGAATTACTGTTGAGCAATTGATAGAATCGTGCAAAGCCATGATGATATCTAAGGCAATGATCATACATAAAGGCATCACGTCCAAGACAAGTAGACCTATACTGTCTGCGTCTACTACTATTACTCCACACATCGACCGCTATCCAACATGCATCTAGTGTATTGAGTTCATAACAAACAAAGTAACGCCTTAATCAAGATGACATGATGTAGAGGGATAAATTCATGCAATAGATACAAACCCCATCTTTTTACCCTTGATGGCAACAAAATGATGTGTGCCTCGCTACCCCTTCTGTCACTAGGTGAGGACACCGCACGGTATGAACTCAAAACCAAGCACTTCTCCCATTGCAAGAATTATAGAGCAAGTTGGCCAAACAAAACCCACAACTTGAAGATAATTACAACGATACAAATCATGCATATAAGAGATCAGAGGAGACTCAAATAATATTCATAGATAATCTGATCAGAAATCCACAATTCATCGGATCTCGACAAACACACCGCAAAAGATGGTTACATCCGATAGATCTCCATGAAGATCATGGAGAACTTTGTATTGAAAATCCAAGAGAGAGAAGAAGCCATCTAGCTACTAGCTATGGACCCGAAGGTGTGTGGAGAACTACTCACCCATCATCGGAGAGGCAATGGTGTTGATGAAGAAGCCCTCCGTGTCCGAATCCCCCCTCCGGCAGGGAACCAGAACGGTCTCCAGATGGGATCTTGCGGAGACAGAAGCTTGCGGCGGCGGAAAAGTATTTTCGTGGCTCTCTCTGGTGGTTTTCAATTTTTAGAGAATTTATAGGCAGAAGAAGTAGGGCAAAGGAGCCACGGGGGGCCCACAAGCCTGCTAGGCGCCCCCAGGCTATGGCTAGGGGCCTTTTGACCTCCTCCGGGGTCCTTTGCCTTGGTTCTCAAGTCCCCTGCGTATCTTCTGTTATGGAAAAAATCATTCCGCATGTATTATTCCATTTGGACTCCGTTTAATATTCTTCTCCGAAAAAGGTCAAAAACACGGAAAAAACATAAACTGGCACTTGACACTGAGTTAATAGGTTAGTCCCAAAAAAGATATAAAATAGGATGTTCATGCATACAAAACATCCAAAGTTGACAAGATAATAGCATGGAACCATAAAAAATTATAGATACGTTAGAGACGTATCAAGCATCCCCAAGCTTAACTCCTGCTCCTCCACGAGTAGGGAAGTGATAAAGACTGAATTTTTGATGTGGAATGCTACCTAACATATTTGTCCTTTGTAACTTCTTTCTTGTGGCATGAATGTTCAGATCCGTAAGATTCAAAATAATAGTTTACTATTGACATGAAAACAATAATACTTCAAGCATACTAACAAAGTGATCATGAACTTCTGAAATAACAAGGCCAAAGAAAGTTAGCCCTACAAAATCATATAGTCTGGCTATGCTCCATCATCCCCAGACAACGAATTTAAATCATGCACAACCTCGATATTGGCCAAGTAATTGTTTTCGTACTCTTACTTTCTCAAACTTTTTCAACTCTCACGCAATACACGAGCATAACCAATGGATATAGCACACTAGGTGAAATAGAGTGTGGTGGAGGTTATGAGCCAAAAAGGAGGAGATGGTCACATCAACTTGTCATACCAAAGGGCTATGGAAATGCCCGTCAATAGATATCAATGTGAATGAGTAGGGATTACAATGCAACGGATGCTCTTAGAGCTATAAGTGTGTGCAAGCTCAAAAGGAGAACTAGTAGGTGTGCACCCATCTTGCTTGCTCATGAAGACCTAGGGCAATTTTGAGGAAGCCCATCATTGGAATATACAAGCCAAGTTATATAATGAAAATTCCCACTAGTATATGCAAGTGTCAAAACAAGAGACTCTCTATCATGAAGAACATGGTCCTATTTTGAAGCACAAGTGTGCAAAAAGATAGTAGCATTGTCCCTTCTATCTTTTTCTCTATTTTTTTGTTTGGGCTCTTTGGCCTATTTTCATTTTTTTGTGGGTATCTTTGGCCTCTTTTTTTATTTCCTCACACGGGACAATGCTCTAATAATGATGATCATCACACTTTTACTTACTCACAACTCAATACTTAGAACAATGATGACTCTATAGGAAATGCCTCCGGCAGTGTACCGGGATATGCAACGATCTAGCTTAGCATATGACAGTGAAACATCTTGCTAGCTATCTTACGATCATGCAATGGAAATATGAATGTGACGAAGCAAGTCATGAGACGGAACGGTGGGAGTTGCATGGCAATTTATCTCGGAATGGCTATGAAAATGCCATAATATGTAGGTATGGTGGTTGTTTTGAGGAAGGTATATTGTTGGTTTGTGCACCGACGAAAGTTTCGCGGCACTACAGAGGCTAGCAATGGTGGTTGTTTTGAGGAAGGTGAAAGTGCATCTATACCATGGACTCACATTAGTCATGAAGAACTCATATACTTATTGCAAAAGTTTTATTAGTAATCGAAACAAAGTGCTAAATGCATACTCCTAGGGGAAGGGTTGGTAGGTATTAACCATCGCACGATCCCGACCGCCACACAAAGGACGACAATCAATAAATCAATTATGCTCCGACTTCCTAACATAGCGGTTCACCATACGTGCATGCTACGGGAATCACTAACTTCAACACAAGTATTTCTAGATTCACAACACCCTACTAACATAACACTAATATTACCAAATCCAAATCTCAAAACTAATTGTTAGGAATCAAACTTCTCTTACTAATCAATGCACTTGAATATGGAAGTTTTTATTATATCCTCTTTGGATGCCTATCATCTTTAGGACTACATTCATAGCACACGCCAATTGGAAAGTTACTTAGAGAGAGAACTCTCAAAAAGATATAAGTGAAGATCGAGAGTTTTTATTTCTTCAAAATATGACACCGCCGCGCTATAAAAAGATCTAAGTGAAGCACTAGAGCAAAGTTATCTAGCTCAAAAAGATATAAGTGAAGCTCAATTAGTATTCTAGCAAATTCACGATGAGTGCATGTCTCTCTCAAAAAGGTGTGCAGCAAGGATGATTGCGACAAAACAAAAAGAAAAGACTCCTATAATATACGACGCTCCAAGCAAAACACATATCATGTGGTGGATAAAAATATAGCTTGAAGTAACGTTACCGATGGATTGAAGACGAAAGAGGGCATGCCTTCCTGGGGCATCCCCAAGGTTAGGCTTTTTGGTGTCCTTGAACTTGGCTTTGGATGCCTTGGGCATCCCCAAGCTTGAGCTCTTTACACTCTTTATCCCATTGTCCATGAGAACATCACCCATAACTTGAAAACTTCACAACACAAAACTTAAACAGAAACTCGTGATATCATTAGCATAAGAAAACAAACTACCAACTTTGTAGGTACTGTAGTAAACTTGATTTATATTTAGACTGATGTTAGATTACTGTATTCTCACTATTCCATGGCTAGTATCCCCCGATACTATCCATAGTTTCATCAAAATAAGCAATCAACACAACAAAAACAGAATCTGTCAAAAACAAACCAATCTGTAGCAATCTATATACTTCGTACAATTATTTTTTCTCCAAAATTCTGAAAACTTTCAAAAATTAGGGAAATTTGCGTATCAACCAGAAGCAAAAAGAACCAACTCAAAAGCTCTATTTGGATAGGAATTAAAAATAATTTCGTCAGCACAAAGTTACTGTCTTTTTCAGCATGATCAAACAACCATCACCAAAACTAGTCATAAAGGTTTTACTTGGCACAAACACAAAAAGAAACACAAAAAACACAATCATAACAGAATTATGATGGTGTGGAAACAACAAAACAGAAAGAAAAAAAAGAAAAGATAAATTCATTGGGTTGCCTCTCAACAAGCGCTATTGTTTACCGTCCTTAGCTAGGCATAAGGCGATAGAATCAAGTATCGTCGTCTTTGGTGCTCAACCCATAAGTAGCCCTCATCATGGATTCATAAGGCAATCTTATTTTATTTCTAGGAAAGTGTTCCATGCCTTTCTTTAATGGAAATTTAAATCTAATATTCCCTTCCTTCATATCGATGATAGCACCAATAGTTCTAAAGAAAGGCCTACCAAGAATGAAGGGACATGTCGGATTGCAATCAATATCAAGCACAATGAAATCTACGGGTACATAGTTCCTATTTGCAATAATAAGAACATCGTTGATCCTTCCCATAGGTTTCTTAATAGTAGAATCCGCAAGATGCAAATTAAGAGAGCACTCATCAATCTCATTGAAGCCTAGAACATCACACAAAGACTTTGGAATAGCGGAAACACTAGCACCCAAATAACACAAAGCATTGTATTCATAGTTTTTAATCTTGATTTTGATAGTAGGTTCCCACTCATCATGAAGGTTTTGTTGGAAATATGCCCTAGAGGCAATAATAAATTAGTCATTATTGCATTTCCTTGTTCATAATAATTGTTTATTATCCGTGCTAGAATTGTATTGATTAGAAACTCAAATACATGTGTGGATACATAGAAAGCACACTGTCCCTAGTAAGCCTCTAGTTGACTAGCTCGTTGATCAAAGAATCTCAAGGTGTCCTAACCATAGACAAGTGTTATCACTTGATAACGGGATCACATCATTAGGAGAATCATGTGATGGACAAGAGCCCAACTATGAAGGTAGCATATTGATCGTGTCGTTATATTGGCATAGTTTTCTGCATGTCAAGTATTTGTTCCTATGACCATGAGATCATATAACTCACTCGCACCGGAGGAATACCTTGTGTGCATCAAACGTCACAACGTAACTGGGTGACTATAAAGGTGTTCTACACGTATCTCCGAAGGTGTCCGTTGAGTTAGTATGGATCAAGACTGGGATTTGTCACTCCATGTGACGGAGAGGTATCTCGGGGCCCACTCGGTAATACAACATCACACACAAGCCTTGCAAGCAATGTGACTAAGTGTAAGTCACGGGATCTTGTATTACGGAACGAGTAAAGAGACTTGCCGGTAACGAGATTGAAATTGGTATGCGGATACCAACGATCGAATCTCGGGCAAGTAACATACTGAAGGACAAAGGGAATAACATACGGGATTATATGAATCCTTGACACTGAGGTTCAACCGCTAAGATGTTCGAGAATATGTAGGATCCAATATGGGCATCCAGGTCCCGCTGTTGGATATTGACTGAGGAGTACCTCAGGGCATGTCTACATAGTTCTCGAACCCGCACGGTCTGCACACTTAAGGTTCGGTGACGTTTCGGTATAGTCGAGTTATAGGTGTTGGTAACCGAAAGTTAATCGGAGTCCCAGATGAGATCCAGGACTACACTAGGAGCTTCGGAATGGTCCGAAGGTAAAGATTCACATATAGGAAGTCCTGTTGTGGTCACCGGAAAAGTTTCGGGCTCATCGGTAGTGTACCGGGAGTGCCCGGAGGGGTGCCGGGGACCATCGGGAGGGGTGTCACGCCCCAAAGGGTCTCATGGGCTATGGGAAGAGATAAACCAGCCCCTAGTGGGATGGAATAAGTTCCCACTAAGGCCCATAAGGTTTGAGAAGGAAAAACACATGGTGGAAAGAGTTTCCGAGTGGGAAGCTGGAATCCTACTCCAAGTAGGATTGGAGTAGGACTCCTCCACCTCCTATTTCGGCCAAACCTTGAGGGTTTGAGGCTGCCTCCTCCCCTCCCTCCCTCCTATATATACTAGAGGTATTGAGGGTTTTTGAGACACAACATTGCCACGTGCTGCTTGACCCTATACCACACAGTTTTTCCTCTAGACTGTATTTCTGCGGAGCTTAGGCGAAGCCCTGTCGGAGTAGAACATCACCACCACCGGCGCGCCGTCACGCTGTCGGAGAACTCTTCTACCTCTCCTCCCCCTCTTGCTGGATCAAGAAGGTGGAGATCGTCATCGAGCTGTACGTGTGCTGAACACGAAGGTGCCGTCCGTTCGGCACTAGATCGGAACGGATCATGAGACGGATCGCAAGACGGTTCGTGCAACGGATCGCGAGACGATTCGTCGGACGGATTGCGGGATGGATCATGGGACGGATCGCGGGACGGTTCGTGGGACGGTTTGTGGGGCCGTTCAAGGGACGTGAAGACGTTCCACTACATCAATCGCGTTTCCTAACGCTTCCTGCTGTGCGATCTACAAGGGTACGTAGATCCAAATCTCCTCTCGTACATGGACATCACCATGATAGGTCTTTGTGCGCGTAGGAAATCTTTGATTCCCATGCAACGTTCCCCAACAGTGGGATCAAGAGCTAGGTTCATCCGTAGATGTTACCTCGAGTAGAACACAAAGGGTTTTGTCGACGGTGATGTTTGATTTGCTGCCCTCCTTAGTCTTTTCTCGATTCGGCGGTATTGTTGGATTGAAGCGGCCCAGACCGACATTATTCGTACGCTTACGAAAGAATGGTTTCATCGATTGACATGCAACCTCGTTGCATAAAGATGACTGGCGGGTGTCTGTTTCTTGAACTTTAGTTGAATTGGTTTTGATCGAGGCGGTCCTTGGAGAGGTTAAATAGCAATTTGCACATCTCCGTTGTGGTTTTTGCGTAAGTAAGATGCGATCTACTAGATACCCATAGCAACCACCACTACTAGGAAAAGGCTTGCTAATGGCGCACCTATTTTTGCTACTAATGGCGCACTATAGGTGCGCCACTAGCATCACGCCATTAGATTATTTTACTAATGGCGCACCAGAAGTGCGCCATTAGTATCTGGTATACTAATGGCGCACCAGGTAGTGCGCCATTAGTATTGCTCACGGTGCGCCATTAGTATTTGGTATACTAATGGCGCACCATTAGTATGTGGTATACTAATGGCGCACCAGGTAGTGTGCCATTAGTATATATCCTGGTGCGCCATTAGTATAGATCCCGTGCGCCATTGGTATAGATCCTAGTGCGCCATAAGTATAGTTTATGGTGTGCCATTAGTATGCCTCCCAGGGCCATATTTACCCATATGCTCTGGCTTACTAATGGCGCACTAGTGTGCTGAGTGATGCGCCTCTAGTATGAATATTAGGTATTTTTTTCTGATATTTGCACAGATTACAAAATATATTATTGCACAGAATATAGATAGCACAACCTATAAACAACATATTTATCGAATACAATAGAAGATTCGTCTCCGAATACAATTCATCATATTAGTCTCCGAATTTAAAATACCGAACAAAGTTAGAACATTACAAGTCTCGAGACCACGATGTGACAGCCCGATGCCGACGTTCCACAAGATTCCCTTTTCTTTCCGTTTCCATCGTGTGGCTATTTTTATTTTGTTGGTTGCGTCATCATATAGTTTGCATCATCGCATCATGCATGACATCATGTCAAATGTGTTATTTGTCGGTGTTGCTTGTTGCTCCGTGTTGTTAGGCGTTAGAGCTTTGTGAGTGTGACGTCGTTTGTTGGCGTGTTGATAATGCGTGCGTGAGAGCCACCGCAAAACCGTGTTGCACCGCGGACCTAAAACCCTCCTCTCCCCTCCTAATTTGTTTTTGTGGTTTTGCTAAAGATTCCAAACTTAACCCCTCTTTTAAAAACTCGTCTTCTTTTAAAATGTCATTTTTATTAAATGTGGGGGCAACCCTTTGGTTTTAATCTTATTTTTCCTTTTGTTTTAATTTTAAACCGTCTCTTCTTCTTGTCTCTTTTAAAAGCTTTTATTTTATTCTTTAAATTAAAATAGGTTTTATTTTATTCTCCAAAAGGGTTTTAATTTTTTATTTATTAAAAAAATACCCAATCTACTTTTAGAGCTGGGATTGATTTTAAAGGAGCAAAGGCATTTTCTTTATTTTATTATTTATTATTATTATTTTTTCCTTTTCTTTGTTAAAAGCCTTTTCTTTAGTTAGAAACTTGTCTGATTTTAAAAAAGGTTGTTAAAAAACATAGAGGGAGGGAGTACCCCGGGCCCAAGCGAGCTAGCCGGCCAGGCCGAGGCCCAGCCAGCGCCCCTCCCCTGCCCTAGCACCGCAGGAGCCCCCGTCCCTCTTCTCTCTTTCTCCTCATGGTCGCATCGAGCCGCACCGCTCCTCTGGACCCCGCCGCTGGCCGCCTCGCCCCTCTCCTCCGCCTCCTCCTCGAGCCGCGCCGCTCCTCTGGACCCCGCCGCCGGCCACCTCGCCCCTCTTCCCCACCTCCTCGCGCGGCAACCCCGAGGCCCGTCGCCGCGCCATCCTGCCCGAGCTGCCGTCGCCGCTCCCTCTCCTCTCCCCGCGTGGTCGCCGCCAGCCTCGCCGCGCCGGCCTCCTATCTGCTCCCGTCGCCGGTGCGCCGCCCCGCCAAGGCCTCTCCTCCGTCGGCCAGCCTCAGCAGCTCGTGCCGATGTCCTCCACCGGCGCCGCACCCGACGTGCTCGCATCCTCGTCTGCCCGCACCGCCCTGCCGTGCCCGCTCGCCGCCTCTTCCTCGACCGCTGGAGGCCCCGCGTCGTCCCTCGCCTCCAGGTCTCCCCGTCAAGGTCGCCGCGCCGCCCGCGCCGGTCCCCGCGCCCTGGCGGCCCTGCTCCCCGAGCGCCGTCGTCGGCTGCTGGTTCCAGTGCCACCCTGCGCCGCATGCCCGCCTCGTCCGCCCCGCTGCCGCGGTGTGGCCTCCCTTCGCCGGAGCGGGAGCTCGTCTCCTCGCCGTCGCCCCTGCCTTTTGTTGCCGAGTTGCTGCGTTTGCTGCTGCTGCTGCTTCTGCCGAGTTGCTGCGTTTCTACTTCATGCTGTTGCTGTTGCCTTTGCTCGTAGCTGCCTGCTGTGGCTGTCGCCGTAGCCACCGCCGGGTTGCTGCTATAGCCGCCGCCGTTGTTTCCATGCACGTGGTTCTTTTATGCCGGAGGATGCTGCCTGCCGAGTGCTGTCCCTATTGCTGCCGATTGCTTGCTGTTGTGCCGGCCGCTTGCTGTTGTTACTTGTTGTAGTTGCTGCCGAGCTTATGCTGTTGCTCTTGCTGGCGCGGCTATCGTCTGCTAGTTGTTGTGCCTGCTAGTGTGCTGCTGTTGCCGCGTTGCCGATGACTAGTGTTGTGGTAGCTGATGCATGTAGCTAGTTGCTGCTTGCGTGCTTGCCGTTGCTAGCATTACTAGTTGTAGTTGTTGCTTGCCTGGCTAGCTAGCTAGTAGCTGTAGATGCTAGAGCTTGCTTGTGTGTAGCTGTTGCTCTTAGTTGCTGCCTCTTGTAGCCGTGGTCTCCATCGCTAGCTTGTGCTACTGGTTGCCGCCGCCGCGTGCGCCATTCCCTCCTTCGTGGTTCCGACGAGGCTCGAGAACCACAACGCCCTCGACGACCCCCGGAAACGAGTTCGACTTCCTCGACGTCGCCGAAGACCCGTGATCGACTACCGACGCCGAAGACCTGAGAACCACGACGCCGAGCGAACGACTACCATCGACGAGACCGTGTACTACTACTTCAACTACCGGCGCGTGTACGATAACTTCCACGACGATCGTTGGTCTCCTTCTCCGAACCGAACCGCTTCACGCTTCGAAGGTATACCAGTGAGACATGTCGTGTAACGAATGTGATGTATGAGTTATATGAATGTATGCACCGTTGTTTGCCCGTGCACGCTGTCTTTCTTTTCGCCGTGCCCTCGACACATGGGAACCCGAGATACGGGATCACCCCATCTTTATTTACCATTCCCGCACGCGCTCCCTATTCGTTGGCACGTTACCTCATTGAGTGTCGGGATAGGAACGTTGTCGTGGCATCGTTTCCGATTTGCCGCCATGGTTCCCTCTCGCTCGCCGTGGCGACACCTGTCTCTCTCCCTTCTTGCCCGTGTTGAAACTCGCATGCATAATGCATTCATGGCATAACATATGGTGTTGCATGTCTTTAGTGCCGTAGATCTGATCTATGTTTCGCGTGTTACCCGACTAGGATGTCGGGAAGGATCATCGCTTCACCCTTGCCATGTTAACAACAATTTAATATGGCCGTGTAAATAATCGGGAGTGAATTAAATAATTAACCGTGGAGTTTCGTCGATATGCAACCCGCTGCATATCGAGCTTCATTTAATGTGTAGTGTTTGCGTGAAGTGTTTTGCCATGCCATCCCTTGCATCATTGAACTGATCATGCATCATAGTAGGTTATGCATCATGTTGTGCATCGTGTGGTGAATATTTGTGTTGATGTTTGTTTCCGGTTTGCTCCGTTCCGATAGAGTTCCGCAAGCGTGTCGGAATGTGAGGACCCGTTCGACTACGTTGGTTCGCCGACATCTCGGAGATGTTCTTCTTCCAAGCGGGATCTCAGGCAAGATGATCATTTCCCTAGATACCATTACTATCATTGCCAAGCTAGTTTTATCGCTTCTATCGCTTATGTCTCGTTGCCTACCACATGTTAAATTTTAGCCTCTCAACAATGCCATGATAAACTTCAACCTGTTCGACCTAGCAAACCACTGATTGGCTATGTTACCCCTTGCTTAACCCTGTGATAGCGTTACTAGTTGCAGGTGCATTGCTTCCAGGTGCATTGCTTAACCCTTGTTATATCACCATATTAAATGCTATTTAACTTAATGCACCTATATACTTGGTAAAAGGTGGAAGGCTCGACCTTTCTAGCCTGGTGTTTTGTTCCACCTTTGCCCGCTTAGTTTCGGCTACCGGTGTTATGTTCCATAAACGAGCGCTCCTAACACGATCGGGGTTGTTATGGGGACCCCCTTGATAATTCGTTTTAGATTAAAGCTAGTCTGGCAAGGCCCAACATTGGTACTACATTTGCCCAACATAATAACTTGTTAATACTGAAAGCATAGGGCGTCATGAACCCGAGGAGTAATTTCACATAATACAGGGGGGCCAGTGCTGTTGGTGCTGATCCAAAACTAGAGCCGTTTGCGGGGCCAACCCGGGGCAACTCGGGAGATTTCTATCAGGCCACCGTACGATGTGCTTATCCGTCGTGTCGTGAGAACGAGATACGCGGCTCCTATCGGGATCGTCAACACACCGGGCGGCCTTGCTGGATTAGTTTTACCTTTGGTGAGATATCTTGTGTATCGGGATTCCGGTGATGCTTTGGGTAATCTCAGAGTTGAGGTTTTCCACTAGGGAATCTGACGAGATCGCGAGCTTGTGGTAATTTGTGATGGACTAGTTGGAGCACCCCTGCAGGGTTAAATCTTTCGGAAAGCCGTGCCGCGGTTATGTGGCAACGTGGAAACTTTGTTTAACACTGGTTCTAGATAACTTGAAGTTAACTTAGTTAAAATATGCCAACTGTGTGCGTAACTTTGGCTGTCTCTTTCGTGAGTTCCTTCTCCGATCGAGGACATGGTGGGGTTATGTCTGACGTAGGTAGGTGTTCAAGATCATTCATTTGATTATCTGTAGTTCACGTCCGCTAAGCGTAGATCTTCCCCCTCTTTATTCTTGTACTCGTAAGTTAGCCACCAAATATATGCTTAGTCGTTGTTGCAACCTCACCACTTAACCATGACTCACCCATTAAGCCTTGCTAGTCTTGATACCTTTGGAAATGAGATTGCTGAGTCCCCTGTGGCTCACAGATTACTACAACACCAGTTGCAGGTACAGGTAAAGGTTACCTGACGCGAGCCCGTTGATTGTTCATTTGGAGTTGCTTCTTCTTCTTCTTCTTCTTCATCGATCTAGGATGGTTTCCAGGCCGGCAGCCTGGGATAGCAAGGATGGACGTCGTTCTTCTTTTGTCGTTTGTTTTCGTCCGTAGTCGGACCCTGCTCTTACTCTTGATGATTATGTAATGTACTGATGTGACTCTGATGTGGCTTGTGGCGAGTGTAAGCCAACTCTTTACATATCTCTTCTTTTCAGTACATGTACTTGTAACGATATCCATTCTTGCGACACGACGAGATGCGCTTCTATCCCTGACGAGGCCTTCGGGCCAAATTGAGGATAGGGTCGCATCTTGGGCGTGACACGCGAGTAGCGAGTTTGTCTTCACAGTACAAGTCGATATATCAACCATCTAAACTTCCATCACATAGAAGAGAGTTGCGGTCATCACGATGAGCATAATCGCAATGAAACAGGTCTTCATCGGGTTCCTCCAACGCTCCCTCCTCTCTCCCGCTAGATAGTGCGCGTATCTAACTTCCGGCTCCACCCTTGTGGTGTACCCTTTGTAACTGTTACCGCTGAATCGGTGAACCTGTCTCCGACACTCCTCCCAGTCGTCGTAGACTCCGGGAACCTTACCCTTGTACACGACATACGACGGCATCTCTATGCACTAGCCAAACAAAACGTTAGTAGCAATTCACATAGACATACAAGTTCATTAAATTTTAATATTACAACTATAACAGCACGATTCATGGTCCTACTAATAAATAGCATCAATTATATATAAGTTGAACGACTGTCCAAACCAAAGAGACATACCAGTTCATTAAAGTTTAATGTTGCAACATGAATTAGTAGCGATTCATGGGAACATGGATGAAGCCGCCGTCTTTCGTGATGGTCATGAAATTGCGGTCGTTGTCAGCCTGCATTTGTAGCATTGTATCTATCTCACTATTGGACAACGGAGATCTGAGGTAGAACTGCCCCGAGGTACGAAGGACATCTTAATGGATGATTTCCGCAAACTCCGACTGGATGCGAAAGAATTCTTGTCTGATGTCCGCATCCAGGATTGCCGACAAGCGTGCGGCCCAATCTTTGGGATTATTTGGTAGCCGAAGGTGATTACTATCCCGTATGATCGCCCGCATGTGATGGAGGGCGTAGTAGGCATCCTTCTGACTGCCAGGCGGCTGCTTGACGCAGGCGAACGTCGTATTGTGGGTGAACATGTGCTTGCCATGCCTGAGACTTGTCCTGCTGAAGGTGCCTCCAGATATGGCGTAGCCGGGAAGAGCTTCATCAAGAACTTTCTTGATATTTGTGTAGTCTTTTTTTGACTGACGGTCCGAGTCGAAATACGTGGCCGTGGAATATTTCAGGCTTAAGAGGATGAGTGTGCAACGTGTGTCACTGCACAAAACACGGAATGTTAGAAAAAAAAGGACGATCAAAATCTAAGAAATGATATGTTACGTGGCGATGAGGGGATCACTTACCAGGGAAAGTAAGGCACGAGGAAGTTATCCTTTTCTGAGTTTGCCAGAATGACGCCCTTGAGGTATGAACTCACGACTTGCCGGTCCCCAGCGCTGCCCGTGATCTTGGCACGCATATAGAAGGGGTCGACTATCACTAGGTCCGGGGTCTTGTCTCTAATGATCCGCATCTCCATACTCAGCGAAAATAGCCGAACGAAGGTGTAGTGCAGCGGATGAAGGTTAAACATAGCGAAGATGTCAGCAAACCGCAGGACGATCATACCCCCGATGGCGCTATCGACAATGCCCTTTCCCTATGGCACCTTGGCCACGAAAACCGGGTATGCCACATTATTCTCGGAGAGACGCCGCTTCTCCAAACAAAGAACACTGTCATGCAGACTCCGCATAGCACCGGTTGCAGCATTGAGCAGATTAGTCGGTAGCATCGGCCTACCTGCCACATGCACCCTCCTCAAAATATCCTTAGGTGAAGGTGGCCCGTCCAGAGCACGGATCGTACTCAGTGCCGGCTGGCTCGCACCCTGGTTAGTCTTTCTTTTCCGTCCCTTCTTCTACTGATGTAATGGGATCCAGATCATCTGCTCAGAGACCACCTTCTTGAGTGTGTTGGGGCTGATAATATTTTGCACCTCGGCTATCTGAGGCTCGGTGAAGGCGGCAGCTGGAGGCGTCTCCTCAAAACTAAACGCCAGACAACGCCTATTGCAATTGGGTTTCTCTGCGGTACCAGCTAGGTCGCGGTCGTCTTTTGCAGGGTTGGGTTCTTGAGAAGGAGGCCCCAAGAATTCCTCACCGTACCCATGTTTGGCAAAGTACTTATCGACCTTGGTAAATGTACCATCATCGTCATCGTCGTCGTCCGAAACCTGTGGCATATGCATGTCCGGATCCTATGCCATATGCATGTCCGGTAGCGTTGCGGCGGTCTTGCCATGGCTTGGCGTCGGCACGACTGGTGGTGTTGTCTGTGGGGTAGTGTCCCCCGCCCCCAAACGAATCTGGCTCTTCGGCCAAAGCAAGGGCCAGCTTAAGCAGGCCCTGAGGGTCATCACATCATCTTTGTCGGGCCCAGCAGGGTGGAACGGAGGTAACAAGTCGTCGCAGCCTGGAAGCACCCAAACCAGTTGAACCCTATACATGGTGGGTGGCATCGGTTTACCGTGGAACATGGGGTTGCCCGGTTGAACGATTCTGCCCTTGGCGACATCGGTCAACTCGCCGCCCATGAAGTGCAGGAGAGTGCATGGAACGTCGGTGCCGACGCCCTGCGAAAACATGTAGGGCGTCAGGGGATGCCCAGTCAAAGGCAAGGAGATGAAGTCATCGGCCGAGAGAGGCTTAGTTAGCGTGATGGCGTCGAGCTTGGCTAATGTCGAGGCACCGCCAACGGCGGGCGTGCAAGTGATGGAGGGGCCGCTTGCTGCCGAGGTGCCGGCCGGCGCCGGAGACACCAATGGCGTCGGCGCCGGAGACACCAATGGCGTCGCCTGCGCGTTGTGCGAGTTGCTGGCCGTGAAGCTGGGAATCGGGGGCGGCCCCTGTTGGCCGCCCGCAGTCCACGCCTGCAGCCCCTCAATCAAGGTAGGCACAATAGCGGTGATCACCCCTCCCACTTGGTGTTGCACTAGCTCTTGGACCATCTCCGGAATCGGCGCCACTTTTGCCATGAGTTCTTCAACCTCGCGCGACTGGCTTTCCAAGTTGGTATTTCTCTCCTTTCGCCCACCAGCGTTATAGTATGACGACCATTTCGTGGGCAAGCCTTTGCCGGCCACACGACCAGTTGACGACGGCTTACTTGACTTATCCTTGTTTTTCATTATGTTAAACGCCCTATTGAAATTTGGTGTCCCAATGGGAGCTCTGAGACGACCCCGCGCTACTGCTTTCAGTGTCCTGCGGAAGGAATGAACCATTTAGAAATTTGGCTTCATTAATCAGAATGCCACCATATGGAGCTAATTACGTGGGGTGTATTCCTTACCAGAACACGCTCAAGCGCCCTGGACTTCGCATCCGTGGTAAGCTCCTTTGTTACTGGGTCCACCTTGTACCGGGCCTTGACATAGTTCCTAGTCTACTTGTCCATGTATTTCTCGAAGCAGGGTGGTAGGACTTGCTCGGCACGCTCCGCGTCCTCCTTGTCCCATATAGGTTCCGCCACTCTATAACCGTCGGGACCGAGTTGGTGGACCTCTAAGTTCAACTCCCGCATTTCTTTCCCCCATTGACTTGATTCCGCGGTTGCCTTGCTCTCGCACTTGATCTTGAACTCCTTGTAGTCATCTTCGCTGATCGAAGGATTTTTCGCCTTGATCTTCTCATAACTATCACCTTTGTCAATCATTGTCTTCACCACGCTTCTCCAAGTAGACAGGGCCTTGCTCATCTTCACGAGGGCGGCATTGTTCACTTTATTCCTTGAGAGGCATGTGTTTGCGATGTCACCGGGGAACTTGTATCATTCGTGCAGCTTCGTGAAGAGGAGGTTGCGCAAGTTCCCTCGGTCCTTATGCCTTAGGTTCTTGGTGTTGATCGAGACAGTGCTCCAGAGAATGCACCCCAGCTGAACCGCGTACCCCTTGACTATTTCTTTGGGCACCATTGGATACCCGTCGGAGTTCACTTCAGTAAATTCCTCCTTTACGCCGCCGGTCCTTCCGTTGCCTCTGCGATTGGCTGCCATCTGTGCGTGCGCTGCCATCATAGGTGGTGGCATCCTCGGCGGCACCATCAGTGGTGTCATCCCCGACGCCACTAGGGGTTGTGTACTCGGGATCGGTGTCTTCCGCGGCGTCCTCATAGCGGTGAGGTTCTTCCTCCATCTCCTGGGACAGCTCCCAGAATGGCTTGCCCGAACCGCCGGCCTCATCGTTGTGGGCCATGTTTCGCTCAAAATAGGAAAATTTTGGTCAAAAATTTGGGCCTAATCAGTTGGCTCTATTGCCACCTATGGTTTAACGCAGCAACAATAAAGGGGAAGTTGATCGTACTTAATTAAGTACTAAGATACCCCGACCCATGCATTAGTCGCAAGTACCCCATATGTCCTATTTTTAGCAAAGTTATGCTAAAATTCACGGAAAATTTCAGCATGACCTTTGCTGAAAATAGGACATATGGAGTACCCGAATTTGCTGGAACGGAAGTTAATCGACATTCCGGCAAACTCAAGGGCCTCTCGGGGTACCTGAAAAATCATCAAGACACGATGGTCGGAGAGCTCGGAGAAGGGTGAGCCCGGGCTCAAAAACGAATATCCCAAACTACTAATACTACTACCAACTTTCTTGCGTGTGCACAACTTTCTTCAACCACCTTTATTATGTTGCAGAGTCATATAAGGATGAAACTGATAAGAAAAAAAGGTTAAATACAACATGTTAAATATGAAATCTGCAAGAAATCTTGGCAGGCTAGTGAAATAAGCCTCTTGTATCAATGCTAGTGAAATAAGCGGGCATAGTCACATTATGTGTATTTAAGCCTAGGGGGTGATGGAAGTAGAACAAATGACATCTCCACTAGAGTGCCAATTCTGGTTTTGGAGCATCGGGTTCGGTGGCTGACCATGGGCATAACTAGTTAGTAGTATGAGTTTTTGTTTTACAGAGTTTCAAGAACCAAGATGTGTCTCTTGTATCAATGCATTTCAGTGTCTTAAACTCACTGCTTAATAGACCTTGAAATGTCACAGATAGGTAGGCCTTTTGTAGTTTGGTTGTCGTCGGTATACTATATGCTAATGGGGAACAATGATGCTTTACGTCTTCTCTTCATGCCTGCTTGCTGTTTTATTTATGCTCCATGTTTTTGTCAGATGATTGCTCCATTTGTTCTGACGTTGGCAGGCAAACAAACTATTTACTCTTGAACTGGCTGGGTTAATGTCTTACAACCTATGTGCAAATATTACTTGGTAGTTGCTGGTCTTTAGCAATGAGCCTGTCTTGAATAGATCTAAATTAGATATTCCCAGTAGATGTTTTACTCCAGCAACGAATGAGAAGAAAGGCGTGCTACTTAATGGCTGAAATGAGACCCCCTCTCGTGGAGAGAGTGGTAGACTAGGGAGTGTTGCTCCCGTTGCCAGATCACAGAGTCACAAGTTTCTAACTCTAGATTTAGAGTTAGCGTCTCGTGAGAATGCCAAAATCAACTCAAGTTCCCCTGTCAAGAGAGAGAAACTAGATCAGGGGTTTTCTATTTTTCCTTCAGCAAGACCTCCCAAGGATGTGCAAACAACAAGTGGCACAGAATCTTATTCTAACGCTAGCTTGCGAAAACTATCTAATTTAGATCTTAAGGTATCACCGGATCCGGTTGATCAACTTGAAGGTTTGCCTACAATGCAGGCTGGTTTGAACATACCCCATCATAGAATCTTTCAGCATCGAAAAGCACATGTTCCCTCAGTGGCACCCTTTTCTTCAGTCAGCAGTCAGCTGAGTCTAAATATTGACAATACTCTGAAACCGTCGAATGCATATCAACTTTCTAATAAGAGTGGAGCAGCTGATGTTACCTTAGATTTGCAACTTAAACCATCAACCAGACCTGACCTTGGTATAAGATGGAAAGGTCTTACTCCTGATCCAGAGCTAAGCCTCTCTCTATTTGTGAAACAAGCCTTTCAATGTACGAACTTGAAAGAACTATTGAGACTTCTGCAACAGTTCAGAAAAGTAATGATCAATTCTCTCTATTATCATTTCTAGTTCACATAGTTTGATAACTTGGATGCATAAAGGCTATTGATGTAGAAAAAAAGACACTTTACAATACCAAGCACATCAGAGCAGACATTAGCAATATATCACAGAGAAGTACATGCCGATTAACAAGCTTGGGCTTAGCAGTATTATTCTGGGAAATTATTTTCTTGAATCCTGAAAAAAATGGCTTTCCTCTTTAAAAACAGAACCAAAACCATGACACGGTCACTTAACAAAATCTATTGACTATACTAGATGGAGAATTTCCATATGATGCAGAAGACCACCGTACACAAAGATATCTGACAAGTGGCCCTTCCCCACAGAAGAAACTAGAACATTATTAGCATCAAGAATAAGTTTACGACATAAACCAAGCAACTGAGCCAACTCTCCCATAAGCCAACAGAATCCAGAAAACAGACAGAAGCATCATGGTTTTGCACCACCATTCACTAACAAACAAACCAAAAAATACTAGCTCTTCTATAGCAATTGAATCGATTACTTTTGCATGGTCAAATCAGACCCTTGGCTAGATGCAAACAGAAATAGACCAAGCAAACAGGTCCGATACCACACTCCAGGGCATAAGTGGGTAATTTAGCATAAAGGGACAAAAGACATATCAACCCTGCTTTGTGTTAGACACAAAAAAGGGGCAGGCCAGGCGGACGAACAACCCTAGGCAGCAGCTCGAAGAACCGCACCAAATCGAGCACGGGCCGGCAGAATTCACAAAATTCCTTATTGACTATTGACTATTGAGCTCTTAAACCTAACCCTAGGTCACCGCCACGAGGAGAAGGGGATAAACGGGAGAGGTGGAAGATGACTCACCGAAATCTGAAGAAGGAGCCGTCGGTGGTGCTCTGCTACTCACCTCGTCGAAGCCCAACCACGAACGGCGGCGTGACCGTAGAGGGGACGAGCTGTAGGTGGACGAGGACAGCGGGCTCCGGAAAAACCGATCACCCACGCCTCCGGCGCGGCTGCTGGGCTGGGTTGGGCGGCGGCGGAACCCGGGCCGAATCCCACGAACCAAGAAAGAAAGCAAGCAGGTCCGTCGGCGGTCGGCGAGCGGGGAGACGGCGGGCGCTGCTGTTTGGTGGAAAGGGGGTAGGGGGGAGGCCGCGGGAGAAGAGAGGAGGGCGCAACCCGACTTAGGAATGGTGCACCCCGAGCGGTGCGCTATTAGAATGTTTTTTTATATAGTAATGGCGCATGTATATGAGGTGCGCCTTCTCTATGTTGTTAACCTCCGAAGTAGCAGCGCAGTGGTCCATGGGTTTTGCCTCCTAGCAGGAGGTTGCGGGTTCGAATCCTCTTCCCCCCTCTTTTTTTTCCTCTTTTTTCTATGCATTGTTTTCTTGTGCTGGTTGCACCTTGGTTTGAGAAGTGCCTAGTATTTTTTTTTATGTTTGCAAGTAGATGTCTAGTATGTTTTTTTTATGTTTGCAATTAGATGCCTATGAATATCTAATGCCTAACAACAACATCTAGTGCTGTGGAGCAGGGGAGGGTGCGGGGGGTGCTCGGCGGCGAGGGGGATCTGGCGAGGGGTTATAGCGATCGAGATGGAGGGGATCGAGATCGAGTGTCCTCATGAATATTCAATATTTTGAATATTGAATATGAAAAAATATCATCAAATTTAAATACAATCGATCTTAGCTAGCTATTTGTTCACAATCTTCTTGCCCTTATTTTTCGTAAATGGAGTTCTTCTCTTGAACGGACCTCCTTTAGGTAGGGTGGTCTTGCTTCTTCTTGTGGTGTATGCTGGTACTTCATCATCGTCGTCATATTCCATCTTCGGGTCGCCATACTTGTCAAAGTCTTGCTCATTGGTGACTCCATCCATTCCGATGATCTTCCTTTTGCCTCTCCTCACGACAACACGACTGGGCTTTGGCGGGTCGGTAATGAAGAAGCATTGGTCCACTTGGGAAGCCAGTACCCATGGCTCATTTTTCGCGGTGACGTTTGCGCCTGCGGTCTTGGATTTTGCTTCGGGTATAACCATGGTGGTGAAATACCGGTCTTCTTTTATGACGCTCTTGGCCCATCTGACACGGAACATCGGGACCTTCTCTCCAGCGTAGCTCATCTCCCAGATCTCCTCGATCTTTCCGTAGTATCTGTCCTTGTCGTTACCGGTGTAGGATTCCATCGTTACCCCGGAGTTCTGATAACCATCGCTCTTCATGTCCTTTCCCTCGTTGTAGAATGAGTAGCCGTTGGTACCGTACGCCTCATACGTCATCAGGTTGTGCTTAGCACCCTGTGACAAGGCGAATATGAGTTGTTCTTCCGTCAATGCTTGAACCAACGCGTGAAACATGAGTTGTGCTCTTTGATTATATCTCCGTCCGTCCTCTGTTGGCCTCGGTCATTGTACGTCTTTTAAATAAAGGTTTTGTGCTCTACGACCCAAGGATCGACCACGTCTATGTGTTGTAGCGCGACTAGGTTTGCTCTTTCAAAGTCGGCGAGTCGACCCTCGAAGTCGGCATGCATTTCGCGGGGACCCTCACGGTGACCCCATCCTGCGAGCCTACCGAGGTGCCTGTTGACGGGCAGACCAACGGGGTTCTCGATGCCTAGATAATTCATGCAGTAGGAGATGCACTCTTCGGTCAGAAATCCCCTAGATATGCTTCTCTCTGGACGTGACATGTTGCGAACGTATCCTTTGATGACACCATTCATCCTTTCGAACGGCATCATGCTGTGCAGGATTGTCGGCCCGAGTTGGATGATATCCTCCATGATATGGACCAGCAGATGCACCATAACGTCGAAGAATGCGGGTGGGAAGTACATCTCAAGCTCGCATAGTATCACCACGATCTCTTCCTGTAGCCTTCTGAGTTGTCTCACGCCAACCGACTTCTGAGAGATGATGTCGAAAAAGTTGCATAGGCCAAATAGCGTTTCACGGACTTGCGCGTCCATGATCCCACAGATTGCAACTGGAAGTATCTGCGTCATCAGCACGTGACAGTCGTGAGACTTCATCCCGCTAAACTTCTGCTTCGCTGAGTCTAGGTATCTGCTTATCTTCCCCGCGTAACCGTAAGGAAGTTTTACTCCTATGAGGCAGGTGAAAAACTGATCGATCTCTTCTGACTTAGAGTGAAGCACGCGAGAGGGAAGTCATTTCCGGTCTTCTTGGACTTTTTGCCTTAGCGACGACTTTCCATGTCCTGCTGCGCCTCATCATCATTATCATCATCATCATTATTAGCGTGAAGATCCTCCCTGGTGCCCATTGATTTCGAGTCTGCCCTTGCTTTCGGTCCATCTTTGGTCCTCTCTGGCATGTTGAGCAGGGTACCAAGCAGACTCTCGTACACGTTCTTCGTGATATGCATGACATCAAGGCTGTGTGGCACACGGAGGATCTTCTAGTACGGCAAGTCCCAGAAAACAGACCTCATTTTCCATACCTTCAGCAGCGGCTCTGGCGCCTTTCGCTTCTTTCCCGGCTCTGGCGCCTTTCCCGGCGGTGGGCACTCTTTCCAATTTTTCAACATCTCGTATATTTCCTCGCCGCTCCTCATAAGGGGGCGTCTTCGGGGTTCGGTTTCACCATTGAACAGATCCTTGCGATTCTCCATGTGTCATCGTTGTGAAGCCACCTTCGATGTCCCATGAACACGGTTTTTGAAGACCCGGGATCTCTATCTAGCTGGCGATACATTCTGTCATCCATGCACCTCACGCATCCAGAAAATCCGTGGACCACCTGCCCCGCGACATATCCGTAACCGAGATAGTCGTGCACCGTCGTGAGCAGTGTGGCTCTCATAGGGAAATATTCTTTCTCTGCGGCGTCCCACGTATTGGCTAGCGTTTTCGACAGCGTGTCTAGCTCCTCTTTCAGCAGCCCAGATATAGATTGATGTTGTTCCCTGGTTGTTTCGGCCCTTCAATTAGCATAGTCATGTGAATGTACTTCCTCTTCATGCACAACCAGGGGGGAAGGTTGTACATCCACACAAACACAAGCTAGGTGCTATGTGTGCTTCTCTGGCTGCCAAACGGATTGACTCCATCGGTGCTCGCGCCCAGCATGATGTTCCTTGGATCGTCCCCAAATTCTTTGTATTCGTAGTTCAACGCTTGCCACTAGCTCGCATCCTTAGGATGACTCAACATCTTGTGTTTTCTTATTTATCTCCGGATCATTTGCGTCATCTTCTCGCTTTTTCTCCTCCCTATCCGCGTGCCAACGGAGGATCTTTGCTACCTTAGGGTCTGCGAAATATCGTTGCAGGCGAGGATTGATCGGAAAGTACCACACCACTCTTCGAGGAGCATTCTTCCTCTTCTTGTATCGACTGACGCCGCACACCGGACATATGGTAGACTCCGTGTGCTCGTCCCGATAAATGATGCAATTTTTCATGCACACATGGTATTTCACGTGCGGTAAATCCAGAGGACACAAGATTTTCTTCGCCTCCTCGAAACTGGTCGGGCACTTGTTCCCCTTGGGAAGACGTTCGTGCCAGAATGAGATGTTCTCGTCGAAGCATGTGTCGGTCATTTTGTGTTTTACCTTCATCTCCAGAGCAATGAGCATTACTTTCAGGCGGGTATCCTCGGGCCTGCATCCTTCATACAATGGAGTAACCGCGTCTATCTCCAGTTGATCCATCTTGGCTTTCTCTCGGGCGGCACCTCTTGCGTTATCCGTCTGCTGGAGAAGCAGCTCTTGAATATGAGGGTCCTGCACCCAGGCCATCGATGGTCCATCGTCGTCTGCTCCGGCATCTTCATCTTCATGATCATGCCCTTCGTCTGCTCCGGCATCTTCCTCATCATCATGTCCAGCATCTTCTACATGATGACTGTGTCCTGGAGATTCTTCGTCTTCTCGCCCGCCCTCGCCGAGGTTGTCTTGCTCATGCCCTTCGTCATTTCTTTCCCGGCCCCCATGGACGACTTCATAATCATCTTCATCACCTTGCCACCGATAGCCATCCATGGAACCACGCAAGAGCAGGTGGTCCTGCACCTTTACAGAATCCAGGTCCATAAGGTTCTTCAGCTTGCATCCTCGACACGGACATCTTATCTCCGTCTCGTTCTTTTCAAGCATCTCGGCCTTCGCGGAGCTCAAAAACCTATTCACGATGCCTTCGGTCATCGTGCGGACCATGGTCGCCTGCGGGGTAGAGCAAAACGATATTTTAGAACCAAAAAAAAATTGGCATGACTTTGCCTAAAAATAGGACAAAAAAGAATGCATAGTGCCAAATTCTCGCCGAAACGGAAATGAATCAACATTCCGGGAAAATATTGGCAACTACCGCATTTCAAATACCGGTACCTGCAAACACAAACATATATGCAACACCACAAACATATGCAACATAGCAAACATACGTAGATCTAGCTAGGCCATAAAAAGTGCATGTGCACGTTGTTGGAGGGAGAAAAAAGTAGATCTACAACATAAAAGCTTTCCCCTTACTTACCTATCAAAAAAAGGTAATTTAACCACTTAATTTGGGTGAGTCTATGATGCAAATGAGGTGAGGAGGAGGAGGCACCCGAGACAAGCTTGGAGGAGGAAGTGGAGAGAATGAAAGTGGGGAAAGTGAGTGTGGTAGGTGGCTGTCCAAAATATCTAGCTGGTCCCAGGTTACTAATGGCGCACCACCTACATATGCCCCATTAGTAACCCTGGTTACTAATGGCGCACCTCCTCTTGTGCGCCATTAGTAGTTCTGTAAAAAAATAGTAGTGGTGCACCACCAACAGATGCGCCATTAGTAACACCGGTTACTAATGGCGCACTAGCTTTGGTGCGCCATTAGTAGTTTGCAAAAAAAAACCAAAAACAAATTTATAGTAGTGGCGCACTACTAACAGACGCGCCATTAGTAAGCAGGTTACTAATGGCGCACCAGCTGCTGGTGCGCCATTAGTAGTTTTGCAAAAAAAATAAAAATAAAAAAATATAGTAGTGGCGCACCGAGAGTGTGGTGTGCCATTAGTATCCACCACACTAATGGCACACCTCACATGGTGCGCCACTACTATATAGTAGTGGCGCACTGCTTGTGTGGTGCGCCATTAGTATCTATATCATCTATAGCCCTTTTCCTAGTAGTGCACGTAAAACATGCAACAACAAATAAGAGGACGTATAACTTGTTTTTGCAGGGTCTGCTTGTGATATGATATGGCCAATTACGTGATATGATATATTTGATGTATGAGATGATCATGTTGTAATAGTTAATATCGACTTGCACGCCGATGGTATGGCAACCAGCAGGAGACATAGGGTTGTCTTCAAACTAACGTTTGTGTCTCCACATGCGTTTACTACATTGCTAGGACGTAGCTTTAGTAGTAATAGCATGATTAGCACGACAACCCCGATGGCGACACATTGATGGAGATCATGATGATGGAGATCATGGTGTGGCGCCGGTGACAAGAAGATCGTGCCGGTGCTTTGGTGATGGAGATCAAGAAGCACGTGATAATGGGCATATCATGTCACCTATGAATTGCATGTCATGTTAATCCTTTTATGCACCTTATTTTGCTTAGAACGACTGTAGCATTATGAGGTGATCTCTCACTAAAATTTCAAGACAAAATTGTGTTCTCCCTGACTGTGCACCGTTGCTACAGTTTGTTGTTTCGAGACACCACGTGATGATCAGGTGTGATAAACTCAACGTTCACATACAACGGGTGCAAAACAGTTGCACACGCGGAACACTCGGGTTAAACTTGAGGAGCCTAGCATGTGCAGAAATGGCCTCGGAACACAAGAGACCGAAACGTCGAGCATGAATCGTATGGTTGAGATCATTAGCATAGAGATTCTTACCACTAAAAATATTATCGACTCACGTGATGATCGGACTTGAGATAGTGGATTTGGATCATGCACCATTGAAATGACTAGAGAGATGTACTTTTTGAGTGGGAGTTCTTAAGTAATCTGATTAATTGAACTAATTATCATGAACATAGTCTAATGGAATTTGCGAATTACAATGTAGCTTGCGCAATAGCTGTACTGTTTTTGTATGTTCCTAGAGAAAATTTAGTTGACAGTTGATAGTAGCAACTTTGCGGACTAAGTCCGTAAAACTAAGGATTGTCCTCATTCCTGCGCAGAAGGCTTGTGTCCTTAATGCACTACTCGGTGTGCTGCACCTCGGGCATCGTCTATGGATGTTGCGAACATCTGACATACACATCTTTGATGACTAAATGATAGTTCAGTGCGCAATACTTACTGGCTTAGAAGCAAGGCGCCCAAGACGTTTTGAAAACGTCGCAGAACATAAGAGATGTTCAAAGAGATGAAATTGAGATTTCATGCTCATGCCCTTGTTGAGAGGTATAAGACCTCCGACAAGATTCCTTGCCTACAAAGTAAAAGGAGAAAAGCTCAAATCGTTGAGCATGTTCTCCGATTGTCTGAGTACAACAATCGCTTGAATCAAGTGGGAGTTAATCTTCCATATGAGATAGTGATGGTTCTCCAAAGTCACTGCCACTAAGCTGCTAGAGCTTCGTGATGAACTATAAACAAATCAAGCATAGATATGATGCTCCTTGAGTTATTCGCAATGTTTGACACTGCGAAGTAGAAATCAATAAGGAGTGTCAATTGTTGATGGTTAGTAAAACGACTAGTTTCAAGAAGGGCAAGGGCTAGAAGGGTTACTTCATGAAACGGCAAACCAGTTGCTGCTCTAATGAAGAAACCCAAAATTGAACCCAAACACGAGACTAAGTGCTTCTGTTATGAGGAAAACGATCACTGAGGCGAAGCTACCCTAGATACTTGGTAGATAAGAAGGCTGGCAAAAGTCGACAAAAGTATATTTGATATACATGATATTGATGTGTACTTTTACTAGTACTCCTAGTAGAACGAGGGTATTGGATACTGGTTCGGCTGCTAAGTGATTAGTAACTCGAAATGAAATGGTTTACTGAATTCGATTGTAGTGTTACACATGTTCATAATATTGGTGCCAAAAGATACAAAGTAATAATGATAGTACCACTTAGTCGTGGCACTGCCCCTTGAGTCATGTTGGTGTAAAATGCATGAAGAAGCTCCATGCTGATGGATCTTTGTACTCACTCATTTTTGAAACGTTTGAGACATGCAAACCATACCTGTTGGTATAAACGCATGAAGAAACTCCATGCAGATGGATCGTTTGGACTGACTTGATTTTGAATCACTTGAGACATGCAGATCATGCCACATTAAACAAGAGAGTAACTTGTTGGGAGTAATATATTTTTGATGTGTGCAGTCCAATGCGTGCTGAGACACGCAGTGGATATCATTATGTTCTTACTTCACTGACGATTTGTGTAGATACAAGAGTATTTACTTGATGAATAACAAGTCTGAAATATTGAAAAGTTCAAAGCTATTTTGGAGTAATGATCATCGTGACAAGAGGATAAATTGTCTACGATATGATCATAGAGTTGAATATCTGAGTTGCGAGTTTTGGTACACAGTTAAAACGAATGTGGAAATTGTTTCGCAATACATGCCACCTAGAACACCATAGTGTTATGGTGTGTCCGAACGTCATAGCCATGCCCTATTTAGATATGTTGCATACTATGATGTCTCTTATCATATTGCCACTATCGTTCATGGGTTATGCATTAGAGACAACCGCATTCACTTTAAATAGGGCACCACGTATTTCCGTTGAGATGACACAGTATAGACTATGGTTTGAAGAAACCTAAGTTGTCCTTTATTTAAAGTTTGGGGCTGCGATGCTTATGTGAAAAAGTTTCTGTCTGATAAGCTCAAACCCAAAGTGGATAAATGCATCTTCATATGATATCCAAAATAGTTGGATACATCTCCTATCTCAGATCTGGAAGCAAAGTGTTTGTTTCTAGAAACGGGTCCTTTCTCGAGGAAAGGTTTCTCTCGAAAGAATTGAGTGGGAGGGTGGTGGAACTTGATGAGGTTAGTGAACTATCAATTCAACCAGTGTGTAGCAGGGTGCAGGAAGATGTTCTTGTGGCGCCTACACCAATTGAAGTGGACACTGATGATGGTGATCATTGAGATTCGGATCAAGTTACTACAAACCTCGTAGGTCGACAAGGTCGCGTACTACTGCAGAGTGGTACGGTAACTCTGTCTTGGAGGTCATGTTGTTGAACAACAATGAAGCTACGAGCTATGTAGAAGCGATGGTGGGCCCGGATTCTGACAAATGGCTGGAGGCCATGAAATCCAAGAGAGGATCCATGTATGAAAACAAAGTGTAGACTTTGGAAGAACTACTTGGTGGTCGTAGGACTATTGAGTAAATGTGGATCTTTAAAAGAAAGACAATCGATGATGGTGATAAGTCACCATTAAGAAAAGCTCGACTTGTCGCAAAGATGTTTTCGACAAGGTCAAAGAGTTGACTATGATGAGATTTTCTCACTCGTAGCGATGCTGAAAGTCTGTTGGAATTATGTTAGTACTTGCTGCATTATTTATGAATTATTGCACACAGGATGTCAAAACATTGTTTCCTCGACGGTTTCCTTGAGGAAAGATTGTATGTGATACAATCAGAAGGTTTTGTCGATCCTAAGGATACTAAGAAGTATGCAAGCACCAGCGATCCTTTTATGGACTGGTGCAAGCATCTCGGAGTTGGAATATACGCTTTGATGAGATGATCAAAGCTTTGGGTTTGTAACAGGTTTATGAGAAACTTGTATTTCCAAAGAAGTGAGTGGGAGCACTATATTTTTTCTGATAAAGTATATGTGGTTGACATATTGTTGATCAGAAGTAATGTAGAATTTACGTAAAGAATAAAGATTGTTTAAAAGGGGTTTTTCAAAGGAAGACCTGGATAGAGCTACTTAAAACATTAAGCATCAAGATATATGAAGATAGATCAACATGCTGAAACAGAACTTTCAAATGAAATTCATACCTTGACAAGTTTTTGAAGGAGTTCAAAATAGATCAGCAAAGAAGGAGTTCTTGGCTGTATTGTAAGGTGTGAATATGAGTAAGACTCAAAAGCCCAACCACGGCAGAAGAAAGAGAAAGGACGAAGGTCGTCCCCTATGCCTTAGCCGTAGACTCTACAGTATGGCATGATGTGTACCGCACCTGATATGTGCCTTGGCACAAGTCTGTTAAGAGGTATAGAGAGTGATCCAGGATTGAATCACCGAACATCGGTCAAAGTTATACTTAGTAACTAATGGACTAAGGAATTTTTCTCGATTATGGAGGTGGTTAAAAAATTCATCGTAAAGGGTTACGTCGATGCAAGCTTTGACACTAATCCGAATAAACTATGAGTAGTGAAACAAATTCGTATAGTAGAGTATATATTTGAAGTATTTCCGAATAGCACGTAGTAGCAGCATCTATAAGATGACATAAAGATTTGTAAAGAACATACGGATCTGAAAGTTTCAGAACCGTTGACTAAAACCTCTCTCACGTGAAAGACGTGATCAGACCCCAGAACTATATGGGTGTTGGATTCAATGAAATCACATGGTAACGTGAACTAGATTATTGACTCTAGTGCAAGTGGGAGACTATTGGAAATATGCCCTAGAGGCAATAATAAATTAGTTATTATTATATTTCATTATTCATAATAATTGTTTATTATCCATGCTAGAATTGTATTGGTTGGAAACTCAAATACATGTGTGGATACATAGACAACACACTGTCCCTAGTCTCTAGTTGACTAGCTCGTTGATCAAAGATGGTCAAGGTTTCCTAACCATAGAAAAGTGTTGTCACTTGATAACAGGATCACTTCATTAGGAGAATCATGTGATGGACAAGACCCAAACTATGAACGTAGCATATTGATCGTGTCGTTTTATTGCTATAGTTTTCTGCGTGTCAAGTATTTGTTCCTATGACCATGAGATCATATAACTCATTGGCACCGGAGGAATACCTTGTGTGCATCAAACGTCACAATGTAACTGCTCACTATAAAGGTGTTCTACAGGTATCTCCGAAGGTGTCCGTTGAGTTAGTATGGATCAAAACTGGGATTTGTCACTCCGTGTGACGGAGAGGTATCTCGGGGCCCACTCGGTAATACAACATCACACACAAGCCTTGCAAGCAATGTGACTAAGTGTAAGTCACGGGATCTTGTATTACACAACGAGTAAACAGACTTGCCGGTAATGAGATTAAAATTGGTATGCGGATACCAACGATCGAATCTCGGGCAAGCAACATACCGAAGGACAAAGGGAAGAACATATGGGATTATATGAATCATTGACACTGAGGTTCAACCGCTAAGATCTTCGGAGAATATATAGGATCCAATATGGGCATCCAGGTCCAGCTGTTGGGTTTTGACCGAGGAGTACCTTGGGGCATGTCTATAGAGTTGTCGAACCCGCAGGGTCTGCACACTTAAGGGTCGGTGACGTTTCGGTATAGTCGAGTTATAGGTGTTGGTAGCCGAAAGTTAATCAGAGTCCCAGATGAGATCCAGGATGTCACGAGGAGCTCCGGAATGGTCCGGAGGTAAAGATTGATATATAGGAAGTCCTGTTGTGGTCACCAGAAAAGTTTCGCGCTCATCGGTAGTGTACCGGGAGTGCCGGGAGGGGTGCCGGGGACCATCGGGAGGGGTGTCACGGCTCAAGGGGTCTCATGGGCAATGGGAAGAGATAACCCAGCCCCTAGTGGGCTGGAATAAGTTCCCACTAAGGCCCATAAGGTTTGAGAAGGAAAAACACAAGGTGGAAAGAGTTTTCGAGTGGGAAGCTCGAATCCTACTCCAAGTAGGATCGGAGTAGGACTCCTCCACCTCCAATTTCGGACAAACCTTGAGGGTTTGAGGCTGCCTCCTCCCCTCCCTCCCTCCTATATATACTAGAGGTATTGAGGGTTTTTGAGACACAACTTTTCCACATGCTTCTCGACCCTATACCACGCAGTTTTTCCTCTAGATCGTATTTCTGTGGAGTTTAGGCGAAGCCCTGTCGGAGTAGATCATCACCACCACCGGCGCACCATCACGCTGCCGGAGAACTCTTCTACCTCTCCGCCCCCTCTTGCTAGATCAAGAAGGTGGAGATCGTCATCGAGCTGTACGTGTGCTGAACGCGGAGGTGCCGTCCGTTCGGCACTAGATCGGAACGGATCATGAGACGGATCGCAAGACAGTTCATGCAACGGATCACGAGACGGTTCGTCGGACGGATCGCGGGACGGTTCGTGGGATGGTTTGTGGGGCGGTTCGAGGGACGTGAAGACGTTCCACTACATCAATCGCGTTTCTTAACGCTTCCTGCTGTGCGATCTACAAGGGTACGTAGATCCAAGTATCCTCTCATAGATGGACATCACAATGATAGGTCTTCGTGCGCGTAGGAAATTTTTGATTCCCATGCAACATTCCCCAATAGTTTTCTAGGAATAGATACCTCCAACTCAAGTTTTCTTCAAGAGATTTCATCATAGCATCGACGATATAATCGGTAAAAGCCTTGTTTTGGCTAGAAGCATGTGGAGAGTTTAGCATGGATTGCATCAAGGAAATACATTAAATCAAAGAGCAACTATCATAATTGAATTCCTTGAAATCCAAAGTAGTAATTTCATCACTACTCAAAGTTTTTATATCCTCTACTCCACTTTCAGTGCTTTTAGCATCAAGATAGAAAGACTCCAAATCATTGGGGCGTTTCTCAACCAAAGTGGATTCATATCCAGCCCCATCATCATTAGGGTTGACATTAGAAAACAAGGATTCAATAGGAGTCACACCAAGCACTTTAAGATCTTCGTTATTCTCATCACGAGAACACGCCTTTTTAAGCCATTCATGTCTAACACAAATTTGGGCGGTTCTTTCTTTACTCTCATTCATGGAAACACGCATAGCTTTCAAAGTTTCATCCATATTAATCTTGGGAGGAGCACATCGCAATTTCAAAGCATCAATATCAAGAGATATTCTATCAACGGTCCTAGCCAAGTCATCAATTTTGAGCAGTTTTTCTTCTATGGACGCATTGAAAATATTTTGTGAGTTGATAAACTCTTTAATGTTACTCTAAAGATCAGAGGGTAATTTATTGTAATTTCCATGAGCATTGTTGTAGGAATTGCCAATGTTATTAGAGGGATTACTAGGAAAAGGCCTAGGAATAAAGTTACCTCTATAAGCACTGTTGTTGCCAAAATTATTCCTACCAACAAAATTAACATCCAAGCTTTCATTTCTATTCTCAATCAAGGAAGACAAAGGCATATCATTTTTATCTAGAGGAGCACCTTTACTAGCAAACAATTTCATTAACTCATCCATCTTAGCACTCAAAGAGTTAATTTCTTCTATAGCATGCACTTTTTACTAGTAGGTGACCTTTCAGTGTGCCATTGAGAATAGTTTGTCATGATATTATCTAGGAGTTTTGTGGCTTCTCCTAATGTGATTTCCATGAAAGTTCCACCGGAGGCGGAATCCAAGATATTTCTAGAAGAAAAATTCAAACTAGCATAGAAGATTTGTATTAACATCCAAAGACTCAAGCCATGAGCGAGACAATTTCTAATCATCAATTTCATTCTCTCCCAAGATTTTGCAACATGTTCATGATCTAGTTGCTTAAAATTCATGATATCATTATGGAGAGAGATAATCTTAGCCGGTGGAAAATACTTGTATATATAAGCATCTTTACACTTGTTCCAAGAATCAATACTATTTTTGGGTAAAGATGAAAACCAAGTTTTTGGTCGATCTCGTAATGAGAACGGAAAATTGCTCTTTCATAACAATATTCAGCAAGGCACCATTGATTTCATATGATTCTGCACTAGTGGCGGGAGCAATCGGAGTAATATTAAAATCATTATTATTAGTATTCCAGAAGTCGCACAATTGGTGTTTTCAATCATGGTGACTTAGCAAGCACACAAGCGAACAGAAAGCAAGCGACAGAAAAGGGCGAACGCAAAAGGCAAATATTTTTGTAAATTTTGTTTTTTTCACAAGTGGGGGAGAGGGAAATTAGAGGCAAAAGGCAAATAATGTAAACGCAAGAGATGAGTTTGCGATAGTTACTTGGATATGCTTCACTTTGAATACTCCTCCCCGGCAACGACGCCAAAAATTCCTCTTGCTACATCTTTAGCTTGCGTTCGTTTTTCCTTGAAGAGGAAAGGGTGATGCAGCAGAATAGCAGTGAGTATTTCCCTCAGTTTGAGAACCAAGGTATGAATCCGTTAGGAGTATCAAGATAAGGCACCAATGTACCTGCGCAAAAACAAACAAACTTGCACCCAATGCTATAAAGGGGTTGTCAATCCCTTCACGATTATTTACAAGGTGAGACCTGAAGGTGGAAAGTGCAACCACTATAGGAATCAACTATTTTTCCTACAGGTATAATCTTTGCCGTCAGTAAATCGTTGGTGTTGACGGCAAACGGTTACTTTGCCGTCATGGGTAGACGGCAAAAAAATACTATCGCTAAAAATAAAAAATAAAGTAGACGGCAAAAAAATATACACGGCAAAATAAAGTTTTGCCGTCAACTATTTAGCGAGATGACGGCAAAGGTAGCATTTTTGTCGTCTTCTTACGCGCGGGCTAATGGCAAAAGTCTGTGCACGTTTGCGTTTAACGGGCCTAAACGGACACATGATTTGTTGACTTTTATTTGGGTCAGCTGACGGCAACAAATAAATCTTTTTCGTCTCTTTCTCTACTCCGAAGACGGCAACGACTGAAAAAAAAACCAGCAACCCCGGGCCAGATCGAAAACTGCTCCCCGCACCTCACCTCTCGTGACCTAATCCTCTCGCGCATAGAGCTGGCTAGTTTCCCACCACCGCCGGCCTCCCTTGTCACCGCCACCGGACTCCTCGGTCGCCACCGCCGGCCTCCCTAATGGCCGCCGTCGTCGTTCTCTGCTCCCTTCCCGCCCCACCGTGAGTGAGGAGACCGGCCAATTCGCGCCTCCCCGCCGGTCGCTGCCTGGCCCTCTCCTCTCGCGAGTGAAAAAATCCCCAGCTAGAGTTCCCCACCGCTGCTCCCAGTCACCGCGAGTCTCCCAGCCGCCGCCGGTGACCTCCCCGGCTGCCGCCGCTGCCCTCACCGGTCGACATCGTCGTTGGTGTGTGCGATATGGCAGGATGGTAGGCCATCCGGCCGCTCCACCGTCGGTCGCCGGTCGGGCCTCCCTGCTGGTTGCCCCACCGCCGGTCGGGCCTCCCTGCTAGTCGCCCCACCGCTGGTCACAGGTCGCCGTGCCGCCCAAGGATCCAGGTCAGGGCTGCGTTCTCCCCATTCTCACGTTGCAGGTCGATCCTCCCATTTCCCCTTCTATTCAGTCCAGTTCTGTTGAGTTCAGGGTACGATCCCTCCCCATTCGCCTCGACGCTCAGGTGCTATTCAGGTCAATGGAAGGGAAAGCATAGGATTGGTGTTCTTCTACACCTGCATGTTGAGAGGAATGCAGTTGCAAACCATAGGAAAGAAAACCATAGGAAAGAAAACTTCTACACCTGCATGCATAGTTGGAGTCTGGGACAAAGGAAAAGTGACCATAGGAAATCAACTTATGTAGGTCCCGGTCGGTATATTTTTAAAGATCAACACTTCAGCTGCATCTTCAACACACAGGGTAATAACCAATATTCGTCACATGAAAAAATATCCCACTTCATCGGACCTTCTGTTTATTGATGTGGCTTGGACAAATCACTTCATCGGCACCATAATGTCAGCATCATTTATGTTGGTTTTCTGCCAAGTATTCTGCAATCTTTAATTGAAGGCCAACACCTGAATCAACAAATATAGATACTAAGTATACAGTCCTCTTCATATTTCCTTGTGAATGTCCTATGCTACCGAATTCATGTGATACAAATAGTTTGGCATTCGTTAATGGTGGTGCTTATTTTCTAAATGGTGGTGCTTATATTAACATTGGAAGACATGACATTCCAAATTGTGTAGTATTTCTCTAAAGTACTTACACAATTAGTATACATGATAGTTGATGATTCGGAACACTTAAAAATTTAGGTTTGAGATGGCCTGGCACTAAATTTGTTACGAAAACAACATGTGTCAACTGTTCCTTTGAACATGTGCCAGCCAAACCGCCTACAATCGGATGACCGAAGTTAGAGAGGTAGCAACAAAGTTGAGAGGGCCTGACTAAGATGTGGCATCGGTGCCCCTTGCCCAAGAGTTGGTTATGATCGCTGGAGAGGGGAATAAACATGGCAAGTAGGCTATTGCAGGAGCCATGTTCCCTAGGTCCTCCACTGGCACTCTAGCTTAGCAAAAGGCTCGGCTAGGTCTCCCAAAATCTTTTGTATGTGAACGCATGACTCCAGCAAGGGCCGAGATGGAGGTATTCTACACAAGTCCTTCTACATATGTTTTTTGTAATTATTACATAATGTTGGATTTGAAGATGTGATTGTGATGCTATATTCTGTAGTTCCTACTCGAGGAGAAGTTGATAGTGGAGAGGCGATGCGCGGCTGCGGAGAGGGCGACAGAGAGGGCAGAGGAGAGGCAACTGATTGATGAGAGGACGCAGCAGGCGGTGTGGGCACAACATACTCAAAACTTTCAGTTGTTTACGATTAGTTCCTTAATAGCCAAGCACAATTCCTTAATAGCCAACACATCTAGTCTTTTACTATCGGTGCTTAACCTTCACCGCTCTTAACATAATTCGAAGGCTTATTGTACCCAGAATGGTATGCCCGCTTATCATTTTTCTGCCCTTACTCCACGTCCTACGGTTAGTTAACTAAAATATTTGCAAGGATCATTATTGCATTTCTTAGTCCGAGTGTCATTCTAACCATGTAATACTTCATGCATCATCCATCGACCAATGGATCGAATAATGCTGGATCTTCATATGCTCATGCTCCTGGCAGTAACCTTGATGGTTCTCCGCATCTTTGAGATCTTCTATGGTTAGTGCCTCCATATATCATTTACAAGTAGAGACCACTTGAGATCTTCATGATTACAAGACCACTTGAAGCTATGTATTTGACCCATTTGAACCCATAGAATGACATAGCAGAATTGTTAATATGCTCTAATTGTTGATATCATGTCATTGTTTTTCTCATATATGATAAACATGAATATCTATCCCTAATATTAATAAAGGAGAAAGCATTAAAATACTGGTAACATGTGTAGCGAAGAATTTATATTTGAGAATGTAACATATTAACCGGCCATCAATATCTTGCATACAGATGGCGTGTGTGTAACATGCACGACATTAATAACAAAATTAGTATGTTTAATTACTATTTACTTTTCAAACCAATTATTGATGGCGTGGAGTGGTTTATTTCCACTTGCCAACATTCACGACTACCTAGTGATCCACTACCACTATGTTTGACTAAGTGACTAAGTGATATATTCATTTCGATTGCTGGGTGGACTATCTGACTTAGCACATATCCAGTCAGCTTCACGAGAGTTCAGTTCAGTTTGTAGTTTCATTTATTATTTTCATTATGTTTGAGAGGTAGTCAGGACGTAGGTTCCAAGTACATACATGGAACTGAACAATACCTATGTCTTGAGTTTTTACTGATGCATATATACCATGATCTGTATTTGGATGTATATGTGCAGGGGATTAAGTGTCATTTCGATGTACTATGTCAACCTACGTCGTTGTGTTTCCTTGTGTGAAATTATTAATTTGTCCCTAAAAATGTGAAACTGGCATCATGTTAAATTTCTACTGCTATATTACATACTATCATGTTGTCATTCTTGTATACATAAACTATGCTTTGTATAGTCTGAATTTCAATCTACTGATTTCCTAGGATCTTTAAAATTTGTAAGAAAATATCTTGAGGGCACTTCCTCTAGTATGTATGTGAGGGTTAATTCGAAAATATGGTGGAGCACATCTCTAAATTAGGAGAGAGACAACATGCATTTTTCCCGAAACTTAGAACTTGTTGCTGCTACTTTGTTTGTACATTTCTCCTTGTCATGATGGTTATATACAAAGTTGTATATGCGACACAATAGGATGTACAGTGAGTATGTTAGCACTCAAACAATACACCATCTTTATTTAGAAATCATTTATATTTATACTATGATCTTACTCTATTCCTACTTGTAATGAAACATGTCCGATCACAATGTAGTTGCGAGTTATGTTTTTTATTTGTGAGTCTCCCTGCTTGGAGAATTTCTATGTGTTCCACAAATTTTATTGTGTGCCAAGAACTAGATAACCTTAATGTATTGTGTGCCAAAATCTGACATATGTGCATGACTTCATCTTGTAGGTTGTCATACGGATGTTCTTTGGACTACGAGACATCAAGACATTTATCGTAATGCCAAATATTATGACATGGATTATATATATGATGTATGGATTATGGATGTTATATATATAATGTATGGATTATGGATCTGTTATATGATGTATGGATTAAGGATGTTATATATATGATGTATGGACTATGGATGTTATATATATGATGTATGGCTTATGGATGTTATATATATGTTGTATGGATTATGAATGTTATACATATGATGTATGGATTATGTTATATATATATATGATGTATGGATTATGTTGTATATATGCTGTATGGATTATGTTATATATATATGCTGCATGGATTATGTTATATATATATGCTGTATGGATTATGTTATATATATATATATGTGTTATATGGATTATGTTATATATATATATATGTTGTATGAATTATGTTATATATATATATATGTTGTATGGATTATGTTATATAAATTGTCTATTTATGCTCTTTGCTGTCATGTTCATGAAAGCAAACAAAATGTCATATTTTGCTCTCATGTACAGGCTAGGAAGACGGCAAACAATAGACCATATTTTGCTGTCATATACAGGCTAGGAAGACGGCAGAAAATATACCATATTTTGCTGTCATCTACAGCTTAGACAGACGGCACAAAATATGACATATTTTGTTGTCTAGTATAGGTTAGGAAGACGGCAAAAAAATGCCATATTTTGCTGTCATGTACGGGTGAGGAAGACGGCAAAAAGGGCTAACGTCGTCCGTTAGCTAGGCCGTTCCGTCTTCTGACCATTTTTTTGCCGTCTACCAAAGAAGCTGACGGCAACATAATTCCACTAACGACAAACATTTTGCCATCTGCTCTACCAGGAGCTGACGACAAAGATACGCTATGCGGGCACATGGGTTGACGACATTTTTTGCCGTCATGGGCTTACGGCAAAATTTTTGCCGTCCGTAATAACCTCTTTGCCTTCTGTATAGTCATGACGGCAAAATGCCCGATTCCTGTAGTGGACAAAGTAAAAGTGTAGATCTGAAAATATGGTGTGAAGTAGACCCGGGGGCCATAGTGTTCACTAGAGGCTTCTCTCATGATAGCAAGTATTACGGTGGGTGAACGAATTACTGTCGAGCAATTCATAGAATCGCGCAATGTCATGATGATATCTAAGGCAATGATCATACATATAGGCATCACGTCCGAGACAAGTAGACTGATACTGTCTGCATCTACTACTATTACTCCACACATCAACCGCTATCCAGCATGCATCTAGTGCATTGTGTTCATAACAAACAGAGTAACGCCTTAAGGAAGATGACATGATTTAAAGGGATAAATTAATGCAATAGATATAAACCCCATCTTTTTACCCTTGATGGCAACAACACGATGCGTGCCTCGCTACCCCTTCTGTCACTAGGTGAGGACACAGACGATATGAACCCAAAACCAAGCACTTCTCCTATTGCAAGAATTATAGATGTAGTTGGCCAAACGAAACCCACAACTCGAAGAGAATTACAAGGATACAAAATCATGCATATAAGAGATCAGAGGAGACTCAAATAATATTCATAGATAATCTGATCATAAATCCAAAATTCATCGGATCTCGACAAACACACCGCAAAAGAAGGTTACGTCGGATAGATCTCCATGAAGATTATGGAGAACTATGTATTCAAGATCCAAGAGAGAGAATAAGCCATCTAGCTACTAGCTATGGACCCGAAGGTCTGTGGAGACCTACTCACGCATCATCGGAGAGGCAATGGTGTTGACGAAGAGGCCCTCTATTTTCGAATCCCCTCCTCCGGCAGGGCACCAGAACGGTCCCCAGATGGGATCTTGCAGATACAGAAGCTTGCGGCGGCGGAAAATTATTTTCGTGGCTCTCTCTGGTGGTTTTGGATTTTTAAAGAATTTATAGGCTGAAGAAGTAGGGCAATGGAGCCACGGGGGGCCCACAAGCGTGCTAGGCGCCCACCAGGTCGCGGCTAGGGGGCTTGTGACCTCCCCCGGGGGTGCTTTGCCTTGGTTCTCAAGTCCCCTGCGTATCTTCTGTTATGGAAAGAAATCATTCCGCGGGTTTTATTCCGTTTGGACTCCGTTTAATATTCTTCTTTGAAAAAGGTCAAAAACACAGAAAAACAGAAACTGGCACTTGTCACTGAGTTAATAGGTTAGTCCCAAAAAAGATATAAAATAGCATGTTCGTGCATACAAAACATCCAAAGTTGACTAGATAATAGCTTGGAACCATCAAAAAATATAGATGCGGGGGTGTCGTAAACGGACAGCTTGTTGCCTAGGATGTCGGCAACAACCCGACCACGACCTTGAACCTCACCACTCCTGCTAGGTCCGTCGGTGGCCCACGTGAAGCCGTAAGCGGGGTTGTACTCGTGCTCCGCAACCTCCATCTGGCGCTTCGCAGCTGTGAGGGCGGAGCCCTCTACTAACAGTTGTTTGTAAGCCTCCTCCAACCCCTCTCTAGCCGACGCGGGATTGGCAGTTGGTGCGATGGGCGTTTGCAACCCCTCGAGGGTAGAGCAAAGCGGGTCAGAAGGGCCCGAACGGGTCGTAGCCGAGTTCGGCGGAACCCTAACACGACCCGAGCTGGTGCTGGATTGAGTGACCATCACCTCCGTATGACAAAGGAGACGGCGGCATCACACAGGACAGAAGACCCCCGCGAATGCTGGTGGGTCGCTGCAGTCGAGTACATAGCTGTCGTACTTGCCGAAGAGCGTGAAGAGTGAATGGACGTCGACTTCCTCGCCCAGGTGGCGGGGTCCATCATCAAGGTTTAGGTTTCCTAAGAGGACGCAGAGGTGATCGACGTCAGCAACGACGTCGTCGCAGTATGGCTTGCCGAGGGGCTCGGTGGGAGCGAGGCCGTCGGAGCGCGGCTAGCCGAGGGGCTCGATGGCGAAACTTGCGGGGCAGGTGGAGCCGACGATCAACACCATGAAGGTATCTATGGGGGCAGGCTCCACAGGCGTGCTGATCGGTCCAGAGGTGATGCCTCTGGTGGAGTTGGCGAAGGGTCACGACGGGAACGTAACTCCGACCGGTGCCGTGGACGACCCCATAATGGGCGCCAACTTTTGTTGTTTTCTCATGACAGATTCCATGGTTAGGCTTGTCGAGAGTGGTTGGGGCCGAATGGTCACCGACGGGCTTCGGGAACGGGATTGGTAACTAGCAATATAAGACGCATGATGTACCCAGGTTCGGGGCCCTTTGTGGGAGGTAACACCCCTAGTCCTGCCGGAATGCTTAATCAACCAGTGGAGCTACAAGATGCTCCTAGAGCTGTTCGACGGAGGAGGAAGAAGGGGCAGTTGGCCCGCAGTCTACCTCTCTTGTATGAGTGTGTGTGTGTGTAAGATCGACCGACCCTCTACATGAAGGCGGGTCAGGGGGTTTTATAGACGAACCCCCGGGCCTACAATATGGCTATAAAGTACAAGATGGGGGATCCGACTGCCAGCTTCTCCAGCTAGTCAGTGGGCCTGTCATTGAGCAGTCTTGTTGCTGGCGGGGCCCACTAGCTACAGGGTCCCATCAGGCTTTGGGACCCGCCGGATGGCCAATGGGATCAGTGCGTGCCCCTCACGCGAAGCACGGATGGCACTGAGGCCGTCCTCCAGCAGAATCCAGCACCGATCAACGGTACGACCGCCTCCACTGTAGCCACACCGGGCCAGGTAATGGAGTGGGTTGTGGCGGACGAGCACTGTATATGGTTGACGGGGCACAGCCAACAATGGTCAGCGGTATAGCCACCACAACTGTTGCCACACGTATCACACTCCATCGTACCCCAGCTGAAGTTCCTTCGCCTTTAAGCGAAGGCCTTCGTCGCACCAGAGGAGCTGATGCAATAGGTGCTGCCCAACTGGCTGGCAGCTAGCAATCCGGCCAAAGAGTAGACTACTGCGCCCCTAGCCGACACAGGATGCGCAAACGGCCAGGGGGAGCCGTAGCAGGCTTTCGCCCCAATCTACGCCGGAACATAGTGGAGCAGGCCAGTGAGCCTACCCCGGGGTTATCCCCCCGTCATAGGCCTTGATATCTTAAATAAGTATCTTCAAGCCTTACGTGAGACCACACTAAGCTGAGCAAATATATTGTGCAGATGCACATCTATCGGTTTCTTGAAACAAAAGAGTTTGATGTTGAGCGGCTTTAGGTTGAACTCCACATTTAAACTAGTATATGACGAACAAAAGGATGCATCTCTAGATTTCACATGCATGAGAGATGGATCTATCATGCACAACATCCAAGTCCATCTATCATGCACAACATCCACGTCCCTAGTAACTAACTTAGAACAATTCCTGACGGACTCAAATAGCATCCATTTTTTTATCAATGGATGGAGTTCACTGTCAATAAGGTAATATGCCTACCAAATAAAAACCTAACCTAAAGGCTACAACAACAAAAATAGAAACCATGCAATGATGGACCTTAGAGGCACCTAAGAAGTTTAATTGTTTCTAGCAACAAAGTCAGCACCGCTTGACCTGCAATGGATCTGAAGAGGCAAAACACTTAACTTAAGCGTACAAAACCCCTAGCTTGCTACATACAAAAACATAAGAAGATAACATGTTTTGTGTTTTTGCCTTGCAACAGTATATGATTTTTCTCCAGTAGCAACAAAGAGACCAATTTAAACGACAAGATGGGGGGTAGAAGACAACCACCACAAACAACAAGACAACTAAATCATTGGCTGGGTGGCCAGACCATCTCAGGTTAACATGCAGAGAGAGGGAATACAAGGAACGCACTAGAACCAAGAAACAGACAAGGTTGCAGCCAAACTGCTTACATCTCGCATTATCATGGTCGGGGAAGCTGAGGCAGCCGCCTGAGGAGAGGTAGTTTGCTAAGCCATAAGTAGCTGGACTTGGAGGTTACAACGCAGGCACCATCATCCCCTTTTGTCATGCAAATACACATGATTTATAGCTCACACTGGACATGTAAGAGTAGAAAAACTACCCTTACACTAAAAGCACATGACATAAATAAGATTTATTCTAAGAAAATGACAACACTTGTTCTAGAAAAATGCTACAAAAGAATAGCCTATAGTACTAAATCGCCATAGTCAGCCATGGCTAAAGTGTCGGTACAATAAATCAAGAAAAGTTTACCTTTTTTTATGGATTCGACACCTGGTCATTAATAAAAGGAGGCAAGCTTATTTACATATCATTGTGGTATGTACTATGCAAAAACAAGCCTAGGAGGAATCGAATAGCCATGTCACTACACTAGTAGATAAAATCAAGGCCAAATTATCAGTTGTGGGCTAAATCCAACCAATAAAGGGGTGACCATAGTTAGGAGTAGAGAAGCAAAGGCTAGAAATGTTAATTCGCTATAGCAGCACATCTCAAAACAAACAAACAAGCAAACAATCACTTGAAATTGATCGATCCAGAGAACATGTGATCAAAGGAGAGGAACCTCCACCTATGTGTGTTGTCGAAGTGAGGGCAGAAGAAGCTAGGAAGAACCAAACTCGTGTGTCTCGGCACCGGGGTAAGACCAATAACCAACCATGGTGTGTGCTAGTGGCTAGGGTTGACCGGTGGTGAATATGTTGGGTCTCTCAAGAGAACGTGCACCTACTAAGGGAATGAATCCGGACAAGCCAAACTAGAGCGCATCAGAGAATCGAAGGGAAGAAAAGCAAATGGAAGAACAATAGTTATGTACCTTACGGAGGTGTCACACCCTGTTTCCACTATCACTTTTTCTGTCATTCAAAAATCTGGGTTTATTTAAACTTTTTCAAAACTAATGTTGTGAGTGCCATGACTGTCATTGTATGCTTGTATGCTTGATTATGTGATATCGAAAACCACATTTCCCATGACCTAATTACTTTCAAAACCCTTTTTCTTATTTTTGCGTAATTCAAAACCCTGCTTTGGATTGCACTACAAGACCTTGACGGTAAGGAGTGCTCTTACCCAAAGTTGGTGATTTGGTTCTAAAAAAATTCTAGCTCACCAAAACCATAAAATAATTAATTTATGAATTATTTTCCTATTTTATTTGCATGTCCATTTCTGAGGCCAGAAATGGTAATCCTATATGGATAAATACTTTTCTGCCTTACAAAAAATTGGAGATACTCACAAGGACATATATTTTACATACATAAGATTTTAAACCCCTATTTCTATTATTATTATTTGAATAAAACCTTGAAAACCTTTTATGTCTCTTTTGACCTTTTGAAATATTTCCAAAGGAAATATTCTCAATAAATTCCTAGAAAATTCTAGTGGTATCCCTAAGCCATATTTGGTATCATATAAAAATTCACCTTGATCCAAGGTGGTTAAGGTCATCAAATAAGTGCAAAACCCCTTCTGTCCAAAATGAAGTTATAGAAACTCTACATAGCAAAGTATATCCAATGGAGCTGAAACTTTGTAGGAGTGCCTAATACCTCAAATGAGGACTCCATGCCAAAAATGTGATTTGTGGGAATTGATTTGCCCACACTCTCTTTGGATGGAACATATCTTGTCATTTAGGGATGTTTTCATGTTTACAAAGCTAGACGTGTCCAATGGAGCTCAAACTTGGTGAAGCCCCATGTTTTAGCCCCAAACCCAATCCTGTTAAGTTGCAATGCCGGTGGTGGGGTGCAACCACCCCAAACCACTGTCGAGCACCTTCTGACATATGCGTAAAACCCCTCCAAACCTTAGCTAAACACAACCCCTTTCTCCCAAACTCATAGATTAGGTGGCCGACATCAATGCCTAACTCCAGTCAAGTGGCCCCTCTCTGGTTCAAAGTAGATAAACCAAAATCTCCAATTTAAGCTTCAGTCCAAGGCTGACAACACATGTTTCCTTGTCTCTCTTTGTTCAGCCGAGGCTCCTATGGGACTCCAATGGCAAAGCATCTCCCAGGACACGCTAGACACGTCCAAGACACCCAGAGCGTGGCAGCATGCCATGGCATGCTAAAGCTGCGCTCTTGGGCGCTACAGATAGCAACCGAGGTGGGGGCGACTCCATCGGCCATTTCCAGCCTCCCCACGGTGTCTTTCCTCTCCCCCGACAGCCCCTCTACATCACGCAACCCTCAGGGGCCCTCCTTTCCCACGCTAAGAGCCAGTGCGACGCGTTCCCACGCGCACCAGAAGCGCCAAAGGAGCGCGGCCACGATAGCGCGCCTCTCCTCTCTCCCTCTCTCTCGCAGTGAGTCCTAGAGGTCCAAAACCACATCTTGAGACCGTGGTTTCGACCCCAGCCTCTCTCTGCACCACCATGCACGCCATGGAGGATCATCGGTGCTCTCGAGTCGGCTCACCGTCGCGGGCCTATAAATAGCCCCTCCCATCGCTCCAGAACCCCTCACTCCACCTCGCTGCGACCTCAATCACCTCCCTAGCCACCTCTTTGAGAAAGCAGAGCCCCGATACTCGAGATAAACCAAGGCCCCTCCGCCTCAGAGCTCCGGTCGATCTATGGCTACACATCGGTTCTCGCATCCCTCTGCGCACCAGAGCACTCCCCTTCACCCGAAACAAATTTGTGCCCGTAGCTGCTACCTCCACCTTCACCCGAAACCCCTCCTCCATGGCTACCTCATCCGGGTCAACCAGAGCCCCTCCACCGTCGACTAGACCACCAACAGGTAGGCCGCGACGAGCCGGACACATTCATGTCGTCCTTAGGGCCCGAGGACATTGGTAGCCACGCCGACGTGCTCCTCCTCCTCTCTGGCCAGAGGTAGGAGATGACCCCGACATGTGTGCCCCACCTCTCGGTGGCTCATCTCTCTCTCCCTCGCTGCCTGCAGCCACTGACCACAGGGGCCCGCGCGTCAAGTTCAAACCTGACGGCGCGCGCGCCTGGGCAGACTGGTTGGCTGGCTAGTGGGCCGGCCCAGTTCCAGGTCAAGCCAGGCCATGGACTGTAGCCCTTTTTATTTTATTTTAAAACTTGATTTTAAATGATTTTTGTAAAAATATTTAACGAGTGAAATAATATGATTCTTCCACTTTTTTTTTCTAAAAATGTTTAGTATTTAACAGAACCATTGGATGAATTTTTGCAAGAACTATTCTATTTTATAATAATAAAAAGGGTTAATTTGGAATAGTTTTGCTTCTGTTAAACTGATTTTAAAAATATTCTTTCATTAAAACCAGAGAGAAATATTTTTAGAATAACAATATGGATTTATCAGAACTAAACAACATTTTTAAAGTTACTTTGTGATCTATTTTGGAGTGGGGCACTTATTGCTTTTTATTTAGTACAACGATACAAAACCCGCGTGACGAAGGTGTTGGACTTGAATACACCGGATACCTAGCTGAGCAAGCCAAGCAGCCCTTTGACCATGTCTGAGCATATGTTATATTGCATGCTAGTGTAGCAAATATTTCCATTGCATATGATCATAAGTACCGGAAAATCATTGAAGTAATGTTACCAATGGCTCCTTCGTAGTACTTGCATGTTGAGCATGATCCTACCACCTATGAGGGTCACGCTATTATCATGTTGACAAGTAGAGCTAAGCATAATAGCAGGAGCATGATGTTGGTATAAATCTAAGGTTTGTAAAACCCCATGGCGTGCCACTAATGCCCGAGGGTGATGATGAGTTAGGTGGCCACTTTTGGTGAAGTGGTGCACCGGTGTATTTTGAGTGTGTATGGTTTCGGAAATGGGATTAGATTTATGATGTGTTGACCGTCCCAACCTTACATGTACGACCACATTACCCCTTTAAGGGACAGGGCTTTGTTGATTACTCTAGTCGGTGCTAGAAGAGAGCCACATTCCTAGTGGTGGGAGTGATGTGTGGTCACTCTCGTGAGGGGGTCGTGCCAGGAATGGCAACTATGTTGTTTTTACGTGTTCCAGGCACACCGTTGGTCCCCGCATGGTTGATACTGTCCAGAGTCGGTGCTCTTAATACGTACATCATGTGGGCTGGGTACCAATCGAGTGGACCTGTTTGTCTAGTATCGTTAGGGGAAAGTCATTGATCGGGTACTTACCTCGGATATGTTATATAGCGCGAGTCGTGGATGACATGGAAGCTTCCTGGATCTCGTGGGTCCAGCGTACTACCTCTGCAGAGTGTAAAACTATCTGAATAGCCGTGTCCACGGTCAAGGACAATGCGGTGTTGGTGCTTAAACTACGTCTAGTCGTTTCCGCACAAACTAAGTGTGTGTGTGTGTGTGTGTATGGCAAATTAAATGGTGTTTTATGAAACAGATGATATGACCAAGTTTTTGGTGACTTGGCATATAGGGTGAACCCAGAGTGTTCAGCCGTCGACAGATATATTGATATCTGTAACATGTTCTTCAAATCAACATTTAGCTTATGTTGTTCATATCATTTATGAAACAGGCAAGTTGTTAACCACCAAAGATGCATATTACTTGTTATCCTTTCATTTCCATTGTTCATATCATGGGTTGTTTGCGAGTACATTCAAAAGTACTCATTGGCTTGCCACTAGTTATATTATTGACCAAACATGGAAGGACCGGAGTTTCGAGAAGAGTGCATCTTCGGAAACGGCGCTACGAACTATGACGCTTCCCAATCACAATGGCTGTTGGTGTAGGCCGATGCCATGGGCACCCGCTTAGCCCTACGATTTCCGCTACTAGTTGTATCTGTTTGATTTGGCCTTATAGGCCCTACCTTGCGAACTTGACCACTCGGTCACGTGATGTAATAATTTGGTACTTGGATGTAAGACTCTCTATATTCTGTATCTGTGTGTTCGATGAGCAATGATCTCTGGGATCACTGAGCACGTTCATTCGGCGATCTCGACTTGTAAGTCGGGGTCCCCACATAGTTGGTATCAGAGCCATCCTGACTATAGGAAGCCTTAGGTAGCATGGATGATAGCCGAGACAATTAGTGCACGTAGTCTTTACACTGAGATTTTCTGCACCCACAAAAAACTTTTCTAACCCTTTCCCCTACATGGCTAGAGAGGTCGGTGTCACTATTGACCAACTCCTAGGCGACGAGGAAATGCCCACGGTGGAAGGGTATAAAATAACATGGACATTTGACACCGGGCAACCTCTCGTCAGGCCTGAGCTTGTCGAGCAGCTACCAACGCAAATGTACAGATTGCATACCTGGTACATGAGGGAAACAAAACTCGGGCGAGAGAGCCTCATGGTGAAAGTCAAGAGAGAGCATTACTTCAATGAAATGATTTGCGGATTGAAAATCCAAAAGTCTGGTAGTTATTCAATCAAGACACACTCGACAAATCTCTCCTTAGTTGCTATTGTCTGTAAGTTATTATTTTTTCTAATTTAAGTCTCTAGCTCTCATCAGCTCATTCATCTGCCTCTAACTATCCTCACTATATTCTTTTGTGTGGTGTTATGCAGAATGAAGATGTTTGAAATGAAAAGAGATGGTTTCTTTCGCATTGGCTTCTTTAACCCAAATACCATTCATGAGGAGAAGTTAATAAGAAACAAAGATAATATAAAGGACAACTTGTTCCTTTTTTCGGAGATACTAAATACCCAACCAACAATATTATTTCCTTACAACTTCACGTGACCGATACTGCCTTGTACTATAAACTTTGTTTTGCTTACTCGATGTTTAAGTGTACGTATAGTACTTAACGAGTTATGCATGCATGCCCTCTTATACAACGCAATTTCAACTTTATCCTGCTAATCATTACGGTTGACGAGGGAAAAGTTCTTGTACTGGAATCACTAAGTAAAGAACCTAAAGAGTACATGAACCTGAGGTTGATGCTCGACAGGTAATTTCAATCATTATCGCACTATGTCAGCCTCTTTAGTTCATTTCCTGATATCAAGTAATCAGTGACTCATTTATTCTTTTTCTTTGCGGGGCAGGGTTTGTACACGGTTCATCAACAAGTTTTGCGGTGAATGGAAACCAAAGTTGCAATGGTCAACATCCAAGTTAATTAAGTAGTACTAGCTACATTCGGCATCTCTTTAGTTCTAGTTTCAATACCATTATAATACTTGATTATTATCTTACTGAATTCTATTCTTGTAAAGTTCTACATGCGGTAGGAACACGGGACAAATCTATGTGCATACTATGTTCGCGAGAACATTTGCCTTATGACTGAACGGAGTTGCAAAGATGCAAGAACTCTTGGGGTACGTAAACACTATTCATAATTTTTTTGTCATGGTCTAGTATATACACACAACTAATATATTCATATTGGTCTCCCTCTTTAAAGATGCATGAGATGCAGGATAAACTCCTACCAAAGGAACGCATACGAGCACTTCAAGAGGATATTTTGGGATGTTTGCTTGAGCACGTCATAGATCCCAAAGGAGAATAACACTTCACCAATTAATGCATGCATATAGTTGATCTCCAAGTTGTAGAAGAAATTGTATATCCAAAAATATTTATATTTGTGCATATATGCATATATATATGCATGGTCCTATGAGAAATACTATGATATATATGAAGTGTCCTACAAGAAATCCTATGATATATGCATATATAACGTGTATTGTATGTAGTAGCGTAAGATATGTTTGAAATGAAAAAGAATTAAATGAAAAATGGAAAATAAACAATAAACCCCAAATCTCCAAATCTTTTAGTCCCGGTTGGTGTTATCAACCGGGACTAAAGGTCCTCGCCCCCAGCACGCGCTGCCATCCACGTGGAAGGGAATTAGTCCCGGGTCGTGGAAAACCAAGACTAAGGGGGGCCTTTAGTACCAAGTTATTAGAACTAATTGGTGAAGTGGGACTAAAGGGCCTTACCAACCGAAACTATAACCATGTTTTCTACTAGTGATACAACTGACTTCAGCCAGGTGTAAACACGCTAATCTAGGCTACACAGCTTGGATGACACGACAACCTTACAGATTTCCTACTTGTTCACGAGATCATCATGTAGTTCGGTCTTCAACAATGTGGCCCATTAGGTCGGCCCACAAACAATTGTCCAACCACCTGAGGACCCCTTAGTTTCGGACTCCCTCAGGTGTGCAACTAGAAGCTCCATATAAAGTGCTAGAGGGTTTTTCCTAGTCCACGGAGGTGACAGTTGCCTTCCAAGTTCTCAAGGTGGATCCCCAATATATCCTGAAAGACAAGTCGTCAAGAAGTTCATCCTGAATGTCAAAGCAAGTATACGAAGTCCGCGGCCAATCAATTATCCCGCATGAGTAATCAAAATAAATTTCCAAGAGTCTAAGAAGAAAATCCAAGAAGCAAATAAAAAATTGAAATCTCACGAGTTCGAGAAGCAGTCAAGAAGTCCCAAGTAGTAAGGAGGCCACTAGAAAGAAGGCGGGAGGTAGTGGTTCACCACCCCACAATAAGGCATAAACTTTGTTTGCCAAGTCGTTGTCCCAAAACCATTAACCGTGAATCTATCACACCCAAGTCTCTAGGTTCATGGGGCATGTTGAGCTGTGGTGCCCGTCAATATGAGGATGGGCTAGAGTATGAATTTTTGTTGCCTCTCAGAAACATCCCGAAACACAGTGTCTTCATACATGTACGCAGAAGCTTATTTAAGTTGTTGAGTTGCAATCGTCAAGGTCTATTGATGGTTCCCGATGATGAGCCCTTCGATTAACCACTACGTCAACCTACACCATGGGACTTTGGGTGCGGCGAAACCCATGTATTCATGATACCGCCGCCGACGTCATGACAACCAATAGTCCACACCAATATGTGTTATGGGGGCTCAAAGGAGACATTTGCGCACTTGTGAGTGTGGCATTGATGTCACTGTGGTACCCCATCTCCAATAGCAATGAAGTGTGGGGCAACATCAACCCCTCAATCATTCTTAAGTCCGATGGCGTCCCGACGTAGGACCACAATTGATAGCTGGACGTAGTTTAAGCAGGATTACCCAACTATCCTTGACCGTGGACATGGCTATTCGAATAGTTTTACACTCTGCAGAGGTAGTATGTTGGACCCACGAGATCCGGGAAACTTCCGTGTCATCCACGACTCGCGGTATATAGCATACCCGAGGTGAGTACCCGATCAATGCCTTTCCCCTGACGATACTAGACAAAGAGGTCCACTCGACTGCTACCCAGCCCAGATGTTGTACGTATTACGAGCACTGACTCTGGACAGTTCCAACCATGCGGGGACCAACGGTGTGACTGGAACTCATAAAAATGGCATAGTCGGCCTACCTGGCACGACCCCATCACGAGAGTGACCACACATCACTCCCGCCACTAGTAATGTTGCTCTTTGCTAGCAACGACCAGAGTAATTAACATAGCCCCGTCCCATAAGGGGTAACGTGGTCATACTTGTAAGGTTGGTACGGTCGACACATCATAAATCTAATCCCATTTCCGAAACAATACTCACTCAAAGTACCCGGTGCACCACTTCACCAAAAGTGGCCACCTAACTCATCATCACCCTCGGGCATTAGTGGCACCCGACAGGGTTTTCATAAACTCTTTAATTTATGTCATCAACATGCTCATGATAATACTACATCTAACTTTACTTGTCAACATGACATTAGCATGACCCTCAAGGGGTAGGATCAAGCTCAATGCATGTGCTCCGGGGGAGCCATCGGTAAAATCATATCAAATGATTGCCGGCACTTATGATCATATGCAATGGAAATACTTGTTATCTTAACATGCAAAGTAACATATGCTCAGTCATGGGCAAAGGGTTGCTTGCCTTGGTCAGCTAGGTATCCGGGGTCTTCGAGGTCTTCCGCTCCGATTCCCTCGTCACATGGACTTTCTATCATCGATAAAACAATAAATAAGAAATAGCTCATATAGAAACAGATCACAAAGTCATTTGAAAAAATGTTATTTATTACTGATAAATCTAAGTTGTCATTTTGAAAAATGTTTGCCTCGAATTCTCTTGACGGAACGTTTTTAGAATTAACAAAACAAAAGCAAAACTATTCCAATTTAGTCCTTTTTATTATTGTAAAACAGAATAGTTGTAGAAAAAATCATCCAATCATATTATTAAATACTACATATTTTTAGAACAATAATAGTTGAAAAATTATATTTTTACACTCGTCCTGGAGCTGGGCTGGCCCCAGGCCAGCCGACAGCCTGCCCAGGTGCTCGCACCGTCAGGTTTGAACCTAACGTGCGGGGCCCTGTGGTCAGTGGCTGTGGACAGCGCGGGGGAGGAGACTGGGCCACCGACATGTGAGGCACACCTATCGGGGTCGTCTCCTACATCTGGCCAGAGAGGAAGAGGAGCACGCCGGCGAGGCTGCCGACGGTCTCAGGCCCCAACAAGGACTGTAATGGGTTCGCCATGACGTCGCCTACCTACTGGTGGTCGGAACAACATCAGAGAGGTAGGAGTTCACCAGGGACGAGGAGGCCGTGGCGGAGGAGTTTTGGGAGGTGGTCGAGGAGGTGGCTAGAGACACATAAATGCTCGGGCGAGTTGGGGGAACGCTTCCTCGGGTTGAGGGGGTCAGTTTGGTGGGTCAAGGGGCGCAGGAGCCGTCATGTAGCCAAAGATCGACCGGAGCTCCAAGGCGGAGGGCCTCAATCCATCTCGAGCACCGGGGCTGTGCTAGTTTGCTAGGGTGGCTAGGGAGGTGCTAGTGGTCGTGGTGAAGCTATCTGAGGGGTGCGGGAGTGAGGGGGGATATTTATAGGCCCGCGATGGTGAGCCAATTCGGGAGCGCTGGTGACTCACCATGGCGCGCATGGGGGTACAGAGAGGGGCTGGGGTTGAAACCACGGTCTCAGGACATGGTTTTGGACTGCCACAACCATCTGCTTCAGAGGGAGAGAGGGAGGAGTCAAGCATCCGTGGCCGCGCAACCTTGGCTGGTTCTGGTGCGTGCGGGCACGCGTCGCATGAGCTCTAATGCGGGGGAGGAGTGGCCCTGAGGATAGCTCGACGGAGAGGGGTTGTCGGGGAAGAGGTTGGGCACGTTGTGGGAGGCTGGAACTGGCCGAGAGCGTCGCCCCCACCTTGGTGGCCTCCTGTAGCGCGCCCAAAGTGCAGTTTTGACATGCCACAGCATGCTGGTGCGCTCTGAGGCACTTGGGATGTCTCTAGCATGTCCTGGCACTGGCTGGGAGTTTGGCTAGCCATTTGGGTCTCGTGGGAGCTTCCGCTGGTCAATGGAGACAAGAAATGCTAGTGCTGTCAGCCTTGAGGTGAGGCCTAAATTGGAGTTTTTGGCCTTTCCACTTTGAACCACTGAGGGGCTAGTTGACTAGGTTAGATATGGATACTGGCCACCTAATCAATGAGTATGGAGCAAAGGGGTTGGGTTTAGCTGTGGCTAAGGTGGTTTTTCCCTATTTGTCAGAAGGTGCTCGACAGTGGTTTGAGGGGGTTGGACCTCACCACTGGTGCTGCAACTTAACAGGTTTGGGTTTGCTGCTAAAACACGGGGTTTCACCAATTTTGAGCTCCATTGGACAAGTTTAGCTTTCCAAACTTGAAAACAATTCAATTTGACCAGATATGTCCCTTCCAAAGAGAGTGTGAGCAAACTAAGTCCCACAAATCCCATTTTTGGTGTGGAACCCTCATTTGAGGTATTAGGCACTGCTGCAAAGTTTCAACATCATTGGATAAACAAGGGGTTTCGGGGTTATCTGGACCAAGGTGAAACTTTATGTGGACAGCAAATATGGCTTAGGGATACTACTGGAATTTTCTAGGATTTTATTGAGAATATTTCCTTTGGAAATATTTCAAAAGTTCAAAATAGATAGAAATGGCTTCCAGGGTTTTATTCAAATAATTATAATATATATGGAAATATATGTCCATGTGATCATCTCCAAATTTAATAAGATTTTTCTAGGGCAGAAAAATATTATTCCAAGTATGAATACCAATTCTGGCCTCACAAATGTACATGCAATTTAATTAGGAAAATAATTCTAAAAATAATTATTTTTTGGTTTTAAGGCAGTAAAATGAAGTTAAAATCAGATCACCAACTTTGGGTAGAAACACTTCTTGCCATCAAAGGCATGTAGTGCAACACAAAGTAGGGTTTTACCTTAACGAGAAACATGTAAAGGTTTTTGGAAATAAATCAATATTCTGAAATGGGGTTTTTCATCACATGGGGTTTTTCATCACACGATAAAACACAAGCATACAATGACAATCATGGCCCTGACATCATTAGTTTTGAAAAAGTTTTAACAAGATCAGATTTTTGCATTACACAGAAGTGGTAGTAAAAACAGGGTGTGACAGACCTATCCCCCTTACAAGAATCTCGCCCCCGAGATTCCTAAGCTAGGTGCTAAAAATGTCCGGAAACTCAGATCGGAGATAGTCTTCACGCTCCCATGTTGCTTCGGCTTCGGTGTGGTTGCTCCACTGAACCTTGAAATACTTGATGGTGCTGCTTCTGGTGCAATGCTCAACTTCATCCAAAATGCGGACCGACTTCTCGTGGTAGGTGAGATCAGGGTGAAGGTCAATGGCCTGGTGTTCAATGTCCTTCTAAAGATCGGGACGATTTGGCGCTTGAAGACACTTCCGAAGTTGTGACACGTGGAAGATGTTGTGCACACCCAAAAGTTCCGGAGGTAGCTCCAACTGATAAGCAACTTCTCCACGCCTTGCCGTGATCTTAAAAGGTCCAATGAACCTTGGAGCGAGTTTCCCTTTAATGTGGGAACACTTGTTCCCTTGAGAGGCGTGACACGGAGGTACACCAGGTCTCCGGGAATGAACTCCACATCCCTGCGGCGAGAATCCACATAACTCTTTTGTCGTGAATTGGTTGCTTTTAGATTCTCTCAGACCAGTTGCACCTTCTCTTCTGCCTTATGCAAAACTTCCGGCCCGAAAATCAGTCCTCCTCCGGTTTCGGACCAATTGAGCGGTGTGCGGCACTTTCGTCTGTACAACACTTCGAACGGGGCCATTTGGAGACTGGACTGGTAGCTGTTGTTGTATGAAAACTCAGCGAACGACAGACAGTCTTCCCATTTGGCTTCATGCGCCAAGACTCATGCGCGGAGCATACCTTCGAGTATCTGATTCACTCTTTCCGTTTGTCCACCCGTTTGTGGGTGGAAAGCGGTGCTCAAAGAGAGCTTGGTTCTGAGGGCTTCTTGGAACTTTTTCAAAAATCTTGAGGTGAACTGCGTGCCTCGGTCAGATACAATCTCCTTGGGAACTCCATGAAGGCTTACAATACACTCAATATAGAGACCAACCAACTTGTTCCCATCATATGTGGTGTTGACAGGAATGAAATGGGCCACTTTGGTCAAATGGTCGACAATAACCCATATAGAGTCATGGCCTCTGCTAGACCTTGGTAAGCCGGTAACAAAGTCCATGCCTATATTGTCCCACTTCCATTCTGGCACTTCGAGAGGTTGTAGCAGTCCTGCAGGTCGCTGATGCTCATCCTTGACTTGTTGGCACACGTCGCACTTGGAAACATAGGATGCTATTTCCCTCTTCATGCCATGCCACCAGAATCTTTCTCGGAGATCTTGATACATCTTGGTGCCACCAGGGTGAATAGAGTAGGGTGTATCATGTGCTTCCTGTAGGGTCAAATCCTTGAGTTTAGCCTTGTTGGGTACACATAAACGTTGCCCAAACCACACTACTCCTTGTTCATCCACCGAGAATCCTGGGGCCTTGCCTTCTTGAATCTTCTTCCTGATGCCTTCAATGCTCTTATGACCCTTCTGGGCCTCCTTGATGTCATCCACCAGCGCTGGTTTGACTTCGAGGTTATCTAGGAATCTTGATTCTACTAATTCCAACCCGAAGTTCTCCAATTCTTCATATAAGGCGGGTTGCCTTTCCTTTAGCATGATGTTCAAGGTGTTGGTCTTCCGGCTTAAGGCATTGGCGACTACATTGGCCTTATCGGGGTGATATGGAATGCTGAGGTCATAGTCTTTGATTAACTCCAACCATCTTCGTTGCCTCATATTCAATTCCCTTTGAGTGAAGATATACTTCAGACTTGTGTGGTCAGTGTATATTTCACATCGCTTCCCCAGAAGGTAATGTCGCCATGTTTTCAGGGTATGCACTACAACTGCCAACTCGAGATCATGGGTGGCATAGTTCTCCTCATGCGGACGCAGTTGTCGTGACAGATACAACACGACTCTGCCATCCTGTATTAGAACCCCACCGAGTCCGGTCCTCGAGGCATCACAATATATCACAAACTCCTTGTTGATATCTAGAGTGGCCAATACCGGGGCGGTGGTTAATCTCTTCTTCAATTCTTGGAAGCTGGCTTCACACTCTAGCGTCCATTCGAACGTCTTGAATTTCATCAAGAGCTGAGTCATGGGTCGAGCAATGCGGGCGAATCCTTCTACGAACTTGCGGTAATATCCCACAAGTCCGAGGAAGCTCCTGACTTCCTTCACATCAATTGGCGATTCACAGTTGGTTACCGTAGTAATCTTGGAGGGATCAACTGCCAATTCACTTGATGTCATGGTATGACCCAAGAATCCAACTTCGTTCAACCAAAATTGGCATTTGCTGAACTTGGCATAAAGTTGGTGCTCTCGAAGCTTCACCAATATTAACCTTAAGTGTTTCTCATGCTCTTCTTCGGACTTGGAAAAGATTAATTTATAATCAATGAATACGACGAAAAACTTGTCCACATATTCCATGAAGACCTTATTCATGAGGTACACGAAGTAAGTTGGGGCATTAGTCAACCCAAAACACATGACAGTGCATTCATACAGACCGTTCCGGGTCATGAACGCAGTCTTGGGTATGTCCTCAGGTCGGATCTTCAGTTGGTAATATCCAGATCGGAGGTCGATCTTGGAGAAGACCTTAGCTCCATTTAGCTGATTGAATAAGTATTCAATGTTGGGGAGTGGGAACTTGTTCTTAATTGTGACCTCATTGAGAGAACGGTAATCGACGCAGAGTCGGATAGTCCCATCCTTCTTGGACACGAAAAGAACAGGTGATCCCCAAGGTCACGCACTTGGACGAATAAATCCTTTCCTGAGTTGCTCATCCAGTTGCTTCTTCAACTCCGCTAGCTCTTCGGATCCCATCCTGTAAGGCTTCTTATAGAGAGGCCTTGATCCGGGCATGAGTTCATTGATGAAGTCGATGTCTCGGTCAGGGGGCATCCCTGGTAGCTCATCAGGAAAGATGTCCGATTATTCACACACTATTGGCACTCGATCGAGTTCTTCCTCTGAGAGGATATTAACCCGTGGTACTTGAGCGAGTACTGGCTCAGATACATACCTGACTTTGACACCTTGGTCACTTGTCATGGTAATGGCCCAGTTAGCATAGTCCAAGATACTATGATGCTTTACCAACCAATCCATGCCGAGAATTACTTCTAGGCCTTGCGACTTAAGCACGATGAGATCAGCTGAGAAGCTCGTCCCATTGATAGCAATCCCGACCTTCCTCCACCCTAGATTGGTCCTCAAAACTGCTCTGGGGGTTTGAATTGCCATATGCCCATGAAGAAAGGTAGGTTCTAAACCACATTTTTCCGCAAACTTTTGCGTAACAAAAGAATGCAAAGCACCACAATCAAACAATACTGTTGCTGGGGTAGAGTTGACGAGGAACGTACCCAGAATGCAGTCCGGGTCTTCTTGTGCCTCTTCTGCGGAAATATGATTAATCCACCCCTTGATGTGATACTGCTGATTGCGAGGAGCCTGATTCCTGTCTGGTGCTCCTTGGCCTGGATTTTGCGCATTGGGGCCCTGAGCATCGGGTTTCTTGTTGGGGCACTGCCTGGAATAGTGCCATGTTTGTCCACATCCAAAACAGGTAACTTGCACTGGAAGATTGGTCTTGATTCTACCGTTGTTCGACGGATTGCTTGCTCGCTTGGTGTTGACTTGCTGCTGAGGCTGGTAGTTATGGCGAAATGTTGGATACTTGTACTGCTGCTGATAGTTGGGTCTTGCTGGAGCTGGCTGCCATGGTCGTGGCTTCGTGTTACTTGGTCCTCCACTGCCCATTAGCTTGTGTTTACGGGTGTCGTCCATGGCACGACGCTTGTCTTCCAACATAAGGGCCTGATTAACCAGATTGCTGAAGGTCCGACGTTCGCAAACAACCAGCTGATAGTGGAGTGTTGTTTTAGTCGTTCCATAAAGCGTTCCACTTTGGCGGCTTCAATGTTGACGTCCTCAGGCGCGAATCTTTACAGGAGGTTGAACTTCTGCAAATATTCCTTGACGGATCCACTGCCTTGCCTTAAGGCTCGAAATTCCCGCTTCTTAATGGTCATCATTCCGGGAGGAATGTGAGCAGCGCGGAATCCATCTTTGAACACAGCCCAAGTGATGACTTGCCCTGCTCGCGTGATCTGAAATCCATCCCACCAAGCTCTGGCTATGCCTCCGAGACAGTGAGAAGCATAGAGAACTTTCTCACGATCATCAGTGCACTTGACCAGCGAGAGGAGGTCTTCGATAGTACAGATCAAGTCATCGGCATCCAATGGTTCAGTCGTCTCCGTGAATATGGGTGGCGTAGTTCGCATGAACTCACAGGGAGTTGAGCGACCATTGCCATTCCCGTTCTGCGGTGGGTTGTTCACCAAGGTTTGAGCCAGCTGCTGAATAGCGGCGTTGTTTGCTTGGCGCTCCTCTCGAAGAGCTTGAAGGGACTGATCCATGGTCAAGCTTTTAGGAGGAGGAGGCGGCGGCGGAACATCGTCTTGCTGCTCGTGGTTATCTCCATCTTGAGCTTCCCTTACGGTTCCCTGCTGCTGACCTGAAGAGGCAGAGCCGGGGTTGCCGAAGGTGCTGTTGCGAGTTGCATTCACCATCCTGTCTTGGGAGTAGAGAGGTCAATTTGCCGAACTGGCTGAAATCATAAGGGATGATGCTCTAGTAAAGATGGGGTCTGGTGTTGTGCTAGTGTAAAACATTTAAGCCAATGATTTTTAAAAGAGCTACTACATTATATTAGAAACAAGCGATGTAGTCGCTCACAAGCTGCCTAAGCCAGAATGCGACTTGCATCCAACAGGCTTACACAATACTCATAGTTCATACAAACCGATAAAATAACTCATATGCTCGGGGGTACATCCTAATTGCCTATGCTGCTAAAGCTAAGCGGCCGACTGCGCGGTCTCATAAGCGGGTTTTGCGCGATCTTCGTCTTCATCTTCATCTTCATCTTCATTTTCATGAGTGATTCCCTTCTTTGAAGGAGTAGGAGAAGGAAGCGCACCATCACGGCGTCTCTTGGTTGGCGAGGTAGCGAAGAGTTCGGTGTACTCTTCCACAGTCAAGTGATGACTCTATAGAGGAGTGGCCTGAAGCGGTGGTATTACTCCTCGGAAAGCAAAACTGGTGGTCCTTTGGGTGCTCCTTCCTTCTTCACCTTGCGATTCTTCATCTTCTCCGTGCGAAGCATATCCTTGACTTGGTGCCGCTCTTGGCGGATCCTAGTTGACTCCTTGGTCAAAAGGTGTGTCAAAGTGTCGGAGGAGAGACTAAAGTAGGTCTGAAACCTCAGTGGCATCCCGTCCTTGGAAGATGGGTTGAGTGTCCAACTCCCGTCTATCCCATCCTTAAAAAAAGTTAGGTGACGAGTAGTTGGCTCCTCAGCTATCTCGGGAAGGATGTCGCGGAGTCGCACGAGCCCCTCTCGTGCTGCGGTCTCCACTGCCAACATTAGATCTTCCATCTGTGGACCTTCAAAGAACCAACTAGTCGGGGAGTCATTAGCCTTCACTATCACGTCCACGTGATATTCCTTAGTGTCGGTGTTGACCCAGTGCTCGTGGTAGAGGAAGATGGGCGTGCGGCGTGATTGACACTTCTCGAGGCTATCACTCAAAAGCAGAGGAAAGCCTGTCTCCAGAAGCATCTCAGGTACGGCGGCCATCTACAAGATGTAGAGGACAGAGTTAGAAAGTTTTTAGTGGGTGCAGAATCTCACGTTAAGGTCTATGTGCACTAGTCGTCTCGGCTTTCGTCCATGCTACCTAATGCTCCCTATAGTCAGGATGGCTCTGATACCAGCTCTGTGGGGACCCCGACTTACGGGTCGAGATCGCCGTGCTCAGTTATCCCAAAGATCAATGCTCATCGAAGAGAGATACCAAAGTAAAGTGTCTTCCATCCAAGTACCGATTATTACAACACATGACCGAATGGTCAAGTTCACAAGGCAGGGCCAAAGTCCAAATCATTGTGATACAACTAGTATCAGAAATCATAGGGGCTAAGCGGGTGCCCATGCCATCAAGCCTACACCGACAGGCATTCTGATTCGGAAACATCCTAGTTCGCAGGGGCGTCTCCGAAGACGTACTCTGCTCCAAACTCTGGTCCCTCCATATCTGGAGAATAACATAACCAGTGGCAAGCCAATGAGTACTTTGGATTTACTCGCAAACAGCCCATGTTATGAACAATGAAAGTGAAGGATAACAATATCATGCATCTTTGGTGGATTTCATCGGGGTGGAATGATCATGAATATGCATCAAGTTAAAGAATTACTTTTGAAGAATAGGTTGCAAATATCAATATATTAGTCGAGGGACGAGCCATCCGTGCTCACCCTATATGCCAAGTCACCAAACTTGGTCATATCATTACTTTCATAACAACACGTTTTTAACACAACACACACACTTGGTTTATGCGGAAACAACTGGACGTAGTTTAAGCAGGATTACCCAACTGTCCTTGACCGTGGACACGGCTATTTGAATAGTTTTACACTCTGCAGAGGTAGTACGCTGGACCCACGAGATCCGGGAAACTTCCGTGTCATCCACGACTCGCGGTATATAACATACCTGACGTAAGTACCCGATCAATGCCTTTCCCCTGACGATATTAGACAAAGAGGTCCACTCGATTGTTACCCAGCCCACATGTTGTCTGTCTTACGAGCACCGACTCTGGACAGTACGAACCATGTGGGGACCAACTGTGTGACTAGAACTCATAAAAATGGCATAGTCGTCCTACCTAGCATGACCCCATCACGATAGTCACCACACATCACTCCCGCCACTAGTAATGTGTCTCTTTGCTAGCAATGACTAGAGTAATTAACATAGCCCCGTCCCATAAGGGGTAACATGGTCGTACTGGTAAGGTTGGGACGGTCGACACATCATAAATCTAATCCCATTTCCGAAACCATACTCACTCAAAGTACCCGGTGCACCAGTTCACCAAAAGTGGACACCTAACTCATCATCACCCTCGGTCATTAGTGGCACCCGACGGGGTTTTCATAAACTCTTTTGTTTATGTCATCAACATGCTCATGATAATACTACTTCTAACTTTACTTGTCAATATGATATTAGCATGACCCTCAAGGGGTAGGATCAAGCTCAATGCATGTGCTCCGGGGGAGCCATCGTTAAAATCATATCAAATGATTACCGGCACTTATGATCATATTCAACGGAAATACTTGCTATCTAAACATGCAAAGTAACATATGCTCAGTCATGGTCAAAGGGTTGCTTGCCTTGGTCAGCTAGGTATCCGCGGTCTTCGAGGTCTTCCGCTCCGATTCCCTAGTCACACGGATTTTCTATCGTCGATAAAACAATAAATAAGAAATAGCTCACACAGAAACATATCAAAAAGTCATTTTAAAAAATGTTCTTTATTACTGATAAATCTAAGCTGTCATTTTGAAAAATATTTGCCTCAAATTCTTTTGAAGGAACATTTTTAAAATTAACCAAACAGAATCAAAACTATTCCAATTTATTCCTTTTTATTATTGTAAAACAGAATAGTTGTAGGAAAATTCATGCAATCATATTATTAAATACTACATATTTTTAGAAGAATAACAGTGGAAAATTATATTTTTACACTGTCTAAATGTTTTTATAAAAATCTTTGAAATCAGATTTTTTTTAAATAAAGAAAAATGGGCCAAGCCCCTGGCCTGGCTCGGCCTGGTGTTGGGCTGGCCCAAGGCCAGCCGACAGCGTGCCCAGGCGCACGCGCCATTAGGTTTGAACCTAACGTGCAGGGCCTTGCGGTTAGTGGTTGTGGACAGCGCTGGGGAGGAGGCTGGGCCACCGACAGGTGGGGCACACCTGTCGGGGTCGTCTCCTACCTCTGGCAGAGAGGAGGAGGAGCATGTCGGCGAGGCCGCAGATGCTCTCAGGCCCCAACAAGGACTGGAATGGGTTCGCCATGACGTCGCCTACCTACTGGTGGTCGGAACAACGTCGGAGAGGCAGGGGTTCACCGGCACCGAGGAGGCCGTGAAGGAGGAGTTTCCGGAGGTGGTCGAGGAGGTGTCTAGAAACACGGAAATGGTCGGGCGAGTTGGGGGAAAGCTTCCCGGGGTTGAGGGGATCAGTTTGCTGGGTCGAGGGGCGCAGGAGTCGTCATGTAGCTCGAGATCAATCGGAGCTCCGAGGCGGAGGGGCTTCGGTCGATCTCGAGCACCGGGGCTCTACTCGTTGCTGGGGTGTCTACGGAGGTGCTATTGGTCGTGGTGAGGCTATCTGAGGGGTGCAGGAGCGAGGGGGAGGGCTAATTATAGGCCCGCGAAGGTGAGCTGATTCGGGAGCGTCGGTGACTCACCGTGGTGTGCATGGGGGTGCAGAGAGGGGCTGGGGTTGAAACCACGGTCTCAGGACATGGTTTTGGACTTCCAGAACCATCTACTGCAGAGGGAGAGAGGGAGGAGTCGAGCATCCGTGGCCACGCAACCTTGGCCGGTTATGGTGCCGCGGGCACGCGTATCACGAGCTCTAATGCGGGGGAGGAGGGGCCTTGAGGGTTGCTTGATGCAGAGGGGTTGTCTGGGAAGAGGTTGGACACCTCGGGGAAGGCTGGAACTGGCCGAGAGCGTCGCCCCCACCTTGGTGGCTGACTGTAGCGCGCTCAGAGCACTGTTTTGGCATGCCACGGCATGCTGGTGCGCTCTGAGGCACTTTGGACGTGTCTAGCATGTCCTGGCACTAGTTGGGAGTGTGGCTAGCCGTTTGGGTCTCGTCGGAGCTTTGGCTTGTCAAAGGAGACAAGAAATGCTAGTGCAGTCAGCCTTGAGGTGAAGCCTAAATTGGAGTTTTTGGCCTTTCCACTTTGAACCAGTGAGGGGCTAGTTGACTGGGTTAGATATGGATACTGGCCACCTAATATTTGAGTTTGGAGCAAAGGGGTTGGGTTTAGCTGTGGCTAAGGTGACTTTTCCCTATCTGTCAGAGGGTGCTCGACAGTGGTTTGAGGGGGTTGCAGCCCACCACTGGTGCTGCAACTTAACAAGTTTGGGTTTGGTGCTAAAACATGGGGTTTCACCAAGTTTGAGCTCCATTGGACAAGTTTAGCTTTGTAAACTTGAAAACAGTTCAATTTTACTAGATATGTCCCTTCCAAAGACAGTGTGGGCAAACTAAATCCCACAAATCCCATTTTTTGTGTGGAACCCTCATTTGAGGTGTTAGGCACTCCTGCAAAGTTTCAGCTTCATTGGATCAACTTTGCAATGTGGAGTTGCTCTAACTTCAATCTGGACAAAAGGGGTTTTGGGGTTATTTGGGGTCCTTAGTCACCTTGGACCAAGGGGAAACTTTATGTGGACACCAAATATGGCTTAGGGATACTACTGGAATTTTCTAGGAGTTTATTGAGAATATTTCCTTTGGAAATAATTCAAAAGGTCAAAACAGACAGAAATGGCTTCCAGGTTTTTATTCAAGTAATTATAATATAAAATAGGGTTTAAAATCTTATGTATGGAAAATATATGTCCTTCTGATCATCTGCAAATTTAATCAGATTTTTCTAAGGCAGAAAAGTATTTTTCCATGTAGGAATACCAATTCTGGCCTCAGAAATGGACATGCAATTTAATTAGGAAACTAATTATAAAAATAATTATTTTGTAGTTTTAAGGCACTAAAATGAAGTTAAAATCAGATCACCAACTTTGGGTAGAAACACTTCTTACCATCAAGGGCATGTAGTGCAACTCAAAGTAGGGTTTTACCTTAATCAGAAACATGTAAAGGTTTTTGGAAATAAATCAGTATTGTGAAATGGGGATTTTCATCACATGATCAAACACACAAGCATACAATTACAATCATGGCACTCACATCATTAGTTTTGAAAAAGTTTTAACAAGCTCAGATTTTGCATTACAAAGAAGTGGTAGTAAAAATAGGGTGTGACACAAGGCGAGGAAAACATTCAAGCTTTCAATTATTACAAACCGTGACCAAGTTCATAAAAACGCAAATAAGTTCAATGCCTCCGCGAGGCATGATGTGCATTGCAGGAAAGTAACAGGGACAAGAAAACAGGAGGAGCCGCCGTCGGTCGCCCCCTCCACGGGGGGCTAGTTGTCGACGTCAGAGGCATCGTCTTCCCCATCGTCGGCTCCAACGACACATGGAGACGAAGGAGCTGCGACGCGAGCGAACCTCCTCACCAACGCCTCCACAGGGCCCTTCACCGCCTCCGCACGATCACGAAGCTTAGATCGAATTCGGCGTCGCGAAGATGAAGGTGGCTGAAGACGCGAGTCGCAGCCACGAAGAAGAGGTCGCGGCACTCGATGTCCAAGATCATGTCCACCTGCACGACGGCAATCTCCAGCGCCGTTACGAGCCCCTTCACGAGCGTGGCAAAGACATCCTCTGGGGGTGGCCAGAGGTTCATCGAACTCGTCCCGGCAGAGGGAGCGGAGCGCCGTGCGAAGCCTGAGCTCAACGTCAGGGAAGGAGGCCAGCTCGGCGGTTTTCCCCTCCTCAGCCGCGGCGAGAGCTTTCTCGTGGGCGTCAAGGAGGCCCTTCCTCGAGGCGGCCTCGTTCTCCTGCTCTTCCAAGCGCGCCTACTTCATGCTCAGGCTGCTCTCCTCCTGGGACATCTCTTCCTCCCGGGCGGCGAGCATGGTCTTGCGGGATTAAGCTCCTCCCCCTACAGGCGACGCTGCTCGGCCAGCTTGGTTAGTCCTCCTTCAAGGAGTTGAGGTGGGTTTCCAACTCTTCACAGCGTTCGACAGCCGCCTTAGCCTCCTTCAGTGCTTTCTCATGCAAGGCACTGGTGGCCTCGGCCTCCCTCTCGGCCTTCCCCATCTCGTCGGCGATATTGCTCAAGGCGGTGAATGTCGCGTTCAAGATACCTTGGGTGAACACCGAGGTCTTCTGGACCTCCTCCTGAAGAGCCTCCAGCGCACGCGCGGGTGGTGTCGCCAGAGGGGCAGTGCCGTGAAGAACACGTGGGCCCCGAAGAATGCTCAGCGATCGCGAGCAATGACGCTTGAGGAGCTTGAGGGCCCTCGTCGGCCTGCCCCCCATGCAACGGTGTCCCCACGGTCACTTCTGCATGCTTTGGGGGCTCGGGGGGCTCGACAACCAAGGCCAGGGAGACGGCCCCACGAGCATCCCCTTCCCCACCTGCAGATGGTAGTGCGCCAATGAGAGTAGGTGGGGCGTTGGGAGTCGCCTTCGGCTTGACGACCGTCTTGTTCCTCTTCGCCACCGGTGAGACAACATCCATGGACGACAAGTAAAGGGGGGATCAGCCAAGCGCGGAAAATAGATGTGCAGGGCGTGCCCAGGCAAGTAGCTTACACTTCAACATCGCACCATATCTTCTTCCTCTTTGCATTCGCAACAGCACAGGTGACAGGCCCCCCACGGAGGGAGGCGAGCTCGGCGGCATGGTACCCCCCCCCTCGCCGACAGAGGTGGGGTGCACCGAGAATGGCTCAGCCCTGAGCTTCCGGGAAGCAAGCACGCACGCGGACCGCATTGCAAGCAGGGTCGATGCGGGCCCCCTGCAGGCACTGGCCATGTGCGAGGAGGCCCCCACTCGTTGAAGACAGGCATCGCAGCGACCAGGTCAGCCCGGTCGTCACGATGGTATAATGGACCTAGGGCCTCGGGAAGGTCGCCAGGGTCGCCGCCCAGCAAGATCGCCATGACCCTGCTCAGGTCCTGTATGGGGAGGTTCTGGGTCCGGAGCCGGAGCTCGTCGTCGCCAGCCCGATACGCCCACAGGGGCTTGGAGTGTGCGTGGAGAGGCGCCAGGCGTTGCACCAGGAACTGCTTCACTATCATTTCTCCGGTCAGCCTCTTGGCGCTGATGTTGCGGGAAAAGCGCTCCAGCACGGGCACAACCCGAGGGCCGGAGAGCTTCGCCGAGCTCCACGCGGAGGTCTTCTCCAGCAACTCCTTCGGCTCCTCCAACCGAGGGGTGGCATCGTTAAGGCACATAAGGACCTAGTGGTGCGTGAAGTTATCCACCTTCTTCCCGACCTTCAAGAGCACGTTGCCACTCTAGGCTTCCATGAAGGAGACACACGCCAACAAATGAGCGCCGTCGTGCAGGCGCAAGATGCAGAAGTGGCGGAGGAGGGCAACCGAAGGCTGCACACCCACGAAAGCCTCACAGTTGAAAGCAAAGACATACAGAAGCAAGATGGAGTTGGGCTGGAGATGAAGGGCTTGGATCCCATAGTGGTCCAAGACAACGGTTTAGAACTGGGAGAAAAGCGGCACCAGCCCAGCATAAATACCGTGAAGGAAGAAGGGGTATATCGCCCGGGACGCGGGTCGCTCCTCTATGGCGCCAGGCCATATCACGGTTCGCCCATGCTCGTTGGACTCGGTCGTGGTCCATGGAAGCACGAGGACGAGATTTATGTCCTGTGAGAGGGTGCAGTCCAGGAGCAGAGAAGTCACGGCCGGACCATGCCCCTTTGGTTTTTTGCTTGCTGCCGGGCGCCATTGTTGAACTGGCAAGGAACTATGCGGCGCTGGATGTGGGAGGTGCCAGTTGGAGTCAGAGACCAAAGAGGAAGGGCGAGTACGGAAGAAGGAAAGCAATGAGGCACCGAAGGTACAAGCAAGGCACCTAATAAGGGGGCAGAGACAGAGAACACGGAGGACCCGACACCAGCCGCGTGACATGTGCCGGCCTAGCCTAGAGGCATTTCAGGGCCCAGGGCGCCTCATGCTGCCCCCCTAGGCTCCGCCCCGAAGCCAACCCGAGCACTCCGCGGGCCCAGGGGTTACTGTCGGCGTTATGGGAATGGGGGTACCCAGACGTGCATGCGTGTTGCCCAAGGCGGGCCCACCTCATCGGAATAAACCAACAGGCTCGGCACCATTCAGGGTATGGCCCTCGTGAGGGGCCAAACCTGACGAGGAGGAGCAGCGTCAAGAACCGCAAGGGCCTCCTCAGGACCCCTACGGAGTGGCGGATATTCCGAGGCAAGGTCGGGCCTCAGGAGTCAAGGGTGACGCCACGAAAGGACAGGCAATCAGCAGAAGGGGAAGGAGGCGGAAGCGTACAAGGGTTCCAAAGGCATCTTCCAAAGGTTTCCCTTATGGTGCAACGAAGCCGTTGCCGCATGCCAGTAGGGCAAACGTCATCCTCGGGACAGTCCCTGCAGCGCGGACAGTTACTTTGCAGGCGATGACCACCTTTGGGAAGGGGAGCATGTTCCCGTGTTCCCCTTCAAAATTGGCGACTGTGGGATCCCTTCCCGTCGAAGCTACGAGAGCAGAGGACCCGGGCCTCCGCTATAAATTGAGAGGGTAGAACACTTCGTAGGGGAGAATTCATTCGAACCGTAGGGCAATACACCTAGCCACTTGGCCTCCGGAGGATCGAGAGCACTGTACCAATTCATCCACCACCTCCACGAGAGGCAATCCACCAAAAGCAGGAGTGGGGTTTTACGCTTCGCAGGTGATCGAAACTGGGTAAACTGTTGTGTTATGTGCTACCGTAAGCTATTGTGTTCTATGCAACCGTCGCCATCAAGTGAGTCCCTCGTTGTTTCCATCGAGTAGTGGGTTAGGCGAGGCTAAGCAGGGAGAGATCTTCATCCACGCCCCAATGTTCTAATCCTTATGGTATTGCGGAGCCCGAAATCTGACAGGTGCATACCACATGAAGTCAGCGAGCAGGGCACTGCGGAGTGGACCGCGCATCGGGCACTACATCCCGAGGTGACAACGCGCGGGCTGGGGTGACGGGGGGAAGACCTCGGGGCGGCGAGCAGGTCGGTGCGACGGCAGAAAGACCTCGGGTGGCAGCGAGAACCGCGTGTCGGAGCACTACATCCCGGAGGGGCATTGTAGCGGTGGCTTGTGTGTCGTGGGGAGCGTGCCTCACGCCACTACGACCCAAAGGGAAGACATAGTGGCAACATGCGATTTGGTTAAGTCGTGGTGAGAACTAGGGGGCGGTGGCACAGCGGCCTAAAGAAAAACAATTCTTCAATGTTTTGGATGAATTGTTTGAAATTGATGATTTTTGATTAGGATTAGGAAACATTTGAAGATTTAGATCAAATTTGAAACAAAATCCCTTCGGTAACACCTCTAAGAGGAAATAAGTTAATTATACGATACATTTTGCTTATGCCCATAAAAAACGTTTCGGGTATAGGCATGCACTCTTATAGTGCCTCGTAACAGAGATTAAAGAAGCATATTGTTGGGTGCTGAAAATAACCCAATAGGTCGGAGTTGCGGTAATATAAAAATCAAAACACTTGAAGCATATAGCTATAAACTATCATATTGTTTCGTGGAGAGAAGGTTCACTAACATGAGACAGTGTTGTAAGTTCATTTCGCTCATTGAACTTCAGCCACAAGTTACGCCACAAAGCATAAGAGACCTATTGATCTGAAAGTGATGCAAATTTTTCAAGCTACTCGTAATAGAGAGGAATCCTCCCCCCGTACATACGTATTATGATCATTCCCCTATAGCCCAGCCTATGCCATGCTATTCAAAAACATATATTACTACTATATATTTTGTTGGTCTCTTTATTGTCCCATTGAATTGTGCATGTATAATCCAAGTCATGCCGTTTTGCAACACATGCATGCAAGATACAATCGAACAATCACTACTTGTATTCAGATGATTTTCAAAAGGAAAATACTGATGGTCGTCCATGATGTATGGCCGTGTCATAAATAGATCATTACTCCCTCCGTTCCTAAATACAAGACCTTTTAGAGATTTCACTATAGACTAGATACGGAGCAAAATGAATGAATCTATATTTTAAAATATGACTACATAGTGGAACCTCTAAAAGGTCTTATATTTAGGGACAGAGGGAGTAGAATTTTAGCCGGAATGACCCGGTGTATGCATTCCTCGTAACATTTACTTGCACCATGGAAAATAAATCTTTCTAGCCAGTCACTTTTCACCAATATGTGCTTGTGTAAAAACAAGGAGGAATGGCTACCGTGTACCCAGATCAACATGCATGACTTACAACATGACATGCATATGCCCCTACCTTTTCATCAGGTTTGTAAGAAAAAAAAGGGAAAAAAGAACAATGCCAATTTTATAAAACTGTGGGGAGTTCCTAAGAAGTGCATTAAAAAAGAAGGACTTAGCTATATTGCTAGAGCTAGTGGTTTGGCGATGCCTTTCTAGATGGATAATGTCGCTGAAAAAATACAATTTTTACTTTTGCAATTTAAAAAATTCAAGGTTCTTGGAAACTATCTTAGTAATTACTTACTTATTAAGCACCAAGATTGAGATTAGGTGACCCGTATACATGGTGTCCGGGGCATCGACGATGCAAAAGTAGATGCTGAGGATGTGGCTGATGTCTTGTTGGCACCATCGTGACTTGGACTTGGATTTATGACTTATCTACACTAGCGATATCGGCATGGCCATGGCCTCACCAAGCCCAAGGAGACGGTGGCCAAGGAAACCGTAGGTTCCGAGTGTAGGTGTCAGGCCTTATTCTTCCATGCAAACTCCTTCTCACCTAGACCAGAAGGTGAAGTACAGTGTTTTACCTTATGTACTCCAAGGATGGTAAAGCAACGTTAACACCTGACAACGGTCGTACGTTTACATGATACATTGTGTGAAGGACGGACGAGGAGCCCTAAGGAGTCCTACACCTTAATTAGGAGCCTTGTCTTGTACTAGAGAGATGAGAGGATAGGGATGGATGACATAAAAATGTTGCTAATACATGATTTTCTTGAAGAGGAACAAACAAATAATCAACAAAGTTGTATCGATAATTTCACAATCACAAGACTAAGTGCGATTGCCTCAGTGGCCGTGGGAAATTATAGATGGCCAATTTTTTTTAATTTTTTGCCCATCGTTATTTCGGATGGTTGGCTTTTCCGACATATATTTCCTAGGAAAAAGGTCTAATTTATGTGGTTTCCTGGTGTTTTCCATTTCTTCTTTTAGAATGCGCAAAACACTTACATGATTTTTCAAGAAAACATGTGAATTTCAAGGTTAGTCTTTTACATATATATGAACATTTTCTAAAAAATGCACAAGCACTTACATGGATGTTTCTCTAGAATATGCATGCCTTATTGGTCTTGAATGTAGACGGATTGTTTTACACATCCTAAAGATCCCAATCCTTATTGCATGAAGATAAAATAGGAGAATATGCACTATGGGCATTAAAAAGGAACATTTCCATACAAAGAAACTTCATTATTACATAACCAAATCAAATGAAAATAATTATACATAAGTAAAGTCGACAAGAGAAACTGAGTCGCTGGAAGAAGCATGTCATCATAATACAAAAGATATTACTTTAACAAAGAAACAAAAAATGGGATGCAACCACGACAATTTAAATAAACAAAACATTTTTAGACACCATAACAACAGCGACACCTATAGACGGAAGGGTGCACACTCACGGTGTCCCAGCTTTCTCGTTGAGGGCATTGGCACGTTCTAAGTACGTTTGAGCTTCATTCTTGAGGAGGACAGCCTTTTCGGGCGGGGCAGCAGCGGCCTCCTTTAGTTTATCGGCAGCCCACTTAACATATCCTATGGCTCCGGATTGATAGTTGCAAAAATGAATGCACTTTGGGCTGCAAACCTCTAGTTCTCCCTTGCAGCGCTTGATACATTTGTCCCAACAGAACTCTTCAGCAGTTGCCACTGGTGTTGATACCGCCGCTACCATCACGACCAGGAGGAGAACGACACCAATTGTGTTCCTAGTATTCACCGCCATTTTGGACCTTGAGATTACTTCCTCAGGGTATGACGGGTTTAGAAGGAGGTTGTTGATGAGGAGATGATCGTTTATGGATGCTGTGCTAGCCATTGTCCCGTTAAATAGCATTCCTAGGAGAAGAAAGTGTGGCCATGAGAGATACATGGACAACCACACCTTGTAAGTGACATGCATGTCGATCTGTGTGCGCGGTACCCATTACCCCTTATTTTTACCCAAACACATATGGGTGCTAACTGATTGGCTAGAAAGTTTTATTTTCGATGGTACACGTAATTGTTATGAGGAATGCATAAACTAGGTCATACACAATAAATTTCTACTGATCTAGTTCTGACATAGCAATGCATCATGGAGGACCGCCATTAATTTTCTGTTGAAAACCATTCGAATATAAGTAGTGATTGTTCGATGGTACCATGCATGCATGCATGTGTTACAAAACAACAGGACCTGGGTTATGCATGCATAATCGCATCGAACTATAAAAGGATCAGAAATTACCTGTTAGTATTCTATGTGTTTGAATAACATGACATGGGCTGGGCTATAGGGGAATGATCGTAATATGTATGTACGAGAGGATGATTCCTCTCTAATATGAGTAGCTTAGAAAAAATTGTTTCCCTCTCAGCTCAATTGGTCTCGTCTCTCATGGCGTAACTTGTGGCTGATGTATAGTAAGCCAAATGAATTCTCAGAATCTTATGATGTGAGTGAACTTTCTCGACGCAAAAGAATATTATATTATATAACTGTAAGCTTCAAGTGTTCCAGGTTTTCTTAGTGCCGCAACTCCTTCCTATTTGGTTATTTTCACCAACCAACAAATTGTTTCTTGTATCTCTATTATGCTGCTAGCGGTATAAGAGTGCATGCCTATACCTGACAATTTGTTTGGAGGGCATAAGAAAAATGTATCATATGATTTACTTTTTTCCTCTTAATTAGAGGGTTTACAAAATGGATTTTTTAATTCATTTTAAATTTTCGAACGAGATTATGTTTTCTAGTGCTCAGCGAAAACAATCATTTTGAATAATTCGTCCGAAATTTTGAAAATTTGTTTTCCCTGAGTGGCTCGCTCCTCAATCAGGGGAACAGTGATTTGATTAATACTGGTACCTATTTAGAAAGAACAACATTGAAATTTGAAAGGACAAAAGATGTAATAGTGCAAATCTCACACATTTGGTGCGGATTCAGCAAGAAGGAGAAGGTGGCTCACCTCGCTCAAGTCATTGGAATAATGAAGGATTGTAAGAATGTTGTTTTATCAAATTAATATATGAGGATTTTAAAAAAATGGAATAAAGGAACTTCAGATCCTTCCCCAACAAGGTGTTCAGTCCTATGGTTGAGGGTGGGTTTTCAAATGAAATTGCTAGTTATCGACTAGAGGGGGGTTGAAAATAGGCAATTTCTATGAAGTGCTTGGAAAGACTGAATGTATTCAAAGTATGCAGAAGCGAAATAGGATCAAGTAGAGATAACAGTCAAGGATCTAAGATGTTAAGCATAGTCATCGTACGCACTAAGATAAATCATAGATAAATTCAGACAATATGATGATAAACGACAGGTATGAATGTCTTTCATGGTATGTGTTCACACAGTTAGGTAAAAGAGTGAAAGATATAACCGTTAACTTGATAAAGACACAAGATTTGTTGGATGAGTTCTAGTTGTTGTGACAACTGTACGTATGGTTGGGGAGGCTGAGAAATATCTCCGAAGACCTCGTATTCACCTTGTTCCCCTTGAGACCAGGTCACTTAGACCACGTCCAATCACTCAAGTAAGTCTTCAGCGGAGACTTCTGAAATCCGTAAAAATTTGGTCACCCGAGAATCCACAATGAGTCTTGGATGCTCTAGACCCAGATGCCTAACCGTCTGAAATATCACAGTCTTCAAGTGTAATACGTCTTCAGTTCATTCAAAACAGAACAACTTCAGTGATGCTCAAACACACTGGCACTACTTGTTTGGGTTTATCCTCGCAGGATCGTTTTCTGTCAGTGCCTTCGAGGTGGGTTGCTCCAAAACGACAACAGACGTATCAAACTCTGAGCAGCCACCAACTTGTGGTGAAGGGGATGGGCTATTTATAGCCAACACGCAACCCAACCTGATAGGACCGAAATTGTTTAGAGTAGGAAACAAGAGACAGGACAAAAGATGTAAAATGAATCATTGTTCTCATTGATGATGGATTACACATATATATAGCCCCCGAAGAGGTGCGTCCAAAGGGACATGAGGCAACCACCCCGATTACAAAAAGTAGGGATCAGTAGGATTAATTAAATTCTAACACTCCCCCTAATCCATGCTTTTAGTGTAAGCCTTATCATCTTGAAAACACCTGCAAAACCCTATGGGAAAATAAGGATATATGTGTTTGATATGTTGCTAAAACTTATGTAAAGCCACAGGGAAAATAACGAGAAAATGATGCAACATATAATGGTTATCGTCTCTTTTAACTCAATACAAGGAGACTCATAGAGTTTAGAGTACAATAAATACATCGTACATACTTCCTTAACATCCCCGGGGAATACAAAAAGTAGGACATATGATCTCATGTTGATATTACCTCATTAAAAACCTTTATGATAACCTCTATAGCAAAATCATGAAGGAAAAAAGAGTATAATATGATGCATAGAACATGAATAATTGAGGAAGATACTTCCCCTGTTTCTTCCAAATTTCAAAGCCGTCACGTACCAATTCCAATAACATATTTATGGAATGTAAAAGTTGATAGAGACTTCGTGAGAAATCGGTCACATGATTTGATTGGCAAGATATGCATATAGCGATGTTGCTTATTTGTATAACCTATTTGCATCCGGGAAACACAAGAAAAATTATCGTCTAGATAATGGTTGGTGGATGTAGCCACGAGGTCTGTTTGAAGACTCTTCATGGGAGGGCTACTACACCTAGTAGGAACACTAAACTTGTCTATGATCTGACATAGCAGGGATCTGATCAATGTATCCAATGGTATTATTGTTCAGACTTCTTTGAAACTTGAAAAACCAGGACAATATGTTTGATGCCTTTGGAGATACGGATAGATATTCTTGAGTCACAACCAATTGTGTTTTGTGGATCCAATGGCATTATGGAACGTTGAGTCCCAATATCTCATTTCCATCGTCTCTTGGCCTAAATAGATCTTTCTCTACATCTAGAGAATGAACTACCATGAGAGCTATGGATGGGTAATATTTGTCCACAGTGAATTTATCCGATATATTTTGGATATAGACAACACAATATAACATAATGTATGAATTAAGGTGCTCAAGTTGTAATAACCAGCGGTATTTAGATTTACCCAAGTCCTTCATTTTAAACTTTGACATTTAGATGATTAAATGTGTCGTCATTGTAGACTCACAAACATGGATAATCGTCATTGTAGGAGTAATCATTACGCATAAGGAACTCACTACGTCGGTTGTACCATATGTACCGACAACAATAAGTCGTATGGTGACTTACTGATTTTTACATAATGTATGTTTCATTTTGCATTTCGATTGAGAAGTGAGATTCCATCGGGAATCAATCATATATGTCTGAATCTAGTGATCCACATTTATATCTGATCACTACATCTATCAACTGAAGAGATAGATGATTTTGTACTGCCAATGATATAAGTTATCAGAAAGATATTCCACAACTAGAGAATAGTTGGGTATCTGCGTGAACCCTTGTGCGACAATACTTGCTCTTTGTTTCACCACCAGATTATTCTCAATTCGACTTCCAGAAGAAAATTGGTGTAGGTATTGCTTATGAATACCTTTCCATTACTGAGCAAGATCATTTCTAGCTAGATTATACCCTTTGCTTGAGTTCATTCCGAGTGTTGTTCAATCTTTGCCATGGCCAAGGTCTTTGGACCTCAATCATATGAAAGGTTTTGCAATCTAGTTGAGAAATGTATGTCGACAATTGTAGACTTCTGATTACGTAATTCTTTAGAATCTATATATCAATATATAGTTGATGGAAATTGTTGGGAATATTCCCTAGAGGTAATAATAAATTAGTTATTATTATATTTCCTTATTCATGATAATCGTTTATTATCCATGCTAGAATTGTATTGATTGGAAACTCAAATACATGTGTGGATACATAGACAATTCTCTGTCCCAAGTGAGCCTCTAGTTGACTAGCTCGTTGATAAAAGATAGTCAAGGTTTCCTGGCCATAGACAAGTGCTGTCACTTGATAATGAGATCACATCATTAGGATAATGATGTGATGGACGAGACCCTGACCATGAACGTAGCGTATGATCGTGTCAGTTTATTGCTAGTATTTTCTGCATGTCAGTGTATCTTTTCCTATGACCATGAGATCATGCAAATCTAGGAGACCAGAGGAATACCATGTGTGTATCAAACGTCGCAACGTAACTGGGTGACTATAAAGGTGCTCTACAGGTATCTTCAAAGGTGTCTGTTGGGTTGGCATGGATCAAGACTGGGCTTTGTTACTCCATGTGACGGAGAGGTGTCTCGGGGCCCACTCGGTAATACAACATCACAATAAGCCTTGCAAGCAATGTGAATAAAGAGTTAGTCACATGATCTTGTATTACAAAACGGGTAAAGAGACTTGTCGGTAACGAGATTGAAATAGCTATAGAGATACCGATGATCAAATCTCGGGTAAGTAACATATCGAAGGACAAAGGGAATGGTATACGAGATTATATGAATCCTTGGCATAGAGGTTCAGAAGATAAGATCTTCGTAGAATATGTAGGATCCAATATGTACATCCATGTCCCACTATTGGATATTGACCGGGGAGTTTCTCAGGTCATGTCTGCATAGTTCTCGAACCCGCATGGTCTGCACACTTAAGGTTCGGTGATGTTTCGGTATGGTTGAGTTATAGGTGCTGGTGACCAAAGTTTTGCCCAGATTCCCAAATGAGATCCCAGACGTCATGAGGGTTTCCGGAATGGTCCAGAAATGAAGATTGATATATAGGAAGTTCGTATTTGGATTCGGGAAGGATTTCGGGCATTGCCGGTAGTGTACCAGGAGTGAGGAATGGGTACTTGGGGTCCACCAGGTAAGCCCACCACTCCCCAAGAGCGCCACGTGGACTTGATGGTGGCGCAATAGCTCTTAGTGGGCTGTCTAGTCAACCAAAGTAAGCCCATGTGGAAAAAGGTGGAAAATCCAAAAGAGGTGGACAATTTGCGAAGGAGTCCTAATCCAAGTAGGATTGGAGGCGGACTCCTCCCTCCTTTGGTCGGCCGACGCCAAGGGGTTTCCCTTGGTGGGAAAGACTGCCTCCTCCGTCCTCCTATATATACTAGTGGTTTGAGGGTTTTTGACACATAATTTCTGCCACGTGCTACCCTCTCCTCTAGTTTGTAGTTCTTCCTCTAGATCTGATTTTTGCGGTGCTTAGGCGAAGCCTTGCATGAATAGATCACCACCATCACCGATGCGCCGTTACGCTACTGGGGAACTCATCTACTTCCTCGTCTCTCTTGCTGGATCGAGAAGGCGGGGTCGTCATTGAGCTGTACGTGTGCTGAATGCGGAGGTGTCGTCCGTTCGGCACTAGATCGAGGTGGATCGTGATGGGATTGTGGGATGGATCGTGATAAGATCGCGGGACAGGCTGGGATTTCAATCGCGAAGGTGTTCCACTACATCAACCGCATTATATATGCTTTGGCTTAGCGATCTACAAGGGTATGTAGATTCACTCTCCCCTCTCGTAGATGATCGTCACCATTGATAGGTATTGCGTGTGTGTAGGAAATTTTATGTTTCCCATGCGACGTTCCCGAACAGTGGTATGAGAGCTAGGTTGATGTGTAGATGATATCTCGAGTAGAACACAAAAGAGTTTTTGGGCGTTGACGTTCGATTTGCTGCCCTCCTTAGTCTTTTCTTGGTTCGGTGGTATTGTTGGACTGAAGCGGCCCAGAACAACCTTACTCGTACGCATACGAGAGACTAGTTTCATCGATTGACATGCAACTTGTTGCATAAAGATGACTGGCGGGTGTTTGTTTCTTCAACTTTAGTTTAATTGGATTTGACCGAGGCGGTACTTGGAGAAGGTTAAATAGCTATACACATATCACCATTGTGGCTTTGTGTGGGGACCCCGACTAGCAAGTCGAGTTTGCCGTGCATAGTGACCCCAAGGATCAATGTTCACTGAACACAGATACTGAATAATAGAGTCTTACATCCAAGTACCGAAATTATTACATCAAACGACCAGAAGGTCGGGTTCAAGAGCGAGGTCTAAAGCCAAATTAAACAGATACATCGAGTAGCGAAAACTCGTAAGGGCTAAGCGGTGCCCATGCCATCAAGCCTACACCGACAAGCATTCTGACTTGGAAGCGTCCTAGATTGCACGTTCGTCTCCGACGGCGTACTCGTCACCAAACTCCGGTCCTTCCATGTCTGGTCAATAAAATAACCAGTGGCAAGCCAATGAGTACTTTGAATGTACTCGCAAACAGCCCATGATGTGAACATTTATAGTGAAGAATAACAGTAACATGTATCTTTGGTGGAATGCAATTTGGTGGAATGACCAAGTATATGCAACAAGTTAAAGAACTACTCTTGAAGAACAGGTTACAGATATCAACATATCTGCTAAGGGTTGAACCATCCGGGTTCACCCTATATGCCAAGTCATCGGACTTGTCATAACCTCAATGTCTTAATGAGGGCTAAACCATCCAGGTTTACCCTATATGCCAAGTCATCGAACTTGGTCATATTATTACTCGCATAACAACACCTTTTTAACACCACACACACACTCTTGGTTTATGCGGAAACGTTGGACGTAGTTTAAGCAGCGCCACCCACCTGTCCTTGACCGTGGACACGGCTATTCGAATTGTTTGACACTCTGCAGAGGTAGTACGCTAGACCCATGAGAAACGGGAAACTTCCGAGTCATCCACGATTCGCGGTATATCACCAATACCCGAGGTAAGTACCCGATCATCATCTTTCACCTAACGATACTAGACAAAGAGGTCTCCTCAATTGGTACCCAGCCCACATGTTGTACGTCTTACGAGCACCGACTCTGGACTGTATCAACCATGCAGGGACCAACAGTGTGCCTGGAACTCATAATAATGGCATAGTCGTCCTACCTGGCACGACCCCATCACGAGAGTGACACCGATCACTCCCGCCACTAGTAATGTCGCTCTTTGCTAGTACCGAATGGAGTAATCAACAAAGCCCCGTCCCATAAAGGGGTAACATGGTCGTACTGGTAAGGTTGGGACGGTCGACACATCATAAATCTAATCCCATTTCCGAAACCATACTCACAAAAAACATCGGTGCATCACTTCAGCAAAAGTGATCACCAACTCATAATCACCCTCGGGCATTAGTGGCACCCGACGGGGTTTTCATAAACTCTTTATTTAACTCATCATCATGCTCATGATAAAATGCTTTGACTTTACTTGTCAACATCGTATTAACATGACCCTCAAGGATCAAGCTCAGTGCAATGAACCTATAACTTTACTAGCCAACATGACAGTAGCATGATCCTCATAGATGGTAGGATCAAGCTCATCATGCTTGTGCTCCGAGGATTCATATGAATAACATCACTACCATGCAGGGGCTTTGAAGAAGCCTCCGATGCCATCACCACAATGATAAACCGGCATCGTGATCACATGCAACGGGAGAATACCAACTATACTAGCATGCAACAATGTTTGTGCTCAAGTCATGGTCAAAGGGCTGCTTGCATTGGTCAGCTAGGTATCCGGGGTGTTCGAGGTCTTCCGCTCCGGATCCTCCGTCACTCGGTAACTCTACCGTCAAAAAAGGAATAAATAAATAATAGCTCACACCAAAACAGATCACAAGGTGCTTTTAAAAATGTTGCAAAGCTTGAATAAATTTAGTTTATTATTTTGGAAAATGTTTCCTATAGTTTTTATTAGCTAACCATATTTATTTAAAAGCAAACAGGAGCAAACGAATGCTTTTTATATCATTTTATTATACCAAAACAGTTTCTGTATTTGATAAATGTCAAACACTACAGAATCAATTACTATACATTTTTAGAAAATTGTTGGTGGAAGAATCATATTTTTCTACTGGCTAAATATTTTTATAAAAATCATTTAAGTTGCAGGTTAAAAATAAAAGGAAAAGGCCACGGGGGGAGACCCAGCCGGCCCGGCCACGAGACCGGCCACCAGGCGCACGCGGGCCAGGTTCAAACCTGACATGCGGGCCCCTGGGGTCAGTGTCAGCGGCTGCGCGCTGGCTGCCCCAGGACACCGACAGGTGGGCTCCACCTGTCTGGTCCTTCTCCTACCTCTAGCCAGAGAGGTGGAGACGGACGCCGGCGAGGCTACCATTGTCCTCAGGCCAATCTAGGAGCGGGAATGGGTCCCTCGTTCCACCGCCTACCTGCTCGTGGTCGGGACGTCACCGGAGGTGGTCTGTGTCGCCGGCGACGAGGTGACCGTGGCGGAAGGGTTTCGGGTTGGCGTCGAGCTAATGGCTAGGGGCACGGATTCACTCGCGGAAGTTGGGGGAAATGGTCCTGGCATCAAGGGGAGTGCAATGGGAGGTCGGGCAGCGTAGGAGCCGACGTGTAGCCGGAGATCGACCGGAGCTCCGAGGCGGAGAGGCCTCGGTCGATCTCGAGCAACGGGGCTCTACGAGCTCGATTGGGCGGCTAGGGGGAGTCTAGTGGTTGTGCTGAAGCTGCCTGGGGGGTGCTGGGGTGCCGTGGGGACCTATTTATAGGCCAACGACGCTGAGCCGACTCGGGCGCGCCGGTGACTCACCGTGGTGCGCGTGCGTGCACAGTGAGGTGTTGGCCGCGAAACCACGGGTTCGGGACGTGGTTTAGGACCTCCTGGTGCATCGTCTACAGAGGGAAAGCGAGTGGGGTCGAGCCGCAGCGACCGTGCATGCTTAGCCGCGTCGGGCGCGTGAGGGCACGCGTCGCCTGAGCTCTTACGCGAGGGGAGGGGGTCCCTGGTGTTAGCTTTGCGCTGAATGGCTGTCGGGGGAGCGTTTGGACATTACTGGGGAGGTTGGGACGGGCCGGGGCAACGTCCCCTTGCTGGAGGCTCTCTGTAGCACGCCCAGAGCGTAGTTTTGGCATGCCACGGCATGCTGGCGCGCTCTGGGGCACTTAGGACGTGTCCTCCATGTCCTGAGTGTTGCTGGGAGTGTGCCTAGCCGTTGTGTGTTAGTGGTAGCACGAGCTGGTCAAAGGAGGCAAGAAACACTAGTGTTGTCAGTACTGGCCTGCGGCTCAAATTGAAGATCTTGTCACTTGTGCTTGGAGTTGGGGAGGGGCTGGTTTCCTGGGTGCTCAGGGTGTTCTGGGGCTCTAACTCACCAAGTTTGGGGCTTTGACATTGGGTAGAACATTCGCTAGGAGGGTTTTTACCTTCTTGTCAGTAGGTGTTCGACATTGATTTGGGGTGCTTCCACTCCACCACTGGAACTGAAACTTAACAGGTTTGGTCTTGTGGTAAAAACATGGGGTTTCACCAAATTTGAGCTCCATTGAACAAGTTTAGCTTTGTAAACTTGAAAATGCCTCAAAATGACCAGTAGTGTCCTTTACAAAGGAAGTGTGGCCAAGCAGAGTCTCACGAATCCCACCTTTGGTGTGGAGAACTCATTTCGGGTGTCAAACACCTGTGCAAAGTTTCAGCTCCATTGGAGAAACTTTGCAATTTAGAGTTGTTCCAACTCTTCTCTGGACAGAGAGGGTTTTGGGCTCATTAGGTGCACTTCCCCACCTTGGATCAAGGTGAGATTTTATGTGAGCACCTAATATGGCTTGGGAGGGCTCCTGTAATTTTATGGGAATTTATTGAGATCATTTCCTTTGGAAACATCTCAAAAAGCTAAAACAGAAAGGAATTGTTTTCAGGGTTTTACTCAAATAATATTAATATAAAATAGGTTTGAAAATCTTATATATGGAAAATATATGTCCTTCTGAGCTTCCATGAATTTACTCAGAATTTTCTAAGGCAGGAAAGCAATTTTCCTTGTGGGAATATCATTCCTGGCCTTAGAAACAGACATAAATATAAAATAGGAAAATAATATTTTAAATCACCAATTAATGTTTTTAATGAATGAAAATAATATTTGGATCAGATCACCAACTTTGGTTGGAAGTGCCACTTGGCTTCATGAGCTAGTAGTGTATCCCAACATGATGAAGGTGATCTTGATATAAAGGAAAAAGGGTTTTTTTGAATAGAGGAAAATAATAAGTTTTTCATGGGTTTGAGTCATCAAACAAGCAAGCATTCACTCATACAAGGGCTTACATTGCACTCACAACATTATTTGAAAAAGTTTTAACAAGCTCTCATTTTTGCAACATAAAATACTTGTGGTGAAAAACAGGGTGTGACACTTTGCGTAAGTAAGATGGGATCATACTAGATACCCACAGCAACCATGTAAAACATGCAACAAGAAATTAGAGGACGTCTAACTTGTTTTTGCAGGGTATGCATGTGATGTGATATGGCCAAAGACATGATATGATATATTGGATGTATGAGATGATCATGTTGTAATAGTTAAATATCGACTTGCACGTCGATTCTATGGGAACTGGCAAGATGCATAGGGTTGTCTTTAAACTAACGTTTGTGCTTGTAGATGCTTTTACTATATCGCTAGGTTGTAACTTTAGTAGTAATAGCATAGATAATGCGACAACCTCGATGGCGGCATGATGATGGAGATCATGATGATGGAGCTCATGATGTCGCACTGGTGACAATGGAGATCATGCCGGTGCTTTGCTGATGGAGATCAAGAAGCACAAGTTCAATGCACTACAAGAAAAATGCTCAATTATGACCCCCAAAATGATGGTGGTTTAATTGGTCATTGACCCATGACCAAAATTCCGAAATTAGTCATGACAAGTCTAAGAGAGTCCAAATCCCATAACGTTATGACCTTTTGCGTCCATTAGGTCATCATACTATTGCACAAATTGGTCATTAAGTGCTAACGATTGAAAAAAGAAAAATAGAAAAAGTGATAGAGGTGTGTTGGATGACGGGAAGGTGTTGAGCGTTGGATGTAGGAGGACTGGATGGCTAGGATATGTTTCTGGGGAGGGATCCGTGGCCTCGCATGTGATAGGCTGGCTACCCAAAGTGAAAAAGAAAAGAGAAAAAAAGTGAAAGACAGAAATCCCACGACCCCATCTCTCTTGGCGATCCCCATCTCTCTCTCCCCCACGACCTACCCACGACATATGGCGGCCGATCCTCCCCTCGGCCCGAATACCAAAATCGATGGAACCTCCGCCGTCTCCGCCTCCCCATTCCCCACCTCCTCCACCCGGTCCCTAGACGCGGCGTGGCGGGCATGGAGGTCGATGACGCGGTGCCGCGCGGCGGGGGTGGGGGCGGGGAGTCGCCGCACATCCGGTGACTGGAGGAGTCAGTGGTGAACCGCATCGCCGCGGGGAAGGTGATCCATCGGACCTCGTCAGTGGTGCAGGATCTCGTCGAGAACACCATCGATGCCGACTCCTCCACCATCTCCGTAACCATCAAGGACGGCAGCCTCAAGCTCATCCAGGTCTCCGACGATGGCTACGTCATCCAGGTACGCTTGCCCGTCCGCTTCCTAAATAAACCCTCAACCCAAGAACCAATCCTCCATCCCCTCAACCCTGGGTGCTGCCCCGGACGCCTGCCAGGGCAAAAATCCTTCACATGCAAGTTGTTAGTCGTGATTTATGTTCATTGCGAGCTTCTAATCCTTAGTGCATGCAGGGCCATGTGGGCGAACGATTGGGGATTTTGGTCTTGGTGATTTTCTACACTGGATCTGATGTCTGTTTGTTCTGACTCACTCAGCTGTAACAAATGCATAGGACCTGCCATTCCATGGTCAAATGAGCGCACAACCGCAAAAATAAATAAATATTGTTAGTGCTAATTTCCTTTAGACAACATGTAGTGTCTATCACAGTCCGATCTGTTGGAGGTTTTGAGTGATTACAATATTATTGTTGGGTATTTGAAGAATTCGGCATGTTCGGAATATTTGGGTATTATTGTTGAAGTATTATGGTTGTGTATTCGAAGAATTGACTCCTCCGGTCGAGTCTTCCTCGGCTCCGGTCTCGGCGCTCGTAGCTCTGGTCCTACAAGTGCCTAATCTAACCTCCCTTGACTCCCTTCGTAGATCATCTCTAAGAAGAACCGCCAGAGATATGCAAGTACCTCTTCGAGGGTGAGCTCCTCCCCCACTCCCTCGCCCATTCTACGCCCCGGCTATCGCTAGGATTTAGATCTGGTGCATGTACAGAGGTTTGCTATGATTTGTCATTGCTAGACTCAGTAGTAAGCCAGATTTGCTGCTATGTAGTTTTCAACCATACAGGATTGATGTTCGTGCCATTTGCTTAACTTTGTCACCCGTTTTCAGCTAGTGTACAGACAAAAAAATCTAGGCAAGCATGAGTAGTGCAGTTACTCATGCAAGAGTGCATCTTACCAGAGATTGACCAACTCTTGCTTTGCGTTAGTTGATATTGTTCTAGTTAAATATAGAAGCATTGACTAGACACACTATGTTTTACAAGGTGGCACGGTTTCAACATTCCTCATTATTTTCAACTTGCTTCCAGTATTTTTGGCCCCATTTATATATTATGTTCATTGGCATCTCCTGTAGATAGCTGGCAGCTACAAGTGTCATGACCATAAGATAACTTGATATTAGTTGTCTTATAACTGCTTATACCTTGCAGGTGCAAGGAGATGATTGCATGGAGCATCTCATGGGATAATATAAGAGGCAACAGTGGAGAAGAAGATGTGAAACTAAAGGTTTTCAGCTCTCAACCATTTTCTGTTATTTGTCAAGTATATGTTCATTGTTTTGGCCCACATTAAAAATTTGGATGTGTAAATATGATGCCTTAGCTTATAGGTTGCTACAGGTGGATATATTTTATCTGTTCGAATTCTAGGAGACATGCCTTTTTAAGATGATCTTTTCATGTTTTAGCATTCCAGCCCCTTGATCGATAAGAGTGCTTTCTGCAATATAAAGTAGGGTAATAGACATGCAAGGTGTGCCACTTGCAGGCGGCGATGGCGGGAGTTCCGTATTGGGCAGAGGAAGAGGATGAGAAGAAAGAAGGCTTGGGCATGAGTCGGTATTGGGTGGCGGCGGCCTTCAAGTACGTGCCCTATGGCACCTCACTCTATAGTAGTGGCAAGTATGTTTGACTTCCACAACTCCAGCCTCCTCTATGTTCATGTATATACGCCACCGACCACAAACCCTATATTTATCTGATAAATAATGCTACCATATTTGAGAATAATAACCGAAGATACCATAAATGTGGGAAACATTAAAAGTCACCATCAGGACAGTATGAAATATATGATGGTCACGAACTTCATCTATATATATATATGTAGATACATTAGTTCATATACAATGAGGAGGATAAATTAAGTGTGAGTGAGTGTCAGCCATATCAATGGACACGGTGTCAGTGCCACACTAAATTGTCAAACTTCTGCTTTTGATAAGAGAAGCTGTACTATACTAGTCAAAACCGTCGCTCACCAATGTGGCATGTTGGTGTGATCGGTGGAGAAACAAAGTCGCTCGCTTGATCGACCGGGGTGAAGAATAAGTAATTCTTCACCCCGGTCGATCGACTGAGCCAGATTTGATAGTGTGTGCCTTCTCCCTATAGCAGCAAAGATAGTAAACTATTTGAAGCTACGGCACTAGTCATTTGTATGACAGAATATTGGCTTAGTATTTCTGCTTTCGCTTAAAAAGAAATTTGTAGGGCATGTAAGGTAGCTGTAAGTAAGGGTAGAGCTGAGCTACGGCCTCTCCCTTCTTTAAAAAACAGTAAATTTTGTAGAAAGATGGCTACATTTTCCTTACTACGAACAAGCTGAAAGAGAAACTGCCAAATTCCTAGGAGCCAGTCCAGGCCTTTTAATAGGATAAGGATGCATTCTTAAATTGTACAGTAGGTGTTTTTTATATATCTATTACTCCCTCCGTTCATTTTTATAAGGCGTTTTAGACAGCTGGTTTTGAACTGTTTAGAGTACTGTATGAATAGGCTAAAACATCTTATATAAGTGAACAGAGGGAGTAGTAATTAGTATAATGGACTAGGTATAGTAGATCTCTAGCTACGCTGACACGATTCATTCTAACGTTTTGGTATTCGATGCCATTCTTGGTGAAATCAAGGAGATTAATGCTGACTTGCTCCATTTCTTTCTCATCCATAAACACAAGGGACCATGCAGCCTTATCCAAAAAGTCATGTAGTAATTTTATGGGAAGAATCTCCTTTTCCTTACCGTGCCTATTCGGGGCATAAGAAGAATTCTCGAGGACATAATATAACTTGACAAGCAACAAATCTTACCTCACGTACTATGCATTGTGGTGTTACAAACGCAAGACTAATTCTGAAACTGTAAGATTACCTCAAAACCATATGTTTTTCTTACGATGGATGCAAGCTACATGCTTTGGTTTAGGGTGTGGGTTGGCTCGGGTGAAGAATAAGAATTCTTCACCCTGGATGAAAAATAATCAATCCCTATATATATTCATATGATATTTTTTATGACCTCATAACTCATAACTAGATGAATGAGAAAACAATTTTCTACACTTTTATCATTGGTTATCGTGCGTGAAATTTTAGTTCTTCCCTTGGTCTGCTTTCTAAGCCTTACAATCATTTTCTTCTTGCAGGCGGCAACGGTAAGAGTTGAATATTGTGTAGAGGAAGAGGATGAGAAGAAACTTGTGGTTCCCACCCAATCTTTGTGGAACTCTCTTTATGTGCGATTATGCATTTGTTGGGTCCTTTTTCTGTGCCCTTGCACTTGCAGAAGTATTCTGTTGTGAACATGTAAAATTATTGTGATGTGCACTTGTTAGGCGTTGAACCTTCACTACAGGAATCAGCTTCTTTGCCATCTGCGATCACAGACGGCAAAGACAATATCCCGGACGGGAAAGTCAATATCACAGACGGCAAAGATTCTCACGGACGGCAAAATTTCTGCGTCAGCCTACGACGGCATAGGAACTTCTTTGCGGTATGCCCCCCAAAGCGGACGGCAAAGCTATTTGCCGTCAGCTTTCCTTAGGTGCAGTCGGCAAAGTGCTCGAGACGGCGGCCGACAGGCGTTGCCTCAGTTAGGGGTTAACGGAGGCTTTGCCATCTGCCTCCCCCTCCATCTTTGCTGTCTACCTCCCCGTCCATCTTTGTTGTCTCCCTTCTCCTCCCCTCCCCTCCCCCTCCATCTTTGTCGTCTGCCTCCCCGTCCATATTTGCCGTATGCCTGCTCCTCCCCTCCCCCCTCTCTCCACTCTTTGCAGTCTGCCTCCTCCTCCCCCCCTCCTCTCTTCCCTCTTCTTTGCCGTCTGCCCACCCTGGAGGCTGACGGCAAAGAGACTACATAGACACCCCAGGATGCACAGCTAGGTGCCATGTGGCACCTTTGCCGTCTGCCAGCTGATGGCACAGGTCTTTGCCATCAGCTGGCAGACGGCAAAGAGCCCATATGGTTCCTGTTTTTTTGTTTTATATTATTTCACAGCACACACACACACACATATATATATATATATTTGACAGCACATTTATATAATTCACCACACATTTATGATATATAGTTCACCACACATATACTTGCCAACACATATATATAATTCACCACACATATATGATTCACCAATGTACATCTCCATATATCCAAAGAACCAACATACCAAGTATTGCACTGTTTATCCATATATACATATACATATAGTTCGACATTGTTCATCAACTCAAATGAAAACTAGATGATATACATATAAAGTTCGTCCATCGACATTGTTCAACTTCATGAATGCCAGCTTCCATGCATGTAGTATATCCAATCTGCAAAAATGTGAATAAGAAAGTTAGAAGAAGAACAAAATATGATGTTTTTCAGCTAATTATGTCATTTTTAGCGGAAAACAAGCTAAGTATATGTGTGGTGAACTATATATCTTTTGTTGGAGCTAAATTACCTAATTATGTCTTTTTTGAGCTAAATGGGCTAATTATCCCATTTTAGAGGAAAACAAGCTAAGTATATAATATTCATGAGCTAACCAAGGTTCTTATGCCATTTTGAGGTTATTATGGTATTTTGGAGCTAAATGGGCTAATTATGTCATTGTTTGGTTAATTAAAGCAAGGATAATATGAAAGAGGAGAAGAAAGAGGAGTAGGAGGAGAAGAAGAAGAAATCAAGAAGAAGGAGGAGAAGGAGGAGAAGGAGGAGGAGGAGAAGGACTAGAAGGTCCTTGGCCTTCTCCTCCTCCTCCTCCTCCTCCTTCTCCTTCTTCTCTTCTTCTTCTTCTTCTTTCTTTTCATTTTGCCTATTTCTTCTCCTCTTCTCCTCTTGTTGGAGCTAAATTACCTAATTATGTCTTTTTTGAGCTAAATGGGCAAATTATCCCATCTTAGAGGAAAACAAGCGAAGTATATAATATTAATGAGCTAACCAAGGTTCCTATGCCATTTTGAGCTTATTATGGTATTTTGGAGCTAAATGGGCTAATTATGTCATTGTTGGGTTAATTAAAGCAAGGATAATATGAAAGAGGAGAAGAAGGAGGAGGAGGAGGAGAAGAAGAAGAAATCAAGAAGAAGGAGGAGAAGGACTAGAAGGTCCTTGGCATTCTCCTCCTCCTCCTCCTCCTCCTCCTTCTCTTCTTCTTCTTCTCTTCTTCTTCTTCTTCTTTCTTTTCATTTTGCCTATTTCTTCTCCTCTTCTCCTCTTGTTGGAGCTAAATTACCTAATTATATCTTTTTTGAGTTAAATGGGCTAATTATCCCATTTTAGAGGAAAACAAGCTAAGTATACAATATTAATGAGCTAACCAAGGTTCTTATGCCATTTTAAGCTTATTATGGTATTTTGGAGCTAAATGGGCTAATTATGTCATTGTTGGGTTAATTACCCTGGTGCATGGACATGCACCTACCACGCAAAGTTCGCAGGTCCAGAAGTTGCCCTTATGGTCCACAGGACTTTCCAGGTTACCTATACTACTTTTCAGGTTATATAAAACTTTTCGATATTTTCTACACTTGAGGATGGCAATATTATTCAAGTTGTCCTGTTTTGCTCCGGTACAAATAAATATAGACGATACATTATTTTGACAGACTTGATTTCAACAAAAGAACATGTGATCTTCTTTGAAGTAGTCTTGAACCTAAGCAATAATGATGGGCGAATAAACTAACGGAATCTACTAACTAACTAACAGAATCTACCACTAAAACCACTAATTAATTCCAAAAAACTAAATAACAAACATGTGATCTTCTTTTTGTCTTCTCCTCCTCGTATTCTTCTTCTTCTTCTTCTTCTCCTCCTCCTCTTCTCCTCTTCTCCTCCTCCTCCTCTTCTTCTTCTTCCTATTCTTTCTAGTAAGCTAACTAACTAACTAACCTAACTAACCAAGCTAACTAAACCTCTCGCTAAACCTAGATAGCACTAAACAACAAAAAAATAACAAAAACAGAATCTACCACTATAAATAAAACAGAATCTACCACTAAGTAACTAAAAAAGAATCTAGCTACCACTAAATACCAAACAATAAAAAATCAACTTCTTCTTATTCTTTCTCTTCTTCTGCTTCTTATTTTTTTCTTATTCTCTTCTTATCTTCTTCTTCTCTTCTTCTTCTCCTCTTCTTTACTTCTTCTCCTCTTCTTTACTTCTTCTCCTTCTTGTTTTTTTCTTCTCTTCTTCTTCTTCTCCTTCTTATTTTTTCTTCTCCTCTTCTTCTTCTTCTTCTTTTCCTTCTCCTCCTCCTACTCCTCTTCTTCTTCTCGTCTTCTTGTCCTCCTCCTCCTCCTCTTCTCCTCTTCTCCTCCTCCACCTAACTAACCAAGCTAACTAACTAACCTAACAAAAACTACTAACCTAACTAAATCTACCACTAAAACTACTAACAATAACAACTACTAAACCTACTAAAATATAATAAAACTACTAAAAAATAATGCGGGTGGGGGTGGGGTGGGGGTGTGGGGGCACACCGAGAGGGGCGGCTGTGGAGGGGCCGGGGTGTTGGGGGTGGCGGGGCGGCGCCGGGGGCGCCAGGGGCGGTGGCGTGACGGTGGTGGGGCAGCGGCAGCGGGGACGAGGTGGGGAGAGAGAGAGAGGGGCCTCGGCGGGGGCGGCAGGGGCGGCGGCAGGGGCGATCGGGGTGGCGACGCGACGGGGGCGGCGGCGCGACGGTGGTGGCGGCGGCCGTTACAGAGAGAGGGGCGTGCGGGGTGACCGTTACAAGGAGAGAGGGGCGGGGTGGGGGGGAAGGAGCCGTTAACGGTGTTAGAGCATTGCCGTCTGCCGACGGACGACAAAGAGTCTAGACTCTTTGCCGTGTGCCTCCGGACTCTTTGCCGTCCGCCAGCAGACGGCAAAGGTCCGACTCCAGTTTGACCTAGCCCCCCCGCGGTCAGGTGGGCCTATCTATATCTTTGCCGTCTGCCACTGGACTCTTTGCCGTCCGCTAGTAGACGGCAAAGATGTGACAGATGGCAAAACGACTTTATGCCATCAGCCTGTGATATGCCGTCTGTTTGGCTGAAGCTGACGGCAAAGACACTCTTTGCCATCAGCTAGCAGACGGCAAAGACTAGGCAGATGGCAAAAAACTATTTTCCAGTAGTGCTTAATGCATGGAGTCGGTGGATGATGTATTTTATTTGATCTGATATGTTACTGAAATGAAATATACATTTTATTTGCAATCTTTTATTCTGTTGTACTTGTTTTTAATGGGCCTATCCTGAGATATGTGTGCTTCTAACAAAAAAATGCTTCAACCCAAACAAATCATACATTTTCAATAGTAAAATAGGTATTGCGCCATACCCATGTAGGCTAGATTGGTGGACTGGGATCTGAAATTTATGATGATTCCATTTGGTCACTAGCAATGCCACATCAGCTTGGCCACGTCAGATCCTACGTGGCTCACACAAATGGGTAATGACCAAACCAAAATTTTGGTCAATAGAGACCTACGACCAAAATTTTAGAAAGGTCATCTTTGTTCATTCTTGATAGTCAACTATTGACCTTGTAAATTTGGTCAAAAAAATGTCAATAAAGGACAACAATGACGAATCAATGACCAGTATCGGGAGTGATAATTGACCTTATTTCTTGTAGTGCGGCCATATCATGTCACTTATGATTTGCATGTGATGTTAATCCTTTTATGCACCTTATTTTACTTAGAACGACGATAGCATTATAAGGTGATTCCTCACTAAAATTTCAAGATAAAATTGTGTTCTCCCCGACTGTGCACCGTTGCGACAGTTCGTTGTTTCGAGACACCACATGATGATCAGCTCTGATAGACTCACCATTCACATACAACGTGTGCTAAACAATTGCACACGCGGAACACTCGGGTTAAACTTGACGAGCCTAGCATGTACAGTGATGGCCTCAGAACACAAGAGACCGAAAGGTCGAGCATGAACCATATAGTTGATATGATCAACATGGAGATGTTCACCACTGAAACTATACTCAACTCACGTGATGATCGGACTTGAGTTAGTGGATTTGGATCATGCCCCACTCGAATGACTAGAGGGATGTCTATTTTGAGTGGGAGTTATTAGTAATATGATTAGCTAAACTTAATTATCATGAACATAGTCAAAAGGTCTTCACAAATTATGTTGTAGCTTGCGTTGTAGCTCTATTGTTTCTTATATGTTCCCAGAGAAATTTAATTGAAAGATTATAGTAGCAATTATGCGGACTGGGTCCGCAAACTGAGGATTGTCCTCATTGCTGCGCAGAAGGCTTATGTCCTTAATGCTCCACTCGGTGTACTGAACCTCGAGCGTCGTGTGTGGATGTTGCGAACATGTGACATACACGTTTTTGATGACTACATGATTGTTTAGTGCGTAATGCTTAAACGGCTTAGAATTGAGGCACCGAAGACGTTTTCAACATCACGGAACATACGAGATGTTCCAAGAGAAGAAACTGGGATTTCATGCTCGTGCCCTTGTTGAGATGTATGAGACCCCCGACAAGATTCTTTGTCTACAAAATAAAGGACAAAAACTAAATCGTTCAGCATGTCCTCACATTGTCTGAGCGCTACAATCGCTTGAATCGAGTGGGAGTTAATCTTCCAAATGAGATAGTGATGGTTCTCCAAAGTCACTGCCACGAAGCTACTAGAGCTTGTGATGAACTATAACAGATTAGGGATAGATATGATGATCCTTGAGCTATTCGTGATGTTTGACACCACGAAAGGAGAAACCAAAAAGGAGCACCAATTGTTGATGGTTAGTAAAACCACTAGTTTCAAGAAGGGCAAGGGCAAGAAGGGATACTTCATGAGACGGCAAACCAGTTGCTACTCTAGTGAAGAAACCCAAGGTTGAACCCAAATCCAAGACTAAGTTCTTCTGTTATGAGGGGAACGGTCAATGAGGCGGAACTACCCTCGATACTTGGTAGATGAGAAAGCTGGCAAAGTTGACAAAACTATATTGGATATACCTGATATTGATGTGTACCTTGCTAGTACTCCTAGTAGCACCAGGGTACTAGATAACGGTTTAGTTGATAAGTTTTAGTAACTCGAAATTATAGCTACATATTAAATGGTTACTAGCAAGGGTGAGGTGACGATGTGTCTTGGAAGTAATTCTAAGGTTGATGTGTTCAAACATCGCACTCTCCCTCTACCATCATGATTAGTGTTAAACCTAAATAATTGTTATTTGGTGTTTGCATTGAGCATGAACATGATTAGATCGTGTTTATTGTAATATGATTATTCATTTAAAGCTAATAATGGTTATTCTGTTTGCTTGAATAAATACCTTCAATGGTTTATTGAGTCTCGACCGTAGTGGTACACATGTTCATAATATTAATGCCAAAAGATACAAAGTACTAATGATAGTAGGACTTACTTGTGGCACTGCCGCTTGAGTCATATTGGTGTACAACGCATGAAGAAGCTCCATACTGATGGATCTTTGGACTCACTTGATTTTGAATCACTTGAGACATGCAAATCATACCACACGAGCAAGATGACTGAAGGCCTCAATTTCAAGTGAGATGGAACAAGAAAGTAAATTATCAGAAGTAATACATTTTGATGTATGCAGTCCAATGAGTGCTGAGGCACGCAATGGATATCGTTATGTACTTACTTCGAAGATGATTTGAGTAGATACTAGTGTATTTACTTGATGAAACACACGTCTGAATTATTGAAAGGTTCAAGTAATTTCAGGGTGAAGTTGAAGATCGTCGTGACAAGAGGATAAAATGTCTATGATATGATCATAGAGATGAATATCTGAGTTGCGAGTTTGTACAAAATTAAGACAATGTGAAAATTGTTTCACAACTCATGCCACCTGGAACACCAAGGTGTGATGGTGTCTGAACGTCATAGCCGCGCCCTATTGGATATGGCGCATACTATGATTTATCTTATCGAATTACCACTATCATTTATGCGTTAGGCATTGGAGACAACCGCATGCACTTTAAATAGAGCACCACGTAATTCCGTTGATATGACACTCTATGAACTATGGTTGGTTGAAACTTAAATTGTAGTTTCTTAAAAGTTTGGGGCTATGATGCTTATGTAAAAAAGTTTCAGACTGATAAGCTCGAACCCAAAGCGTATAAATGCATCTTCATAGGACACCCAAAATAGTTGGGTATACCTCCTATCTCAGATCCGGAAGCAAAGTGCTTGTTTCTATAAACAGGTCCTTTCTCAAGGAAAAGTTTCTCTCGAAAGAATTGAGTGGGACGGTGGTGGAACTTGATGAGGTTATTGTACCATCACTTCAACCAGTGTGTAGCAAGGCGCAGGAAGTTGTTCCTATGGTACCTACGCCAATTGAAGTGGAAATTGATGATAGTGATCATTAAGCTTCGGATCAAGTTACTACAAACCTCGTAGGTCAACAAGGTCGCGTACTGCTACAGAATGGTATGGTAACCCTGTCTTAGAGGTCATGTTGTTAAACAACAACGAACCTACGAGCTATGGAGAAGCGATGGTGGGCTCAGATTCCCGCAAATGGCTAGAATCCATGAAATTGGAGAGAGGATCCGTGTATAAAAACAATGTGTAGACTTTGGAAGACCTAGTTGATGGTCGTAAGACTATTAAGTACAGATGGATTTTTAAAAGGAAGATAGATGATGATGGTGAAAAGTCACCATGAAGAAAAGCTCGACATGTCGCAAAGATGTTTCCGACAAGTTCAAAGAGTTGCCTATGATGAGACTTTCTCACTCGTAGCGATTTTAAAAGTCTGTTGGAATTATGTTAGCAGTTGCTGCATTATTTATGAAATATTGCACACAGGATGTCAAAACATTGTTTCCTCGACGGTTTCCTTGAGGAAAGGTTCTATGTGATACAACCAGAAGGTTTTGTCGAACCTAAGGATGCTAACAAGTATGCAAACTCCAGTGATCCTTCTATGGACTGGAGCAAGCATCTTGGAGTTGGAATATAAGCTTTGATGAGATGATCAAAGCTTTTGGGTTTATACAAGGTTTATGAGAAACTTGTATTTTCAAAGAAATGACTGGGAGCACCATAGAATTTCTGATGAGTATATGTGGTGGACATATTGTTGATCGAAAATAATGTAGAATTCATGGAAATCATAAAGGGTTGTTTGAAAGGAGTTTTTCAAAGGAAAGCCTAGATTAAGCTACTTGAACATTGAGCATCAAGATCTATGGAGATAGATCAAAGCGCTTAATAGAACTTTCAACGAAATGCATGCCTTGACAAGTTTTTGTAGGAGTTCAAAATAGATCGGCAAAGAAGGAGTTCTTGGCTATGTTGTAGGGTGTAAATTTGAGTAAGACTCAAAGCTCGACCACGGCAGAAGACAGAGAAAGGACGAAGGTCGTCCCCTATGTATTAGCCATAGACTCTATAGTATGCTATGCTGTGTACCGCCCCTGATGTGTGCCTTACCATGAATCTATCAAGGGGTACAGAAGTGATCCAGGAATGGATTACTGGACAGGGGTGAAAGTTATCCTTAGTAACTAGTGGACTAAGGATTTTTTTTTCTGAATTATGGAGGTGATTAAAGAATTCGTCGTAAAGGGTTATGTCGATGCAGGCTTTGACACTAATCCGAATAACTCTGAGTAGTAAACCGGATTCGTATAGTGGAGCAATCATTTGGAATAGTTTCAAATGGCACGTAGTAGCAGCATCTATAGGATTACATAGATATTTGTAAAGCACACACGGATCTGAAAGGTTCAAATATGTTGACTAGAAACCTCTTTCAGAAGCGAGACATGATCGAACCCCAGAACTATATGGGTGTTAGATTCATTACAATCACAAAGTGATGTGAACTAGATTGTTGACTCTAGTGCAAGTGGGAGACTGTTGCAAACATGCCCTAGAGGCAATAATAAATTGGTTATTATTATATTTCCTTGTTCATGATAATCGTTTATTATTCATGCTAGAATTGTATTTATTGGAAACTCATATGCATGTGTGGATAGCCTCTAGTTGACTAGCTCGTTGATCAAAGATAACTTGAGACTTGCGAGTAACGAGATTTACCAGTAACGAGATTGAAATAGGTATAGAGATATCGACGATCAAATGTCGGGCAAGTAACATAACGAAGGACAAAGGGAATGGTATATGGGATTATATGAATCCTTCGCTTAGAGGTTCAACCGATAAGATCTTCGTAGAATATGTAGGATCCAATATGGACATCAAGGTACCTCTATTGGACATTTACCGGGGAGTGTCTCAGGTCATGTCTGCATAGTTCTCGAACCCGCAGGGTGTGCACACTTAAGGTTCGGTGATGTTTCGGTATGGTTGAGTTATTGGTGCTAGTGACCGAAGTCTTGTTTGGAGTCCCAAATGATATCTCGGACGTCACGAGGGTTTCAGGAATGGTCCAGAAACGAAGATTGATATATAGGAAGTTGGTATTTGGATTCCGGAAGGATTTCGCGCATTGTCGGCAGTGTACCGGGAGTGACGAATGGGTACCGGGGGTCCACGAGGTAGGCCCACCACTCCCCAAGAGGGCTACATGTACTTGATGGTGGCGCAATAGCTCTTAGTGGGCTGCCTAGTCAACCAAAGAAAGCCCATGTGGAAAAAGGTGGAAAATGCAAAAGAGGTGGACAATTTGGGAAGGAGTCCTAATCCAAGTAGGATTGGAGGAGGACTCCTCCCTCCTTTGGTTCGGCCAACGCGAAGGGGTTTCACTTGGTGGGCAAGGCTACCTCCTAACTCCTCCTGTATATACTAGTGGTCTGAGGGTTATTGAGACAAAATTTCTGGCACATGCTACCCTCTCCTCTAGTTTGTAGTTCTTCCTGTAGATCGGATTTCTGCGGTGTTTAGTCGAAACCAGTGGTTGTTAACGGGAAGTTGACTTGCATTTACTAATTCATAGGTTGTCGTCATTGTCTCACGATAGATGCCATGTGTAGGCTTATCGAGAGTGGTTGGGGCCGAATGGTCACCGGTGGGCTTCGGGAATGAGATTGGTAACTAGCGATGCAAGATGAATGATGTACCCAGGTTTGGGGCCCTTCCTAGGAGGTAACACCCCTAGTCTTGCCGTAATGCTTGATCAACCAGTGGAGCTACAAGATGCGCCTTGAGCTTTTCGACGGAGGAGTAAGAAGGAGTAGCCGTCTTGCAGTCTACCTCTCCTGTATGAGTGTGTGTGTGTGTGTGTGTAAGATCAACCGGCCCTCTGCATGGAGGAGGTCCAGGGGGTTTTATAGACGAACTACCCGACCTACAATAAGAATATAAGGTACAAGACGGGTGCCGAGTGCCAACCTCTTCGGCTAGTTAGTGGGTCTGCCGTTGAGCAGTCTTGTCACTGGCGGGGCCCGTCGGCTGTAGGGTCCCATCAGGCTCTAGGACCCGCCGACTGGCCAATGGGATCGGTGCATGCCCCTCATGAGGATCACGGGTGGCACTGTGGCTGTCGTCTAGCGGAATCCGGCACTGGTCAGTGATACGGCCGCCTTCACTATAGCCACGTCGGGCTAGGTAAGGGAGTGAGTTGCGGCGGGCGAACACCGTACACGGTTGACGGGTCGCAGCCGGCACCGGTCAGAGGTACGGCCGCCGACATGCACTGTGGCCCTTGCCGGCTTGGAGGTCGCTCCCACGAGCATTTGGGGCCCGTGCGTTGGAGATGGCCAGGCCGACGGCAGGCTGGCCCCGGGAGTTGCGCCCTCACAGCCCACGCGAGCAACAAGACCAGGCCTACACGATGGGGCCCGCCCGGTCGCGTCCTTGGCCCGTGCGCAAGGATCTTCCGTAGATACGGGGCGACGGTTGGCGTCCCGAGGCGCCTTAACGCCTCCGTGAGGCGTGGTGGAGATGGGGATTGCACACACCAGATCGCCTTGCCTGCTGTCCATCTCGGGGTTTAAATGGGCAGACGGGGAGGCCGAACAGACCATTCGTCCCCTGCTCCATATCATCTTACGCCCCTCCACTCCCAAAACGTGTGCGTGAGGGGGAGAACGATTACGGTCGCGTGCTTGCTGCCACTCGCCATCGAAGCTCGGCGCTCCTTCTACGCCATTCGTTGCGCTCAACACCATGTCCCGAGCCGCCGCCAAAGCGACGAAGGCCCGGTGTCACACCCTGTTTTTCACCCCAAGTATTCTATGTTGCAAAAATCATAGCTTGTTAAAACTTTTTCAAATAATGTTGTGAAAACTTGTTACTTTGCTCTCTTCAAAAACCATTTCTTCTTTATATCAAGATCACCTTCATCATGTTGGGATACACTACTAGCTCATGATGCCAAGTGGCACTTCCAACCAAAGTTGGTGATCTGATCCAAATATTATTTCCATTCATTAAAAACAGAAATTGGTGATTTAAAATATTATTTTCCTATTTTATATCTATGTCTGTTTCTAAGGCCAGTAATGATATTCCCACAAGGAAAATTGCTTTCCTGCCTTAGAAAATTATGAGTAAATTCATGGAAGCTCAGAAGGACATATGTTTTCCATATATAAGATTTCAAACCCTACTTTATATTAATATTATTTGAGTAAAACCCTGAAAACCATTTCTGTCTGTTTTAGCTTTTTGAGATGTTTCTAAAGGAAATTATCTCAATAAAATCCCTTAAAATTACAGGAGCCCTCCCAAACCATATTAGGTGCTCACCTACAATCTCACCTTGATCCAAGGTGGGGAACTGCACCTAAAGAGCCCAAAACCCTCTCTGTCTAGAGTAGACTTGGAACAACTCTACATTGCAAAGTTTCTCCAATAGAGCTGAAACTTTGCAGAGGTGTTTAACACCCCAAATGAGGACTCCACACCAAAGATGAGATTTGTGAGACTCTGTTTGGCCACACTTTCTTTGTAAAGGACAGTACTGGTCATTTTGAGACATTTTCAAGTTTACAAAGCCAAACTTGTTCAATGGAGCTCAGATTTGGTGGAACCCCATGTTTTTACCCCAAGACCAAACCTGTTAAGTTTTATTTACAGTGGTGGAGTGGAAGCACCCCAAGTCACTGTCGAACACCTACTGACAGGAAGGTAAAAACCCTCCTAGCCACTGTTTTACCCAATGTCAATGCCCCAAACTTGGTGGGTTAGAGCACCAGAACACCCTGAGCACCCAGTCAATCAGCCCCTCCCCAACTCCAAGCACAAGTGATAAGAACTCCAATTTGAGCTGCAGGACAGTACTGGCAACACTAGTGTTCCTTGCTCCCTTGACCAGCTCGAGCTCCCACTAAGCCACAACGGCTAGGCTCACTCCTAGCAACGCCCAGGACATGGAAGACACGTCCCAAGTGCCCCAGAGTGAGCCAGCATGTCGTGGCATGCCAAAACTGCGCTCTGGGCGCGCTGCAGAGAGCCACCAGCAAGGGGCCGATGCTCCGGCCGGTCCCAACTTCCCCAGTTATGTCCAAACGCTCCCCCGACAACCATTCAGTGCAAAGCTACCCCAGCGACCCTCTCCCCTCGCGCAAGAGCTCAGGCGACGCGTGCCCGTGCGCGCCCGACGCGGCCGAGCATGCACGGTCGCTGCAGCTCGACCCCACTCGCTTTCCCACTGCGGCCGTTGCACCAGGAGGTCCTAAACCACGTCCCGAACCCGTGGTTTCGCGGCCAGCACTTCACTGTGCTCGCCCGCGCGCCACGGTCGTTGGCCTATAAATAAGTCCCCCCGGCACTCCAGCACCCTCCAAGCAGCTTCAGCACAACCAGTAGACACTCCCTAGCCGCCCAATCGAGCTCGCAGAGCCCCAGTGCTCGAGATCGACCGAGGCACCTCCGCCTCGGAGCTCCGGTCGATCTCCGGCTACACGTCGGCTCCTGCGCTGCCCGACCTCCCATTACACTCCCCTTGACACCAGGAACATTTCCCCTAACTTTCCCGAGCGAATCCATACCCCTAGCCCCTAGTTCAACGCCAACCCGAAATCCTTCCGCCAAGAGCACCTCGTCGCCGGCGACCCAGACCACCTCCGGTGATGTCCCGACCATGAGCAGGTAGGCGGAGGCACGAGGGACCCGTTCCCGTTCCTAGCTTGGCCTGAGGACAATGGCAGCCTCGCCGGCGTCCATCTCCACCTCTCTGGCTGGAGGTAGGAGAAGGACCCGACAGGTGGAGCCCACCTGTCGGTGTCCTGGGGCAGCCAGCGCGCGCAGCTGCTGGCGCTGACCCTAGGGGCCCGCAGGTCAGGTTTGAACGTGGCCCGCGCGCGCCTGGTGGCCAGGCCTGCTGGCTGGGCCGACTGGATCCAACCCCTGGCCTTTTTCTATAAAAAGATTTAGCCAGTAGAAATATATAATTCTTCCACCAGTAATTTTCTAAAAATGAGTAGTATTTGATTCTGTAATAGTTGACATTTATCAAAAACAGAAACTATTTTGATATAATAAAATGATAATTAAAAAGCACTTGTTTGCTTCTGTTTGCTTTTAAATAAATATGCTTAGCTAATAAAACTATAGGAAACCTTTTTCAAAATAATAAAATGAATTTAATTAAGCCTTGCTACATTTTTAAGAGCACTTTGTGAGCTGTTTTAGTGAGAGCTAGTATTTATTTATTCCTTCCTTGACGGTAGAGTTACCGAGTGACGGAGGATCCGGAGCGGAAGACCTCGAAGACCCCGGATACCTAGCTGACCAAGGCAAGCAACCCTTTTGTCATGACTTAAGTATATAAAATGATGCATGCTAGTATAGCAAGTAGTTTTCGTTGCATGCGATCACGATGCCGGTTCATCATTGATGTGATGTTACCGAAGGCTTCTTCGAAGCATTTGCATGTTGATAATGATACTCACATGGCTCCTCGGAGCACATAAATGATGAGCTGACCCTACCATCTACGAGGATCATGCTAATGTCATGTTGAGTAGTAAAGTATAATCACTGCATTGAGCTTGACCCTACCCCGTGAGGGTCATGATATTACCATGTTGACAAGTAATGTTAAGGCATATTATCTCAAGCATAATGTTGAGTTAAATAAAGAGTTTATGAAAACCCCGTCGGGTGCCACGAATTCCCGAGGGTGATGATGAGTTGGTGATCACTTTTGGTGAAGTGATGCACCGATGATTTTGGTGTGAGTATGGTTTCGGAAATGGATTAGATTTATGATGTGTAGACCGTCCCAACCTTACCAGTACGACCACGATACCCCTTTATGGGACGGGGCTTTGTTGATTACTCTGGTCGGTGCTAGCAAAGAGCCACATTACTAGTGGCGGGAGTGATCCGTGTCACTCTCGTGATGGGGTCGTGCCAGGTAGGACGACTATGCCATTATTATGAGTTCCAACCACACCGTTGGCCCCTGCATGGTTGATACAGTCCAGAGTCGGTGCTCGTAAGACGTACAACATGTGGGTTGGGTACCAATCGAGTGTACCTCTTTGTCTAGTATCGTGAGGGGAAAGATGATGATCGGGTACTTACCTCGGGTATATGTGATATACCGCGAGTCGTGGATGACACGGAAGTTTCCCGTTTCTCGTGGGTCCAGCGTACTACCTCTGCAGAGTGTAAACTATTCGAATAGCCGTGTCCACGGTCAAGGACAGTTGGCTGGTGCTTCTTAAACTACGTCCTGTGTTTCCGCATAAGCCAAGTTTGTGTGCGTGGTGTTAAAAAGGTGTTGTTATGATAACCACAACAATATAATCAAGTTCGGTGACTTGACATATAGGGTAAACCCGGATGGTTTAGCCCTCGTTACTACCTTGAGGATATGACAAGTCCGATGACTTGGCATACAGGGTGAACCCGGTGTGTTCAACCCTTGACAGATATGTCAATATCTGTAACCTGTTCTTTAAAAGTAATTCTTTAACTTGTTGCACATACCTGATCATGCCACCACATTGCATTCCACTAAAGATAATTGTTACTGTTATTCCATACCATATATTCATATCATGGGCTGTTTGCGAGTACATTCAAAGTACTCATAGGCTTGCCACTGGTTATGTTATTGACCAGACATGGAAGGCCCGGAGTTTGGCGATGAGTACGCCGTCGGAGACGAACCCGCGATCTAGGACGCTTCCAAGTCAGAATGCCTGTCGGTGTAGGCTTGATGGCATGGGCACCGCTTTGTCCTTACGAGTTTCCGCTACTCGATGTATCCGTTTAATTTGGCTTAGGCCTTGCTCTTGAACCCGACCTTTGGGTCGTTCGATGTAATAAATTTGGTACTTGGATGTAAGACTCTATTATTCAGTATCTGTGTTCAGTGAACATTGATCCTTGGGGTCACTGGGCACGGCGAACTCGACTTGCTAGTCGGGGTCCCCACAGAACTGGTATCAGAGCCATCCTGACTATAGGAAGCCTTAGATTGCATGGACGTTAACCGAGAACGTTAGAATGCCAGCCTTGCACAAGACTCTTGCACATACAACCTTCTGACTTCTCTCCTATGCCTTGTAGATGGCTGCTGTACCTGAGACGCTTCTGGAGACCGGCTTTCCACTACTTCTGGTGGATTGTCTCGAGAAGTGCCACGTACGACGCACGCTCATCTTCCTCTACCACGAGCACTGCGTCAACGCCGACACCATGGAATATCACGTGGATGTGATAGTGAAGGCTAATGACTCCCCGTCTAGTTGGTTCTTCGAAGGACCGCAGATGGGAGAGCTGATGTTGGCAGTGGAGACGGCTGCACGAGAGGCGCTCGTGCAACTCCGCAACATCGTCCCTGAGATGGCTAATGAGCCTGTCACTCGTCACCTACCTTTCATTAAGGAAGGAGTGGATGGGAGTTGGACACTCACCCCAGCCACGGATGATGGAATGCCATTAAGGTTTCAGACCTACTTCAGTCTCTCGTCGAACACCTTGACACACTTCCTGGTTAAGGAATCAGTCAAGCTTCGCCAAGAGCTGCACCTAGTCAAAGGCCTGCTCCACACTGAGAAGATGCAGAACCGCAACGTAAGGAAGGCAAGCGCACCTGAAGGGAGGGCAACTGTTGCCACTAGGGTTGGTGTGTTACCCATCCAGGCAGTCCCACTTCGGAGTTGCCGCCTGACAGCGGAAGAGTACACTGAGATCTTCGCCGCCTCGCCCAAGAGACGCCGTGATGTGCGGATTCTTTCTTCCACTCCTATAAAGGAAGAAGATGTTGATGAAGATGAGGATCCTGTTGAGTCTACCTTTGAGACCGAGCAGTCCGCCGCGTAGGTTTTAGCGTAGGCAAATCGGAGTACCCCAAGCATTGGGTATCCATGTATCCGTTTTAATTTGCGTATGTGTGCTTGATGTAAGTCATCTATTGACTTAGGCAGCCTCTAAGTGACTACATCACCTAGATGTCATGAATGCAATTTCCAGTTTGTCAAAAACTTTGGTTTTAAAGACTTGGCACATGCACGTACTGGACACCCTCTTACTAGGAACGAGTCTTTGTATTCCCGAGCAAGGTGGTATTTTGACTTGTCTGTTTCTATGACAGGATGGTGAACGCATCCCGCAACAGCACCTTCGGCAACCCCGGCGCCGGCTCCTCAGGGACGCCGCAGGGAACCGAAGGAGAAGCTCACGCTGGAGGTCACCACGAGCAGCCTAGAGACCTTCCGCCATCACCTCCTCCTGAGAACTTGACGATGGCTCAGTTCCTTCAAGCTCTTCGGGAGGAGCGTCAACCAAGCAATGCCGCAATCCAGCAGCTGACTCAAGTCCTGGTGGACAACCTGCTGCGGAATGGGAATGGCGGTGGTCGCTCTACTCTTTCTGAGTTCATGCGGACTACGCCCCCCATATTCACGGAGTCGACTGAACCCCTGGACGCCGATGACTGGATTCGCACCATTGAAGACCTCCTTGCGCTGGTCAAGTGCACCGATGATCATGAGAAGGTCCTTTATGCTTCTTACTGTCTCGGAGGCACCGCCAGGGCATGGTGGGATGGATTCCAGATCATGCGGGCAGGTCAAGTCATCACGTGGGAGATGTTCAAGGAAGGATTTCGCGCGGCTCACATTCCACCTGGACTGATGACCATTAAGAAGCGGGAATTCCGAGCCTTGAGGCAGGGTAGTGGAACCGTAAAGGAGTACCTGCAGAAGTGTAACCTCTTGTCGAGGTACGCGCCTGAAGATGTTAACACTGAGGCCGCTAAGGTGGAACGCTTCATGGAAGGGTTACAACAGTCCCTGCAATACCAGCTGGTGGTTTGCGACTGCCAGACTTTCAGCGAGCTGGTTAACAAGGCGCTTATGCTGGAAGACGAGCGTCGTGCAATGGACGACACCCGCAAGCGCAAACTGATAGGTAGTGGAGGACCGAGTAACGCAAGACCAAGACCATGGCAGTCAGCACCTGCAAGACCCAACTTTCAGCAGCAGCAGTACAAGTATATAGTGTTCCACCAGAATAATCAGCCTCGGCAGCAAGCCAAGCCAGTAGTCAACCCGCCGAACCACGGTGGAGTCAAGACCAACCCTCCGGGGCAAGTCACCTACTTTGGCTGTGGTTAGACTAGGCACTATTCCAGGCAGTGCCCCAACAAGTAGAGCGATGCACCGCGTCCCAATGCACCCAACCCCGGTCAAGGTGCACAAGGAAGGAACGAGGCCCTCCGCAACCAACAGTTCAATTGTAGGGGCCGGATCAATCACATCACTGCAGAAGAAGCACAGGAAGACCCAGACTGCATTCTGGGTACGTTCCTCGTCAACTCAACTTCCGCAACAGTGTTGTTTGATTGTGGTGCCTCGCATTATTTTGTTACTCAAGGGTTTGCGGAAAAGTGCGGTTTAAAACCCACTTTACTCCGCGGGCAGATGGCAATCCAAACCCCGGGAGTAGTATTGAGGACCAACCTAGGGTGTAGAAGGTTCGAGATAGTTATCAATGGGACGAGTTTCTTGGCAGACCTCATTGTGCTTAAATCGCAAGGTGTAGAAGTAATCCTCGGCATGGATTGGTTGGCCAAGCAGCAGAGTCTTTTGGACTGTGCCAACAGGGCCATCACCATGATAAGAAACCAAGGGGTCAAGGTCAAGTTCGTCTCTGAGCCAGTATCGGCTCACGCACCTCGAGTCAACAGTCTATCAGAGGTAGAGCTTGATCGAGTGCCTATAGTCTGTGAGTACCCGGACGTCTTTCCTGACGAGCTACCTGGAATGCCTCTTGACCGAGACATCGAGTTCATCATTGAGCTCATGCCCGGATCAAGGCCTATTTATAAAAAGCCTTACAGGATGGGTTCCGAAGAGTTGGCAGAGGTGAAGAAGCAGCTGGATGAGCAACTCAGCAAAGGGTTCATCCGTCCGAGTGCGTCACCTTGGGTATCACCTGTTCTATTGATTCAAAGAAGGATGGTACCATTCGACTCTGCGTCGACTACCGTTCCCTTAATGAAGTCACAATTAAGAACAAGTACCCGCTCCCCAAGATCGAAGACCTCTTTGACCAGTTAAACGGGGCCAGGGTATTTTCCAAGATCGATCTTCGATCGGGATACTACCAGTTAAAGATCCGACCCGAAGATATACCCAAGACTGCATTCGTGAGCCGGTACGGTCAATATGAATGCACTGTCATGCCCTTCAGTTTGACAAATGCCCCAGCCTACTTCATGTACCTCATGAAAAAGGTCTTCATGGAATATTTGGACAAGTTTGTCGTCGTGTTCATCGATGACATACTAATCTTCTCCAAGTTCGAAGAAGAGCATGAGCAACACCTGAGGCTAGTTCTGGGAAAGCTTCGAGAGCACCAACTTTATGCCAAATTCAGCAAGTGTCAGTTCTGGCTGAACGAAGTTTGATTTCTGGGTCATACCCTGACAGCACGCGGTTTGGCCGTAGATCAGTCCAAGATTACTACAGTGACCAACTGGGAATCAGCAAAGGACGTGAAGGATGTCAAGAGTTTCCTTAGACTCGCGGGGTACTACCGCAAGTTTGTCGAAGGATTCTCCAGCATCGCTCGACCTATGACTCAGCTCTTGAAGAAAGGCCGGAACTTTGAGTGGACACCGGCGTGTGAAGCAAGCTTCCAGGAATTGAAGAAGAGGCTAACTACCGCCCTGGTGTTGGCTACTCCAGACATCAACAAGGAATTCGTGATATATTGTGATCCCTCTGGGACCGGGCTTGGTGGAGTCCTGATGCAAGATGGCAGGGTCGTGGCGTACTTGTCACGGCAACTGCGACCGCATGAGGAGAACTACGCCACCCATGATCTCGAGCTAGCAGCTGTAGTGCATGCTCTGAAGACGTGGCGACATTACCTTCTGGGAAAGCGATGCGAGATATATACAGACCACAAAAGTCTGAAATATATCTTCACCAAGAGGGAGCTGAATATGAGACAGCGGAGATGGCTTGAGTTAATCAAGGATTACGACCTCAACATTCAGTACCATCCCGGCAAGGCGAATGTGGTAGCCGATGCCTTGAGCCGGAAGGCAGGCTCCTTGAACGTCACGCTCAAGGAAAGGATACCCGTCTTGTGCGAAGAGATGGAGGGCTTAGGACTTGAGATACTCGAACCAGGGTACTTGGCCAACCTCGAAGTCAAGCCTACTCTGGCTGACGACATCAAGAAAGCCCAGAAGGGGCACAAGAGTATCGAAGGCCTCAAGAGGAAGGTGCGAGAAGGCAAAGCCCGAGGATTCTCGATTGATGAGCAAGGAGAACTGTGGTACGGGAAGCACTTATGCGTACCCAACAAGGCCGAACATAAGGACTTGATCCTACAAGAGGCACATGACGCACCATACTCTATCCATCCACGTGGTACCAAGATGTACCAAGACATCCGAGAACGATTCTGGTGGCATGGCATGAAGAGGGAAATTGGCTCCTATGTCGCTAAATGCGATGTATGTCAGCGAGTCAAGGCTGAACACCAGCGACCCGCTGAATTACCGCAACCTCTTCAAGTGCCAGAATGGAAATGGGATAAAGTCGGCATGGACTTCATCACCAGGTTGCCCCGGTCGAATAAGGGTCATAACTCCATTTGGGTCATAGTTGATCACTTGACCAAGGTGGCCCATTTCATCCCCGTTAACACCACTTACGATGGCAGCCAGCTGGCCAGTCTGTACATTCACCGAGTGGTGAGTCTCCATGGAGTTCCCAAAGAGATCGTGTCCGACCGCGGCACGCAATTCACCTCAAGATTCTGGAAGAAGTTTCAAGAAGCTCTCGGAACCAAACTCTCCTTCAGTACGGCTTTCCACCTGCAAACGGGTGGACAGACCGAGAGGGTAAACCAGATACTTGAGGACATGCTCCGCGCTTGTGTTTTGGCCCATGGTGCCAAGTGGGAAGACTGCCTACCCTTTGCCGAGTTCTCTTACAACAACAACTACCAGTCCAGTCTTCAGATGGCCCCATTCGAAGCATTATATGGGCGGAAATGCCGCACCATGCTCAATTGGTCTGAAACCCGTGAAGGACTAGTTTTTGGACGAGAGGCACTGCAGGAAACAGGGGACAAGGTTCAGCTTGTCCGAGAGAACTTGGAGGCAGCTAAGTCAAGGCAGAAGAGCTATGCGGACCCTCGCCGCAGAAACGTGGAGTTTGTTCCCGGAGACCAGGTTTACTTGCGAGTCACGCATCTCAAGGGGACCAAGCGTTTCCACATCAAAGGGAAGCTAGATCCAAGGTTCATTGGACCCTTCAAGATCACGGCAAGGCGCGGGGAAGTAGCTTATCAGTTGGAGCTACCTCCTGAGCTTTCGGGTGTGCACAACGTGTTCCACGTGTCACAGCTCCGAAAGTGTTTGCAAGTGCCGAACCGTCCCGATCTTTACAAGGCCATTGATCACCAAGCTATTGACCTTCAACCGGATCTTACCTACCGCGAGAGACCGACCGCATTTTGGATGAAGACGAGCATTGCACCAGAAGCCGCACCATCAAGTTTTTCAAGGTTCAGTGGAGCAACCATACCGAAGAAGAAGCCACATGGGAACGTGACGACTATCTCCGATCACAATTTCCTGAGCTGTTTAACGCTTAGCTTAGGAATGTCGGGGACGAGACTCTTGTAAGAGGGATAGGTCTGTCACACCCTGTTTTTCACCCCAAGTATTCTATGTTGCAAAAATCACAGCTTGTTAAAACTTTTTCAAATAATGTTGTGAGTGCAATGTGAACCCTTGTTTGAGTGTGTGCTTGTTTGTTTGATGACTTGAACCTATGAAAACTTATTACTTTGCTCTCTTCAAAAACCATTTCTTCTTTATATCAAGATCACCTTCATCATGTTGGGATACACTACTAGCTCATGATGCCAAGTGGCACTTCCAACCAAAGTTGGTGATCTGATCCAAATATTATTTTCATTCATTGAAAACATAAATTGGTGATTTAAAATATTATTTTCCTATTTTATATCTATGTCTGTTTCTAAGGCCAGTAATGATATTCCCACAAGGAAAATTGCTTTCCTGCCTTAGAAAATTCTGAGTAAATTCATGGAAGCTCAGAAGGACATATATTTTCCATATATAAGATTTCCAACCCTAGTTTATATTAATATTATTTGAGTAAAACCCTGAAAACCATTTCTGTCTATTTTAGCTTTTTGAGATGTTTCTAAAGGAAATTATCTCAATAAAATCCCATAAAATTACAGGAGCCCTCCCAAACCATATTCGGTGTTCAACTAAAATCTCACCTTGATCCAAGGTGGGGAAGTGCACCTAAAGAGCCCAAAACCCTCTCTGTCCAGAGTAGAGTTGGAACAACTCTACATTGCAAAGTTTCTGCAATAGAGCTGAAACTTTGAAGAGGTGTTTAACATCCCAAATGAGGACTCCACACCAAAGATGAGATTTGTGAGACTCTGTTTGGCCACACTTCCTTTGTAAAGGACAGTACTGGTCATTTTGAGACATTTTCAAGTTTACAAAGCCAAACTTGTTCAATGGAGCTCAAATTTGGTGGAACCCCATGTTTTTACCCCAAGACCAAACTTGTTAAGTCTCATTTACAGTGGTGGATTGGAAGCACCCCAAGTCACTATCGAACACCTACTGACAGGAAGGTAAAAACCCTCCTAGCCACTGTTTTACAAATGACAAGGCCCCAAACTTGGTGGGTTAGAGCACCAGAACATCCTGAGCACCCAGTCAATCAGCCCTCCCCAACTCCAAGCACAAGTGACAAGAACTCCAATTTGAGCTGCAGGACAGTACTGGCAACACTAGTGTTCCTTGCTCCCTTGACCAGCTCGAGCTCCCACTAAGCCACAACGACTAGGCTCACTCCCAGCAACGCCCAGGACATGGAAGACACGTCCCAAGTGCCCCAGAGCGAGCCAGCATGCAGTGGCATGCCAAAACTGCGCTCTGGGCGCGCTGCAGAGAGCCACTAGCAAGGGGCCGACGCTCCGGCCGGTCCCAACGTCCCCAGTTATGTCCAAACGCTCCCCCGACAACCATTCAGTGCAAAGCTACCCCAGGGACCCTCTCCCCCTCGCGCAAGAGCTCAGGCGACGCGTGCCCGTGCGCGCCCGACGCGGCCGAGCATGCACGGTCGCTGCGGCTCGACCCCACTGGCTTTCCCTCTGCGGCCGTTGCACCAGGAGGTCCTAAACCACGTCCCGAACCCGTGGTTTCGCGGCCAGCACCTCACTATGCTCGCACGCGCGCCACGGTGAATCACCGGCGCGCCCGAGTCGGGTCACCGTCGTTGGCCTATAAATAGGTCCCCCCGGCACCCCAGCACCCTCCAAGCAGCTTCAGCACAACTAGTAGATACTCCCCAGTCATCCAATCGAGCTCGCACAGCCCCGGTGCTCGAGATCGACCGAGGCCCCTCCGCCTCGGAGCTCCGGTCGATCTCCGGCTACACGTCGGCTCCAGCGCTGCACGACCTCCCATTACACTCGCCTTGACACCAGGAACATTTCCCCTAACTTCCCCGAGCGAATCCATACCCCTAGCCCCTAGTTCAAGGCATACCCGAAACCATTCCGCCATGAGCACCTCGTCGTCGGCGACCCAGATCACCTCCGGTGACGTCCCGACCACGAGCAGGTAGGCGGAGGCACGAGGGACCCGTTCCCGTTCCTAGCTTGGCCTGAGGACAATGGCAGCCTCGACGGCGTCCATCTCCACCTCTCTGGCTGGAGGTAGGAGAAGGACCCGACAGGTGGAGCCCACCTGTCGGTGTCCTGGGGCAGCCAGCGCGCGCAGCAGCTGACGCTGACCCCAGGGGCCCGCAGGTCAGGTTTGAACCTGGCACGCGCGCGCCTGGTGGCTCGGCCTGCTGGCTGGGCCGACTGGATCCAACCCCTGGCCTTTTTCTTTTGTTTTAATCCAGCAAACTAAATGATTTTTATAAAAATATTTAGCGAGTAGAAAATATAATTCTTCCACCAGTAATTTTCTAAAAATGAGTAGTATTTGATTCTGTAATAGTTGACATTTATCAAAAACAGAAACTATTTTGATGTAATAAAATGATATTGAAAAGCACTTGTTTGCTTCTGTTTGCTTTTAAATCAATATGCTTAGCTAATAAAACTATAGGAAACCTTTTTCAAAATAATAAACTGAATTTATTTAAGCCTTGCAACATTTTGAAAAGCACTTTGTGAGCTGTTTTAGTGAGAGCTAGTATTTTTTATTCCTTTATCGATGGTAGAGTTACCGAGTGATGAAGGATCCGGAGCGGAAGACCTCGAAGACCCCCGATACCTAGCTAGCCAAGGCAAGCAACCCTTTTGCCATGACTTATGTATATAGAATGATGCATGCTAGTATAGCAAGTATTTTCCGTTGCATGCGATCATGATGCCGGTTCATCATTGATGTGATGGTACCGAAGGCTTCTTCGAAGCATTTGCATGTTGATAATTATACTCACATGGCTCCTCGGAGCACATACATGATGTGCTGACCCTGACATCTATGAGGATCATGCTAATGTCATGTTGACTAGTAAAGTATAATCACTGCATTGAGCTTGACCCTACCCGATGAGGGTCATGATATTACCATGTTGACAAGTAATGTTAAGGCATATTATGTTAAGCATAATGTTGAGTTAAATAAAGAGTTTATGAAAACCACGTCGGGTGCCACTAATGCCCGAGGGTGATGATGAGTTGGTGATCACTTTTGGTGAAGTGATGCACTGGTGATTTTGGTGTGAGTATGGTTTCGGAAATGGATTAGATTTATGATGTGTCGACCGTCCCAACCTTACCAGTACGACCACGATACCCCTTTATGGGACGGGGCTTTGTTGATTACTCTGGTCGGTGCTAGCAAAGAGCCACATTACTAGTGGCGGGAGTGATCGGTGTCACTCTCGTGATGGGGTCGTGCCAGGTAGGACGACTATGCCATTATTATGAGTTCTAGGCACACCGTTGGTCCCTGCATGCTTGATACAGTCCAGAGTCGGTGCTCGTAAGACGTACAACATGTGGGCTGGGTACCAATCGAGTGGACCTCTTTGTCTATTATCGTCAGGGGAAAGATGATGATCGGGTACTTACCTCGGGTATATGTGATATACCGCGAGTCGTGGATGACACGGAAGTTTCCCGTTTCTCGTGGGTCCAGCGTACTACCTCTTTAGAGTGTAAACTATTCGAATAGTCGTGTCCACGATCAAGGATAGTTGGGTGGTGCTGCTTAAACTACGTCATGTGTTTCCGCATAAAACAAGTGTGTGTGCGTGGTGTTAAAAAGGTGTTGTTATGATAACCACAACAATATGATCAAGTTCGGTGACTTGACATATATGGTAAACCCGGATGGTTTAGCCCTCGTTAATACCTTGTGGATATGACATGTCCGATGACTTGGCATACAGGGTGAACCCGGTGTGTTCAACCCTTGACAGATATGTCAATATCTGTAACCTGTTCCTTAAAAGTAATTCTTTAACTTGTTGCACATACCTGATCATGTCACCACATTGCATTCCACTAAAGATAACTGTTACTGTTATTCCTTACCATATATATTCATATCATGGGCTGTTTGCGAGTACATTCAAAGTACTCATTGGCTTGCCACTGGTTATGTTATTGACCAGACATGGAAGGACCGGAGTTTGGCGATGAGTACGCCGTCGGAGACGAACCCGCGATCTAGGACACTTCCAAGTCAGAATGCCTGTCGGTGTAGGCTTGATGGCATGGACACCGCTTAGCCCTTACGAGTTTCCGCTACTCGATGTATCCGTTTAATTTGGCTTAGGTCTTGCGCTTGAACCCGACCTTCATGTCGTTCGATGTAATAAATTCGGTACTTGGATTTAAGACTCTATTATTCAGTATCTATGTTCAGTGAACATTGATCCTTGGGGTCACTTGGCAAGGCGAACTCGACTTGCTAGTCGGGGTCCCCACACCCGGGGCACCTAGGAAGGTAGCATTGTGGATGCGGAGCACATCGAGATCCTCCGCCATTGCAGCATGCTGCCTCCAGTGGATGTCGCACTGCGCGCGTCCCCGTGTGAGAAGGCTCTCCGGCCCCAGAGGCCGGCAAGGCGGTGTTGTTTGTAGAACACTTCGCTCGCGAGTTCGGGTTGCCGACGATCGTCTTCTTGTCCGGCTTCTTGACGCACTTTGGGCTGCAGCCACACCATCTCGCTGCGAACGTCGTGCCATAGTTGGCGCCTACGTCACCCTTTGCGAGGGTTTCCTAGGAGTTGAGTCGGGTTTGGATATGTGGTGTCGGCTGTTCTACCTCAAAGAACAGTGGGTGCCAGGCGGAACCACCGGCAACAAGCAGATGGCTGACTGCGGCGTGTCCCTTGTCCATCAAAGGACCGCATCGGGCTTCCCGAAGCTCCCGTTTCAGGACTAGGTGAAGAAGAGACAGAAGGGATTCTTCTACATGAACAACATCGACCCTAAGAATGACCACATCAATCTGGTGCACTTAGTCCTCACGCCGCCATCTGCGAAGCTGAACTGGAAGAGCACCCTACCGAAGCCGACCGGGGAGGTGAAGTTGATCTGTACCCGACTGGAGCTTCTCAAGGTGGAAGACCTCGAGGCAGCGGATCTCCTTGCCGCCATAGTGGCGCGCTGGATTCTGCCATTGCAGCGCCGACCGCATCTGATCTGTCAGACGAGCGACCGACAGGACCCATGCCTGCTATCGATGAAAGAGCTACAACCTGGGAGAGTGGCGGAGCTAGTGAATCAGATCTCCACCGCCTCTATGGACTAGGGCGGCACATGGCAATGGGGCAAGGCTCCCTATCATCGGGATCATCCGGCCCCGAAGGTAGGTCGTGCCATTATAATATTCGGATCTATTCTTTGGGGTGTAGCCTGACTCCTGATGTCGGATGCCGGCTACACCTCGCCAGTCGCCTGCTGACTTGGACGTGTCGGACCCCGAAGAAATCGAGGAGTTCGTCAACGTGGTGCCACATCCGACAGGTTCCGAGGAGAACAAGGATGTGGCCGAGTTAGAGGGGACTGAGCCGGCTGGTGAGTTACTGACATCTGGGTTGCTTAACTGGACTGATGATGATGAGGAGTCACCCCCATTGCATGGTGCAGTCACCGTGGAAGATTTGGAGGAACTGGAGAACGTCTCCAGCGTGCTGGGGAGACGGCCGCACTGAGCCGTTCCTGAGTCGGCCAAGGATAGAGAAGGAGCGAGGAGGAAGGGGAAGCAAGCCGTTGCTGCCAACCCTTTTCCCAAGCATGCGGCGAGAGGACCCCTGGACATGGGTCGTGGTGGCGGCTCGAAGAAGCAACGACTTGGCCAGGTCGGCCTCAGCCGACAATCGGTGGCCGTTGTCCCTGGGCAAGCCGCCGCACCTTCCTCTTCTTTTGTAACTTCTTGCTTCTTTAGCAGGGGGGCCTCACCCATCAGGATATGATGAGCAGGGCCACCCGTTCAGCAAGGGGGAGGAAGCCTCCGACAAAGACCGGGCCGCCTGGGCTGAAGCGGAGTCGGTGCAGGCAGCGCTGGACGAACAAGAGCGACAACCATGATCTCGGAACCGCCCCGGGAAGAGGGCAGCCAACTCCGCTCGGGCACCGTCGCGTGTAGAGAGGCGGTCCAAGACGAAGCACGACCCCGCACAGCGGAGGGACATGGACGCGCAGGCTGATGAGCGGGCGCGCACCGCCATGGGTACAGCGGATGCTGCAAAGGATGTCGATCTAGAGCTCGGCATCATGCCGGAGGTACCTGAGGTGATGCCCGGAGCGCCCAAGATCATGGCAGAGGTCGTGTGTAACACCCTGTTTTTGGCTTCCCTGACTAATTGACTTATTTCAAAATTTAGGACCAATTAAAAAATTTTGTGAATGCTTGTGATGCTTGGAGTGACTATTGTGTGCCTGTTTGTTTAATTGCATGTGATTGATCCCCATTAATTCTTGTCATCCTCCTAATCACTTCCTCACTCCATGATCTCCTGCCTAATGATTATACCATGTGTTTAGGACAAATATGTATTTTTACCAAATATTATATTCACCAAAAAGCATTTTCTTTGAGTTAAACTTTCAAACCCCTGAGATGAGGTTTGTACTACAAGCCCTCAAATTAGGGAATTTCTTTTGCATCAATTATTTTATTTAAAACCCATTATCAAAGTGTCTTCCAAAGACCACCATATTAATATTTTAAAAGTTATTTTATTATTTTATTTAAAAGCCCTTCTATGAGGCCACAAATGGTCTCCTATGAAGGAAAGTTATTTTTGTTGCCTTCAAAATATTTCAGAAAATTTAGGGAAACTCAGTGGATATATTTATTGCATATTTATGAGTTTCAACACATGGTCATGTTCAAAATATTGGGCAAACCCCTCCAAAACCATTCCTGCCTATTTCAAGCTTTTGGAATATTTCTATAAGAAATATTCTCAATAAATTCCAGTAAAATTCTAGCATGTCAATTATGATATTCTTGATGATCTTGCCAAGTTTCATTTCAATCCAAGTTGATTTGACTCCCCTAATCACTCTAAAACCCTATCTGTCCAGAATCAAATTTGAGCAACTCTACATTGTGAAGTGTCTCCCAATTGTGCTCAAATTTGCTGGACCTGTTCCAGTACTCCAATGAGGCATCCACACCAATTGGTACACCAAGAGAATATAGGAACTTGTCCTAAGACCCTCAAAACCCTCTCTGTTGATTTTTGACTTTGCTAAACTTTACATTATAAAGTTTCTCCAATTATCCTCAAACTTTTTGTACATGCCTTAATGCTCAAATAATGCCTCTACACCAAATATTGGATTTGTGGGAATTCATTTGAATAGGGGTCTAAGAAGAAATCCATTTCTGCCAATTTCTAGGGTTTTTCAAGTCTACATTGCAAAACTCCTCCAGAAAATCCCAAATTTTGTGTGCAAGCCTATTTTCATCTATAGTTTGACCCTGCTAAGTTTCATAGCCATTGGAATTCATCTGGTGGCCCAACCATATATCAAACACCTTGTGTGCACTCAGTAATTTGGTTTCATTTGCCCCTTCCACTTTATTCCTTGAGCCCAAATTTCTACCACAACCTCACATAGTTACATTTCACCTCCAGCAACATTCCCATGGCCACTGGTCAATTATTGGAGAAGGACCCTTTGTAACTTTGTCTCATTTTTACCCTTGGCAGCAGTGTTTTACCCTTCTTCCCATTCTTCTGCTTAAGCTATCACTCCCAACTCTTTCCAGAGCATCTAATATATGCCAAGGCTTCATTTAGAACCAAGATATGGCATGCTCATGTGGAGAAAATGAGCAACACCTCCTCAAGTTCATTTTTGGCTGAAAAGTAGCTTTGTACAGCAAGTACAAGCTACCCTTCACTTCTTGTGCTCAAACTTGGCAGTGTTGTAGTTCTTGCATAGTTAACACTGCAAGACATAATTTCTCCCCAAGGCTTCCCTCCTAAGACCCAGTTTTGTCAGCTCTAAGTTTGTTGTTAGAAACTTGGCAGCAGTCAAAACTACTTCAAACCACCTTCACTATTTTCCAAACTCCAGACTTCCTTTGCTCCAGGTGTGCCCTACGTGCTAGACACGTTTGACTGGCCATTTGGACCATGTAGACATGGGTTGCCATGGTGACCATGCTGTCAGCCTGCACTAATGGTGCTCTGCACCATTTCCTTGTTCCCTAGCTCGTGTCCCGCAGCAGCAGGTTGCCCCAGCATGCCTCAGAGCATCATGTTGACCATTCAAGCCATTCCCCACCATCAGCTAGCCTCCAAGACCCCTCAGGCATGCGTGGCGACCATGCACCGAGAGCTTCAGAGAGCTCCCGAGCTCTCTCGGCACCTCCTCCCCCACTTAGAGCCTCCCGAGCATCTCTGGCTCCCTCAAACCCTCCTACTCTCTCCCTGGAACCCCTCTCGAGCCCCCCTTCTTCCTCCCGAGCCTTCTCTTTCTCCCCTTTCCCTTCGGCAGCCATGACCGAAGCCACCAGAGGCCGCCGCGCGAGCACGCCTAGCCAGGGGTCTCTCTGCAGCCGCATCGCCGGCAACTTTGCGGCTCTCCCCTGCAGACACCAGGTATAGGGGAACGGGGGTGGCTAACTCCCCCGAGCATGCCGGTGGCCGGCGCATCGCCGGGGGGTGGCCAGAGCCACCTGGGGGAGCTCCTCCCGCGGCCGGTCTACCCCATGCCTCCCATGCGTGCGAGCAGGAGGAAGGAGAAGACCTGGCAGGCGGGGCCCCCTGTCAGCGAGCCAAGGCCAGGCCCGCGCGGAATAAGTGGAGGCACACTCAGCTCGGTTCACCTCCCCCTGCCGAAAGCGTATTTACGGCCATGTGCTTTTGGTGTATCCGTCGCTTGCGGCCGAGCTGCTGGGCCAGCCCGAGGGCCTATCTGACGCCGTGGGCGTAAGATAACCCTGAAGCTGAGTCCTTTTCCCCTTTTTCAGATTTGGCTAAACTTACAAATTCCACCATAAATTCATACTAACTCCAATTTCATTGATTCAAATTTCTACAGGATCCTAAAAATGAGGCATATCCAAATAAGTGGTTTGCACATTTTTCCCTCCCAACTTTCTATGGTGTTTTATTTAAAATCCCAATCTGGATATAAAATATCCCACCTTTCAAAATTACTAGAAGATTCAAATCAACTCCAAATGGAGTGATTCAAACTCCCAGAGCCTTCTAAAATCCTTATCTATTTTAGAACCCTGGTCAACATTTTTGTGCGACTTACTTCTGTTGCAATAAATAAATAGCTCCTATTGCTATTTATTCCTCATTGTAAAATCTCTAGAATATTCATACCATCTCCAAATCCAGTGAAACCACTTCCTAAATATTTCTAAAATCATTCTCTGTTAAATGGGTGCCTCCACTCATTTTTAACAAAATGATTTCTGTTGGCTTATTCAATGGCCACCTATTGCTCCTTTCACCTATTCAAAAATCCTTGATGATTCAAATCTCCTGTGAGAAGCTTCAGGTATTTTTCTTATGACCGGAGAGGTCCAAGAAAAATAAAACTTCTATTTATAGAACACTTTTATTTTGCTTGCTATATGGCTTACTATAGTTGTTTCCGACGATAGTTATCGGTAGATGGAGTATTCGGAGTTGGAGCGGAAGACCTCGAAGACCCCGAGGACTTACGTGAGCAAGGGAAGAAGCCCGTTGACCATGACTTGAGCACATACATTGATGCATGCTAGAATAGCAAGTACTTTTTCGTTGCATGAGATCACAGTGCCGGTTCATCATTGGTGTGATGGTACCGAAGGCTTCATCGAAGCACTTGCATGATAATGATGTTATACATATGGCTCCTCAGAGCACAAGCATGATGAGCTTGACCCTACCATCTATGAGGATCATGCTACTGTCATGTTGACTAGTAGAGTAAGATCATTGCACTGAGCTTGACCCTACCCCTTGAGGGTCATGTTAATACCATGTTGACAAGTAAAGATAGAGCATATTATCATGAGCATGATGATGAGTTAAATAAAGAGTTTATGAAAACCCCGTCGGGTGCCACTAATGCCCGAGGGTGAGTTGGTGATCACTTTTGGTGAAGTGATGCACCGGTGTTTTGTGTGAGTATGGTTTCGGAAATGGGATTAGATTTATGATGTGTCGACCGTCCCAACCTTACCAGTACGACCACGATACCCCTTTATGGGACGGGGCTTTGTTGATTACTCTGGTCAGTGCTAGCAAAGAGCCACATTACTAGTGGCGCGAGTGATTGTCGTCACTCTCGTGATGGGGTCGTGCCAGGTAGGACGACTATGCCATTATTATGAGTTCCAGGCACACCGTTGGTCCCCGAATGGTTGAGACTGTCCAGAGTCAGTGCTCGTAAGACGTACAGCATGTGGGCTGGGTACCAATCGAGTGGACCTCTTTCTCTAGTATCGTCAGGGGAAAGATGATGTTCGGGTACTTACCTCGGGTATATGTGATATACCGCGAGTCGTGGATGACACGGAAGTTTCCCATTTCTCGTGGGTCCAGCGTACTACCTCTGCAGAATGTCAAACTATTCGAATAGCCGTGTCGACTGTCAAGGACAGTTGGGTGGTGCTGCTTAAACTACGTCCAGCGTTTCCGCATAAACCAAGTGTGAGTGAGTGTGTGTCGTGTTAAAAAGGTGTTTTTATAAAGATAATAATATGACAAAGTTCGGTGACTTGGCATATAGGGTAAACCCGGATGGTTTAGCCCTCAGCTGATACATTTAGGTTATGACAAGTCCGATCACTTGGCATATAGGGTGAACCCGGATGGTTCAGCCCTTAGCAGATATGTTGATATATGTAACCTGTTCTTCAAAAGTAATTCTTTAACTGGATGCATATCCATGATCATTCCACCCAGATGAGTTATACTAAAGATGCATGATATTTTTATCCATCATTTTCATTGTTCATATCATGGGCTGTTTGCGAGTACATTCAAAGTACTCATTGGCTTGCCACTGGTTATTTCATTGACCAGGTATGAAAGAACAGGATATGGTGAAGATTAACTCGGTGACGTTCTTGCGAGCTAGGATGCTTTCCTATCAGAATGCATGTAGGTTGATGGCATGGGTTCACACTTTCAACCAATAATTCTGCTATTGGTCTAGTTTGGTGCTTTGACCTTTAAGGCCCTATGTATGTAAGACTCGACCGAAGTGGTCATTTATTGTATCAAACGGTATGTATGGATGTAAGACTCTATTATTCAGTATTAGTGTTCAGTGAGCATTGATCCTTGGGATCTCTGGGCACGGCGATCTCGACTTACCAGTCGGGGTCCCCACATCGTGTCGGACCCGCCGCCGGGCGCGTCGAGGAGCAAGTGCCCGCCACCAAGGAAGGAGATCCCCGGTGACATAGTGATATGTCCCAAACGTATCTATAATTTCTGCTTGCTCCATGATCTTTTGGCAGACATTGTTATATGTTTTTCTACACTTTTATATCATTTTACACATATTTGGACTAACCTACTAACTCAGTGCACCCAGTGCCAGTTTCTATCTTCCGATGTCTATTTTGCAGGGACTTTTACCCAATTTTCCGAAGCCCGAAAAATTCCAGGAAAAATACATAAAAAATCAGTGTGACGGCAGCTTCCAGATCACCGAAGATGGGATAGAGGGGGGCCAGGGGCCGCCCAGGCGACCTCCTCGCGCCGTCTACCCCCTGGCCACGCCAGCAGGCCGCTTGGGTGGGTCCCACCTCCTGGTGCCCTACCTTGGCTCCTATTTTTACCCCCGTGGAGAAAACGTTGATTCGAGACCCCTTTTCTCCAGAAGCAATTCCGATCTCCGACAAGTTTCGGGGGACAAAATTCCTGTGCCAGCACCCTGCCGGGACGGGGAAGTGCCCCCGGATTCATCTCCATCGACGTTGCATCCCCCCTCCATGAAGCGGGAGTAGTTCCTCCTCAGGGCTGAGGCCTTCTACCGTGGCTATGTGGTCATCTCTGTCTCCCATGATGTGATCTTGACTGTGATCATATGCTATGTTAATCTAGGGTGATCCCATGATGTTTCTCCTTCTGCTATGAATTGGATTGATGTACTTACTTGATCTTATCTAGTATAATCCCGGAGACCATGGTGACAACGGTCTATTGGACATGGATTAGAAGAATATTTTCATGAGTGATTTCCTCTTTTGTGAATCAATTGAAGATTGAGAGTCTCTTTGTGCTTGTCATTGACTATCCTTGAGATATGTTGTGGTGATTGTGGTACTCTCTTTGGATGGACGCGGTGGCATTTGGAAATCCATAGATGAGAACTACGAACTCTGAGGTGTGCTTTTGTAGCCCTACATAATTCACGCCCTCTCTTGATCACAAAGGAATGATCTCCAAGTACGTCTCCATTGCATGTTTTAGTGGAAATATCATGTGATTAGATTTTGTTAATGTTGTTGGGAGTTGCCACTAGTGAAAGTATGAACCCTAGGCCTTGTTTTCCACCATTGTTACACCGTTTATGCTCACTTTTCTCACTTGCTACCTTGCTACCATTTTTATTTCAGATTTATATTACCTAGCTTTGCCACACCTATCACCCATATTTTACCATCTCTTCATCGAACTAGTGCACCTATACAACTGACAATTGTATTTGGTGTGTTGGGGACACAAGAGACTTCTTATATATTAATTGCAGGGTTTCTTGCGAGAGACCATCTTTAACCTTTACTTCCCTGAGTTCGATAAACCTTAGGTCATCCACTTGAGGGAAATTGCTGCTTTCCTACAAACCTCTGCGCTTGGAAGCCCAACATAGTCTACAAGAATAGAAGTGTGCGTAGACATTACATAGCAGAATCCATGGGCGAGTCGGCCTCCATGGCGAGGGATGGGGCCTCGGGGACCATGGCTCCCTCTGCGCAAGTGCTCCAGCAGCCTCATGCGTTGAAGGAGTCAACTCGGGGTGCACAGCTGGGAAACTGCACCCTGGTTGTGTCTGCCCGTGACCCGTCCACCTCCGGAGCCGGCCCCAATTCCGTGAGCGGGCCCATGGAGACCTGGAGCGCGACCAGCGTGAGTCGTGTGAGGATACCCCCCAGCACCACACTGAGCGGAGTTCCCACGCTCATCGCGGCGTTCGCCCGAATCCGCAGTCGTGTGATGCAAGCCGTCAATGTGGCACGGGAGGATCTGCCACGCATTGAGCGGTTTGATGAGGTAAGCTTTCTACCCCCCCATGCCTTTGTCGAGAGTTTTTCTTCTTCCTACTTTGCTTCAGTGGGGACGCGCAAGCACACCCAATTGGTGTAGCCCCCGAGAGTCAGGCCGGCTAAAAGTTAGCCAGCTCAAGTCTCACTCGTGGCTAGGTGTTTCTTCCTTTTTTTGTTTCAGTGGGTGCACCCAAGCACACCCACTGGGTGTAGCCCCCTAGAGTCGGGCCGGCTGGAAATCCGCCGGGTCAAGTGTTACTCGCGGCTAACCTTTTGCCTATTTTGCATTGCGGGACCTTCACAACCTTCGTGCGGATGCTCACAATGCGCTATTGAATTGACTCCAAGAAGACGAAGTTCAACTGCCCAGAGCGAGATGCCTTGCACGATGAACGCACCCAGCTATGCCGGGAGATAGAGATTCTCCACGCGGAGAAAAAGGACCGCGAGGCGGCCCATCAGACGGAGTTGGAGCAGCTGTGCGCTTCCCATTAGGACGGCCTAGCGCAGACCACGATGCCCTGTCGTAGAAGGAGGTGTCCCACGCCGCCGAGTGGAAAGCATTGGAATCCTATTGGCTACTAGATGATTCTCACCAACGGGATTGGGAAGAGATCCAGTCTCTCTTTTACTCCAAGTTTTATCCTCTTCATGAAGTCCATGAGAATACGAATTATGTTTATAATTTCTATCCTCATGACGGAGAGAGCATAACTCAAGCTTGAGGGATACTCAAAACTCTAATGCTAAAATGTCCTAACCATGGGCTCCCCAAAGATATGATTATTACTAATTTCTATGCTAGGCTCTCTCGACAGGATAAAGACTTTCTCGATGCTTCCTCTATGGGTTCTTTCACAAACAAAAGGATTGTTGCTAAATGGCAACTCCTTGGAATAATTCAACGCAATACTGAAGATTGGGAGATCGACAAAGGTAAAGAGTCATGTATAAATTATGAATATGATTGCATTAAGACCTTTGTTGAAACTGCAAGTTTTAATAAGTTTAGTGCTAAGTTTGGGCTTGATTCTCAAATCCTTGTTGATGTCCTCAAATATTTTGCTTCACATGTTAATATGCCTAAGGAGAATTGGATCAAGCATCATGAACCTTTTAAAGGTATTTGCAAAGAAGATGCAATTGTTAATGATGATTGCAACATGCATGATCCAATTCCTGAAAATGAAGTTTTATATAAGCATGTTAATTTTTGTGGAGTGGATATACCTTGTGATAGGCCTATGATGGAAGAAGAGAAGTATTGTAAGCAATATAAGCATGAAAGAACAATCACTTGGGTAAGAGATTTAAATGAAATTGCTAGAGTATTGTGCGGCCTTTATCCTTTTAATTATGAACTTTCTCGTATAGAAGGTCACTTTAATTTTCAATGCATGAACTTTCAAAACATAACTGTTAACCAGTTGTTTGATAACATGATCACTTGTGATCTTTAATGTGTGAAGTGTTATCAGGAAAACTTCTTGGCTAGATGATAATGCCTTAGGAATAAACAACACTTTGCAAAAATTCCATCTCTATTGTGTTGTTAATTGCCATGAAAATGATTACATAAGTAATATTAGAAAGGAGGGAACTTTACGAAACCATAAAAATGTCTCTTATGTTTCCAGTAATAAAACGGAGAGTTTCTCCCAAGTTTCCCCTATTGTTTCTAACGTTAAACAAGAATATTTGGAGAAGCTTCCTTTCCAACCACTCCCTCCTAAGGTGAAGAAGAAGAAAAAGAAGAGGAGGAGGAGGAAAAAGAAGGAAGAAGAATTGGTATCAACCTAGCCTGAGCATATTTCTCGCATCAACTTTTATCCTAACAGACATAAATTTATGGAGGATGGTGAGCTTGATGATAAGTCCATAGGTACTATTGATGATCATTTCGATTATGATATGCATGTTACTTATTGTGATTGGGAAGATGATGAAAATGCTACTTATGATCTTGAAAATCTTTTTGGTACCAACTTTGAAAATGATGATATGGAAAGCTCTAAGCTTGCGGATGATAGGATTGCCCGTCCTTTACCCATTAGTGATGTGATAATTGATAAATGTTTTGCTAGTAAGAATAAAGACAACATGTTTACAAATGTAGTTTCTAGCAATAATAATGCTCTTCTCTACCATGATAATGTTATGAATCCTATCTATAGTGATTGTAAAGATACCTGTGACATAAGGAGAAAGTATCCTTATGAACTTGTCATAATCATGGAGGGAATTACTCCATTGCTGAACACCATCTCCCCAATACACAATTAATCTATAGTGTTCAGGTTGTTTATGATAGTCCTACTCGCACTATTACCAATGAGATAGATTATGCTTATGTGGAGAGTAAGAGTACCTTTTTGCATGTGGATCATGGTAACAATGCTTTATGTGATACATATATTGTTGAGATTATTCATGATCCAACTAAAAATTATTATAAGAAGGGAACATATGCTTATAGATATTTCAATAATCTCAAGTTCCCTCTCTTTATGTTGAAAGTTTTGAAGCTGCACTTGTTTTGCCTTCCTATGCTTATTGCTTTGTGCGTCAATGAATTCTCATATTGCAATATTCCTATGCATAGGAAGCATGTTAGACTAAAATGTGTTTGGTATTTTCTTCTTGATGCTCTCTTTTCTTCTACAACTCTTATTCCTACGAGAGCATCGTTAAAATCTTAAGCCTATCTTTATGGCTATAAAGAAAGAACTTTAGTGGGACAACCCTTATTATCTTTACATTGAGTTTTTTACTTTCAGTTTTAGTGGTCTTGATGCTTTTTACTACTGTAGCAACATCATTGTATCTTTATTTTCAAGCTTTGTGCCGAGTTATAGTCTTCGATTGCCAGAAAGTTCAAAAATTGTGACATGCTATCGAGAAAAAGATTATGTCTGCTTGACTGAAAAATCGCCAAAAATCACCAGATCATCTTTTTGATCTGAATGTTTTTGACAGCATGATCTATATAATTGCCTTTCTGGAATCTGTTATGAGGTTTTTTATTTGAGTTGCAGAAGTGCCCCGAATAAATTATTTACTACCCGTTGTTCTGTTTTTCATAGATTCTGCCATGTTTTGCGTTTTCATCATTTTGCAAATCCTAAGCTTACTTTTTATTTGCAAAAACCTTTTGGAATTTATGAGAAACAGTAGGTTTTCATGAAAATATTTATTTCCAGCAGGTAATGAATTATTTTATTAAGGGTACTAACCACTCTAATCACGTTATGATGAGTTTCTTATGAAGGGAGTTTTGAAGTATGCGATGGGAGATGATGAAAGAAGGTATAGAAGTGTCAAGCGCTGAAGCTTGGGGATGCCTCCATGCACCCCCAAAAAATATTCAAGGAGACTCATGCATCTAATCTTGGGGATGCCCCCGTTCATCTCCTTCTCTATCAACAATCATCAGTTCGTCCATCTCCATGCTATATTTTTATCACTTCATATGATATGTGCTATGCTTGGAGCGTCCCGCTATCTACCTTTTAGCTTGTTTTAGTTTTTCTTTCTGTTCATAACAAGTCGGAACTTAGCCTACCTTGTTTGGGAGAGAGACACGCTCCATTCCACTCTAGAACACAACATAGGTTTTCATGCTTATCTTTTTCGTGTGTTCGTCATCTTTCCATAGCTACTGTCATGCTTACCTCTTAGATTTCATGTTTATCTTTTTAAGAGCTATTATTTAGGTTGCTTTTGGAACTCTCTTGAGTTATCATTCTTATCTTGTTTAGAGAGTTGGCTTTTTGCACTAAGTTGTGTGTCTTGTCTGAGTAGGTAATTGAGGTTGTTATTTAAGTATAGTAGTAACTTGCAATAGTTTTGAGGTATTGATTTGAGTAATGTTTGGACTATTGGTGCCAACATCTTGAGCCTATTAGTGATAGGTGTTGTATTCTGGGAAATCCGTGTGTTTTTCAAAAATTAAAAATTAGTTGATAACTCTAGCTACTAAATTGATCGCTAACCTCTAGAAGGGTTGGAATATATAGAGTACCCTCACGTTACCATGAGTCGAGGATGCGCGAGGATAACCAAATCCACAAACACTCCTCCTCGGGTTACTTGTCTCTTTGTGAACCTCCTAACTAAATGGAGAGTTACCGATAATAAGTGTATGAGTTCTTCGAACTAATGTGAGTATTCGATTGTTGGCAGTTCTACCATCCATATCTTGCTAGCATCTTCGGTACCGTGCATTGACCTTTCTCACATTGAGAGTTGGTGCAAACTCCGCCGGTGCATCCCAACCCATGACATGATACGCTCTGTCATACATAAGCCTCATTATATCTTTCCTCAAAACAACCACCATACCTACCTATTAAGGCATTTCCATATCCTTTCCGAGATACATTGAGATGCAACATCCACCATCTCATGACTTGATATTCATGTCGTACATGGTTTTAGTTGATCGTAGTGCCGCATGATAGTTGGGCCTTACACCAATTATTGTCACATGACGCGCTAGTATCATTGCATATCCTGCTACACTGGCAGAGGCATACATATGCATACATCATGATAGTTTTCACTTGTCTTTATGTTGAGTACTTCTTATAAAGTGTGATGATTTTTCATTTATTCATGTAAAACATAGAGTGTTGCCCTTAAGAGAGGAAAAGATCCCAAAGTGGACACAACAAAGATCCCAAAGAGGACAAATGAGAGATAAAAAGAAAGAGCCAAAGAGGCCACAAAAAAGAGAAAAAAGAGTAGTAAAAAGAGAGAAGGGGGCAACACTACTATTCCTTTTGAAAGATCCACACTCGTACTCCATTGCTATATTGGTACAACATAGATATTACCATTCATGCATAACTATGTGGGGACCCTTACACTATAGAACTTGGTTTGCATATTCCAATGATGAGCCTCCTCAAATGAGCTCTAGGTCTTTATGAGAAAAAAAGTTGCATGCACCCCCACTAGTTCCATTAGAGAGCTTACCTTAGCTCATATGTGCATCCTTACATGGCAATCCCTACTCCTCACATCATATCTATCATCTGGCTTTCTCTCGCCTCTGGTTGTCCTCATTGATGTGAGCCTTCCACACCTTTTTGTCTTCCTTCCCCATCATTATTCTATTTTCCATCCCATGTGCCAACATATCTTGCTTACTCTCATCCATTGCATGAGTGCTCAATGTCGAAAGGGAGAGGATCATTTTGTCTTGTGCCTGACTAGTAGTTTGGGGATGAGTCAAAATAAGATTCCGAAGGAGATCAAGAGTGAAATCTTAGCATATTGAGTTCTCAATTAAAAAATATTTCTTGACCTCAACCCATCTCCCACTTCTTGCACGCAAACACCATTTGGAGACATTCAAATCACAAATAGCGAGAGCTCTTGCACCTTTATGTTCTTACTTTGCTAAACTCAATACTAGATATAATCTCTTGCTTGTTATTGTCTTGACTTGAATTGCATATCTCACCTTCTTTACTTTGAAGTTCCTATATGTGTGTTAGCATGTCACCAAAGAAATGATTGTGTTATCATTTATCTACTCGAGGACGAGCATAAATTAAGCTTGGGGATGTTGATACGTCCCAAACGTATCCATAATTTCTGCTTGTTCCATGATCCTTTGGGTGACATTGTTATATGTTTTGCTACACTTCTATATCATTTTACACATATTTGGACTAACCTAATAACTCAGTACACCCAGTGCCAGTTTTTGTCTGCTGATGTCTATTTTGCACGGGATTTTACCCAATTTTCCAAAGCCCGAAAAATTAACGGAAAAATATATAAAAAATTAGCGTAACGGAAACTTCCAGATCACAAAAGATGGGGGAGAGTGGGGCCAGGGGCCGCCAAGGCAACCTCCTGGCGCGGCCTACCCCCTGGCTCTTGGAAATATGCCCTAGAGGCAATGATAAAATAGTTATTATTATATTTCCTGTTTCAATATAATCGTTTGTTATAAATGCTATAATTGTATTGAATGAAAACATAGTTACATGTGTGGATACATAGACAAAACAATATCCCTAGCAAGCCTCTAGTTGAATGTCCAGTTGATCAAGGATAGTCAAGGTTTTCTAACTATATGCCAGTGTTGTCACTTGATTACTGGATAACATCATTAGGAGAATCATGTGATGGACTAGACCCAAACTATGAACGTAGCATGTGATCGTGTCATTTGGTTGCTATTGTTTTTTGTGTGTCAAGTATTTATTCCTATGACCATGAGATCATATAACTCACTCGCACCGGAGGAATACCTTGTGTGTATCAAACATCGCAACGTAACTGGGTGACTATAACGGTGCTATACAGGTATCTCCGAAGGTGTCCGTTGAGTTAGTATGGATCAAGACTGGGATTTGTCACTCCATATGACGGAGAGGTAACTTGGGGCCCACTCAGAAATAAAACATCACACACAAGCCTTGCATGTGATGTGACTAAGTGTAAGTCACGGGATCTTGTATTACAGAACGAGTAAAGAGACTTGCCGGTAACGAGATTGAAATAGGTATGCACATACCGATGATCAAATCTCCGGGAAGTAACATACCGAAGGACAAAGGGAATGACATACGGGATTATATGAATCCTTGGCACTAAGGTTCAACCGATAATATCTTCGGAGAATATGTAGGATCCAATATGGACTGAGGAGTGTCTCGGGTCATGTCTACATAGTTCTCGAACCCGCAGGGTCTGCACACATAGTATAGTTGAGTTATATGTGTGGTTACCGAATGTTGTTCGGAGTCCCGGATGAGATCACGAACGTCAAGAGGCTTTACGGAATGGTCCGGAAACTAAGATTGATAAATAGGATGGTTTCATTTGGTCAACGGAAAGTTTCTCGCATTTCCGGGAGTGTACCGGGATTGACGAATGGGTTCTGGGTGTTCACTGGGAGGGGTCGACCCACCCGGGAGTGAGCCCAGTAACCCTAGGGTGGCGCACCATCCCTTAGTGGGATGGTGGAGCCAGCCCAAGAGGGCTATGGCGCCACAAGTGAAAAAACAAAAGAAAAAAAAGGGAAAGAGGGAGGTGGGAAGGGAGAGGAGGACTCCTCCTTCCCAAACCGAATTGGAGTAGGAGTCCTCCTCTCCACTTCGGCCGGCGCAACCTTGGGGCCCCTGAGCACCAAGGCTAGCCCCACCCCTCCTCCTATATATACTGGTGGTTTTAGAGTTTTTGAGACACAACTTTGCCACGTGCAACTCAAACCTATACCACGTAGTTTTACCTCTAGATCGGAGCCCTGCAGGAGTAGATCATCACCACCACCACAGCGCGGTCACACTGCCATAGAACTCATCTACTTCTCCGTCTCTCTTGCTGGATCAAGAAGGCCGAGATCGTCATCGAGTTGTACGTGTGTTGAACGCGGAGGTGTCGTCAGTTCGAAGCTAGATTGGAACTGAGCGTGGGACAACCGTGATTTGAATCACGAAGCTATACCACTACATCAACCGCGTTTCTTAATGCTTCCCGCTTAGCGATCTACAAGGGTACGTAGATCTAATCTCCTCTCGTACATGGACATCACCATGATAGGTCTTCGTGTGCGTAGGAATTTTTTTCTTTCCTATGCAACGTTCCCCAACACTGGCCGCTCCACCAGGCCGCCTGGGTGGGTCGCACCTCCTCTGTGCCCTACCTTGGCTCCTATTTTTACCCCCGTCGAGAAAATGTTGATTCAAGACCCTTTTCTCCACAAGGAATTCCGACCTCCGTCGCCATCGCCGCGAAGTTTCGGGGGATAGATTTCCTATGACGGCACACTGTCGGGACGGGGAAGTGCCCCCGGATTCATCTCCATCGATGTTGCTTCCTCCCTCCATGAAGCGGGAGTAGTTCCTCCTCGGGGCTGAGGCCTTCTACTGTGGCTATGTGGTCATCTCTCTCTCCCATGATGTGATCTTTACTGTGATCATATGCTATGTTAATCTAGGGTGATCACATGATGTTTCTCCTTCTTCTATGTATTGTATTGATGTACTTACTTGATCTTATCTAGTATAATCCCTGAGACCATTGTGACAACGGTCTATTGGACATGGATTAGAAGAATATTTTCATGAGTGATTTCCTCTTTTGTGAATCAATTGAAGATTGAGAGTCTCTTCGTGCTTGTCTTTGACTATCCTTGAGATATGTTACAAACCTCTGCCATTGGAGGCCCAACATAGTCTACAACAATAGAAGTGTGCGTAGACATCACATAGCAGAATCCATGGGCGAGTCGGCCTCCACGGCAAGGGATGAGGCCTCGGGGACCATGGCTCCTGCTACGCAAGTGCTCCGGCAGCCTGATGCATTGAAGGAGTCAACCAGGTGCGCACAGCCGGGAGACTGCACCCTGGTTGTGTCTGCCCGTGCCACGTCCGCCTCCGGAGCCGACCCGTGGAGACCTGGAGCACGGCCAGCGTGAGTCGTGCGAGGATACCTCTCGGCACCGCACTGAGTGGAGTTCCCGCGCTCATCACTGCGTTCACCCCAAAGCCGCGGTCATGTGACGCAAGCCGCCAATGTGGCGCGGGAGCATCTGCTACGCATTGAGCGGTTTGTTGAGGTAAGCTTTCCATCCCACCATGCTTTCGTCAAGAGTTTTTCTTCTTCCTGCTTTGCTTCAATGGGGGTGCGCCAACCCACCCACTTGGTGTAGCCCCTGAGAGTCAGGCCGGCTAAAAGTTAGCTGGCTCAAGTCTCACTCGTGGCTAGTTGTTTCTTCCTTTTTGTTACAGTGGGTGCACCCAAGCGCACCCATTGGGTGTAGCCCCCGAGAGTCAGTCCGGATGGAAATCCGTCGGGTCGAGTCTTACTCGCAGCTAACCTTTTGCCTTTTTTGCGTTGCGCGACCTTCAAGAGCTTTGTGCGGATGCTCACAATGTGTTGTTGAATCGACTCCAAGAAGACGAGGTTCAACTGCCCAGAGCTAGAGGCCTTGCGCGATGAACGCACCCGACTGTGCCAGGAGATAGAGATTCTCCAGTCGGAGAAGAAGGACCGTGAGGCAGCCCATCGGACGGAGTTGGAGTAGGTGCTCTGTCCGTCGCGATGGCCTAGGGAAGACAGAGGCATCCCACCATGATGCCCTGTCGTAGAAGGAGGCGTCCCATGCCGCCGAGCTGGAGCGGTTGGAGTAGGTGCACCGCAAAGAGAAGGCGCGACAGGATGTGTCCTTGAAGGACAAGGACGCCCAGCTCGCGAAGGAGGACGAAGAAGCGCATGACGCATGGCACAAGCTTGCCCGGCAGGTCCAGGAGTATGCGACCCGAGACTGTGAGCTCGAAGAAGAAGTGGGCGAAGTTGACATACTTCTCACCAGTGAGTCATCCTTGGCTTAGCTTGTCTTTTTGTCATTGATTTTGTCTCCTTTTCCTCATACCGCGCGTCCGCCCCCGCTCCCAATCCTATTTCCGGGGACAAAGGAGGTGGTAGAGGCGGACGTGGAGGCCCACCATGAGGAACGATGAGCCGTAGTTGTCGAAGTGGACGCTGATGCTTGCTAGGTTGTGGACGAGGTGGGCATTCCCGCCAAGGCTCGCCTGTGGGACTTGGCTCGATTCGTGAACCGTCTCGAGGACGCCAGGTTGGTGATGTGCTTCCAGCATTGATGAGCCGACTGTCCCGGTGGCTGGAGGCGGGGAGCGCCTGGCTAGACGCCTGGCGTTCGTCGGCGGCTCGGGCTGGAACTTACATGGCTCTTCGGCTTGCCAAGTCATGGTTTTACGACCTTGACATGTTCGTAGCGCAGCGAGCCAGCACGGACGCGAAGTTGGTCGCCATTGAGAACAAACTACAAGTGTGGGCCAGCGACGTCACCTCGTACTCCACATGGAACGAGTACATCTTGGAGCGGAGGGCCAATGGAACCCGATCCCAGAAGAGCGCTACTGGCCAGCCGTCAGCGATCTTGATGGTAGATCCAGCAAGACGGCTCTCGAGGATGTAGACTCCACTGACAAAGCCTACGCTGACTCCAGTTCGGAAGGTGATTCGGCAATGAAAGCCGATACCGGAGGCGTCCGAGCGGACGACGAAGTATCCACCTCAGCTGCCCTGGGCAATGTCGGAGCCGAGGGTGGATGCGCCACCGATTGAAAATTTTCCTGCTTCCTGAATTTTTAGTTACCTCCGCAGTTCCACCCACTAGGGGTGGAATGTAATGAACCTTGGTTGTGGGCCTTTGCATGTTTTGTGTAACATGCTTGCTTGTAAATATCGCATCTACGAAAGCTTGTGCTTGCTGGCTCGCTTTTCGGTCCTTTATTATGTTGGATTCCTTTTAACCAAAACCCTACCCCTTCTAGCTTCCGCCTTGCGAGTCCGACAGCCGGGAGCCGATCTATGACTGGGACGGGGTTTACGCCTTTTGGGGTGTCGGCCTTGGTTTTCTGGAAGCCGCGAGTATACTTAGACTTGGAGCGAGTCGACAGAGCTGGCTAAATAAAGAAGGATTGAAAACGATTGGACCAGCTCGAGCCCACAACCCCTTCGTAGTCAAACCTTTTGCGCAAGCGGCCTTCCGTCCGAGGGACCCATTAGCCGGACAGCCAGGAGCCGGTGTGTAGCTTATGCAGGGTGGTAAGGGTTTTGGCTCGTCATGCGCCATGTGTTCGACTACGGATAGGAGGTTGTCTCAGGCCGTCTAGCGATCCCCCGGGCCCGAGGAGTCGGAACAAGGAGCTTACTCTTAAAACGACACTCTTTTGGGAAATCGAAAAGGTATGCCTCAAGTGTCGGCTTGAGGCACCCACTGCATTCATTTATGCCTGAAAGAGTAAAGGGATACATACGTACACATTTCTCTCTCTTGTTCTAGCAGTAGAACGAGTGCAGCAATGCCGCATTACAAGCACGCTCTGTCTCCTCGCCGGAGACATCTCTCTTGCGCTTCTGCGGTTTCTGAGCGTCTAATAGATAGTACGTGTTATTGTGTAGCGCCTTGCTCACGATTGCTATGGTAACAAAAGTCCTTCCTTGGCGCTAGGAATTCTTCTTGCTACTTCTCTTGTTCGCGTCGGTTTTTCCCTTGAAGAGGAAAGGGTGATGCAGCACAGGAGCAGTAAGTATTTCTCACAGTTTGGGAACCAAGGTATCAATCCAGCAGGAGGGTCTCGTCAAGTCCAGGGTACCTGCGCAAACACAAACAAGCTTGCACCCAACGCTTCAAAGGGGTTGTCAATCCCTTCAAGATTGTTTGCAAAGTGAGATCTGAAGGCGGAAAGTGCAATGAAGTAAAAAGTGTAAGGCTGAAACTATGGTGTGGAGTAGACCCGGGGCCATAGTGACAAAGCAAGAAGCTCTCAATCATCAAGAACATGGTGCTATCATGAAGCACAAGTGTGGAAAAAGATAGTATCACTGTCCCTTCTCTCTTTTTCTCTTTTTTTCATTTGAGCTCTTAGGCCTCTCTTTTTTCTTTTCTATTTATTTTCTTTTTGGGCTCTTTGGCCTCCTTTTTTTATTTCCTCACATGGGACAATGCTCTAATAACGATGATCATCACACTTTTATTTACTCAGAGCTCAAAGATCACAATGATGATGACTCCATAGGAAATGCCTCCGGCAGTGTACCGGGATGTGCAACGATCTAGCATGGCATATGACGTTGAAACATCTCGCTAGCTATCTTACGATCATGCAATGGCAATATGAGAGTGACGGCACAAGTCATGAGACGGAATGGTGGGAGTTGCATAGCAATATATCTCGGAATGGCTATGAAAATGCCATAGTAGGTAGGTATGGTGGTTGTTTTGAGGAAGGAATTTGGTCGGTTTGTGCACCAGCGAGAATTGCGCGGCACTAGAGAAGCTAGCAATGGTGGAAGGTGAAAGTGCATCTATTCCATGGACTCACATTAGTCATGAAGAAATCACATACTTGTTGCGAAAGTTTTTATTAGTAATCGAAACAAAGTGCTAAACGCATACTCTGAGGGGAAGGGTTGGTAGGTGTTAACCATCCCGCGATCCCGACCTCAACACAAAGGATGAAAATCAATAGATCAATTATGCTCTGACTTCCTAACATAGCGGTTCACCATACGTGCATGTTATGGGAATCACTAACTTCAAGACAAGTATTTCCAGATTCACAACACCCTACTAACATAGCTCTTAATATTACTAAATCCACGTCTCAAAACTAATTGAGAGGAATCAAAACTTCTCTTTCTACTCAATGCACATGAAGATGGAGGTTTTTGCATCTTCTTTGGGTACCTATCACATTTGGGACTACTTTCAAAGCATAAGCCAACTACCAAATCACGCACCGCTGTGCTCGAAAAGATATAAGTGAAGCACTAGAGCAAAAGTATCTAGCTCAAAAGATAAAAGTGAAGCACTATGAGCATTCTAGCAAAATCATGATGAGTGCATGTCTCTCTCTCTCAAAAAGTTGTGCAGCAAGGATGATTGTGACACAAAAAAAAGACTCCTAATATACAATACGCTCCAAGCAAAACACATATCATGCGGTGAATAAAAATATAGCTTCATGTAATGTTATCGATGGTTGAAGACGAAAGAGGGGATGCCTTCCCGAGGCATCCCCAAGCTTAGGATTTTTGGTGTCCTTGAATTTGGCTTGGGATGCCTTGGGCATCCCCGAGCTAGAGCTCTTTCCACTCCTTATCTCTTTGTCCATGAGAACATCACCCAAAACTTGAAAAGTTCACAACACAAAACTTAAACCGAAACTCGTCATAACATTAGCACAAGAAAATAAACTACCACCTTTTTTTTGGTACTGTAGAAAACTTGATTTCCATCTATATTGGTGTTGGGCTACTGTATTCTCACTTTTCCATGGCTAGTACCCCCCCGATACTAACCATAGTTTCATCAAAACAAGCAACCAACTCAACAAAAACAGAATCTGTCAAAAACAGACCAGTCTGTAGCAATCTGTATACTTCTCATACTTCTGTTACCTCACAAAATCTGAAAAATCACGACCGCCTGGGAAAAATGCATATCAGCCAGCAGCAAAAAGAATAAACTCAAAATCTATTTCTGAATAAAAATGAAAATTCATCTCGTGATCGAAAAGTTTCTGTCTTTTTCCAGCAGGATCAAACAACCATTACCAAGACTAGTCATAAAGGTTTTGCTTGGCTCAAACACAAAAGGAAACACAAAAAACACAATGACAACAGAATTGTGATTGTGTGGACGCAAGAAAATAGAAAGAAAAAGATAAATTCATTGGGTTGCCTCCCAACAAGCTCTATTGTTTAACGCCCTTAGCTAGGCATAAAAGCGATAGAATCACGTATCGTCGTCTTTTTTGCTCAAACCATAAGTGGCCCTCATCATGGATTCATAAGGCAATCTTATTTTCTTTCTAGGAAAGTGTTCCATGCCCTTCCTTAAAGGAAATTGAAATCTAATATTCCCTCCCTTAATATCGATGATAGCACCGATAGTCCTTAGGAAAGGTCTACCAAGAATAATAGGGCATGTAGGATTGCAATCAATGTCAAGCACAATGAAATCCACGGGTACATAGTTCCTATTTGCAATAATAAGAACATCATTGATCCTTCCCCTGGGTTTCTTGATAGTAGAATTAGCAACATGCAAATTAAGAGAACACTCTTCAATCTAATTAAATCCCAGAACATCACATAAAGACTTTGGAATCGCAGAAACACTAGCACCCAAATCACACAAAGCATTGCATTCATAGTATTTGATTTTGATTTTTATGGTAGCTTCCCACTCATCATGAAGCTTTCTAGGGATAGAGACTTCCAATTCAAGTTTATCTTCAAGATATTTTATCATAGCTTCGACGATATGATCGGTAAAGACTTTGTTTTGGCTATTAGCGTGTGGAGAGTTTAACATGGATTGCATCAAAGAAATGCATTCAATCAAGGAGCAACTATCATAATTAAATTCCTTGAAATCCACGGTAGTAATTTCATTACTACTCAAAGTTTTAACATCATCTACTCCACTTTCAATGCTTTTAGCATCAAGATAGATGGACTCCGAATCATTGGGGCACTTTTCAACCAAAGTGGATTCATATCCAGCCCCAAAATTATTAGGCTTGACACAAGAAAACAAAGATTCAATGGTAGTTACACCAAGCACTTTAAGATCTTCGTGATTCTCATCACGAGAACACGCCTTTTTAAGACACTCATGTCTAGCACGAATTTGGGCGGTTCTTTCTTGGCTCTCAATCATGGAAACATGCATAGCTTTCAAAGTTTCATCCATGTTGATTTTGGGAGGAGCACATCTAACTTTCAAAGCATCAACATCACTAGACATTCTATCAACGCTCTTAGCCAAATCGTCAATTTCGAGTAACTTTTCCTCTATGGACACATTGAAAATCTTTTGAGAGTTGATGAACTCTTCGATATTACTCTCTAGATCATGAGTATTGTTGTAGGAGTTGCCAAAATAATTAGAAGAGTTACTAGGAAAAGGCCTAGGAACATAGTATCCTCTAAAAGCATTGTTGTTGCCAAAGTTATTCCTACCAACAAAATTAACGTTCAAGCTAGCGTTGCTACTCTCAATCAAAGAAGACAAGGGCATATCATTAGGATCCAAAGGAGGACTTCTACTAGCAACCAAATTCATTAACTCGTCCATCTTAGAACTCAACGAATTAATTTCTTCTATAGCGTGTACCTTCTTACTAGTAGGTGACCTTTCAGTGTGCCACTGAGAGTAGTTCGTCATGATGTTGTCTAAGAGCTTTGTGGCTTCTCCTAACGTGATTTCCATGAATTTTCCACCTGAGGTGGAGTCCACGATATTTCTAGAAGCGAAATTCAAGCCAGCGTAAAAGATTTGAATAATCATCCAAAGACTCAAGCCATGAGTGGGACAATTTCTAATCATCAATTTCATTCACTCCCAATATTGTGCAACATGTTCATGATCAAGTTGCTTGAAATTCATGATATCGTTACGGAGAGAGATGATCTTAGCCGGCAAAAAATACTTGGATATATAAGCATCTTTTCACTTATCCCCAGAATTGATACTAGTTTTGGGCAAAGAAGAAAACCAAGTTTTTGCACGATCTCGCAATGAGAAAGGAAAAAGCTTCAATTTAATCACGTCATTATCAACATATTTTTTCTTTTGCATATTGCAAATCTCAATGAAGGTATTGAGATAGGATGCGACATCTTCACTAGGAATGCTAGAGAATTGCTCTTTCATAACAAGATTCAGCAAAGCGGCATTGATTTCGTATGACTCCGCACTAGTGGCGGGATCAATCGGAGTACTAATAAAATCATTATTAGTAGTATTTGAGAAGTCACAAAGTTTGGTGTTTTCATTCATGGTGACTTCAACAAGCAAGCAAGCACACAAGCAAACAAAGAGCTTGCAAGAAAAAGGGCGAACGAAAAGGGCGAACGAAAAAGGCAAACGAAAAAGGAAAATTGGTGAAGTGGGGGAGAGGAAAACGAGAGGCAACTGGCAAACAAAGTAAATGCAAGAGATGAGTTTGCGACAGCTACTTGGATGAGTTCTTGAATTGATCTTCCTCCCCGGCAACGGCGCCAAAAATTCTTCTGCTACGGTAACAAAAGTCCTTCCGTGGCGCTAGGAATTCTTCTTGCTGCTTCTCTTGTTCACGTTGGTTTTTCCCTTGAAGAGGAAAGGGTGATGCAGCACATGAGCAGTAATTTTTCCCTCAGTTTGAGAACCAAGGTATAAATCCAAGAGGAGGGTCTCGTCAAGTATAGAGTACCTGCGCAAACACAAACAAGCTTGCACCCAACGCTTTAAAGGGGCTGTCAATCCCTTCAAGATTGTTTGCAAAGTGAGATCTGAAGGCGGAAAGTGCAACGAAATAAAAAAGTGTAAGGCTGAAAATATGGTGTGGAGTAGACCCGGGGGCCATAGTGTTTACTAGAGGCTTCTCTCAAAATAGAAAATATCACGGTGGGTGAACAAATTACTGTCGAGCAATTGATAGAACCGCGCAAAGTTATGACGATATCTAAGGCAATGATCATACATATAGGTATCACGTCCGAGACAAGTAGACCGATACTTTCTACATCTACTTCTATTACTCCACACATCAACCTCTATCCAGCATGCATCTAGTGTATTGAGTTCATGACGAACAGAGTAACGCCTTAAGCAAGATGACATGATGTACAGGGATAATCTCAAACCAATGATGAAAACCCCATCTTTTTACCCTTGATGGAAACAACACGATGCGTGCCTCCCTACCCCTTCTATCACTGGGTGAGGTCACCGCCCGGTATGAACCCAAAACCAAGCACTTGGCCCATTGCAAGAATCATAGATCTAGTTGTCCAAACAAAACCCACAACTCGAAGAGAATTACAAGGATATGAAATCATGCACAAGAGAGATCACAAGAAACTAAAATTAGATTCATAGATAATCTGATCATAAATCCACAATTCATCGGATCTTGACAAACACATCGCAAAAGAAGATTACATCGGATAGATCTCCATGAAGATCATGGAGAACTTTGTATTGAAGATCCAAGAGAGAGAAGAAGCCATCTAGTTACTAGCTATGGACCCACAGGTCTATGGTGAACTACTCACACATCATCGGAGATGTCATGGTGTTGATGAAGAAGCCCTCCGTGTCCGAATCCCCCCTCCGGCAGGGCACCAGAACGTGCCCCAGATGGGATCTTGTGGAGACAGAAGCTTGCGGCGGCAGAAAAGTAATTTCGATGATCTCCTGATTTTTTTGGGATTTTTAGGGAATATATAGGCGCAACACCTAGGTCAGAGGGCGCCCAGGGGGCCCACAAGCATGTGGGCCGCGGCCTCCCCCCTGGCCGGGGCGTGTGGGCTTGTGGGGCCCCTGAGTCTCCCCTGCCTTGGCTCTCAAGCTTGCCGATCTTCTTCCGTTGCGGAAAAAATCTTTTCGGGGATTTTCTTCCGTTTGGACTCTGTTTCAAAATATCCTCTGAAAGGGGTCAAAAACATGGAGAAAATAGGAACTGGCACTTGGCAGTGAGTTAATAAGTTAGTCCCAAAAAATATATAAAAGGCATACAAAACATCCAAAGTTTGACAAGATAATAGCATGAAACCATCATAAAATATAGATACGTTGGAGACATATGAACGATGAAGGGCCCCTCCCATGGGGAGGAGAGCTTGTGCTGGCCGGCTGTTCGCTGGATTCTTCTAAGTACCAGGTCCCCTTCACAAAAAGAGAGGGCTCTGGTCCTTTTGCTCTGGTAGTGCCTCAACTTCTGCTCGTAGATGGCCGATCGGCTCAGGGCTAGCTCCCATGCCTCCTCGAGTAAATTGACGTCGTCTTGTCTTGCTTCTCTTGCATCCGTCTCTATGTACAGGGTGGAACGAGGTGAGTCGAACTCGAAATCCGTGGGGATGACAACCTCCAACCCGTATACAAAAGAAGAATGTTGTGAAGCTGGTTGACCGGTTCAGCGTGGTACGGAGGCTCCATAGCACAACCGACAGCTCTTTGATCCAGCAGCCGGCTTACGTGATGAGTGGCGCCACGAGTCTTGGCTTGATGTCGGCTAAGATCACGCCATTGACCCTTTCCGCCTGGCCGTTTTACAGTGGGTGGGCGACTGGCGCGAGGATGACTCGAATGCTCTCCTTGTCACAGAAGAGCACCATTCCACCTTTGGTGAAGTTGGTGTCATTGTCGGTGATGATGCTGTGAGGGATGCCATAGTGGATAGTGATGTCCTTGATGAACCTGAAGACGGTGGGGCCGTCAATCTTCTTGATGGGCCTAGCCTCGATCCACTTGGTGAATTTGTCGACGGCTACTAGGAGATGTATCATGCCGCCTTGGGCGGTCTTGAAAGTCCCTACCATATCGACCCCCAAACGGCAAAGGGCCATGAAAGGGGGATAGTCTTGAGCATTGTAGCCGGCAAGTGGCTTTGTGTGTTGAAGCGTTGGCATCCCTCACACTTGTCGACCAAGTCTGTCGCTTCCTACAAGGACGTGGGATAGTAGAATCTATGGCAGAACAACTTGGCCACCAGGGTTCCAGAGGCGGCATGATGCCCACACTTGACCTGATGGATGTCTCTCAGGATTTTCGGTCCTTTATCTGATTCAATGCATCGTTCAAATACGCCGGTCTCACTGTGTCGAAGCAGCTCGCGGTTGATGATGGCGTAGGCAGGAGATCAGCGTTGAATCTACCGTGCCCCTGCCTCGTCAGGAGGGAGCTCGCCATGAAGGAGGAACTTCAAGCTAGGACATGGGAGCCGACTCTAGCTCGGCTTGGTGCCAGGGGAAACTATACCCCCCGGGTTTGTCATTGCAGCCCCGGAGACGAGATCGTCTATCTTTGGTATTGATGCAGCAGCCGGACGCCGTCAAACTCCATGACGGCCACCGGCTCGAAGCTGGACCCACTAGGCTTGAGTTTTCTCATAGCCGACAACGTTGTCGGAGTCGGCGAAGCAGCTGGAGCCAGCAAAGTGGGCGAAGCCGGCGGAGCCTCCGATGCCGAAGCTGCTGGGTCGGATGGGTCTGCGGGCACGAAGATTGATGTTGACTCCGGAGACGGTCGGATAGACGGATTGTGCAGATGCTCGAGGGAAACATCGGCTGGAATTGCTTGCGGGGTGGAGCTGATTTTCGCCAGCATATCCGTCGCCTCGTTGTCTGCCCGCGGGTCTTGGTGGAATTCGCAACCCTCCAAAGGGCCACTATGTTGCTGCACGAGGAAGCAGTAGTTGGCCATATTGGCGTCTCTGGCGTCCCATTCACCAGAGACTTGTTGCACCACAAGGTCGGAGTCGCCAAAGCAAAGAATCCGTCGGATGCCGATCACTCTGGCAAGCCAGAGGCCGTGTGCGAGCGCCTCGTACTCGCCACGTTCTTGGAGGCGGCGAAGAGGATTTATAGAACATATTTTAGTTGTTCCCCTTTCGGGGACGTCAGGACGATGCCGGCTCCCAGGCCGGTCCCCATCTTGGAGCTGTCGAAGTGCATCCGCAAGTGTGTGGAGTGGGGAGGCGGTTGTTGGGTAACGTAGCATAAATTCAAAATTTTCCTACGTCATATTTAGATCTTCCTATGGAGAGACCAGTAACGAGAGAGGGGTGAGTGTATCTTCATACCTTTTAAGATCGCTAAGCGGAAGCGTTGCTAGAACGGGGTTGATGTAATCGTACTCGCGGCGATTCAGATCGCGGTGTCATTCCGATCTAGTGCCGAATCACGGCACCTCCGCGTTCAACACACGTGCAGCGCGGTGACGTCTCCCGTACCTTGATCCAGCAAGGAGGAGGGAGAGGTTGGGGAAGATCCCTGGCAGCACGACGGTGTGGTGTCGATGGAGAGACGAGGTCTCCCGGCAGCGCTTCGCCAAGCACCATGGGAGAGGAGGAAGAAGAGAGTGATACGTCTCAAACGTATCTATAATTTTTTATGGTTTCACGATGTTATCTTGTCTTCTTTGGTTGTTTTATGTACCTTTTATATCCTTTTTGGGATTAACTTATTAATTCAGTTCCAAGTGCCAGTTCCTGTTTTTTCCATGTTTTTGACTCTTTTCAGATGTGATTTTGGAACGGAGTCCAAACGGAAGAAAAACTCCGAAATGATTTTTTCCCGAACGGAAGAAGATCAGGGGGCCTTTGGTCCAGGCCAGGTGGCCTCCAGGAAGCCCACAAGCCCCCACTCCGCCACCAGGGGGAGGCGGCGATGGGCAGGCTTGTGGCCTCCCTGGCCGCCCCTTTACCTAGGTCTTTGGCCTATAATTTCCCAAATATTCCGCAAAAAAATCAAGGGAGCCTCAAAAATATTTTTCCGCCGCCGCAAGCTTCCGTTTCTGCGAGATCTCATCTGGAGAGCCTTCCCGGTGCCCTGCCGGAGGGGACTTTGGAGTTGGAGGGCTTCTTCATCATCATCATCGCCCCTCCAATTACTCGTGAGTAGTTCACTTCAGACCTACGGGTCCGTAGTTAGTAGCTAGATGGCTTCTTCTCCCTCTTGGATCTTCAATACAAAGTTCTCCATGATCTTCATGGAGATCTATCCGATGTAATCTTCCTTGGCGGTGTGTTTGTCGAGATCCAATGAATTGTGGATTTGTGATCAGATTATCTATGATATATATTTGAGTCTTTGCTGATTTCTTATATGCATGATTTGATATCCTTGTAAGTCTCTCCGAGTCTTGGGTTTTGTTTGGCCAACTAGATCTATGGTTCTTGCAATGGGAGAAGTTCTTGGTTTTGGGTTCTACCATGTGGTGACCTTTCCTAGTGACAGTACGGGTAGCAAGGCACACATCAAGTAGTTGCCATCAAGTGTAAAAAGATGGCGTTTTTATTATTGGTTTGAGATTATCCCTCTACATCATGTCATGTTGCTTAAGGCATTACTCTGTTCTTATGGACTTAATACACTAGATGCATGCTGGATAGCGGTCGAAGTGTGGAGTAATAGTAGTAGATGCAGAAAGTATCGTTCTACTTGTTTTGGATGTGATGCCTATAGATATAATCATTGCATAGATATCGTCACGACTTTGCGCGGTTCTTCCAATTGCTCGACAGTAATTTGTTCACCCACCGTCTACTTGCTTTCATGAGAGAAGCCACTAGTAAACACTACGGCCCCCGGGTCTATTCACATCCATCGTTTACACCTCCGCTATTACTTTGTTGCTTTCAGTTCTCACTTGGCAAACAATCTATAAGGGATTGACAACCCCTTCATAGCGTTGGGTGCAAGTTTTTGTGTTTGTGCAGGATCTTGAGATACTTCTCCACCGGATTGATACCTTGGTTCTCAAACTGAGGGAAATACTTACCTCCGCTGTGCTACATCATCCTCTCCGCTTGGAGGGAACACCAACGCAGAAGGATTCCTGGTGCCGTCGACACACCAAATATTCTCCCGTCAATGTGTCATTTCTGGCGCCATTGGAAGGTCTTTTGTGCATTAGCATAACGGACATCAGAGAGACAGGGCTGCACCGAGAGAGATGGAAAACCGTGTTCTCAAAGGCCAAAAACCCCCTCTATATATAGGGGAAAGGGAGGGTGGCGCCCCCTTTAGGGTTTCTCATCCTAAAGGGGGCGGCAGCCCTAGATGGGAGAGGGGGTGGCGGCAAGGAGGGTGAGAGGGGGGTGGCGCATCCCTGGTGGGCCTTAGCCGACCTGACTTAGGGTTTCCCCCCTTTCCCTCTCTAGGTGCCTTGGGCTGGGTGTGGGGGTGAACCAGACCACCTAGGGGCCTCCTGGGGCTGGTTGCCCCTCCCGATGGACGTCCGGAACCCTTCCGGTGGTCCTGGTACTTTGCCGGTGGCGCCCAAAACATTTCTGGCGTCCAAACCCATCCATCCTATATATCAATCTTTACCTCCGGACCATTCCGGAGCTCCTCGTGACATCCGGGATCTCATCCGGGACTCCTAACAACCTTCGGTAACCTCGTATAGCAATTCCCTATAACCCTAGCGTCATCGAACCTTAAGTGTGTAGACCCTACGGGTTCGGGAGGCATGCAGACATGACCGGGACACTCTCCGACCAATAACCATCAGCGGGATCTGGATATCCATGGTGGCTCCGACATGTTCCACGATGATCTCATCGAATGAACCACGATGTTAAGGATTCAATCAATCATGTATACAATTCCCTTTGTTTGTCGGTATAGAACTTGCCCGAGATTCGATCGTCAGTATACCCATACCTTGTTCAATCTCGTTACCGGTAAGTCTCTTTACTCGTTCTGTAGCACGTCATCCTGTGACTAACTCCTTCATCACATTGAGCTCACGATGATGTTTTACTGAGTGGGCCCAGAGATACCTCTCCGTCACAAGGAGCGACAAATCCCGATCTCGATCCGTACCAACTCAACAGACACTTTCGGAGATACCCGTAGTGCACCTTTATAGTCACCCAGTTAAGTTGTGATGTTTGATACACCCAAAGCACTCCTACGGTATCCGGGAGTTGCACAATCTCACGGTCAAAGGAAAAGACACTTGACATTAGAAAAGATTTAGCATACGAACAACACGATCTAGTGCTATGCTTAGGATTCGGTCTTGGCCATCACATCATTCTCCCAATGATGTGATCCCGTTATCAATGTCATCTAATGTCCAAGATCAGAAAACCATGATAATCTATTGATCAACGAGCTAGCCGACTAGAGGCTTGCTAGGGACACATTGTGATGTATTTATTCACACATGTATTACTGTTTCCAGTTAATACAATTATATGATGAACAATACACGATTATCATGAACTAGGAAATATGATAACAACCATTTTATTATTGCCTCTAGGGCATATTTCCAACAGTCTCCCACTTGCACTAGAGTCAATAATCTAATTCACATCACTATGTGATTGTAAAGAATTCAACACCCATACAGTTTTGGGGTTTGATCATGTCTTGCTGGTGAGAGAGGTTTATAGTCAACGTCTCTGAACCTTTCAGATCCGTGTGTGCTTTACAAATCTCTATGTCATCCTATAGATGCTACTACGCCCCATCTGAAACCATTCCAAATAATTGCTCCATTGTATGAATCCGGTTTACTACTCATAGTCCTCCGGATCAGTGACAAACCTTGTATCAACGTAACTCCTTTACGATGAACTCTTCAATCACTTCCATAATTGAGAAATATTCCTTAGTTCACTAGTTACTAAGGATAACTGTGACCATTGTCTAGTGATCCATTTCTAGATCAGTCTTGTACCCCATGACTGACTAATGGCCATATCACATCACATGTCAAACCCTGCAAAAACAAGTTAGACGTCCTCTAATTGTTGTTTGCAAGTTTTACGTGGCTGATTTTGGTTTCTAGCAAGAATGCCTTCTTACCTACGTGACAACCAGAACGATGATAAGACAAAGCTATTTACCCTTCATAAGGACCCTTTTCATCAAATCCAATTCGTCTAGAATGGGAGAGACAAACACCCTCTAGCGACCTTTATGCATGTTGTGCATGTCGGCCTGTGGAGCCTATCTCACGTAAGCGTACGTGTAAGGTCGGTCCGGGCCGCTTCATCCCACAATACCGCCGGAAAAGAATAAGACTAGTAGCGGCAAGCAATTGACAAATCAGCACCCACAACCTTTTGTGTTCTACTCGTGCATGGAATCAACGCATAGAAAACGTGGCTCTGATGCCAGTGTTGGGTAACGTAGCATAAATTAAAAAAAATCCTACGTCATATTCAGATCTTCCTATGGACAGACTAGCAACGAGAGAGGGCTGATTGTATCTTCATACCTTTTGAGATCGCTAAGCGGAAGCGTTGCTAGAACGCGGTTGATGGAGTCGTACCCAGAGCGATTCACAGTGCGGTGTGATTCCGATCTATTGCCGAATCACGACACCTCCGCATTCAACACACGTGCAACCCGGTGACTTCTCCCACACCTTGATCTAGCAAGGAGGAGGGAGAGGTTGGGGAAGATCTCCGGCAGCACGACGGCGTGGTGTCGATGGAGAGACGAGGTCTCCGGGAGGGCTTCTCCAAGCACCATGGGAGAGGAGGAAGAAGATAGACAGGGCTGGGCCGAGAAAGATGGCAAACCGTGTTCTCAAAGGCCAAAAACCCCCGCTATATATAGGGGGAAGGGAGGGTGGCGCCCCATTTAGGATTTCCCACCCTAAAGGGGGGCGGTGATACATCCATTTTGCATCATGCTTTCATGTTGATATTTATTGACTTTTGGGCTGTTATATTACTTGTGGTACCATATTAATGCATTTTCTCTCTTATTTTGCAAGGTTTATTTGAGGAGGGAGAATTCAGGCAGCTAGAATTCTGACTGGAAAAGGAGAAAATCTTAGTCCACTATTCTTCACATCTCCAAATGCCCTGAAAAGTTACGTGTATTTTTTTGGGATTATTTAAAAAATACTGGGCGAAAGAACTACCGGAGGGGGGCTGCCACAGCGCCACAAGCCCTGACCCCGCCACTCCCCTGGTGGCGGAGTGGGGGCTTGTGGGCTCCCTGATGGACCACTAGCCCCCTCTTTTGCTATATGAAGGGTTTTGGTCTAGAAAAAATCATACGGGAGCTTTTTCGTGGTTTCGCCGCCGCCACGAGGCGGAACTTGAGCGGATCCAATCTAGAGCTCCGGCAGGACGATCTTGCCGGGCAAACTTCCCTCCCGGAGGGGGAAATCGTCGACATCGTCATCACCAACACTCCTCTCGTCGGAGGGGAGGCATCTTCATCAACATCTTCATCAGCACCATCTCCTCTCCAATCCCTAGTTCATCTCTTGTAACCAATCTTCGTCTCGCAACTCCGATTGGAACTTGTAAGGTTGCTAGTAGTGTTGATTTATCTTCGTAGTTGATGCTAGTTGGATTACTTGGTGGAAGAGTTTTGTTCAGATCCTTGATGCTATTCATTAGACCTCTGATCATGATTATGATTATGTTTTGTGAGTAGTTACTTTTGTTCCTGAGGACATGGGATAAGTCATGCTGATAATAGTCACGGGAATTTGATATTCGTTCCGTATTTTGATATGCTATATGTTGTTTTTCCTCTAGTGGTGTTATGTGAACGTCGACTACATAACACTTCACCATATTTGGGCCTAGAGGAAGGCATTGGGAAGTAGTAAGTAGATGAGGGGTTGCTGGAGTGACAGAAGCTTAAACCCCAGTCTATGTGTTGCTTCGTGAGGGGCTGATTTGGATCCACTAGTTTAATGCTATGGTTAGACTTTGTCTTAATTCTTCTTTTGTAGTTTTGGATGCTTGCGAGAGAGGTTAATCATAAGTGGGATGCTTTTCCAAGTAAGGGCAGTACCCAAGCGCCGGTCCACCCACATATCAAACTATCAAAGTAACAAACGCGAATCATATGAACATGATGAAACTAGCATGACAGAAATTCACGTGTGTCCTCGGGAGCGTTTTTCCTCCTATAAGACTTTGTTCAGGCTTGTCCCTTGCTACAAAAGGGATTGAGCCACTTGCTTCACCGTTGCTACTACTTGTTACTTGTTACTTTTTTCTTGCTACGTTTCACCTCGCTACACAATCACTTGTTACCGCTACTTTCAGTGCTTGCAGTTATTACCTTGCTGAAATCTGTTTATCAGAGCCTTCTACTCCTCGTTGGGTTCGACACTCTTACTTATCAAAAGGACTACGATTCATCACCTATACTTGTGGGTCATCAAGACTCTTTTCTGGCGCCATTGCCTGGGAGTGAAGCACCTTTGGTAAGTGGAAATTGGTAAGGAAACATCTATATACTGTGCAGAAATTTATTGTCACTTGTCACTAGGGAAATTGTTCCTTTGAGGAGTTTGTTCGGGGTATCTTCACCATGAACGAAAGCACGAGGAGTTGTTCCTCGACCTGAGGTACCTAATGAAAATATATTTTATGAAATTCCTTTGGGTATGCTTGAGAAACTGCTGGCTAATCCTTTCACAGGAGATGGATCTTCACATCCAGACTTGCATCTGATCTATGTAGATGAAGTTTGTGGTTTATTCAAGCTTGCAGGTTTGCCCGAAGATGAGGTAAAGAAGAAACTCTTTCCTTTATCTTTGAAGGATAAGGCGTTAACATGGAATAGGCTATGTGATGATACTGGATCATGGGGCTACAATCGGTTGAAATTGGAATTTCATCAAAAGTTCTGTCCTATGCATTTAGTACAATGTGATCGGAAATTTATTTATAACTTTTGGCCTCATGACAGGGAAAGCATAGCTAAAGCTTGGGGTAGGCTTAAATCAATGCTGTATTCATGCCCCAATCATGAGCTCTCGAGATAAATCATCACTCAAAACATTTATGCTCGGCTTTCTCTTGAAGATCGTACCATGCTTGACACTTCTTGTACCGGTTCTTTTATGAAGAAGGATATTGATCACAAGTGGAATTTATTGGAGAGAATCAAATGCAACTCGAAAGTTTGGGAGCTGGAGGAAGGTAAGGAGGCAGGTATGAATTTCCAGTTTGATTGCGTTAAATCTTTTGTTGAGACAAACACTTTTAGTGATTTTAGCGCTAAGTATGGACTTGACTCTGAGATGGTAGCTTCTCTATGTGAATCTTTTGCTGCTCATGTTGATCTTCCCAAAGAGAAGTGGTTTAAATATCGTCCTCCTGTAGAAAGCAACATAGCCAAAACCAATCTAGTTGAGGAGAAAGTCATTGCTTTTAGTGATCCTGTTGTTCCTTGTGCTTACACTGAGAAACAACCATACCCTCTTAGGATAAAGGATTATTCTAAAGCTCCAACTGTGATACGTAGGGGTTACATTAGACCACTTGCACCCCCTGAGGAGATTAGAGTTGAACCTAGTGTTGCTATTATCAAAGATCTCTTAGCCGAAGACATAGACGGGCATGTTATTAAATTCTGTGAGGACTCCACTAGAATTGCTAAACCTCATGCGCAAGACAAATACGGACCTGTAGTTGGCCTGCCCGTTGTTTCTCTAAAGATACGAGATCACTGTTACCATGATTTATGTGATAGGGGAGCTAGTGTTAGTGCAATACCCCGTTCTCTATATGATGAAATCAAAGATGAGATTGCACCTGCTGAGTTAGAACCAATTGATGCCACTATTACGCTAGCTAATAGAGACACTATCTACCCTCTCGGAATTGTGAGAGACGTAGAAGTCCTGTGTGGAAAGACGAAGTATCCTACTGATTTCCTCATCCTTGGTACTGCAGAAGATAGCTTTTGTCCCATCAACACTGTCAATGCTCACACTGATTGCATTAAGCAGACCGTCGCAGTTAGTTTCGAGGGTGTGTCTCATGAATTTAAATTCTCCAAGTTTGGAAGACAACCCCATGAAAGAGAGCCGTCTGGTAGAGATGAAATAATTGCTCTTGCCTCTATTGTTGGACCTCCTACGGATCCTTCAGAACAATATATGCTTGAGCATGAAAATGATATGCATATGGAGGAGACATATGAGATAGATAAAATTGTCTTAGAACAATATCCCTTTCTCAAGAATAATCTGCCTGTTGAACTGCTTGGGGATCCTTCCCCACCATAGGGTGATCCTGTGTTCGAGCTTAAACAGTTTCCTGATACTCTTAAGTATGTCTATCCTGATGAGAAGGAGATATATCCTGTCATTATTAGTGCTCTCCTCTCAGAGCACGAAGAGAAGAAGTTACTAAGAACTTTGAGGAAGCACCGTGCTGCTATTGGATATGCTCTTGATGATCTTAAGGGTATTAGTCCTACTATATGTCATCACAAGATTAAAACTGATCCTGACTTTAAAACAGTTGCTGATCATCAAAGGAGATGAAATCCTAAGATGAAAGAGGTCATTAGAAAAGAAATGTTAAAGCTTCTGGAAGCAGGAATCATTTATCCTGTTGCTCACAGTGATTGGGTAAGTCCAGTACATTGCGTACCTAAGAAGGGAGGTATCACCGTCATTCCAAATGATAAGGATGAACTAATCCCACAAAGGATTATTACCGGCTATAGGATGGTCATAGACTTCCGGAAACTGAACAAGGCAACCAGGAAAGATCATTATCCTTTGCCGTTTATCGACCAAATCCTAGAAAGGCTATCAAAACACACACACTTCTGCTTTCTAGACGGTTATTCAGGTTTCTCGCAAATACCTGTTGCACAATCTGATCAGGAGAAAACCACTTTCACCTGTCCCTTCGGTACCTTTGCTTATAGACGTATGCCTTTTGGCTTATGCAATGCATCTGTCACTTTTGAAAGATGTATCATGGCTATATTCTGTGACTTTTGTGAAAATATTGTCGAGGTTTTCATGGATGACTTCTCCGTTTACGGGTCTTCCTTTGATGATTGCCTCAACAACCTTGATCGAGTCTTATAGAGATGCGAAGAAACCAACCTTGTCTTGAATTGGGAGAAGTGCCACTTTATAGTCAATGAAGGTATCGTCTTAGGACACAAAATCTCTGAAAGAGGCATTGAAGTTGATGAGGCTAAGGTTGATGCAATTGAGAAAATGCCTTGCCCCACAGACAATAGAGGTATACGAAGATTCCTAGGTCATGCTGGTTTCTATAGAAGGTTCATTAAAGACCTCTCTAAGATTTCTAGGCCTCTTACCAACCTCTTGCAGAAGGATGTTCCTTTTGTTTTTGATGAGGATTGTGAGGAAGACTTTGAAATACTTAAGAAGGCTTTGATAACCGCGCCTATTGTTCAACCACCTCACTGGAACTTGCCCTCTGAAATCATGTGTGACACTAGTGATTACGCTGTTGGTGCTGTTCTAGGACAGAGAGTTGACAAGAAGTTGAATGTCATTCACTATGCTAGTAAAACTCTTGACAGTGCCCAAAGAACCTATGCCACTACGGAGAAGGAATTTTTAGCTGTCGTGTTTGCATGTGAGAAGTTCAGATCTTACATCGTTGACTCCAAAGTCACTATTCACTCTGATCATGCTGCTATTAAGTACCTTATGGAGAAGAAGGACGCTAAGCCTAGGCTGATCAGATGGGTTCTCCTGCTACAGGAATTTGATTTGCACGTCGTTGACCGAAAGGGTGCTGATAACCCTGTAGCTGATAACTTGTCTAGGCTAGAGAATGTCCTTGATGACCCACTACCTATTAATGACAGCTTTCCTGATGAGCAATTAAATGTCATCCGCACTTCACATAGTGCACCGTGGTATGCTGATTATCCAAACTATATCCTAGCCAAATACATACCACCCAGTTTCACCTATTAGCAAAAGAAGAAATTCTTATTTGATTTCAGACACTACTTTTGGGATGATCGTCACCTTTATAAGGAAGGAGTAGATGGTGTTAATAGACGTTGTGTGCCTGAACATGAACAGGGACATATCTTGCAGAAGTGTCATTCCGAAGCCTACGGAGGACACTATGCTGGAGATAGAACTGCCCATAAGGTATTGCAATCAGGTTTCTATTGGCCCACTCTCTTCAAGCATGCTCGTAAGTTTGTCTTGTCTTGTGATGAATGCCAAAGAATAGGGAACATCAGTAAGCGTCAGGAAATGCCTATGAACTATTCACATGTCTGGGCTTTGATTATATGGGACCCTTCCCGAGTTCCAATGGGTACACTCACATCTTAGTTGATGTGGATTACGTTGCTAAGTGGGTAGAAGCTATCCCCACTAAAAATGCTGATCACCACACCTCTATTAAGATGCTTAAAGAAGTCATATTCCCAAGATTTGGAGTCCCTAGATACTTGATGACTGATGGCGGTTCACACTTTATTCATGGTGTTTTCCGCAAGATGCTAGCTAAGTATGATGTCAACCATAGAGTTGCATCTCCTTATCATCCTCAGTCTAGTGGTCAAGTGGAGTTGAGTAATAGGGAGATCAAATTGATCCTACAAAAGACCGTCAATAGATCTCGAAAGAATTTGTGTAGCAAACTTGACGATGCACTATGAGCTTATAGGACTGCCTATAAGAATCCCATGGGCATGTCACCCTATAAAATGGTTTACCCTCCGGACTCCGTTTTCTTGTGGAACATTCCTTCGGGTCGGTAAAAATTCATTACATAATCTCACCAAGGTTTGATCTTTGTACCACGACAATCTCTCCTGTTTTCGTTTCGAGCTGTTTCTTCCACAGATTTAGATCAACATGACTTCTCCAAGTGCTTTGAAGGACAAGGTTTTTGAGAAGGTCATCAACCCCTACCTAGTGGAGGTGTTGAAACACCCTCAAAACATTGAGATGCATGAGGGGGTGTTGCACATCTGTGATGTCACTACAACAAAAGTGATAACTTGTGACGCTCATTCCTGTGACGATTCAATGAAAAAACATCATAGTTTTTGAAATTAAGATCATTGCCTGAGTATATAGAATGAAAGCAAGAGGGGGAAATATAGAATGAAAGCAAGAGTATATAATGATCTTATGGGGAGTGATAACTTCACATATAAAAGATGTGTTGATTGAAATTTGCTGAGAGTTGGCAAACCAAAGTTATTGGTCATTGTTCCAATTATAAGGAAATAATAAGAAAGAGAGGTTGACATATAAATATATTATCCTAGTAAATTCTATGATTGTGAGCACTCATTAAAATATCATATGTTAAGAAGTTGATGTTGGACAAGGAAGACAACATAATGAGTTATGTTTGCTTATTTCCGAATAGAAGTTATATGGCTATAGATCCTTCAACATGTGTCCCTTGATTCCACCCATATTTGCCAAAAACTCCCACACTAAGTAGATATACTACTTGTGCTTCCAAACACCCTTAACCCAGTTTTTCCTTGAGAGTTCACCATACCTACCTATGGATTGAATAAGACCCTTCAAGTAAGTTGTCATCGGTGCAAGCAATAAAAAATTGCTCTCTAAAAATGTGTGATCAATTGTTGTGAGGGAAATAAACTTTATAGGAACTTGTGATATGGAATAAATAAAAGCGACATACTGAATAATAAAGATTTTATCACAAGGGGCAATATAAAGTGACGATCTTCTGCATTAATAGGTCGTGCATCCAACTATAAAAGCGCATGACAACCTCTGCTTCCCTTTGCGAAGGGCCAATTTCTTACTTTTATTTTCTACTACTTATCTTTAAGCAAGAGTCATGGTGATATTTACCGTTCCCTTTATTTTGCCTTTATCTTTTGGCAAGCGTCATATGTTGGAGAATTGTCTAGACACATATATCCACTTGGATGTGGGTAATCATATGTTATTACTATTGACACAACCCTCGAGGTGAATAGTTGGGAGGCGAATTATAAGCCCCTATGTTTCTCTGTGTATGATGGAAGCTTTGATATCATGAGTACAGCGTGAGTGTTAGCAATGGTGAAAGACTATGAGATAATTGAGTATGTGGAGTTTTCTTACAAGCTCTTATATTGACTCTTTCCTATGTTATGATAAATTTTAATTGCTTCAATGAATGAGATCATGGTTTGTTGGTTCTCAACAGAGTTCTTCATTCATATTTTACCATCTAAATGAATTGTTACTCCATCATAAGAGATTATATATCAATATGTCTTACTGTTCTAAATATTATCATGATGCCCTCATGTCTGTATTTTATTTTTTCGACACCTCTATCTCTAAACATGTGGGCATATTTATCGATCTCGGTTTTCGCTTGAGGACAGGCGAGGTCTAAGCTTGGGGGAGTTGATACGTCCACTTTGCAACATGCTTTTATATTGATATTTATTGCATTATGGCATGTTATTACTCATCAAGGTACAATACTTATGCCTTTTCTCTCTTATTTTACAAGGTTTATAGGAAGAGGGAGAATGCCGGCAACTGGAATTCTGGACCGGAAAAGGAGCAAATCTTAGAGACCTATTCTTCACAGCTCCAAAAGTCCTGAAAAGTTACGGAGAATTTTTTTGGAATATATAAAAAATACTGGGCGAATGAGATACCTTGGGGGACCCACCAGGAACCCACAAGAATAGGGGCGCGGCCTACTCCCTAGCCGCGCCGTGTGAGCTTGTGGGCCCCTTGGCAGGCCTCCGGCTCCCATCTTCTGCTATATGAATGGTTTTGACCTGGAAAAACTCATGTCAGACATTTTGGGAGGAAGCGCCGCCGTCTCGAGGCGCAACTAGGGCAGAACTAATCTAGAGCTCCGCAAAGCTATTCCGCCGGAGAAACTTCCCTCTCGGATGGGGAAATCGGGGCCATCGTCATCACCAAAGATCGTCTCATCGAGAGCGGATCAATCTCCATCAATTCCATCTCCTCTCCAAACCCTAGTTTGTCTCTTGTATCATATCTTTGTCTTGAACCTCAGATTGGTACCTGGGGGTGCTAGTAGTGTTTATTACTCCCTGTAGTTGATGCTAGTTGGTGTACTTGGTGGAATATTATATATTCAGACCCTTAATTATCATAAATTCTCCTCTAATTTTGAACATGAATATGCTTTGTGAGTAGTTAAGTTTGTTCCTGAGGACATGGGATAGGTCTTGTTACAAGTAATCACGTGAATTTGGTATTCGTTCGATATTTTGATTTGATGTATGTTGTCTCTCCTCTAGTGGTGTCATGTGAACGTCGACTACAAGAAACTTCACCATTATTTAGGCCTAGAGGAAGGCACTGGGAAGTAATACGTAGATGATGGGTTGCTAGAGTGACAGAAGCTTAAACCCTAGTTTATGCGTTGCTTCGTAAGGGGCTGATTTGGATCCATATGTTTCATGCTATGGTTAGATTTATCTTAATTATTTTTTCGTAGTTGCGGATGCTTGCGAGAGAGGTTAATCATAAGTGGGAGGTTTGTCCAAGTAAGGTCAGCACCCAAGCGCAGGACCACCCACATATCAAATTATCACAGTAACGAACGCGAATCATATGAGCATGACGAAAACTAGCTTGACAGAAATTCCCATGTGTCCTCAGGAGCGCTTTGCTTTATGTAAGAGTTTGTCATGGCTTGTCCTTTTCTATAAAAAGGACTGGGACACCTTGCTGCACCGTTATTACACTTGTTACTTGTCACCTATTACAAATTATCTTATCCCAAAACTATCTGTTACCAACAATTTCAGTGCTTGCATAGAATACCTTACCGAGAACTGCTTGTCATTTCCTTCTGCTCCTCGCTGGGTTCGACACTCTTACTTATCGTAAGGACTACGATAGATCCCCTACACTTGTGGGTCATCAGTCTCTATCATTCAGATCTGTGTGCACTTTGCAAATATTTATGTCCTCCTCCTTGATGTAATCACGGATGGCGTTGAAGGGTCGTTTAATGTGTCTGGTCCTATTGTGAAACCTTGGTTCCTTGGTTAGAGCAATGGCACCAGTTTTGTCACATAACAGATTTATTGGATCTAGTGCGCTTGGCACACCTCCAAGATCTATTGTGAACTGCTTCATCTAGACACCTTCCTTAGCCGCCTCCGAGGTTGCTATGTACTCCGCTTCACATGTAGAATCAGCTACCACACTTTGCTTCGAACTGCTCCTGCTTACCGCACCCCCATTGAGAATATGTACATACCCGGTTTGCGACTTAGAATCATCCGGATCAGTGTCGAAGCTTCCATCGATGTAACCCTTTATGACGAACTCTTCGTCACCTCCATAAACGAAAAACATTTCTTTAGTCCTTTTCACGTACTTCAGAATATTCTTGACCGCTTTCTAGTGGTCCATTCCCGGGTTACTTTGAAACCTGCCTGCCATACTTATGGCCAGGCTGACATCCGGTCGTGTGCAGAACATTGCATACATGATAGACCCTATGGCTGAAGCATAGGGGACGACACTCATCATTTCTCTATCTTCTGCAGTCACTAGGCATTGAGTCTTACTCAACTTTATACCTTGTAACACAAGCAATAACCCCTTCTTGGATTTTTCTATTTTGAACTTCTCCAAACCTTATCAAGGTATGTACTTTGTGAAAGTCCTATTAGGCGTTTTGATCTATCTCTATAGATCTTAATGCCTAATATGTAAGGAGCTTCTCCTAGGTCCTTCATTCAAAAACTCTTATTAAAGTAATCCTTTGTGGTTCCCAAAAAATTTATATCGTTTCCAATCACCAATATGTCATCCACATATAATATTAGAAACTCTATAGAGCTCCCACTCACTTTCTTGTAAATACAAGCTCCTCCAAAACTTGTATAAACCCAAACGCCTTGATCACCTCATCAAAAAGCTGATTCCAACTCCGAGATGCTTGCACCAGTCCATAAATGGACCGTTCGAGTTTGCATACTTTATCAACATTCTCTGGATCGACAAAACCTTCGGGTTGCATCATATACAACTCTTCCTTAAGAAACCCTTTAAGGAACGCCGTTTTGACATTCATCAGCCATATTTCATAATCGACAAATGCAACTATTTCTAACATGATTCAGACAGTCTTAAGCATCGCTACGGCTGAGAATGTATCATCGTAGTCAACTCCTTGAACTTGTGAAAAACCCTTTGCCACAAGTCGAGCTTCATAGATGGTCACATTGCCTTCCGCATCCGTCTTCTTCTTAAAGATACATTTTCTCTGAGTAGCCTTTTAGCCTTTGTTTTGATACATAGATCCTATCTCGGATTTCATGGCCTCTACCCATTTGTTGGAATTCGGGCCCATTATTGCTTCTTTATAATTCACAGGCTCATTGTTGTCCCAGAACATGATTGCTAGGACATGATTTCTGTATCACTGAGGAGCAGTACGTACTCTTGTCGACCTACGATGTTTGATAGCAACTTTATATGAAGTCTCATGATCATCATCATTATATTAGCTTCCTCTTCAAATGGTGTAGCTTTGACAGAAACTTCTTTCTTCCCTGCGCCACCAACTTGTTGAAGCAAAGGTTATACAACCTCATCAAGTTCTATCTTCCTCCCACTCAATTCTTTCGAGAGAAACCCTTTCTCAAGAAAAGCTCCATTCTTAGCGACAAACACTTTGTCCTCAGATTTGAAATAGAAGGTATATGCAACTGTCTCTTTTGGTTAACCTATGAAGACACACTTTTCCGCTTTGGGTTCCAGGTTTTCAGGCTGAATTTTTTGACATAAGCATCACATCCCCAAACTTTAAGAAACGACAATTTTGGCTTTTTGCCATACCATAGTTCATATGGCGTCGTCTCAACGGACTTTGATGGTGCCCTATTTAAAGTGAATGCAGCTGTCTCTAATGCATAGCCCCGAAACGATAATGGCAAATCGATAAGAGTCATCATAGATCGCACCATATCCAATAAAGTTCGATTACGATGTTCGGACACACCATTGCGCTGTGGTGTTCCAGGCGGTGTCAACTGTGAAACAATTCCACATTGTCTTAAGTGAGCACCAAAATCCTAACTCATATAGTCTCCTCCTCGATCAGATCGTAGGAATTTAATCTTCTTGCTATGCTGATTTTCAACTTCCCTCTGAAATTGTTTGAACTTTTCAAATGTTTCATACTTGTGCTTCATTAAGTAAATATAACCATATCTACTCAAATAATAAGTGAAGGTGAGAAAATAACGATATCCATCGTGTGCCTCTATACTCATCAGTCCACATACTTTAGTATGTATGATCTCCAACAAGTCACTTGCACGCTCCATTGTTCCGGAGAACGGAGGCTTAGTCATCTTGCCAATGAGGCATGGTACGCATGTGTCAGGTGATTCAAAATCAATTGACTCTAAAAGTCCATCAGCATGGAGTTTCTTCATGGCCTTTACACCAATATGACCTAAGCGGCAGTGCCACAAGAAAGTGGCGCTATCATTATTAACTCTACATCTTTTGGTCTCAGTGTTATGTATATGCGTATCATCACTATCGAGATTCAACATGAATAAACCCCTCAAATTGGGTGCATGAATAGAAAAGATATTACTCATGTAAATAGAAAAACCATTATTCTCTGATTTATGTGAGTAACGGCCTCGCAATAAACAAGAGCCAGATATAATGTTCATGCTTGACGTATGCACTAAATAACATGTATTGAGGTTTATCACTAATCCCGATGGTAACTGAAGTGAGACTGTGCCGACGGCGATCGCATCAACCTTGGAACCATTTCCCACGTGCATCATCACTTCATCCTTCGCCAGCCTTCGTTTATTTCGCGGTTCCTATTTCGAGTTGCAAATGTGAGCATCAGAACCGGTATCATATACCCAGGCACTACTACGAGAGCTGGTGAGGTACACATCAATACCATGTATATCAAATATACCTTCTTTGGCATTGGCCGCCTTCTTATCGGCCAGATACTTGGGGCAGTTCCGCTTCCAGTGACCAGTTCCCTTGCAGTGATAGTAGTTAGTCTCCGACTTAGGTCTAGACTTGGGTTTGTTCGTCATAGTGGCAACATATTTGCAACTCTTCTTGGAGTTACCCTTCTTTCCCTTGCAGTGTTTCTTGAAACTAGTGGTCTTATTTACCATCAACATTTGATGCTCTTTCTAGATTTCTGACGCTACGACTTTTAGCATCGCAAATAGCTCGGTGAGTGTCTTATTTATCCCTTGCATGTTATAGTTCAACACAAAGCTCTTATAGCTAGGTGGAAGTGACTGAAGAACTCTGTCAGTGATAGCTTCTTGCGGGAGAGCAATCCTCAGCTGAGCTAGACGGTGAGGGTACCCAGACATTCTGAGTATGTGTTCACTACAGACGCGTTCTCCTCCATTTTACAAGCATAGATCTTATCGGAGCTTTCATACCTCTCGATCTAGGCATTCTTCTCAAACTTAAACTACAACTCCTCGAACTTTTGCACCCGTTGTATGTGAACGTTGAGTCTATCACACCCGATCATCAAGTGGCGTCTCGAAACGACGAGCTGTCGCAACGGTGCATAGTCGGGGAGAACATAATCTTATCTTGAAATTTTAGTGAGAGATCACCTTATAATGCTACCGTCCTCCTAAGCAAAATAAGGTGCAGAAAGGATTAACATCACATGCAAATCATAAGTGACATGTTATGGCCTTGAACTTGTGCTTCTTGATCTCCATCACCAAAGCACCGGCATGATCTCCATCGTCACCGGTGCCGCGCCATGATCTCCATCATGGTGCTCCCGTTGATGTTTTTGTGCTATCTATGTTGTTACTACTAAAGCTACTGCCTAGCGATATAGCAAGAGCATCTACATGCGCAAAATAAATTTAAAGACAACCCTATGGCACCTACCGGTTGCCGTACCATCGACGTGCAGGTCGATATTTAACTATTACAACATGATCATCTCATACATCCAATATATCATATCATGTCTTTGGCCATATCACATCAGATGCATACCCTGCAAAAACAAGTTAGACATCCTCTAATTTGTTGTTGCAAATTTTACGTGGCTGTTATGGGTATCTAGTATGATCGTATCTTACTTACGCAAAGCCACAACAGTGATATGCAAATTCTATTTAACCTTCTCCAAGGACCGCCTCGGTCAAATCCGATTCAACTAAAGTTGAAGAAAGAGAAACTCTCCAGTCATCTTTATGCAACTAGTTGCAAGTGTGTCAATGAAACCGGTCTCTCGTAAGCATACGCGTAATGTTGGTCCAGGCCGCTTCACCCCAACAATACCGTCGAATCAAGAAAAGACTAAGGAGGGCATAAAATTGAACATCAACACCCACAAACTCTTTTGTATTCTACTCGAAATGTCATCTACGCATGAACCTAGCTCATGATTCCACTATTGGGGAATGTTGCATGGGAAACAAAAAATTTCCTACGTACACGAAAAACATATCATGGTGATGATCATCTACGGGAGATGAGATCGGATCCACATACCCTAGTAGATCGATAAGCGGGAAGCGTTAAGAAACATAGTTGATGCAGTCAAACATCTCCGCGATCTGAATCAAAAGCGTCCCACGAACTCCGTCGCAATCTAGTACCGAACGGACGACACCTGCACGTTCATCACACATACAACTCTATGGCGATCTCCGCCTTCTTGTTCCAGCAAGAGAGACTAAGAGGTAGCTGAATTCTCCGGCAGCACAATGGCGTGGCGGTGATGGTGGTGGAGCTACTCCGGGAGGGTTTCATCGTGCCGTACCAAACGAGCTATGAGATCTCATGAAGTGTTGGAGAGAGAGGACGACACTATGGCTTGGGGTGCCAAAACCGTCTCGAATCGCCAATATATATAGGAGGAACAAGAGGGAGCCACCCTTGTCCACCTCCTCCCTTTTTTTCCTTTTTCCTTTTTTTGCTTTAGCTAAAATAGGCTTATTGGGCTGGCCGCACTAGCCCACAAAGGGATGGTGGGCCACCCATGTGCCTATTAGGTCCTCTCCCGGGTGGGTGGCCCCTCCTGGTAAAACCCGGGAACCCATTCGTCACTTCCGATACTTTACCGGTAATGCCCGAAAGCTTTTCGGAAGCCAAATGCAACATTCCTATATATTGTTGGAAATATGCCCTAGAGGCAATAATAAATTAGTTATTATTATATTTCATTGTTCATGATAATCGTTTATTATCCATGCTATAATTGTATTGATTGGAAACACAATACTTGTGTGGATACATAGACAAAACACTGTCCCTAGTAAGCCTCGAGTTGACTAGCTCGTTGATCAAAGATGGCCAAGGTTTCCTGGCCATAGGCAAGTGTTGTTACTTGATAACGAGATCACATCATTAGGAGAATCATGTGATGGACTAGACCCAAACTAATAGACGTAGCATGTTGATCGTGTCATTTTGTTGCTACTGTTTTCTGCGTGTCAAGTATTTGTTCCTATGACCATGAGATCATATAACTCACTCACACCGGAGGAATGCTTTGTGTGTATCAAACGTCGCAACGTAACTGGGTGACTATAAAGATGCTCTACAGGTATCTCCGAAGGTGTTAGTTGAGTTAGTATGGATCGAGACTGGGATTTGTCACTCCGTGTGACGGAGAGGTATCTCGGGGCCCACTCGGTAATACAACATCACACACAAGCCTTGCAAGCAATGTGACTTAGTGTAAGTTGCGGGATCTTGTATTACGGAACGAGTAAAGAGACTTGCCAGTAAACGAGATTGAAATAGGTATGCGGATACTGACGATCGAATCTCGGGCAAGTAACATACCGAAGGACAAAGGGAATGACATACGGGATTATATGAGTCCTTGGCATTGAGGTTCAAACGATAAGATCTTCGTAGAATATGTAGGATCCAATATGGGCATCCAGGTCCCGCTATTGGATATTGACCGAGGAGTCTCTCGGGTCATGTCTGCATAGTTCTCGAACCCGCAGGGTCTGCACACTTAAGGTTCGACGTTGTTTTATGCGTATTTGAGTTATATGGTTGGTTACCGAATGTTGTTCGGAGTCCCGTATGAGATCACGGGCGTCACGAGGGTTTCCGGAATGGTCCGGAAACGAAGATTGATATATAGGATGACCTCATTTGGTTACCGGAAGGTTTACGTGCATTACCGGAAAAGTTTCAGGCTCATCGGTAGTGTACCGGGAGTGCCGGGAGGGGTGCCGGGGACCATCGGGAGGGGTATCACGCCCCAAGGGGTTTCATGGGCTATGGGAAGAGATAAACCAGCCCCTAGTGGGCTGGAATAAGTTCCCACTAAGGCCCATAAGGTTTGAGAAGGAAAAAACACAAGGTGGAAAGAGTTTCCAAGTGGGAAGGTGGAATCCTACTCCAAGTAGGATTGGAGTAGGACTCCTCCACCTCCAATTTCGGCCAAACCTTGAGGGTTTGAGGCTGCCTCTTCCCTCCCCCTCCCTCCTATATATACTGAGGTATTAGGGCTGATTAGAGACAACTTTTGCCACGGCAGCCCGACCACATACCTCCACGGTTTTTCCTCTAGATCGCGTTTCTGCGGAGCTCGGGCGGAGCCCTGCTGAGATTAGATCACCACCAACCTCCGGAGCGCCGTCACGCTGCCGGAGAAATCATCTACCTCTCGGTATCTCTTGCTGGATCAAGAAGGCCGAGATCATCGTCGAGCTGTACGTGTGCTGAACGCGGAGGTGCTGTCCGTTCGGTACTAGATCGTGGGACTGATCGCGGGATTGTTCGCGGGGAGGATCGAGGGACGTGAGGACGTTCCACTACATCAACCGCGTTCACTAACGCTTCTGCTGTACGATCTACAAGGGTACATAGATCACTCATCCCCTCTCGTAGATGGACATCGCCATGATAGGTCTTCGTGCGCGTAGGAAATTTTTGTTTCCCATGCGACGTTCCCCAACAGTGGCATCATGAGCTAGGTGCATGCGTAGATGTCTTCTCGATTAGAACACAAAAGTTTTTGTGGGCGGTGATGTGCGTTTTGCTGCCCTCCTTAGTCTTTTCTTGATTCCACGGTATTGTTGGATTGAAGCGGCTTGGACCGACATTACTCGTACGCTTACGAGAGACTGGTTTCATTGTTACGAGTAACCCCGTTGCTCAAAGATGAGTGGCAAGTGTCGGTTTCTCCAACTTTAGTTGAATCGGATTTGACCGAGGAGGTCCTTGGATGAGGTTAAATAGCAACTCATATATCTCCGTTGTGGTGTTTGCATAAGTAAGATGCAATCCTACTAGATACCCTTGGTCACCACGTAAACACATGCAACAACAAAATTAGAGAACGTCTAACTTATTTTTGCAGGGTATGCTTGTGATGTGATATGGCCTACGATGTGATGTGATATATTGGATGTATGAGATGATCATGTTGTAATAGAAAATATCGACTTGCACGTCGATGGTACGGCAATCGGCAGGAGCCATAGGGTTGTCTTTATACTAATGTTTGTGCTTGCAGATGCGTTTACTATTTTGCTAGGATGTAGCTTTAGTAGTAATAGCATGAGTAGCACGACAACCCCGATGGCAACACGTTGATGGAGATCATGGCGTGGCGCCGGTGACAAGAAGATCGTGCCGGTGCTTTGGTGATGGAGATCAAGAAGCACGTGATGATGGCCATATCATGTCACTTATGAATTGCATGTGATGTTAATCCTTTTATGCACCTTATTTTGCTTAGAACGACGGTAGCATTATGAGGTGATCTCTCACTAAAATTTCAGGACGAAATTGTGTTCTCCCCGACTGGGCACCGTTGCTACAGTTCATCGTTTCGAGACACCACGTGATGATCGGGTGTGATAGACTCAACGTTCACATACAACGGGTGCAAAACAGTTGCGCACGCGGAACACTCGGGTTAAGCTTGACGAGCCTAGCATGTGCAGACATGGCCTCGGAACACATGAGACCGAAAGGTCGAGCATGAATCGTATAGTTGATATGATTAGCATAGAGATGCTTACCACTGAAACTATTCTCGACTCACGTGATGATCGGACTTGAGATTGTGGATTTGGATCATGTACCACTCAAATGACTAGAGAGATGTACTTTTTGAGTGGGAGTTCTTAAGTAATATGATTAATTGAACTAATTTTCATGAACATAGTCTAATGGTCTTTGCGAATTACGATGTAGCTTGCGCTATAGCTCTACTGTTTTTATATGTTCCTAGAGAAAATTTAGTTGAAAATTGATAGTAGCAAACTTTGCAGACTGAGTCTATAAAACCGAGGATTGTCCTCGTTGCTACGCAGAAGGCTTATGTCCTTAATGCACCACTCGGTGTGCTGCACCTCGAGCGTCGTCTGTGGATGCTATGAACATCCGACATACACGTTTCTGATGACTACACGATAGTTCAGTGCAAAATACTTAATGGCTTAGAAGCAAGGCGCCGAAAACGTTGTAAAACGTCGCAGAACATAAGTGATGTTCTAAAGAGATGAAATTGTGATTTCATGCTTGTGCCCTTGTTAAGAGGTACGAGTCCTCCAACAAGATTCTTTGTCCACAAAGTTAATGAGAAAAGCTCAATCGTTGAGCGTGTGCTCAGATTGTCTGAGTACGACAATCACTTGAATCAAGTGGGAGTTAATCTTCCAGATGAGATAGTGATGGTTCTCCAAAGTCACTGCCACCAAGCTGTAAGAGCTTCGTGATGAACTATAACATATCAAGGATAGATACAATGATCCTTGAGCGATTCGCGATGTTTGACACTACGAAAGTAGAAATCAAGAAGGAGCGTCAATAGTTGATGGTTTGTAAAACCACTAAGTTTCAAGAAAGGCAAGGGCTAGAAGGGATACTTCGTGAAACGGCAAAACAGTTGCTGCACTAATTAAGAGACCCAAGATTAAACCCAAACCCGAGACTAAGTGCTTCTGTAATGAGGGGAACAGTCACTGAGGCGGAGCAACTGTAGATACTTGATAGATAAGAAGGCTGGCGAAAGTCGAAAGAAGTGTATTTGATATACATGATGTTGATGTGTACTTTACTAGTACTCCTAGTAGCATGAGGGTATTGGATACCGGTTTGGTTGCTAAGTGATGAGTAACACGAAATGAAAGCTACGGCATAAACGGAGACTAGCTAAAGGCGAGGTGACGATACGTGTTGGAAGTGTTTCCAAGGTTGATATGATCAAACGTCGCACGCTCCCTCTGCCATCGGGATTGGTGTTAAACCTAAATAATTGTTATTTGGTGCTTGCGTTAAGCATGAACATGATTGGATCATGTTTATTGCAATACGATTATTCATTTAAGGAGAATAATGGTTACTCTATTTTCTTGAATATTCACCTTCAATGGTTTATTGAATCTCGATCGTAGTGTTACACATGTTCATGATATTGGTGCCAAAAGATACGAGTTAATGATGATAGTACCACTTACTTGTGGCACTGCCGCTTGAGTCATGTTAGTATAAATTGCATGAAGAGGCTCCATGCTGATGGATCTTTGTACTCACCTGATTTCGAATCACTAGTGACATGCAAATCATACCACATGAGCAAGGCCTTGTTTTCATTGAGATGAAATAAGATAGTAACTTGTTGGAAGTGATACATTTTGATGTATGCAGTCCAATGGGTGCTGTGGCACGTAGTGGATATCATTATGTTCTTACTTCACTGACGATTTGAGTAGATACAGGAGTATTTACTTAATGAATCACAAGTCTGAAATGTTGAAAAGTTCAATTCCGTTTCAGAGTGAAGTTCGTCGTAACAAGAGGATAAACTGTCTACGATATGATCATGGAAATGAATATCTGAGTTACGAGTTTTGGTACGCAGTTAAGACAATGTGGAAATTGTTTCGCAGTTCATGCCACCTGGAACATCATAGTGTGATGATGTGTCTGAACGTCACAGCCACGCACTATTTGGTATGGTGCATACTATGATGTCTCTTATCGAATTACCACTATCGTTTATGGGTTATGCATTAGAGACAACCGCACTCACTTTAAATAGGGCACCGCGTATTTCCGTTGAGATGACACAGTATAGACTGAGGTTTAGAGAAATGTAAACTGTCGTTTCTTGAAAGTTTGGGGCTTCGACACTTATGTGAAAAAGTTTCAGTCTGATAAGCTCGAACCCAAAGCGGATAAATGCATCTTCATAGGATATCCAAAACAGTTGGGTACATCTCCTATCTCAGATCCGAAAGCAAAGTGTTTGTTTCTAGAAACGGATCCTTTCTCGAGGAAAGGTTTCTCTCGAAAGAATTGAGTGGGAGGGTAGTAGAACTTGATGAGGTTACTGAACCATCACTTCAACCAGTGTGTAGCAGGGAGCAGGAAGTTGTTCCTGTGGCGCCTACACCAATTGAAGTGGAAGCTGATGATGGTGATCATCAAGCATCGGATCAAGTTACTATAAGCCTCGTAGGTTGACAAGGTCGCATACTACTACAGAGTGGTACGGTAACCATGTCTTGGAGGTCATGTTGTTGAGCAACAGTGAACCTACGAGTTATGGAGAAAGCGATGGTGGGCCCAGATTCCGACAAATGGCTGGAGGCCATGAAATCCGAGAGAGGATCCATGTATAAAAACAAAGTGTAGACTTTGAAAGAACTACTTGATGGTCATAAGACTATTGAGTAAAGATGGATCTTTAAAAGAAGACAGACGATGATGGTGATAAGTCACTATTAAGAAAAGCTCGACTTGTCGCAAAGATGTTTTCGGCAAGATCAAACAGTTGACTATGATGAGACTTTCTCACTCGTAGCGATGCTAAAGGAATGTTAGAATTATGTTAGTTGTTGATGAATTATTTATGAAATATTGCACATAGGATGTCAAAACATTGTTTTCTCGACGGTTTCCTTGAGCAAACATTGTATGTGATACAACCAGAAGGTTTTGTCGATCCTAAAGATACTAGCAAGTATGCAAGCTCCAGTGATCCTTCAATGGACTGGTGCAAGCATCTCGGACTTGGAATATACACTTTGATGAGATGATCAAAGATTTTTGGTTTGTACAAGGTTTATGAGAAACTTGTATTTCCAAAGAAGTGAGTGGGAGCACTATAGAATTTCTAATAAGTAATGTTGAATTTCTGTAAAACATACAAGGTTGTTTGAAAGGAGTTTTCAAAGGAATAACTGGATTGAGCTACTTGAACGTTGAGCATCAAAGCTCTATGGAGATAGATCGAAAGCGCTTAATGGAAGTTTCAACAAGATGCATGCCTTGACAAGTTTTGAAGGAGTTCAAAATAGATCAGCAAAGAAGGAGTTCTTGGTTGCGTTGTAAGGTGTGAATTTGAGTAAGACTCAAAACCCGACCACGACAGAATAAAGAGAATAGACGAAGGTCGTCTTCTGTGCCTTAGCCGTAGACTCTAAAGTATGCCATGCTGAGTGCCGCACCTGATGTGTGCCTTGCAGCAAGTCTGTTGAGAGGTACAGAGAGTGATCCATGATTGAATCATTAGCAGCGGTCAAAATTTATCCTTAGTAACTGATGGACTAAGGAATTTTTCTCGATTATGGAGGTGGTTGAAGAGTTCGTCGTAAAGGGTTACGTCGATGCAAGCTTTGACACTAATCCGAATAACTATGAGTAGTGAAACGGATTCGTATAGTAGAGTAGATATTTGGAGTATTTCCGAATAGCACGTAGTAGCAGCATCTATAAGATGACATAAAGATTTGTAAAGAACGCACGGATCTGAAAGTTTCAGAACCGTTGACTAAAACCTCTCTCACGAGCAAGACGTGATCAGACCCCATAACTATATGGGTGTTGGATTCGTTGGAATCACATGGTGATGTGAACTAGATTATTGACTCTAGTGCAAGTGGGAGACTGCTGGAAATATGCCCTAGAGGCAATAATAAATTAGTTATTATTATATTTCATTGTTCATGATAATCGTTTATTATCCATGCTATAATTGTATTGATTGGAAACACAATACTTGTGTGGATACATAGACAAAACACTGTCCCTAGTAAGCCTCTAGTTCACTAGCTCGTTGATCAAAGATGGCCAAGGTTTCCTGGCCATAGGCAAGTGTTGTTACTTGATAACGTGATCACATCATTAGGAGAATCATGTGATGGACTAGACCCAAACTAATAGACGTAGCATCTTGATCGTGTCATTTTGTTCCTACTGTTTTCTGCGTGTCAAGTATTTGTTCCTATGACCATGAGATCATATAACTCACTCACACCGGAGGAATGCTTTGTGTGTATCAAACGTCGCAACGTACCTGGGTGACTATAAAGATGCTCTACAGGTATCTCCAAAGGTGTTAGTTGAGTTAGTATGGATCGAGACTGGGATTTGTCACTCCGTGTGACGGAGAGGTATCTCGGGGCCCACTCGGTAATACAACATCCCACACAAGCCTTGCAAGCAATGTGACTTAGTGTAAATTGCGGGATCTTGTATTACGGAACGAGTAAAGAGACTTGCCAGTAAACGAGATTGAAATAGGTATGCGGATACAGACGATCGAATCTCGGGCAAGTAACATACCGAAGGACAAAGGGAATGACATACGGGATTATATGAGTCCTTGGCACTGATGTTCAAACGATAAGATCTTCATAGAATATGTAGGATCCAATATGGGCATCCAGGTCCCGCTATTGGATATTGACCGAGGAGTCTCTCGGGTCATGTCTGCATAGTTCTCGAACCCGCAGGGTCTGCACACTTAAGGTTCGACGTTGTTTTATGCGTATTTGAGTTATATGGTTGGTTACCGAATGTTGTTCGGATCCCGGATGAGATCACGGGCGTCACGAGGGTTCCTGGAATGGTCCGGAAACGAAGATTGATATATAGGATGACCTCATTTGGTTACCGGAAGGTTTTCGTGCATTACCGGAAAAGTTTCAGGCTCATCGGTAGTGTACCGGGAGTGCCGGGAGGGGTGCCGGGGACCATCGGGAGGGGTGTCACGCCCCAAGGGGTTTCATGGGCTATGGGAAGAGATAAACCAGCCCCTAGTGGGCTGGAATAAGTTCCCACTAAGGCCCATAAGGTTTGAGAAGGAAAAAACACAAGGTGGAAAGAGTTTCCATGTGGGAAGGTGGAATCCTACTCCAAGTAGGATTGGAGTAGGACTCCTCCACCTCCAATTTCGGCCAAACCTTAAGGGTTTGAGGCTGCCTCTTCCCTCCCCCTCCCTCCTATATATACTGAGGTATTAGGGCTGATTTGAGACAACTTTTGCCACGGCAGCCCGACCACATACCTCCACGGTTTTTCCTCTAGATCGCGTTTCTGCGGAGCTCGGGCGGAGCCCTGCTGAGATTAGATCACCACCAACCTCCGGAGCGCCGTCACGCTGCCGGAGAACTCATCTACCTCTCCGTATCTCTTGCTGGATCAAGAAGGCCGAGATCATCGTCGAGCTGTACGTGTGCTGAACGCGGAGGTGCCGTTCGTTCGGTACTAGATCGTGGGACTGATCGCGGGATTGTTCGCGGGGCGGATCGAGGGACGTGAGGACGTTCCACTACATCAACCGCGTTCACTAACGCTTCTGCTGTACGATCTACAAGGGTACGTAGATCACTCATCCCCTCTCGTAGATGGACATCACCATGATAGGTCTTCGTGCGCGTAGGAAATTTTTGTTTCCCATGCGACATTCCCCAACATATATCGATCTTCGTTTCCGAACCATTCCGAAGACACTCGTGATATCTGGGATCTCATCCGGGACTCCGAACACGATTGGGTTACCACCGTCAATAATTCAACTATAAAGAAAACGTCACCGAACCTTAAGTGTAAAAACCCTGTGTGTTCGAGGCCTATGTAGATATGCCCGAGACACCTCTACGGTCAAGAACCAATAGCGGGACCTAGATGCCCATATTGGATCCTACATATTCTATGAAGATCTTATCGATTGAACCTCTATGTCAAGGATTCAGTTAATCCCGTGTGTTGTTCCCTTTGTCCTTCACTATGTTATTTGCCTAAGATTCGATCGTTGGTATCTCCATACCTATTTCAATCTCGTTACCGGCAAGTCTCTTTAATAGTTTCGTAATATAAGATCCTGTGTCTAACTCTTTAGTCACATTGCTTGCAAGGCTTGTTGTGATGTTGTATTACTAAGTGGGTCCTGAGATACCTCTCCGTCTTACGGAGTGACAAACCCCAGTCTTGATCCATGCCAATCCAACAGGCACCCTCGGATATACCTCTAGAGCACCTTTATAGTCACCAAGTTACGTTGCGATGTTTGATACACACAAGGTATTCCTCCAGTGTTCGGGAGTTGCACGATCGCATGGTCATAGGAAGAGATACATTGACATGCAGAAAACAGCAGCAATAAACTGACACGATCATATGCTACATTCATAGTTTGGGTCTTCTCCATCACATCATTCTCCTAATGATGTGATCTCGTTATCAAGTGACAACACTTGTCTATGGCTAGGAAACCTTAACCATCTTTGATCAACGAGCTAGTAACCTAGAGGCTTACTAGGGACAATATTTTGTCTATGTATCAACACAAGCATTTGTCTTTCCATTTAATACAATTATAGCATGAATAATAAATGATTACGTTGATGGAAGAAATATAATAATAACAATTTTATTATTGCCTCTAGGGCATATTTCCAACACAATCTTGGGTACACAGATGAACCATTCTTCCTAGCAAATGACGTGGTGCTGGTTTCCTATGTGAAGAACATGTCTACCAAGCCGAGAAAAATAAAATATAAGGAAGCGAATACATCATGCGATGATTCAAAGCGCCACATAGTTCTTTCAGGGAAATGAAGCATCGTGGGAGTGGAGGACAAGACAGACAGGCCACAAGATTATGAAAAGTTTCACGAAATTCCTCCCATCAGAGTGAAGACTGACCCAAGCATCCTTCTAAATGATAAAGATTGTCCATGGTTATGGCGGAAAGGGACACACATGAATTTATACGCCAAGATCCCAATCTCGGATGTGACCGGCTTCACCGTCATCAATTTCTTTTGTAGTGAGTTTCTGGGCTTATCTCGAAAGCCCCACTTAGGACAAACCGAAGGGAATCTTTGTGTAAGAGTTAGGGTATATATATGTGTTTTGGCATTTGAAGTGCGAAGAAACATTATGTAGCTCCGAGTTAATTAATGCAATTATGTGCAAACACAATTTTTTAATGCATTTAATGATTTTTTATGGAACTAAATGACCCTAAAATAGACAAGCACTACAAATGAACTATGGAAAGGCTGAAACTTGGCATGGTATCATCATTTCACCCACATAGCATATGCTAAAAAGTTGAGAGGGTTTTTGAAGTATCACGGTTTCGGACGAATAAACTTATTTCAACTCCAAACTTTTTGTGCGCTCAATATGCACCATTGAAAGCCACGTAATCAATTTTCAACCCGTTCTTGGTTTATTTTTTATTTTTCATGTATTTCATGAATTTTTGAGGTAAATGACCCACAAATTGAAAAGAAGTAAAAATGAACTCCAAAATGGCTGAAACTTTGTATTGTAGCATCATTTCACTCACATAGCTTGTGCTAAAATGTTAGGAGGTTTACGACAAAAACTAGATGCACTTCGTGTAAAAATTGGACAATCTCTTTCGAAGTATCACAGTTTCGGACGCATACTGATCTCTTACAAAGGCATTTCATATTGTTAAACTTATTTCAACTCCAATCTTTTTGTATGCTCAATATGCACCATTCAAAGCCAAGTCATCAATTTTCAACCCCTTCTCACTTCATTTGCTATTTTTCATGCATTTAAGGTTTTTTGAGCAAAATGACCCTGAAATTGAAAAGCACTGCAAATGAACTTTGAAAAGGCTGAAAATTAGCATGGTATCATCCTTTCACCCACATAGCATGTGCTAAAAAGTTGAGAGGGTCATGACAAAAACTGGATGCACTTCGTGTACAAACAAGAAAGTCTCTTTCGAAGTATCAGGGTTTCAAACGAATACTCATCTCTTACAAAGGCATTTCTTTTTTTAAATAACCTAAAAATTACCAAATTTAATATAAGTTAAAACACTAATATTAAACATCGGGAAAAAGAATGACTAAAAAATCTATTTTTAAAGTAAAGTTATTCACAAACTAGTGATTCACACAAACTTTAAAGAATTCAAATTTAAACTATTCAAATTTGAAAACTACTCGCACTAAAAGAAAGTTTACAATTATTGTGACCTAAAGCAAAAAATATTTACTCAAAAATTATACCTATTTGGCTTTAAGGAAAAACAAAAAAATATAAGTAAAGAAAAAAAAAACTCGAAAAAGACCTTTAGTCCCGGTTTGTGGCACCAACCTCGACTAAAGGCCCCCCTTTAGTCCCCGTGCATGGCACCAACCAGGACTAAAGGCCTGGGCTTCCCGCCGCTTGGCCTGGTGAAATTCACCATTAGTCCCGGTTGGTGGCTATAACCGTGACTAAAGGGGGTCTTTAGTCCCGGTTGGAGCTACCAACAGGGACTAAAGGTCTCTATACATATACCCGCCATCGATTTCGTCTGAAACCTCTCTCATTTCTCCCCCGCGCCGACGCCCCCTGCCCTGATGGCGCCAGGCTTCCGGAGTCGCCCCGCCCCCAAATTCGTCCTCGTTGTTTCCGCCACCGACGCCGGCTGCTCGCGCCTGCTCCATGAGCCCTCTGCCCGCCGACGAGCTGTTGCTGCGCCCCGGCCAACCTCTCCCATGGTGAGCTCCGTCGGCCACCTCCTTCCCTCCTCTTTGTTCCTCTGCTGCCCGCCTTCTGTCTCTTGGTCTGAGCTTGTAGCCATCGAGCAAAATCTATGGGTTCATTTGAGCGGGAAGCTACCAAGTGTACGTGTGTTCCAAATTTGTTCTGCACATTAACAGATCATGTTGAACATGAGTTTAGTACATCTCTACACATTAGGAAACTACCAAGTGTACAAGAGTTTATTTCTTATATATATGAACATGAGATGCTATTCTTATCTATGCAAAGGAATTATTCTTATACGTGTTTCAATTTTTTTAAGTTTGGCGCACTAACCGATCGAGATAGCCTTTCCATGAGAAGAAAGAAAATCACGCATTCCTAAAGTTTACTACCATATATGTTTAGTGACTGAGGGGTCTCCTTTAATATTCTTACATATGCAAGATACTATCATATCTATATTGGTTAAGTTCGTCTTTAGAAGATTTGGTGGCCCTTAAAATAATCATTCATGATAGCTTGGTTTTGCTGAAAAGTCATATGTAAAAATATCATCACAACCCGAGAAACAAAATCAATGCATTCAACTATGATATTGCAATTCAGATCCATCTTTGGAATAGGTACCATCATTTATGACGTGAGTTGCCTTTACTGTGTCTCATGTTATGGGTTGGATACAAATTTAAATTGTGTGGCATTCTAAATTTAAATTGTGTGGCATTCTAAATATATATAGAGTGTGATGTTGATTACAAGCTCATTTATTAAATAGTTGTAAAAGTTTATTAAATGGTAGGAATTTAAATTTTTGTAGAATTTGTTCTAAGTTGTCGATGCCCGGCCCGCATCCTCATCATCCACTCAGTGGCGACAACCTGCTTGAGAGGCGCCATGTCCGGGACTGGGCTCCGCGGGGCTGGCACTAGGAGGTGCTACCTTATGGGACGTGCATCTAGCTGAGGAACCGGGCTCCCATCATTGACCCGGAGCTTCTTTGGTGGTGGTCGCATGGGCCACTATAGGATCGATAGAAGATGTGTCTAGAGGGGGTGAATAGAATACTTGTCAAGATTAAAATCCTAGCCTTTATGGTTGGCAGATTCTAACAGTTCTAACAAGTCTAGTACACCCTGCACATGCTAGTCAACATATATGGCAGCGAAAAAGTGAAGACTTTGCACATATACAGTAGTAGAGTTTTGGAGATCAATCGCAAAGAGGTTGACACAACGATTTTCGGCATAGTTCCGATAGGTGGCGCTATCGTACGTCCATGTTAGTGGAGACTTCAACCCACGGAGGGATCCACCCAGAAGCAGTCCATGAAGAAGTAGCCTTGTCTGTTCCACCATGACTTCTCCCCATGAAGGGCTAGTCTTACTCATGGTAGATCTTCACGAAGTAGGCGATCTCTTTGCCCTTACAAACATCTTGGCTCAACTCCACAACACGAAGTAGGAGGCTCCCAAGAGACACCTAACCAATCTAGGAGGCACCACCCTCCAACAGGTAATAGATGTAGTAGAACAATGAACTCCTTGCTCTTGTGCTTCCAAAGATAGCCTCCTCAACACAAAATCACTCTCTCACATAATAGGCATGGGTAGGAGAGATTGTTTTCATCGAAAGAGGCTTGGGGAGGCTGGATATCAAGTTTCAAATGATTGGATTGGAATATCTTGTCTCAACACATGAGTACGTGGTTCTCTCTCAGAAAAATGGATCTGGAAATGAAGTGTGTGTTCTGGGTTGTTGTCCCACAAATGAGAGGTGAGTGAAGGGGTATATATAGGCAGCACACAAAAACCAACTCTTACACCTAAAGTGGCAAATACGATGACACCAAAGTCATAAACTCGATGGTAGAGACTCGCACAAAAGGCAACAACTTCTGAATCTCGGTGGGACCAATATACACAACACGGTTGCACCGAAAAGGTGGCTAATGGTCGGATGACACAACTTGGTGACACCGATACACAAACTCAAAAATTCTAATTTTGTGTACCGAGGCAACAGAAAGTTGGTCACCTCGAACTCGGTAGTACCGATTTGGTGGGAATGGCTAGGGTTCAGTCTGAGATGAAAATCGGTAGGGCCAAAATGGGAAAGTTGGTGGCACCGAATTTGAGTGTGTGGTTGTGGACAGAATAGTTTTGTGAAAAAATGACTGAGTATTTTGGTTGCATCAAGGGGCATCTCCACATAAGCCTTTAGACAATGCTCTCCATGGACTATTCCTAAAATATCAAGGTAAAAGTGTTAGTCCAAGTGAGAATGTATGTTGTGATGAATTATCAAAACCACCAAGGGAGCATATTGTGCTTTCAATCTCCCCCTTTTTGGTAATTGATGACAACATACAATCAAAGCTTCAAGTAAAGATAAGCTTTATAATATGACAACTTTGAAAGAAACATGACTAGTACAAGCTCTCCCTAAATGTGTGCAATCCCTTTTAATGCATAGTTGCTTTGGAATGCATGAGCACACACAAGGTGGAAGCACAAGACAAGTCATATAAATCTTGACTGTATGCATCATACATATGTGAATGAAGATCTTCCATGTTGAAGAGTCCCTCTTGCAAACAATATGTGCATGGAACAAGAGATCATCATGAACAAGGATATGATGCATATACTTACCTTGACGATCTTTAGCGTCTTAACATAGGAGTACACTTGGGAAAAAAATGTTAGATAACACAAGAGTACTCTATTGTAAAGATGCAAAGAGCTTCAAAAGTACCAAGATATTGAAGACATGTTGAAGATAAGATTTGATGATAGATATGTTTCCAAGAGAAATAAGAACTTTCTACCCTTAGGATGAATATGTAATAATTTCTTCCCCCGTGAATCATAGCATTGGTGATATTGGGAGTAGGTAGGGTAAGATAAGTTCAAACCAATAACAATGATAAATGAAACAATTTCATCTCTCCCCCCTAAATATATAAGGTTTGATATATGTCCCCTCAAGTAGATCTCCCCTTAGGTACACCTTCCTTTAGGAACATATATCTCCCCTATTGATATTTCTCCCCCTTTTGTTTAAGGTTCTTCGTGATATTTCTCCCCTATAAATAGGTTCATTACAAGCTTTGATATTTCTCCCCCTTTGGCATTAATTGCCAAAAAAGTCAGAGGGTAAGGGCTTATCAAGAGAAAGGGATCATGTATACTTCTCTTTTTATAAGGGTTCCTTGAATTTGAATTTTCTCCCCCTTGGATAGTAGGTAAGGGTTTATTGAAGATTCCCCCCCTATGATATGGATAAGAGTTCCTTGAACTATCTCCCCCTATGTTAGGATCCTAGATGATTCTATCTCTTATATTGTATGGGATCACTGAGGTTTTCTCCCCCAAGAGAAAGTTTCTCCCCCTAGAAAAATAATGCTAAAACAAATTTTATTTCATAAAATTTTCAATAAGGTCTTTGGTGGAGACACACACAATGATCAACAGAATGTCTTGTACGACATAATACGCTCGGGAAACCAAGAGAATGAAGTCCTAGATAATGGCTCACAATATCTCAACCCATCCGGTTAGGGAATTGCGGAAGAACAACCAATAGACAAAGGGGAACCAAACGATGATGAATAACTTTTTCTCGAATAAATAAAGTCCGGCAAGGTATAATTTGGCCTCTGGTGATCATTAGATGTATTAATTAATATATATATATACATATACATATATGTATATATATATATCTATATATGGTCGCGCTATTCGTCACCCTGCGTGAGGAATAGTTATTCTTCATCCCCTCTATTTTCACACCAATACACCATAATTTTATGTTTCGTAAATTTTAATCTTATCTCGTATGTAAAAAGGGACTCTAGGAAAATATATAGTCACGTAAAAAAAATGTCACGTAAAATTACAAACATAAAAACAAAGTGTAAATTATACATAAAATGCGATTTTTCCGGTCTTACGACCTATATTTTTGTTTTCTTATGTCAAATTTTACGTAGTGAAGCAATATAAATGTAACTATGTGCATTTCAAATGTAATTTATTTATGAAATGATCGTAAAATTACCTCGGGTGAGGAATAATTTATTCTGCACCCTGGCTGATGAATAGAGTTTCTATATATATATATATATATGTGTGTGTGTGTGTGTGTGTGTGTATGTGTGTGTATATATATATTAAGGGTCTCTTCTTTTAGCCCTCCAAATCGAGCAAATCGTCCACAAGCCGGGCAGTACGAGACCCAGCCAAAAAGTTGGCTGAGGGCATAAAGTATAACATTGACGACAGAACAGAAGGTGGCGTATCAAGTGGTCCCAAACCTAATGTGGAAAATTTGTCCGCCAATGCGGAGTTATTGTTAGGGACCAAATCCCGATCTCCATTCAAGAGTGGAATAGGTCAAAGAAAGATCGAGAAGTTAGTTTTGTGGACGAAAGAGCAAAAAATATGCTTTGGGATACGCTCATGACATATTTTAGCCTACCAGAGCATTTCTCCGATGGACAAGGGGAGAAAGTCAAGAAGTATGCTCTTAAGAAGATGGCCGCACAATTCTATAACTGGAAGAAAACGTTATGGTCCGACTTCGGCAAACAAGACAAGACTTCAGAATTCACTAGACAATACAAGAAGTTAAAAGATCACTAGGACTTATTTGTGAAGTTCAAGCAGTCAGAGGCAGCTCAGGAGCGGCGAGGATAAACAAGAAAAATGCTCACAATAAAGAGCATTACCATTCTCTGGGGCCAGGTGGCTACAAGAGTGGCATCCCTAAGTGGGATGAATATGAGCAAAATATGATTGATGCAGGGGTCACTCCACTAACAATTAATTTGTCCGAAAGGTGCAGGAATTGGTTTTATGGGCATGGGGGAAAGTTGGACCCAAAAACAGGGGTAATTCTGGAGCATGCAAGTCTTAAAAATTATTCTGACGCTATACTTGCTACAATAGAAGATGCTCGAAAGGGGGTGTTCTAGCCCGAGAGAGACAGAATGACGAGCTTACACGCGCCCTTGAGAATCCTGAACACCCAGGACGAACAAGAGGCAAAGACGTTGTTCCATGGGTTGACGGGTTAAAGGACTCGAACGACTCTAACAAAAGGCGTTCAAGAAAGAAGAATCTGGAGACAGCCAAGAAGAAGCAGGATGCTGACTAGCTTGCTGACTTGGAACACAAATTTTTCTAGAGTAGGAGAAGATCGACACACTTAGCCAGCAAAGGGTGTCTCAGTGGCTTGAGCAATCAGATCCAGCATTGAATAGCACCGTCCCACCGATGCCGAGAAGCGGCATGGGTTCTACGGGGGTCATTATCGATGATGCACTTCTGGATCGTTACCCCGTGGATGAAATCACAGAGCTACACATGAATATCAAGAACATATCCATGAAGGTAGCAGACAGCTATGCCTTAACAAATCCCCCTGATGCAACCTTCCATTCCAATCCGATTCGAGCTGGCTATGCTCGTGTCGGGGTGGATGAAGTGATGCCGGGATATGAGTCATAAGACCTCGACATTCCTATAGGTCAAGGGCAGCAGACACTTCAAGAAGTCTTACGTGGTCTCTGCTTATGGAGAAAGGACTACATCGTCTTTCCAAGGCCACCGACTCCTCCTCCAATTCCGTCGCGTCAGCGGACTCCACCCCACCACCCTGACATGGAGCGTAGCGCTAGTCCACCACCGCGTCAGCCGACTCCATCCCACCCCGACATGGAGCCCATCACGAGTCCGCCACAGCATCAGCCGACTCCAACAACGCCACCCTAAGACGGAGCCCAGGCGGAGTACATGGTCATTTCATTTTCAAATGATGAACCAAATTTAAAAGCGGAAGAGATCACCAAGGAAGAAACCCTCCCCTCATGCCAAAAATAAGTTGGCGTACGAGAAGAGCACGGAGGAAGGAGACGCCCAAGTGGCTAAGGAATTGAAGGCCCATTTTGGACCGAAAATGCCCTCGCCGCCAAAGGAGATAGTACATGTGGAAACCGCACAACGCGTTCTGGCCAATCTTGCTAAACCGCCTTCGAAGAAAAGTCGATCAGACTATGAACGCTCTATTAGCAGGTTATATCATAAAGGGCTAACGAAGGATTCGGTCCGTAGTAAAAAGTAGCAGGAAAACCATTCCCTAGTTGGGAGAACAGTCACTCCAATTGATCCCGCCACTCAAGGTGGGTACCGAGGTCATAATCGATCCCGCTGCTGCTGAAGAGATGGCTAAAGAGGCCGATGTCACTATTGAACAACTCCTAGGCGACGAGGAAATGCCCACGAGGGAAGGGGAAAAACTGACATGGACATTTGCCCCCGGGCAACCTCTCGTCATGCCTGAGCTTGTGTAGGAGCTACCAACACAAATGTATAGATTGCATACCTAGTACACGAGGGAAGCAAAACTCGGGCGAGAAAGCCTCATGGTGAAAGTAAAGAGAGAGTATTACTTCAATGAAAAAGATTTGTGGATTGAAAATCCAGAAGTCTGGTAGTTATTCAATCAACATGCGCTCAACAAATCTCTCGTCAGTTGCTATTGTTTGTAAGTGATTTCTTTCTGTAATTTAAGTCTCTAGCTCTCAACAGCTCGGACATTTGCCTCTAATTATCCTCACTATATTCTTTTGTGTGGTGTTATGCAGAATGAAGATGTTCGAAATGTAAAGAGATGGAGTCTTTGGCATTGGCTTCACTGACCCAAATACCATTCATGAGGAGACGTTAATAAGAAACAAAGATGAAACAAAGGACAAATTGTTCCGGGTTTTGGAGATACTAAATACCCAACCCACAATATTATTACCTTACAACTTCACGTTATATTTTGCTTACTCGATGTTAAGTGTACGTATAGTACTTGATGAGTTATGCATGCATGCCCACTTATACAACGCAGATTCCACTTTACCATGCTAATCATTACGGTTGACGAGGGAAAAGTTCTTGTACTGGACTCACTAAGAAAAGACCCTAAAGAGTACATGAACCCGAGGTTGATGCTCGACACATAATTTCAATCATTATCGCACTATGTCAGCCTCTTTAGTTCATTCCTGATAACAAGTAATCGGTGACTCATTTATTCTTTTCTTTGCCGAGCAGGGTTTGGACATGATTCATCAAGAAGTTTTGCGGTGAATGGAAACCAAAGCTGCAATGGTCAACATCCAAGGTTATTAAGTAGTACTAGCTACGTTCACGCATATCTTCAGTTCTAGTTTCAATACCATTATAATACTTGATTATTATTTGATTGAATTCTATTCTCGTAAAGTTCTGCATGCAGCAGGATCACGGGAATAATCTATGTGCATACTATGTTTGCGAGAACATTCGCTTTATGATCGAATGGAGTTGCAAAGATGCAACAACTCTTGGGGTACGTAAACACTATTCACACATTTTTTATCATTGTCTAATACATATACACATAACTAATATATTCATATTGGTCTCCTTCTTTAAAGATGCACGAGATGCGGGATAAATTTCTATCAAAGGAACGCATACGAGCACTTCAGGAGAAAATTTCGGGATTTTTGCTTGATCAGGTCATAGACCCCAAAGGAGAATACCACTTCACCAATTAATGCATGCATGTAATTGATCTGCAAGTTGTAGGAGAAACTGCATATACCAAATTGTATATATGTGTATATATATGCATATATATATGCATGGTCCTATGAGAAATCCTATGATATATATGATTGGTCCTACGAGAAATCCTATGATATATGCATATATAACGTGTATGGCATATAGTAGAATAAGATATGTTTGAAATGAAAAGAATTAAATGAAAAATAGAAAATCAAAATCAAAATAAACAATAAACCCGAAATCCCCAAAACCCCAAAACCCCAAAACCATAAATCGCCAAATCTTTTAGCCCCGGTTGGTGTTATCAACCGGGACTAAAGGTCCTCTCCCCCTGGCGCGCGCTACCAGACACGTGGAAGGGAATTAGTCAAAGGTCGTGGCAAACCGGGACTAAAGGGGGGCTTTAGTCCCAAGTTATTAGTCCCGATTGGTGAACCAGGACTAAAGGCCCTTACCAACCGGGACTATAGCCTTTTTTCTACTAGTGATACAACCGACCTCAGCCAGGGGTAAACACGCGAATCTAGCCTACACAGCTTGGATGAAGCGACAATCTTTACAGCTTTCCTATTTGTTCACCAGATAATCATGTAGTCCAGTCTTCAACAATGTGGCCCATTAGGTCGGCCCACAAACAACAGTCCAACCAAGTGAGGACCCCTTAATTTGGGACTCGCTCAGGTCTGCCACTAGAAGCTCCATATAAAGTGCTAGAGGGTTTTTCCTAGTCCGCGGAGGTGACATTTGCCTTCCAAGTTCTCAAGGTGGATCCCCAATAAATCCTGGAAGACGAGTCCCCAAGAAGTTCAAGATGAATGTTAAAGCAAGTATATGAAGTGCGCGGCCAATAAATCATCCCGCATGAGTAATCAAAATAAATTTCCAAGAGTCTCAGAAGAAAATCCAAGAAGCAAATAAAAAATTGAAATCGCAAGAGTTGGAGAAGGAGTCCAGAACTCCCAAGTAGTAAGGAGCCCACTTGAAAGAAGGCGGGAGGTAGTTGTTCACCACCGCACAATAAGGCATGAATATTGTTTGCCAAGTCATTGTCCCAAAACCATTAACCCTGATCCTATCACACCCAAGTCTCTAGGTTCATGGGGCATGGTGAGTTGTGGGGGCCGTCAATATGATGATGGGCTAGAGTATGAATTTTTGTTGCCTCTCGGAAGCATCTAGAAACATGGCGTCTTCATACATGTACGCCGATGCTTATTTAAGTTGTTGAGTTGCAATCGTCAAGGTCTTTTGATGGTTCCCAATGATGAGTCCTTCGATAAACCACCACGTCAACCTACACCATGGGACTTTGGGAGTGGCGATACCCATGCATCCATGATACCGCCAACGACGTCACGACAACCAATAGTCGACACGAAGAGGTGTTATGGGGGATCGAAGGAGACATTTGTTTACTCGTGAGGGTGGCATTGATTTCACTGTGGTACCCCATGTCCAATAGCAATGAAGCGTGGGGCAACATCAACCCCTCAATCATTCATAAGCCCGATGGCATCCCGACATAGGACCACAATTGCAACGACATGAAAACTTTTCAAACTAAGACAAATTATATTTAACTAAGATAAGATAAAACCTTTTCATATTAATATGCAACATTAGAGAGCAGGTGACCATGATATCCAACCTGCGCCCTCACTCGGGAATCTTGTATGATAGGACCGACACAGGTGCTAGTGTTGTCGCGAGTGAAGTAGCAGAACAACCCTTTCCTCCTAGGCTTCGATGTGTCATATTAGTAACACCAAATCTGGTGGGATGTCGTTCACGTATGGGACTCATCACAAACTCTATCATAGGTACCAATAGTTAGCTCCTCATTGATCGCCTTCTTCTGATGTGCCTCTTGCATGTCTTTGAGACCTATCAAGATGTACATTCCTACTGTTCCGGGCGAGAGGACAAGGCTTGGTGTTGAGGTGTTTTTAACTGGAGGGACTTTGAGCTTCTCAAGCAGAATAGTTTCTCTGGTGTTAGAAAGCTGGTTGTAACATGGACTATCATGTATTAGTATCATACATATGATACTTCATTTGTAATGCATAATATCATATATTAGTATCATAGGATACTTCATTTATTGCCATGCATGACACATAGTAGCACAATATTTAATATTATATGGTATCATGATATGATACTCAACCCTCTCTTCCTTCATTTAATTCTATGTCACCTCATCAGAATTTCCTAGTTGGCATGCGTGATACTACCTATGATACTCCCATTACGAGCGGCCGAAGAGATAGAGAGAGATTTGTGTGGAATATGGATGAACACCAACTATTTTTGACGCCGTGATAAATTATAAAGTTTAGTATGGATGAACACCTCTGCTTCCCTCTTACAACAACTAAGAGGACACACATCCAAACCTCAAAAGCGCATGACAACCTCTGCTTCCCTCTGCGAAGGGCCTATCTTGTACCTTTACTTTTTGCCCTTGAAAGAGTCATGGTGATATTCACCAATTCCCTATTTTGCCTTTATCTTCGCTAACATCATATGCTTGGGAAAGATCTATATGCATATGTCATCTTGGAGCTAGGCATACATGAATTATTATTGTTGACAGTACCCTTGAGGTAAGAAGTTGGGAGGCAAAACTGTAAGCCCCTATCTTTCTCCGTGTCCAGCTGAAACTTTGATCTCATGAGTACCACGGGAGTTGTAGCAATTGTAGAGAACGAAAGAACGATTGAGTATGTGGATTTGCTTTACAAGCTCTTATTTGACTCTTTCTGATGTTGTGATAAATTGCAATTGCTTCAATGACTAAAGGCTATCGGTTGTTACTTCTTGGTAAGGTTCTTCATCCATGCTTTACTTTGTGAAGGAATTGTCACTTTAGCTTGAGAGATTATATGTTGGTATTGCTGTTCTGATCATGATCATGATGCATGCATGTTCGTATCTTGTTTTGTCGACACCTCTGTCCCTAAAATGTGGACATATCTATTGAGCTAGGCTTTCGCTTGAGGACAAGCAAGATCTAAACTTGGGGGAGTTGATACGTCCATTTTGCATCATGTTTGCATGTCGATATTTATCGCTTCTTTGGCTGTTATTTCACTTCATGGTACTATCCTTATGCCTTTTCTCTCTTATTTTGCAAGGTTTACATGAAGAGGGAGAATGCCGGCAACTGGAACTCTAGCCTGAAAGTGGAGCAAAGTTGAGATACCTATTCTGCGCAACGCCAAACGTCGTAAAAATCAACGAGGATTTTTTTCTCGATTTATCAAAAATACTGGGCCGAAGAAGCGCGAGAGGGGCGCCAGGGGGTGGCCAGAAGCCTGCACGGCGCGGCCACCCCCCCAGGCCGTGCAATGATGCTTGTGGGCACCCTGCTGGCCCAGTTGCCCCCCTCTTTTGCTATATGGAGGGTTTCATCCAGGAAAAAATCAGGGAGGAGCTTTTTCGTGGTTTCTTTGCCGCCACGACAAGGAACTTGAGCAGAACAAATCTAGAGCTCCGACATGACGATCTTGCCAGGGAAACTTCCCTCCCGGAGGGGGAAATCGTCACCATCCATCATCACTGACACTCCTCTCATTTGAGGGGACTCGTCACCATCAACATCTTAATCAAAACCATCTCATCTCCAAACCCTAGTTCATCACTTGTAACCAATCTCTGTCTCGCAACTCCGATTGGTACTTGTAAGGTTGCTAGTAGTGTTGATTACGCTTTGTCATTGATGCTAGTTGGATTACTTGGTGGAAGAGTTTATGTTCAGATCCTTGATGCTACTCATTACCTCTCTGGTCATGGATATGATTATGCTTTGTGAGTACTTACTTTTGTTCCTGAGGACATGGGATAAGTCATGCTAATAGTAGTCATGTGAATTTGGTATTCGTTCGGTAATTTGATGTGTTGTATGTTGTTTTTCCTCTAGTGGTGTTATGTGAACGTCGACTACATAACACTTCACCATTATTTGGGCCTAGAGGAAGGCATTGGGAAGTAGTAAGTAGATGATGGGTTGATAGAGTGACAGAAGCTTAAACCCTAGTTTATGCGTTGCTTCGTAAGGGGATGATTTGGATCCACTAGTTTAATGCTATGGTTAGACTTTGTCTTGATTCTTCTTTCGTAGTTGCGGATGCTTGCGAGAGGGATTAATCATAAGTGGGATGCTTGTCCATGTAAGGGCAGTACCCAAGCGCCAGTCCACCCACATATTAAACTATCAAAGTAACAAACTCGAATGATATGAACATGATGAAACTAGCATGACAGAAATTCCCGTGTATCCTCGGGAGCGTTTTTCCTCGTATAAGACTTTGTCCAGGCTTGTACCTTGATACAAAAGGGATTGGGACACTTTGTTGCACCGTTGCTACTTTTGTTACTTGTTGCTTGCTACGAATCATCTCACCACACAATCACTTGTTACTGACAATTTCAGTGCTTGCAGATATTTCCTTGCTGAAAACCACTTGTCAGATCCTTTTGCTCCTCGTTTGTTTCGACACTCTTACTTATCGAAAGGACTACGATTGATCCCCTATACTTGTGGGTCATCAGTGCGGCGTTGTCGGTGTTCTGGGAATGGGGGTACCCAGACCTGCTTGTCTGCAGCCCAGGGCGGGGCCACCTCACCAGAACAAATCGATGGGCCCGGCACCGTTCAGGGTAAGGCCCTCGTGAGGGGCGAAGCCTCACGAGGAGGAGCTGCGTCAAGACCCGCAACGGCCTCCTCAGGACCCCTACCGAGCGGAGGATATTCCGAGACAAGGCAGGGCCTGAGGAGGCAAGGGTGACACCATGAAAGGAGAGGCGAGCAGGAGATGGCAGGGCGGGGCAGTCTCCCCTTTGGTGCAAAGGAGGCGGGAGCGTCCAAGAGTTCCAAGGGCATGTTCCAAATGTTTCCCTTCTGGTGCTACGAAGCCGCCGCTGCCCGCCAGTAGTGCAAACGCCATACTCAGGCCCGTCCCTGCAGCACGGACAGTTACTTTGCAGGCAAAGACCACCTTTGGGCAGGGGAGCATGTTCCCCTGTTCCCCTTCAAAACTGGCCGTTGTGGAATCCCTTCCCGCCGAAGCTATGAGGGAAGAGGACCCGGGCCTCCGCTATAAATAGAGAGGGTAGAACACTTGGTAGGGGAGAGTTCATTTGAAATGTAGGGAAATACACCTAGCCACTTGGCCTCCGGAGGCTCGAGAGCACTCTACCAGTTCATCCACCACCTCCGCGAGAGGCAATTCACCAAAAGCAGGAGTAGGGTTTTACGCTTCGCAGCGAGCCAAACCTGGGTAAACTGTTGTATGCTGTGCTACCGTCGCCATCGAGTGTGTCCTTCGTTGTTTCCATCGAGTAGTGGGCTAGGCAAGGCTAAGCAGGGAGAGATCTTCGTACACGTCTATTGTTCGAATCCTTAGGGGAGTGCGGAGCCCGAAATTCGACATTTGGCGCGCCAGGTAGGGGCGTGTCGAGGTTTGCTCCCAGCTCCGTCTTCACCAAGTTCCACCGCTCCAATGGCTGACGTTCGCCGGGTTCGCGCAGACTGTCACGCCAGCCACATCGCCCAGACCATGCTCGTCGGTGCCGCCGGGACGCGCCGGTCGCCGTCACCCATGGTGAACGCTACCACCAGCCCCGAAGTTCAAGAGAAACAAGGTTCCTCCCAGCCCGTGACCGAGCAGGTCGACGGCCGCACCACCACTACGTCACTCGCCAAGCCTTTGGGATCGGCATCGCGTGCCCGGCCAGAGATGCCCATTGGCCGGCGCGCGCTTGCCATGGCCACCGAGCTGCTTCGTTACCGGCCTACTCCTGACCGCCATGACGACTGGCTCCAGCGCATCGAAGAGCTCATCGCCGCCGCCGGTGACTCAGCGGCTCTCTACTGCTCGCTCTGACCCCAGCCGTCCCTGGCGAACAATGAGGGACAAGACGCGCCACCCCCACCCCCGCGGTGTGTCTTGGACCCCGAGCCTAGTCAAGAAGCGCGACCCCACGCCCGGCCTCGTGAACCTAGGGCAGGACCCATAGATGAAGCAAGCTGCCAGATGAACCCCCGGCCCCGCGCCAATGTATGCATGCCCCGGCGCTGCAAATTCCGTGTCATGAGCGTGCCCCGCTTGAAGCAGACCCCGTGGTGCAACAATGCCCGGCGGTCCCAGCGTGTACCATACCCGTTGGACCGGTGGGGTGCCTCGCTATCGCCCCCGAGCTATACCCCGCTGCATGGCCCTGCAAGTTCAAGCCTGACCTGCCCCCGCGTTACAACGGCACCCAAGACCCAGCTGAGTTCCTGCAACTCTACACGCTGAGCATCAGGGCGGCGGGAGGAGGCGACAAAATCATGGCGTGTTAGTTCCCCATGGCGCTCAAGGATGGTGCACACTCTTGGCTCCTCAACCTCCCGAAGGCGTCCGTCACCTCCTAGGACGGCTTGCACGAGTGCTTCATCACCAACTTCCATGGCACCCGCGACCGCGCGCCCACCATGAATGACCTGTGGCGCGTCAAGCAGCAGGAGGGAGAGACCCTGCACAAGTTCATACACCGCTTCACGGTCATGCGCCTCAAGATCCCCAAGGCGTCGGACGGAGCCATCATCTCGGCTTTCTCCGACGGAGTCATCGACTGATACGTCTCCATCACATCTACTTTTCCAAACTCTTTTGCCGTAATTTGGATGATTTTAATGGAACTAACCCGGACTGACGCTGTTTTCAGCACAATTGCCATGGTGTTGTTTTTGCGCAGAAATAAAAGTTCTCGGAATGACATGGAAATTTACGAGGATTTTTTGTGTAATATATAAAAAATACTGACGCTAGAATTACCTGGAGGGACGAAGCCAGGAGCCCACAAGCTCAGGAGGCGCGGGCCCCCCTGGCCACTGCTGGCAGGCTTGTGAGGCCCTAGTGGCTCTGTCGCCTCCAACTCCAACTCTATATAGTCTCTCTCGCCCAGAAAAAATGAAGAGAGAAGAGTTCATCGCGTTTTACGATACGGAGCCTCCGCCACCACCTGTTCTTCCTCTGGAGGGCAGATCTGGAGTCCGTTCTGGGCTCCAGAGAGGGGAAATCGTCGCCATTGTCATCACCAATCATCCTTCATCACCAATTCCATGACGCTCTTCACCTTTCGTGAGTAATCTCATCGTAGGCTTGCTGGACGGTGATGGGTTGGATGGCATCTATCATGTAATCGAGTTAGTTTTGATGGGATTTGATCCCTAGTATCCACTATGTTCTAAGATTGATGTTTGTACTACTTCCACTACAGGAATCAACTTCTTTGCCGTCTGCCATCACAAGCGGCAAAGAGGACTCCACCGACGGCAAAGGTCTTTGCCGCCTGCCACCTGTCGGCAAAAATTATCTGTCAGCCTACGACGGCATTATAGCTTCTTTGCCGTCAGCCTCACCGAAGTGGACGGAAAAGAGCTTTGCCGTCAGCTTTTCATAACAGCAGTCGGCAAAGAGGTCGAGACGGCAGCCGACAGGCGTTGCGTCCGTTAGTCTCGCCATTATACCCCTCCACTCTTTGCGCTATAGGTACACATTCATATTCTTCCCCAGATAATTCGGCCCTGGAATTATCAACGTCAGAAATATGTTCTTTCTTTGCATAATCTGTCCGGGGGGAGATTGAGTGGAATGACAAATACATGACAACAACTATATTTGGTTGCCGTCATGCCGAAGGTATTAAAACCATCCGTGGCGATGCAGACTCGAGGATTCCTTGGATCTGCCGCTTTATCCTGATGCAATCCATCGAAATGTTTCCACGCTTCCCCATCCGATGTGTGTACCACCATCTTATTCCCATCCGCATCTAGTTCGGTTCTTTTGCCCAATTTGTGCCATGTCATCTGTCTGGCTGTCTCTTCGACCATGAAAAGACGTTGAAGTCTTGGTACGATTGGCATATACCGAAGAACACTAACTGCGATTTTGTTCTGCTCTTCTCACCCATACCGTTGTCTACCACAAGATACCTGCAAGACTCGCAATTGGGACAATAGTCCAGGTGTGCATACTCCTTCCTAAATAAGATACATCCTTTCTCACATGCATCTATCTTCTTATAGCGCATCTTAAGTACACGAAGTATTTTGTCCGACTGGTACAGGTTTGCAGGCATGACATGGCCTTTGGGTAGGAAGCGTCCAAATAGTGTCATCATCGCGTCGTAGCATTCTCTTCCCAAGTTGAACTGAGCCTTCAGAGCTTACTTGTGCAATTGCATCCAGCTAACAGAGCTTAGTGTGCTCATGGAGAGGACGTTTTGAATACTCCAACATTTCATAAAAGGCCTTTGCAGATTCATCCATCTCATCTTCCGAATCCCGAGCATCATCAAAGTCTTGCACCATGTCTTCGATCCCGGTACCATGCTCGTCGGTGCAACGACGGACCACCTCAGCTCTTGTGCGTTGTATAGACTCACCATGAAATGTCCACACCCTACAATTAGGCTTAAAACCCCTCCTCTGCAGGTGTTTAATCATTACAGCATCTGTCGTCTTTTTATAGTTGTCGCATCGAGGACAGGGGCAATAGTTTTTTTCCTGGCCATTTGCGAATGCGGTATACATCCACAAACGATCATTCTTTGTTTTTACAAACAATTCTTTCGTCATCTCTTTCTGACTAGGGTGACCGGTCTACATCCACACACGATCACTCATCTATATTCATCGGTTAATCAGGTTCGCCACTTTTATTACGTCCAGGCAACCTACACGCTAATAGGTAAAGATAGGTCCTAATCCCACCCAAGTATGTGTAGATTGGGTTCGTTTTCCCATGCTCTGTTCCGGATCCAACGCAAAGTTTCGGCAGCACCTCCCCGCTGTTCTCCTGATACACGTTTCCGCAATAAACAGAGAGAATGTGCATCCGGAGAACAACAGGGAGGCACTGACGAAATTCCACATCGGATCGAGAGCACAGCATACGGGAAAACGAACCCAATCTACACATACTCGGGCTATCCATGGATAATGTTGGACAATTCAAAAGCATGGCGGTTATAAATATGCAAAGACATGCATATTTATACATATCGCCCTTTCGAACGGGAGACGCATACTGGTCATGCATACGGATAAATTAATTTAATTACCTAAATCTAGAAAGTTTCATCCGGAAAACGAGCCACAGTAAATGAAGGGGCGAGGAGGAGATGAAATTTGTACTGACCCACGAATGCAGGGGCAGAGCTCGTACAACGCACGGGGAGGTCTTCGCACAGCAGACCTCACAGCGACGAGACAACTATCACATGTAAATCCACCCGATCAACACAAATATTCTAATTATGTCTATTTATGTGATTTTTTAGGAAAACAAGCTAAGAATATAATATTCATGAGCTAACCAAGGTTTTTAGCTTATTATGTCATTTTGGAGGATAATTAGCTAAACAATCTAACAAATAAGAAGGACGAGAGAAGAAGGAGAAGAAGGAGAAGAACGAGGGCTCCTTCTCCTCCTCCTCCTTCTCGTTCTTATTCTTTTCATTTTTCCTCTTTCTTCTCCTCTTCTTCTTCTTCTTCTTCTTCTTCTTCCTCTTATTTCTATTTCTATTTTTCTTTATCCTCTTCTTCTACTTATTCTTTTTTTTTCTCTTCTTCTCCTTCTTATTTAGTTCTTCTTCTCTTCTTCCCGTCTTCTCTTCTTATCTTCTTCCCTTCTTCTTCCTCTTATTTCTATTAAGCTAACTAACTAGTGGAGATGGTCTTTATATGAAAAGCTAAGAATATAGGGCTCATCAACCGGTACACCGACTACTACAACAACTACAATAACAACACCAACTACTACAACAACTACAATCACAACAACTACTACAACAACTACAATAACAAGAACAACTACTACAACAACAATAAAAAATCAACTTTGTAGTTATAATCTAATTCCAAAAAACTAAATACCAAATATATAATTTTCCCGTGCGCGGGGGGTGGGGGGGGGGTGGGGTTGTGGGGGCTCACCGTCAGGGGAGGCTGTGGCGTCGTGGGTGGCGGGGCTGGGGGTGTTGGCGGTGGCGGGGCGGCGCCGGGCGCCGTGGGCAGCGGCGCCAGGGGGTCGTGGGGCATCGGGGCGGCGACGAGGGCGGTGGGGCGGCGGCGGCGGTGCTTGAGGCACCAGGGCGGCGCCGGGGGCGCCAGGGGCGGCGGCGCGACGGTGGTGGCGGCGGTGGGCGTCGGGGAGAGGAGTGGGAGAGAGAGAGGGGCGGGGTGTGGAGTTGTTACATAGTGGCCGACGTAAGTGACTGAGAGAGAGATAGAGGGGCGGGGTGGGGGCAAAGAGCCGTTACGGAGTTAGCTCTTTGTCGTCTGCCGCCGGACTCTTTGCCGTCCGCTAGCAGACGACAAAGAAGAGACTCCAGTTTGACCTAACGTCCCGCGGTCAGGTAGGCCCCACCTATATATTTGTCGTCTGTTGTGCGACTCTTTGCCATCTGCGGCTGATGGCAAAGATGTGACTGATGGCAAAGACATTCTATGCCATCAGCCAGTTCTTTGCCGTCTGCTTTGTGGCTGCTGACGGCAAAGTAACTGTTTGCCATCAGCGAGCAGACGGCAAATATATGGCAGACGGCAAAAAACTGAATTCGAGTAGTGTTTGCTATGCTTAATCCTTCTCACTAGGGCCCGAGTGCCATGATTTCAGATCTGAACCTATTATGTTTTCATCAATATATGTGGGTTCTTGATCCTATCTTGCAAGTTGTAGTAATCTACTATGTGTTCTGACCCGGCAACCCCGGAGTGACAATAGCCGGAACCACTCCCGGAGATGACCATAGTATGTGGAGTTCATGTATTCACTATGTGCTAATGCTTTGTTCCGGTTCTCTAATAAAAGGACACCTTAATATCCCCTAGTTTCCATTAGGACACCGCTGCCACGGGAGCGATGGACAATAGATTTCATGCAAGTTCTTTTCCATAAGCACGTATGACTATATACGGAATACATGGCTACATTACATTGACGAACTGGAGCTAGTTACAAATCACCCGATGTTATTATTGTTACATGATGAATGTCATCCGACATAATTATCCATCACCGATCCAATGCCTATGACCTTTTCCTACTGGTCCTTCCTAAGTTACTTTACCGCTACTGTTGTCACTGCTGCTACTGTTACCGCTATTGTTGTCACTACTACTACTGTTACCGCTGCTACCTTTACTATCACGCTACTTTGCTACTGAAACTTTGCTGCAGATACCAAATATTTCAGGTGTGATTGAATTGACAACTCAACTGCTACTACTTGAGAATATTATTTGGCCTCCTCTTGTGTGGAATCAACAAATTTGGGTTTAATACTCTACCCTCGAAAACTGTTGCGATCCCCTATACTTGTGGGTTATCAAGACTATTTTGTGGCTCTGTTGCCGGGGAGGCCTAGCACTATTCTCTGAGTTACTTGGATTTACGTCTGTTGATCACTATGAGGAATGTGAGATATCCAAAAACTAAAGACTTTCCCTCAACTATGAGGACAGGTAAGGAACTGCCATCTAGCTCTGCACTTGATTCACCTTTAGTTATGAGTAAGTTTGCGACACAACCACCTACTAGAAATTTTGATGTGTCGCGTGTGCTTGATGATGCTACTTCTTCTATCCATGATGCTTATGATGATGCTTTGCTTGATACTGCTTTGCCACTAGGTGCATTTCTTGATGCACAAATTGCTAGAGTTACTGCTGAATGTGATGAAACTTTTGAAACTGCTGAAATTATTGAAGTAGAACCTACTGTTTCACCTGTTAGAACTTGCTCTCCTAGATATGAATTGCCTGATATACCTGAAGGTTATGTTATGGAGGGAGAGGTATCTGAGGACTTTCTTGCCTGTAAGGATAGCTATGATCTTGAGAATTTATTGCGCAAGTGGAAACAAAGATATCTGAATGCTAGAATGAAATACGATCCTAAGTTTGCTACTTCACCCATCTCTGTGACTGATAAGGATTATGAATTCTCTGTTGATCCTGAGTTGATGACTTTGGTTGAATCTGATCCTTTTCATGGTTATGAGCTGAAACGGTTGTAGGACATCTTACTAAGCAGAATGATATAACCACCCTATTCACGAATGAGGAAAAAAATCGTTATTGCTATATCCTTAAGTTGTTTCCTTTCTACTAAAGGGTGATGCTAAGACTTGGTTTACTTCTCTTGCTCCTGGTTGTGTGCGTAGTCCCTAGGATATGATTTACCACTTCTCTAAGAAATATTTTCCTGCCCATAAGAAACAAGCGGCCTTGTAGGATATATATAACTTTGTGCAAGTTGAAGAAGAGAGTCTCCCACAAGCTTGGGGGAGGCTTCTCCAGTTAATGAATGCTTTCCCTGATCACCCTCTTGAGAAAAATGAAATACTTGACATATTTTATAATGGACTAACCGATGCTTCTAGGGACTACCTATATAGTTGTGTGCTACTGCAACAAAAGACCTTCCAACAGCGCCAGAAACACGTGCTGACAGGAGATTGTTCTTGTGTTGATCCTACTCAGCAAAGGCACCAGGAATCATTCTTCTACGGCTACGCCTTTAGGGACATCTGCGTTGGTGTTCCCTCGAAGCGGAAAGGGTGATGTAGCACAGCGGTGGTAAGTATTTCCCTCAGTTTTGAGAACCAAGGTATCGATCCAGTGAAGGAGTATCACAAGAGCCAGCACAAACACAAAGAACCTGCTCCCAACGCTATGAAGGGGATGTCAATCCCTTATAGATTGTCCGCAAAGTGAGAACTGAAAGCAACAAAGTAACAAAGCAAAGTAAAAGCGGAGGTGTAAACCTTAGATGTGAATAGACCCGGGGGCCGTAGTGTTTACTAGTGGCTTCTCTCATGAAATCAAGTAGACGGTGGGTGAACTAATTACTGTCGAGCGATTGATATGACCGTGCAAAGTCGTGACGAAATCTATGGCAATGATTATATATATAGGCATCACGTCCAAAACAAGTAGACCGATACTTTCTGCATCTACTACTATTACTCCACACGTCGACCGCTATCGAGCATGCATCTAGTGTATTATGTCCAAAAGAACAGAGTAACGCCTTAAGCAAGATGACATGATGTAGATGGACAATCTCATATGAACGATAAAGCCCACCTTGTTACCGTTGATGGCAACCACTCAATGTGTGCCTTGTTGCCCCTATTGTCACTTGGAAAGGTCACCACATGGTAAGAACCCAAAACCAAGCACTTCTCCCATTGCAAGAATCATAGATCTAGTTGGCCAAACAAAACCCAAGACTCGGAGAGACTTACAAGGATATCAAATCATGCATATAAGCAATCAGCAAAGACTCAAATATATATCATAGATAATCTGATCACAAATCCACAATTCATCGGATCTAGACAAACACGCCGCCAAAGATGATTATATCGGATAGATCTCCATGAAGATCATGGAGAACTTTGTATTGAAGATCCAAGAGAGAGAAGAAGCCATCTAGCTACTAACTACGGACCCATAGGTCTGAAGTGAACTACTCACGAGTCATTGGAGGGGTGATGATGATGATGAAGAAGCCCTCCAACTCCAAAGTCCCCTCCGACAGGGCACCGGGAAGGGTCTCCAGATGACATCTCGTGGAAACGGAAGCTTGCGGCGGCGGAAAAGTATTTTCATGGATTCCTTGATTTTTTTCTGATTTTTAGGGAATATATAGGCGCACGATCTAGGTTAGGGTGGCGCCAGGGAGGCCACAAGCCTGCCCACCGCCGCCCCCCTGGTGGCGGAGTGGGGGCTTGTGGGCTCCCTGTAGCCCTCCTGGCTTGGCCCATAGGCCCCCTCATCTTCTTCCGTTCGGGAAAAAATCATTTCGGGGATTTTATTCCGTTTGGACTCGGTTCCAAAATCAAATCTGAAAAGAGCCAAAAATACAAAAAAACCAGGAATTGGCACTTGGCACTGAATTAATAAGTTAGTCCCAATAAAGATATAAAATGTACATAAAACATCCAAAGATGACAATATAACAACATGAAACCATCGAAAATTATAGATACGTTTGAGACGTATCAAGCATCCCCAAGCTTAACTCCTGCTCGTCCTCGAGTAGGGAAGTGTTAAAGAATGAATTTTTGATGCTTTGATGCTACCTAGCATAGATTTCCTTTGTAACTACTCTTATGTGACGTGAATGTTCACATCCATTAGATTCAAAACTATAGTTTGCTATTGACGTGGGAACAATAATAATTCAAGAAAACTAGCAAGGTAATCATGAATTTTCAAAATAACAAGGCCAAAAGAAAGTTATCCCTACAAAAGCATATAGTGTGGTTATGCTCTATCATCATTGCACAACGAATTTAAATCATGCACAACCCCGGTATTCGCCAAGTAATTGTTTCACACCTTTACTTTCTCAAACCTTTTCATCTCTCACGCAATACATGAGCATGAGCCATGGTTATAGCACTATAGATGTGTGGAGTGTGGTGGAGGTTGCAAGACGAAACAAGGAGAGAAAATGGTCACATTAACTAGGCATATCAATGAGCTGTGGAGATGCTCATCAATAGATATCAATGTGAATGAGTAGGGATTGCCATACAAATGATGCACTAGAGCTAAGAGTAAGTGAAAGATCTTAAAGAAAACTAGTGGGTGTGCACCCAACTTGCCTGCTCACGAAGACCTAAGGCAATTTTGAGGAAGCCTATCATTGGAATATACAAGCCAAGTTATATAATGAAAATTTCCCACTAGCTATATGGTGGTTACAAAACGAGAGACACTCAATCATGAAGATGATGGTGCTTAATATGCACAAGTGTGGAAAAGTGGTAACATTGTCCCTTCTCTCTTTTTCTCTCATAATTTTTTGGTGGGCTCTTTGGCCTCTTTTTTTTGTATTTTGGTGGGCATCTTTGGGCTCTTTTATTTCCTCACATGGGACAATGCTCCATTAATGATGATCATCACACTTTCAACTCAAAAGTTAGAGCAACGATGACTCTATATGGAATGCCTTCGGTAGTGTACCGTGACAATGATCTAGCATGGCATAGACATTAATGGAAACATCATGCTAGCTATCTTACGATCATGCAATGGCAATGTAGATGTGGTGGAACATGTCATGGTGGTAGTTGCATGGAAATATATTTGGAATGACTTTGAAAAAGCCATAGTAGGTAGGTATGGTGGTTGTTTTGAGGGAGGCTAATCGTGGGTTTTGTGCACCGGTGAAAGTTGCATGGCACTAAGAAGATAGTGATGGTGGAAGGTACAAGTGCATCTAAACCATGGAGTCAACATTAGTCATGAAGAACTCATATACTTGTTGCAAAAGTTTTATTAGTGATCGAAACAAAGCATTCAATGCATACTCCTAGGGGAAGGGTTGGTAGGTATAAACCATCGCGCGATCCCGACCACCACGCAAAGGATGACAATCAATAGACTAATCATGCTCAGATTTCATCACATAGCGGTTCACCATACGTGCATGCTACGGGAATCACTAACTTCAACACAAGTATTTCTAGATGCACAAAACCTTACTAGCATAACTTCAATATTACCATAACCACAACTCAAAACTAATTGAGATGAATCAAACTTCTCTAACTATTCTATGCACATGAAGGTGGAAGTTTTCGTATCCCTTTGGATAACTACCCCTTTTGAGAATACTTTCAAAGCATAGATCAACTACCAAGCCATGCACCGCTGCGCTCTAAAAGGTATAAGTAAAGCACATAGAGAAAAAGTATCTAGCTCAAAAGATATAAGTGAAGCACATGTGAGCGGAATTGTCTACCAAAAGATATAAGTGAAGCTCGACAAAATCATGGTAAGTGCATGTCTCTCTCTCTCTAGGTGTGCAGCAAGGATGATTGTGACACAACAAAAATAAAATACTCCTACGATACAAGACGCTCCAAGCAAAAACACATAACATGTGGTGAATAAAAATATAGCCCCAAGTAACGTTACCGATGGATTGAAGACGAGAGAGGGGATACCTTCCCGGGGCATCCCCAAACTTAGGCTTTTACAGCATCCTCGAATCTCTTGGGGTGCCTTGGCCATCCCCAAGCTTGAGCTCTTGCCTTTATCTCTTTGTCCATAAGAACTTGACCCAAAACTTGAAAACTTCACAACACGAAACTTAAACAGAAACTCGTGATAACATTAGTATGAGAAAGCAAACCACTACTTCCTTAGGTACTGTAGAAAACTTAAATTCTACTTATGCTGATGTTGAGTTACTGTATTTTCAATCTTCCATGGCTAATACCCCCGATACTATGCATAGTTTCATCAAAATAAGCAACCAAGACAACAAAAACAGAATCTGTTAACAGCAGACCAGTCTATAGCAATCTGTATATTTTGTATACTTCTGTTACTTCAAAAATTCAGAAAACTTACGACAGTCTAGAGAATTTGCGTAGAAATGAGCAGCAAAAAGAGTCAACTCAAAAGCTCTTACAGAAAAAAAAATGAAAATTCTTTTTGTGAGCAGAAAGTTTCAATCTTTTCCAGCATGACCAAATGATCATCCCAAGACTAATCATAACGGTTTTGCTTGGCACAAACGCAAAAAGAAACACAAAAAACACAATCATAACAGAATTATGAAAGTGTGGAAAACAAAAAACAGAAAGAAAAAGGATAGATTTGTTCGGTTGCCTCCCAACAAGCGCTTTTGTTTAACGCCCTTAGCTAGGCAAAAGGTGATGGAATCACGTAGAGTCATCTTTGGTGCTCAAACCATAAGTAGTGTGATCATTCATCATCTTAAGATCTTCATCTTTATTGGATGACGCACCACTAGCTTCAGGAACAAAAACAGGCTTGACGGTCTTTTTGATATTGAGATTTGGAGTATTTTGCACAGCGGCAAAATCGGAACCCAAGTTGGTTATGACATCTTCCAATTTGCTAGAAGAATCATTAACTATAAGTTCTGTCTCCCTTAAATTTTTCAAAAAATTTCCCACTTTGGATCCGTACTGAGTAATTTGATTGTGGATCTTTCTATCCAAACCCTCAATAAGTTCAACCGTGGCAAAAAAAAATTTCAATAGCGTCGAGCCTTTGCATCACGTGTTCCAAGGTTAAGGTAGTTCCATTAACCATGAGCGGGGGTGAGCGTACCAAATGCATGATAGATTTGTAGGAGTCAACAGTATGGCTCCCCAAAAAGTTCCCACCTAGAATGGTATCAAGGATATACCTATTCCAAGGAGAAATTCCAACATAGAAACTGCGAAGAAGGATGGTAGTGGATTGCTTATGAGTAGATCTACTTTGAGCATTGCAAATCCTGTACCAAGCGTCCTTCAAATTTTCTTCCTCATTCTGCCTAAAATTGAGAACTTTATTTTCAGGGGTATCGTTTGGAGTGGTGGGTCTAGCCATTGATGGACTATCTCACACACAAATGGGCAGGAAGATAGAGTGAAATAGGCAAAAGAAAACGGCAAAGGAGAAGGGCAAATGAAAAGGGCAAATGTGAAGTGGGGAGAGGAAAACGAGAGGCAACTGGCAAAAAAGTAAATGCAGAAGATGAGTTTGTGAGACCTACTTGGATAGATCTCTCCTTCCCCGACAACAGCACCAGAAATACTTCTGCTACTGCAACAAAAGACCTTCCAACTGCGCCAGAAACATGTGCGGACAGGAGACTGTTCTTGTCTTGACTCTCCTCAGCAACGGCACCAGGAATCCTTCTGCTACGGCTACGCCTTTAGGGACTTCCTAGGCAAATATGCAAAGGATTTCCCCGTGGCATTGGTGCCTTGCATTGGTGTCCCCTCGAAGTGGAAAGGGTGATGTAGCGCAGCGGTGGTAAGTATTTCCCTCAGTTTTGAGAACCAAGGTATCGATCCAGTGAAGGAGTATCACAAGAGCCTGCACAAACACAAAGAACCTGCTCCCAACTCTATGAAGGAGCTATCAATCCCTTATATATTGTTCACAAAGTGAGAACTGAAAGCAACAAAGTAACAAAGAAAAGTAAAAGCGGAGGTGTAAACGATAGATGTGAATAGACCCGGGGGCCGTAGTGTTTAGTAGTGGCTTCTCTCTTGAAAGCAAGTAGACGGTGGGTGAACAAATTACTGTCGAGCAATTGATAGAACCGCCCAAAGTTGTGACGATATCTATGGCAATGATTATATCTATAGGCATCACGTCCAAAACAAGTAGACCGATACTTTCTGCATCTACTACTATTACTACACACGTCGACTGCTATCCAGCATGGATCTAGTGTATTAAGTCCAAAAGAACAGAGTAACGCCTTAAGCAAGATGACATGATGTAGATGGACAATCTCATATCATCGACAGAGCCCACCTTATTACTCTTGATGGCAACCACTCAATGTGTGCCGTGCTGCCCCTACTATCAGTTGGAAAGGTCACCACATGGTAAGAACCCAAAACCAAGCACTTCTCCCATTGCAAGAATCATAGATCTAGTTGGCCAAACAAAACCCAATACTCGGAGAGACTTACAAGGATATCAAATCATGCATATAAGAATTCAGCAAAGACTCAAATTTATATCATAGATAATCTGATCAAAAATCTATAATTCATCGGATCTCGACAAACACACCGCCAAAGAAGATTACATCGGATAGATCTCCATGAAGATCATGGAGAACTTTGTATTGAAGATCCAAGAGAGAGAAGAAACCATCTAGCTACTAACTACGGACCCGTAGGTCTGAAGTGAACTACTCACGAATCATTGGAGGGGCGATGATGATGAAGAAGTCCTCCAACTCCAAAGTCCCCTCCGGCAGGGCACCGAGAAGGGTCTCCAGATGAGATCTCGCAGAAACGGAAGCTTGCGGCGGCGGAAAAGTATTTTCGTGGATCCCTTGATTTTTTTCTGATTTTTAGGGAATATATAGGCGCAAGATCTAGCTGAGGGGGGCGCCAGTGAGGCCACAAGCCTGCCCATCGCCGCCCCCTGGTGGCGGAGTGGGGGCTTGTGGGATCACTGTAGCCCTCCTGGCTTGGCCCACAGGCCCCCTGATCTTCTTCCTTTCGGGAAAAATCATTTCGGGGATTTTATTCCGTTTGGACTCCATTCCAAAATCAGATCTGAAAAGAGACAAAAACATAGAAAAAACAGGAACTGGCACTTAGCACTGAATTAATAAGTTAGTCCCAAAAAAGATATAAAAGGTACATAAAACATCCAAAGATGATAAGATAACAGCATGAAACCATCAAAAATTATAGATACGTTTGAGACGTATCATTGTGCTGGTTGTGTTTTCATGGAACGAACTGTGGAACAAGCTGAAATTCTATTGAATAATATCTTGAGCAATGATAATGCTTGGACTATTCCCGAACCACCTCCGAAGCAAACTCCAAAGAAAAGAGGTATTCTATTCCTTAGTCCTGAAGATATGCAAGAAACAAAGAAATCTATGCAAGAGAAAGGTATTAAATCTGAAGATGTTAAGAGTCTACCACCTATCGAAGAAATACATGGTCTTGATAACCCGACACGGGTAGTAGAGGTAAATTCTCTTCGTTGATTCAATGAGAGTGATATTCCTTATGATAAACCTGCTAACTTATGCTTAGATGAATTTGATAACTTCGTTGCCAAACAACAAAGTTTAATTATTATGTTAGCAGACAACTGGAACCAAATGGTCGCATGATTACTCATTAAGTGCTTGTGTGGATAGGAGTATCAATGATCTTAAGCTTTTGAGTAAACATGCCTCTATGGTTACTACTCAGGTAGAACAAGTACTTAAGGCTCAAAATGACTTGCTCAATGAGTTGAATGACAATTCTATTAGAGTCGTCACTAAAGGTGGTAGAATGACTCAGGAACCTTTGTATCCTGAGTGCCATCCTAAGAGAATTGAAAAAGATTCTCAAGGAGTTAGCACCGATGCACCTAGTAATCCTGGTAATAGGAAGAAAAAGAAAGATGATAGGAACTTGCATGCTAGCAAACCTGTTGTTGTTACACCTGAGAATACAAATGATGTCTCTCTTTCTGATGCCGAAACACAATTTGGTGACAAACATGAGCCTATTGATAATATTGATAGTGGTGTTCATTTTGATGCTCAACCTAGTAATGATAAGGATGTGGAGATTGAACCTGCTATTGACCTTGATAACCCACAATCTAAGAATAGGACATATGATAAGAACAAATTTATTGCTAGAAAGAATGGTAAAGAAAGAGAACCATGGGTTTAGAAACCCATGCCCTTTCCACGCAAACCATCCAAGAAAAGGGATGATGAGGATTTTGAGCGCTTTGTTGAAATGATTAGACCTGTCTTCCAGCAAATGCGTTTGACAGATATGCCCAAAATGTCTCCTTATGCTAAGTACATGTAAGATATTGTGACTAATAAAAGGAAGATACCTGAGATTGAGATTTCCACCATGCTTGCTAATTACACCTTCAAGGGTGGAACTCCTAAGAAACTAGGTGATCCCGGAGTGCCCACTATACCTTGCTCCATTAAAGGAAATTATGTTAGAACTGCTTTATGTGATCTTGGAGCTGGTGTTAGTGCCTCTCTCTCTTTATCGTAGACTTGAATTGGATAAGTTGACACCCACTGAAATGTCTTTGCAAATGGCCGACAAATTAACTGCTTTGCGTATCAACATTTGCGTGCCTGTGCCTATTGTGGTTGCTAACGTTACTATCTTAACGTATTTTTTTATTTTGGATATTCTCGAGGATGATGCCATGGCGGTCATCCTTGGAAGACCCTTTTTATACACTGCAGGGGCTGTTACTGATTGCAACAAAGGCAATGTCACTTTCCATGTTAATGGTAATGAGCAGACGGTGCACTTTCTGAAGAAACAATATCGAGTACATTGCATCAATGCTATTGAAAAATCTTCATCAATTCTTATTGGAAGCTTTGAATGCCCTATACCTACTGTCAAGATGAAGTATGATTTACTTGTTGGGGATATGCACACCCCCATTGAGGTAACCTAGTGATTATTCGAAAATTCTCCAGTTTTATGTGATTCGAAAAATGTTTGTCAAGGAGACTTGATCAAAATCATTGAGAGATTCCTTTTGATGACCATGAGATGGATGAATCTAGGAGTCACAACCTTCTGTTCCGAAGTTTTACTTTCTGTTGCTTCGAAGAAAAATGATAAATTTAGCTTTATTTTCCCTGTTTTGTGCTATTTCCGTCCCTTAGAAAAGTATCCCGAAAATAAAAGTTCTTCAAATGCCCTGCAAATCAAGTATGATTTTTCTGGAATTTTTGAAAAATTCTGAGATAGAGTGCTAGTCAGGGGGATGCACCAGTGGGCCACAAGCCCAGGAGGCGCGGGCACCACCCTGGCCGCGCCTGGTAGGCTTGTGGGCCCCACGTGGCCCCCTCCACTTATTCCAGCTCCCATCTCCTTCTCCTACCTCCAGAAAAAATCATTCCACATCTCAAACCCGTGTTCTTGCTCTTCTTGCTGCATTTTTCGATCTCCTTGTGCAAAGCCCCATTTACCAAACTGTTTTGGGGGTATTGTTCCTTTTGTATGTGACTCCTCCATTGGTCCAATTAGTTTTTTCTCTAGTGCTTTATTCGTTGCATATTTTTGCTGCCTTGGTGACCCTGCTCTTGAACTTTGCATGTTAATTTTAGTTGGCCCAAAGTAGTTTTGATGCCTGATATGCCCTCTAGGCACTTGTAGGAGTAGTTGCTATGAGTTTTGTTGAGCCTTGTTAACTTTTCTTTTGAGTCATTAAAAGTTTCAGAAATTTTCAAAGAAAGAAAAAGTAAAAGATTAGGAGGTTCCTAAGAGGCTCTTCAAGCCGTGACCTGAAGGAAGATGAAAATGAGAAGAAGAAACCCAAGTATCCGGTCCCCCGAGTTGCAGAAGTTCGAGCGTGTGAGTGGCCAAGCGATGTGTTCTTACGTGCCGCCGGTCTTTATGAGGATTTTTATTATTTGGTGGAGAACACAGTCCTTACCGCATTTGTTGAAGATAAGTGTCAACAAAACCTCCTCCTCACTAATATTTTCGTGCAAAGATTTAATTTCTATCCAAGGAAGAGTCCTCCTATGGTTCAGTTCAAGTTATATGATATCCCCCGGCGCATGTCACTTCAGGATTTTTCCAATATTTGCAAATTACCTTATGTTGGGGATATTCATGAACCCCGTCCATGGGACTTGGAGGCTTTCATTGATACTATTGTTGTAGGAGCAGAGAGAGGAGTGTCTTGCGCTAGAGTTGCTAGTATACGTTTTCCCGTGGTTCGGTATTTCTCTTTATTTGTGGGAAAGTGTTTGATTGGCCGTGGGAAGGCTGGGGCTCTTAGCTCCCCATATCTTGCACTATTGCGAGAAGCTCTTTATAATGATAAAACTTATAGCTTGGGCGCTATAGTGGCTCAACGGTTGAACATGAACCATACTAAAGGCGCTGTTTATGGAGGTATCTATGCTACCCGTCTTGCTAAACATTTTTTACATACCTATTAGACTGTACGAGGAAGAAGAGATGCTTCTTCTTGAGAGATATTTAGATTATGATAGCATGGTTCGCCATGACATTCTTGATAAAGATATAAATAAGAGGATGATTTATAACTTGGTATTTAGTGAGGGTAATCGTGAGACTATTACTTTGCCTGCTCCTTGTTTGTTTAATCTTCATCTAGGGAGGTACGTTATTATGCCCTCGGACTTCTACGCATATTGGGGCATAGCGCCACCACAGGCGCCCGTGCCCGAACTACCAGTCGAGTACTAGACGCCAGTTTATCAGTGGGAGCCAGAGGAGCTCACCCAGCAGTGGCACCCTCAGTACACTCCGGAGTACCCCGGAGACGGTTACTTCCCTCCTTGGGAGTAGACCAACTTCGGCCAAAAGCCTAACCTTGGGGGATTACGTGTTTCTCACCGACTTTATATTCGTTCTCAGACTGTCACTTTGATAGTCGGTGTTAATACCTTGCCGTTGTATCATCCATGATAGTTTATTTCTTTTTCTCGCTTTCTTCTCGTGTGTTTGTCTAGTTTGATAAAAACAAAAAAAATAGTTGTAAGTTTACTTTCCAGCTTGCTTAGTGGTGTTTAAAAACAAAACCCAAAAATATTTCCTTTTCTTCTTATGCTTGTTGGGAGCTTTCCCGTGTAAATAGTTTTCTTTTTCTTTGGGTCAAGGTAGAAGACCATGGTTAAAATGTTTAGTGGCTCTCACATGCATATCTGTTTATCCGTCCAAGAGACATATTACCTTGTCTTCTCCTTTGTGTTTGCTTGCAGATTCCAGCTTAGTCCAATGCATGAACACTCTCATTATTATTCACATCATTCGGTCATGCAAGTGAAAGGCAATAATGACGATATATGATGATGTGACTGAGCCTGGAAAAGCTGGTATGAACTCGACCTATTTTGTTTTTGTAAATATGAATAGCTCATCGTTCCTAATTCAGCTTTGTTATGAGAGAAACATGTTTGCAATGACAACTTAGAGATCATAGTTTCTGATGCCATGCTTCATTAGCTAGGAGCTTATAATGGTTTGTCTTGATTGCCAAGATGAATTTCAAGCTGATTATGAGGTAGTATGATAGGATGGTATCCTAATTTGTATGATTCAAGTGGCTTGACTTGGCACATGTTCACGCATGTAGTTGAAACAAAATCAACACAGCCTCTATGATATTCATGTTTATGGTGATTTATATCCTACTCATGCTTGCACTCAACGTTGGTTAATTTCAATGCATATTAATGATTGTTGTCTGTTTCTAGTTGGTCGTTTCCCAGTCTTTTGCTAGCCTTCACTTGTACTCAGCGGGAATACTGCTTGTGCATCCACTTCCATAAACCCAAAGTTGTTCCATATGAGTCCACCATACCTACCTATATGTGGTATCTACCTGCCATTCCAAGTAAATTTCACGTGCCACTCTCTAAATCTTCAACCAATAATCTGTTTTGTATGCCTGAACTGCTCATGTGGTGACAAGGGGCGGTCAGTATTTTCCATGATAGGCATGTTATCCTCGATACGTGTTTATTCACTATCCTCGGAATGCCCAGTTCCATGATCAAATCGAAAAGATAATTGCAAACAAAACTCCCCTTGGATTGTTGTTGGTATGGACGGCACCCGAGGATTCGGCTAGTCGTGGAGTGTGATTGATCGGTGGTGGGGGAGTCAAAACTTTACTTTTCTGTTTGGGAACCACCTATAATATGTGTAGCATGGAAGATGGTGAAAAGTCTTGGTCATTGCATTGACAATGAAAGCATACCACCCAAAATTATTTATCTCTGTTTTAAAAGCTTGAGCTCTCGCACCTCTGCAAATCAATGCTTCCCTCTGTGAAGGGCCTATCTATTTACGTTTCTGTTGAGTCATCCTCTTCTTTTAAAAGCACCAGTTAGAGAGCACCTCCGTCATTTTTATGCTTTGCTATTAATTTATATTGAGTATGACTGTGACTGGATCTTCTTTGCCATAAATCACAATGTTCAGTCAGCCCTTAGTCTTTGAAGGTGCTATGCATTTATGTTTTGCGGTCTCAGAAAGAGCTAGCGAGATACCACCTGTTCATATTCTGTTATGATTGTTTTGATTGAAGTATTGACGTTTGAAACTCATTATTATTGCTCGCTAGTTGATTATGCCATTGATATGAGTACATCATGAGACCTAAATGTCATTGCTTATGTGGTTAGCTTATGACCTTGCTGAAAATCTGAATATGAGTTAGACATAATTACAACAACAAGATCAAACAGAGTTCGTAATTTTTTTTCTTTTGTCTCTTTCAGTTTGTCAACTGAATTGCTTGAGGACAAGCAAGGCTTTAAGCTTGGGGGAGTTGATACATCTCCATCGTATCTACTTTTCCAAACTCTTTTGCCCTTGTTTTGGACTCTAATTTGCATGATTTGAATGGAACTAACCCAGACTTACCCTGTTTTCAGCAGAATTGCCATGGTGTTGTTTTTGCGCAGAAATAAAAGTTCTCAGAATGCCCTGGAAGTTTACGACGATTTTTTGTGGAATATATAAAAAATACTGGCGCAAGAATTACCTGGAGGGACGGAGCCAGGAGCCCACAAGCCCAGGAGGCGCCCCCCCCCCCGGCCGCGTCTGGCAGGCTTGTGAGGCCCTCGTGGCTCCGTCGCCTCCAACTCCAGCTCTATATAGTCTTTCTCGGCCAGAAAAAATATAGAGAGAAGAGTTCATTACGTTTTACGATACGGAGCGGCGGCCACCACCTGTTCTTCCTGTGGAGGGCATATCTGGAGTCCGTTCTAGGCTCCGGAGAGGGGAAATCATCGCCGTCGTCATCACCAACCATCCTTCATCACCAATTCCATGATGCTCTTCACCGTTCGTGAGTAATCTCATCGTAGGCTTGCTGGACGGTGATGGGTTGGATGAGATCTATCATGTAATCGAGTTAGTATTGAGGGGTTTGGTCCCTAGTATCCACTATGTTCTAAGATTGATGTTGCTACTACTTTGTTATGCTTAATGGTTGTCACTAGGGCCCGAGTGCCATCATTTCAGATCTGAACCTATTACGTTTTCATCAATATATGTGTGTTCTTGATCCTATCTTGCAAGTTGTAGTCATCTACTACGTGTTATGACCCGGCAACCCCAGAGTGACAATAGCCGGAACCACTCCCGGAGATGACCATAGTATGAGGAGTTCATGTATTCACTATGTGCTAATTCTTTGTTCCGGTTCCCTATTAAAAGGATATCTTAATATCCCCTAGTTTCCATTAGGACCCCCCTGCCACGGGAGGGATGGACAATAGATGTCATGGAAGTTCTTTTCCATAAGCACGTATGACTATATACGAAATACAAGCCTACATTACATTGACGAACTAGAGCTAGTTACAAATCTCCCCATGTTATAACTGTTACATGATGAATGTCATCCGACATAATTATTCATCACTGATCCAATGCCTACGAGCTTTTCCTACTGGTCCTTGCTAAGTTACTTTACCGCTACTGCTGTCACTGCTGCTACTATTACCGCTACTGCTGTCACTACTGTTACTGTTACCACTGCTACCGTTACTATCACGCTACTTTGCTACTGAAATTTGCTGTAGATACTAAATCTTTCAGGTGTAGTTGAATTGACAACTCCACTACTAATACTTGAGAATAATATTTGGCCTCCCCTTGTGTCGAATCAACAAATTTGGGTTGAATACACTACACTCGAAAATTGTTGCGATCCCCTATACTTGTGGGTTATCACCGACCTCAAGGTCAAAGAGGAGCTTGCCATGAATAATGAAATCAGCACCGCACTGGAGATGTTCAACCTTGCAAGAAAATGCGCCAAGGCTGAAGAAGGACGCCTGTCGGTCCTCGGGACCCAAGCTGCGGACCCACAAGAGAAGAAAGCCCAAGCCAAGGAGGTGAAGCACAAGGCCCCGGTGGTGCTCGCCGCCGAGCCCGAGGTGAAGCATGTCCGAGGGGGAGAGCGCCCGTCCGTAGGGGGGCCGGCATGCATCTTCCATGGCACCAGTGCCCATGATACCTATGAGTGTCAAGAAGTCCGTCTGGTTCGTGCCGAACACTTCAACAGGCGCCACAGATGGTTCGACAGAAGCCCCGCGCGCGGAGGAGGATGTAAAGGGGGCCGCTAGGATGACCGAGAGCCGCGTCAGGGGTGGCGTGAAAAACCTCAGGAGGACCCCGGCGTGGCCAGCCTTAAGAAGACCACTGGCGTGATAACCCTCAGGAGGGGCAACGACATGGTCAGCCTCGTGAGGCTCGCCCTCGGGAGGTCCGACTGCCCCTGTTGCCTTTGCCACCTAGGAGGAACGATGAAGACAGGCATGACGACGGGGCTAGTGAGTTCCAGGATGCCAGGGCGGTTCCCTCCATCCTGGGCGGCGCCCAGACCCCAGCCTTCAACCGCGCCTTCAAGAAGTTTCCCTTAGAGGTGAATGCCGCCCTCCCGAGGCCAGAAGCAATGCGCCCCCTCAACTAGTCCCATACCACCATCGCCATCGACCCAAGTGACTAGCTCAGGTGCTTGTTCATGGCCGGCAAACTCCCAGTGATGTGCACCCCGACCATCAGCAACGTCCTCGTCACCAAGACACTCATTGACAGTGGAGCAGGGCTCAACATCCTCTGAGTCGAGACCTTACAGAAACTCCAGTTACTGTACGAACAACTAATGCCAACCAAGCCCTTCTCAGGAGTAACAGAGGGGTCCACCGTGCCCATGGCAAGTGCATCTGCCCGTCACCTTCGGCGAGCGCAAGAACTACCACACTGAGATCATCGTCTTCTATGTCGCGCCCATTCAGCTGTCATACAACGCAATTCTCAGGTACGTGGCACTCGCCAAGTTCATGGCAGTAATCCACCATGCTTACAATGTCTTCAAGATGCCAGGGAGCGGCAGCGTCATCACCATCCCCTACGACAAGAAGGATGTCGTCTCTACACTGGAGTACGCCTACCACGCGGTGGTGGCAGAACGCCAGGACGACGAAGAAGACGAGCTGCCTCGCGAGGCCCACGAAAGATGAAGAAGGAGCTCCTCTCCACGGAGCGCCTCGGGGCTTCGGGTTCCGTGCCGGGGGACAGGGCCATTCCCCCATCTCATAGGAAAGCACGCTCGGCACCCCCCTTGGGTCAGGGTTGGGGGCTCCCACCGGGGAGGTCCCTGGTTTGACCAGTGAGGCGGGGACGGTGTTCGAGCACATCCGGAGGACGCGCTCCTGAGCATGTCCACCCAGCTCCCGCGAATCCGTCATCAGAGTAATCCAAGAACTTCGAGAGGCCCAGGCCATGTGAGGCGGTGACTGCCCTGCATCACCAATCGCAGTCGCCGTCGTCGGGACGCTTGACCGACCTTGCATCTGCATCAACGTGACCGCAACCAACATTGTCGCGGGATGCAGTCCCTTCTAGCCTACGCTCGCTAGCTACCGGTGGGAGTACCCAGACGCCCATGCCTTCATGCCCTTCGGGCTAGGGAACGCGGCTACCACCTACCAGAGGCTCCAGCGGGTCATGCTCGTACCCCGCTTGCTAGGGCGCCGCGAGGAAGAGGAGGAGATGCTCGGGCGAAGAGAAGGCCCCGAGCCTCAGGAAACGGCGGACTCGTGAGGGTCGCGACTGTGGAGACAGGAGATTAAGCCACGACGGAGCCTTCGGTACTTCAGTGGCACGCCGCCAGGTGACTTTTTTGTTGGCTACTGTGAGGTAACTTTTTGGTTCACCCCATTGAGGGCACCCCCGGGGCCATGCGGCCTCCCCGAGCTCAGGACACTCCTCCTGCTGCTACTTTTGTTTATGCATCGTTTGGTTGTTCAATTTCACCCGTTCAGAATCCTAACGTTCTGCCTTGCTTATATTGTCGGGCGGTCGGCTCCCCTCTTGGGGGCTCGGTCGAAGCTTGTCCATGCAGATAGGCAGCCTCGCTCCCAAAGAAGAAGAAGTCGGCAGGGTTTCCCAATGTCCCAAACAAAATCAACTCAATCCACCAATGACTCGGAGGTAGGGACACTCGCGAGGCCATAGCGTCCTCGCGACCTCCCATATACACCCCCACCGTGACACTCTCACGTAATAACGATCCGAGGCTGTATACGCCCAGGCCCCCCCCGAGGACGCGGAGGGGTCCATCCCACGCCTAGTGGAAGCCCTATGCTCCATGCTGGGAAGAAGCTCAGTCCACCAATGACTCGGGGGGTAGGGACACTCGTGAGGCCAAAGCGTCCTCGCGACCTCCCACATACACCTCCACCGTGACACTATCACGTAATAACGAGCCAAGGCTGTATACGCCCAGGGCCCCCCGAGGACGTGGAGGGGTCCACCCCACGCCTAATGGAAGACCTATGCTCCGCGCTGGGTACAGATAGGGGCAATCAACATACTCCGCCAATGACTATGCCCTCAGCTGGCACCAATGCAGTCCGCCAATGACTGTGCCCACAGCTGGCACCAACACAGCCTGTCAGCGGCTCCACCCTCGGCCGGCAAGGAGATCAGCTCAGTCCACCCGTGACTTTGCCCACGCCCAGTACATGGGGAAAATAGCTAAAGGTACGGAGCCGCTCGCACATCAAGGGGGACCCCTGAGCATCCCGACTCAGAAGCCTAGACTGCACCTTCCCCTTTGGGTCATCCTTGGTCGGTTCAAGCACGGGAAGGTACACGCGGGGCGGGTCCTGCCGATGTAGAGCCCAGTGCGCTCGACAAATCACTTCGAATCCCTTAGGAAGAACACTTGAGTCACTCTTACGTCCAAGGGGACTCCTAAGCATCGCGGCTCCTGTAGCCCCTTTCCCTTTTGAGCCACCCTTTCCGGTCGGTTCAACTACGGGATGGTATGCATGGGGCGGGCCCTGTCGACGCAGAGTGCTGAAGGAGTTCGAGAGTCTCAAATTATCAGCTTCTTAGTAGGAACATTGGAGTCACTCATACGTCAAAGGGGACCCCTGAGCATCGCGACTCAGGGGCCTAACTGCGCTCATAGCCCCTTCCCTCTTTGGGCCGGCTTTGGTTTCCGATCGGTTCAATCGCGGTGAGGTACGTGCATGGCAGGCCCTGCCGACACGGAGTGCTGAATATGTCCGATGTTTTGAAATCATCGCTGCGTTCTCCTCATGAGGGACCCTGCCGACGTAGAATAACATAGCAAACATGACAGGAACAAGGCGAGGAAAACATTCAAGAATTCAGTTATTACAAACCGTGACCAAGTTCATAAAAACGCAAATAAGTTTAACGCCTCCGCGAGGCACGATGTGCATTGCAGGAAAATAACAGGGCCAAGAAATCAGGAGGAGCCGCTGTCGGTCGCCCCCTCCGCAGGGGGCTGGTCTTCAACGTTAGAGGCTTTGTCTTCCCCATCATCAGCTCTAGCGGCACCTGAAGACGGAGGAGCTGCAACACGGGCGAACCTCCTCACCAACGCCTCCACAGGGCCCTTCACCGACCCCGCTACGTGGTTGCGGGCCTCGGTAGGGACCGGCATGATCACGGAGCTTAGATCGAATCCGGGGTCACGAAGATGAAGGTGGATGAAGACGCGAGTCGCAGCCACGAAGAAGAGGTGGCGGCACTCGATGTCCAAGATCTTATCCACCTGCAGGACGACAATCTCTAGTGCCCCTACGAGCCCCTTCGCGAGCGCGACAAAGCCGTCCTACGGGGTGGGCAGAGGTTCATTGAACTCGTCCCGGTAGAGGGAGCAGAGCAACGTGCGAAGCCTGAGCTCAACGTCAGGGAAGTAGGCCAGCTCCACCTCTTCACAGCGTTTGATAGCCGCCTTGGCCTCCTTCAGTGCTTTCTCATGCAAGGCACGGGCAGCCTCGGCCTCCCTCTCGGCCTTCCCCATCTCGTCGGTGACATTTCTTAAGGCGGTGAAGGCCGCGTCCAAGATACCTTGGGTGAACATCGAGGTCTTCTGGACCACCTCCAGAAGAGCCTCTAGCGCAGGCGCGGGAGGTGCCGCCAGAGGGGCAGCACCGTGAAGAACAGGGGGCCCCGAAGACTGCTCAGCGATCGCGAGCAATGGCTCTTCAGGAGCCTGAGGGCCCTCGCGGGCCTGCCCCCAGGCAACGGTGTCCCCACGGTTGCCTCAAGATGCTTCGGGAGCTCGGGGGTTTGACGACCAAGGCCAGGGAGACCGCCCCACGAGCCTCCCCTTCCCCACCTCCATATGGCGGTGCGCTGACGAGAGTAGGCGGGTCGTCGGGAGTCGCCTTTGGCTTGACGACCGTCTTCTTCCTCTTCTCCCCCAGCGAGACAACATCCCTAGACGACAAGTAAAGAGGGGGATCAACCAAGCGTGGACAATAGATGTGCAAGGCGTGCCCAGGCAAGTAGCTTACTCTTCAAAATCACGCCATCTCTTCTTCCTCTCCGCCCTGACGACATCAGAGGTGACAAGCCCCCCCACAGAGGGATGCGAGCTCGGTGCCTTAGACCCCCTGCCGACAGAGGTGGGCTGCGCCGAGGATGGCTCAGCCCCGAGCTTCCGGGAAGCAAGCACGCACGCGGACCGCGTGGCACGGGGGGTCGACGCGGGCCCCCTGGAGGTCCTCGATAGGTGCAAGGAGGTCCCGGTCGGGGTATCACTGGTGGCATCATCATCCTCGAGCTTGCGTAGAAGGGCAGTTTGCGACGGGAGAGGAACTCTCGCCACGCGGTCGTTCACTGTCTTCTCCAAGTCCCCTTCACGGGATGACACCTCCACCGGACCGGAGCCCTCAGCCGGGAGGAGCCCCCGCTCCTTGAGGATAGGCATCGCAACGACCAGGTCGGCCCAATCATCACGACAGAATAACGGATCCAGGGCCTCGGGAAGGTTGCCAGGGAAGCTGCCAGCAAGATCGCCACGACCTTACTAAGGTCCTCTGTGGGGATATTCCGGGACCGTAGCCGGAGCTCTACGTCGCCATCCCGGTACTCCCACACGGGCCTGGATTGTTCCTCGAGAGGCGCCATGCACTGCGCCAGGAACTCCTTCACTATCGTTCCCCCGGTCAGCCACATGCCGCTGATGTCGCGGGAAAAGCGCTCCAGCACGGGCACAACCCGAGGGTCGGAGAGCTTCGCCGAGCTCCATGTGGAGATCTTCTCCGGCAACTCCTTCGGATTCTCCAGCCGAGGGTTGGCATCGTTGAGGCACATAAGGACCCAACGGTGCCTGAAGTTCTCCACCTTCTTCCCGGCCTTCAATAGCATGTTGCCGGTCTGGGCCGCCACAAAGGAGACACACGCCGACAAATGAGCGCTGTCGTGCACGCGAAAGCTGAAGAAGTGGCGGAGGAGGGCAACCGAAGGCTGCACGCCAACGAAAGCCTCACAGTAGAAAGCAAAGACTGACAGCAGCAAGATGGAGTTTGGCTGGAGATGAAGAGCTTGGATCCAATAGTGGTCCAAGAGAATGGTGAAGAACCGGGATAAATGCGGCACCAGCCCAGCATAAATACTTTGAAGGAAGAAGGTTATACCGCCCGGGACGCGGGCCGCTCCTCTACGGCGCTAGGCTAGATCACGGTTCACCCACGCTCTTTGGACTCGGCCACGGTCCATGGAAGCACGGGGACGATATTTGTGTCCTTGTAGAGGGCAGAGTACAGGAGCAGAGAAGCCGCGGGCGAACCATGCCCCTGTGGTTTCTGCTTGCCGGCGGGGGCCATTGTTGAACTGGCAAGGAACTACGCGGCGCTGGATCTGGGAGGCACCGGTTGGAGTGAGAGACCAAAGAGGAAGGGCGAGTACGGAAGAAGGAAAGCAATAAGGCACCGAAGCTACAAGCTGGGCACCTAATAAGGGGGGCAGAGATAGAGGACACGAAGGACCCGACACCAGCCGCGTGACGCGCGCCGGCCAGGCCCATAGGCATTTGATGGCCCATGATGCCTCATGCTACCCTCCTAGGCTCCGCCCCGAAGCCAACCACAACAGTCCGCGGGCCTGGGGGCTACTGTCGGCGTTCTAGGAATGGGGGTAACCAGACCTGCCTACTTGTTGCCCACGGCGGGCCCAACTCATCGGAACAAACCAACAGGCTCGGCACCATTCAGGGTAAGGCCCTCGTGAGGGGCCAAGCCTCACGAGGAGGAGCAGCGTCAAGACCCGGAGGGGCCTCCTCAGGACCCCTCCGGAGCGGCGGATATTCCAAGGCAAGGTCGGGCCTCAAGAGGCAAGGGTGACGCCATGAAAGGACAGACGAGCAGCAGATGGCAGGGCGGGGCAGTTTCCCCTTTGGTGCAAAGGAGGGGGAGCGTACAAGGGTTCCAAAGGCATGTTCCAAAGGTTTCCCTTCTGGTGCAACGAGGCCGCCGCTGCCCGCCAGTAGTGCAAACGTCATCCTCGGGCCTGTCCCTGCAGCGCGGACAGTTACTTTGCAGGCGAAGACCACCTTTTGGCAGGGGAGCATGTTCCCCGGTTCCCCATCAAAATTGGCTGTTGTGGGATCCCTTCCCGTCGAAGCTACGAGGGAAGAGGACACGGGCCTCCTCTATAAATAGTGAGGGTAGAACACTTGGTAGCGAGAGTTCATTCGAACCGTAGGGTGATACACCTAGCCACTTGGCCTCCGGAGGCTCGAGAGCACTGTACCAATTTATCCAACACCTGCACGTGAGGCAATCCACCAAAAGCAGGAGTAGGGTTTTACGCTTTGCAGCGGCCCAAACCTGGGTAAACTGTTGTGTTCTGCGCTACCCTCGCCATCGACTGAGTTCTTCGTTGTTTCCATCGAGTAGTGGGCTATAAGCAGGGAGAGATCTTCATACATGCCCCAATGTTCGAATCCTTAGGGTATTGCGGAGCCCGAAATTCGATAGGCGCATACCACAGGAAGTCAACGAGCAGGGGACAGTGGAGTGGACCGCGTGTCGCGGCACTACATCCCGAGGCGGCAACGCGCGTGTCGCGGCGACGGGGGGAAGACCTCGGGGCGGCGAACAGGTCGGGGCGACAGCAGGAAGACCTTGGGTGGTAGCAAGAACCGCGCGTCGCAGCACTACATCCTGAAGGGGCGTTGTAGCGGTGGCTTGTGTGTCATGGGGAGCATGTCTCACGCCACTACAACCCAAAGGGGAGACATAGTGACAACATACTATTTGGTGCAGTCGTGGAGAGAACTAGGGGGCGGCGACACTGCGGCCTAAAGGAAAACAATTTTTCAAAGTTTTGGATGAATTGTTTGAAATTGACTATTTTCGATTAGGATTAGAAAACATTTGAAGATTTAGAGCAAATTTGAAACAAAATCCCTTGGGTAACACCTCTAAGACGAAAAAAGTTAATTATACGATACATTTTGCTTATGCCCTTCAAAAACGTGTCGGTTATAGGCATGCACTCTTATAGTGCCTCGTAACAGAGATTAAAGAAGCATATTGTTGGCTGGTGAGTATAACCCAATAGGCCGGAGTTGCGGTAATATAAAAATCGAAACACTTGAAGCATATAGGTACATACTTTCGCAGCCAAAAGGATCACTGACATGAGACGGTTCTGTAAGTTCATTTGGCTCATTGAACTTCAGCCACAAGTTACGCCACAAAATGGAAGAGACCTATTGATCTGACGGTGAAACATATTTTTCAAGCTACTACTATTATAGAGGAATCCTCGTCCCATACATACGTATTATGATCATTCCCCTATAGCCCAGCCCGTGCCATTATATTCAAAAACATATATTACTAGTAGAGATTTTGTTGGTCTCTTATTGCCCATCGAATTGTGCATGTATAATCCAAGTCATGCGGTTTTGCAACACATGCATGCAAGATACAATCGAACAATAAATACTTATATTCACATGATTTTTCAAAAGAAAAATACTGATGGTCCTCCATGATGCATGGCCATGTCATAAGTAGGTCAATATAATTTTGTCAGGAATGACCCGGTGTATGCATTCCTCGTAACATTTACTTGTACCATGGAAAATAAATCTTTCTAGCCAATCACTTGTCACCAATATGTGGTTGTGGAAAAACAAGGAGGAATGGCTACCGTGTACCCAGATCCACATGTATGACTTACAACATGACATGCATATGCCCCTACCTTTTCATCAGGTTTGTAAGAAAAAAATGGGAAAAAAGAAAAATCCCAATTTTAGAAAACTGTGGAGAGTTCCTAAGTAGTACATTAAAAAAGAAGGACTGAGCTATGTTGCTAGAGCTAGTGGTTTTGGGAAGCCTCACTAGATGGATAAAGTCACTGAAAAAAATAAAATATTTGATTTTACAAAAGTAAAAAAAAACTTTTTAAAGGATCTTGAAAACTATCTTAGTAATTACTTACTTATTAAGTAGACGAGATTGAGATTAGGTGACCTGTATACATGGTGTTCGGGGCGTGGATGACGCCAAAGTAGATTCCTAGGATGGGGCTGATGTCTTGTTGGCACCATCGTAACTTGGACTTGGATTTATTACTTATCTTCACTCGCGATATCGGCATGGCCATGGGCGTGACCGAGCTCAAGGAAACGGTGGCCAAGGCAACCGTAGGTTCCGAGTGTAGGTGTCAGGCCTTATTCTTCCGTGCAAACACCTTCTCACCTAGACCAGAAGGTGAAGTCCAGTGTTTTACCTTATGTACTCCAACGATGGTAAAGCAACATTAACACCCGACGACGGCCGTACGTTTACATGATAGATGGTGCGAAGGACAGACGAGGAGCCCTAAGGAGTCCTACACCTTAATTAGGAGCCCTGTCTTGTACAAGAGAGATGAGAGGCTAGGGGTGGATGACATAAAAATGTTGGTAATACATGATTTTCTTGAAGAGGAACAAACAAATAATCAACAAAGTTGTATCGATAATTTCACAATGATAAGACTAAGCGCGATTGCCTCGGTGGCCGTAGGGAATTATAGATGCCCAGTTTTTTTAATTTTTTGCCCACCGTTATTTTGGCTGGTTGGTTTTTCCAGCATATATTTCCTAGGAAAAAGTTCCAATTTATGTGGTTTCTAGGAATGCGCAGAAAACTTACATGATTTTTTAAGAAAACATGTGAATATCAAGGTTAGTGTTTTACATATATCTGACCATTTTCTAAAAAATGCGCAAGCACTTACACGGATGCTTCTCTAGAATATGCATGCCTAATTGTTCTGGAATGTGGACGGATTGTTTTCACACATCCTAAAGATCCCAATCCTTCTTGCGTGCAGATAAAATAGGAGAATAGGAACTGTGCGCATTAAAAAGGAATATTTCCATACCAAGGAACTTTATTATGACATAACCAAATCAAATGAAAATCAAGTCGACAAGAGAAACTGAGTTGTTAGAACAAGCTTGTCGTCATAATACAAAAGATATTACTTTAACAAAGAAACAAGAAAAGGGGATGCAACCACGACCATTTAAAAAAACAAAACATATATAGACACCAAAACAGCAACGACACCTATAGACAGAAGGGTGCACACTCACGGGGTCTTGGCTTTCTTGTTGAGGGCATTGGCACGTTCTATGTACGTTTGAGCTTCATTCTTGAGGAGGACAGCCTTTTCGGGCGAGGTAGCGGCGGCCTCCTTCAGTTTATCGGTAGCCCACTTAACATATCCTACGTCTCCGGATTGATAGTTGCAAAAATGAATGCACTTTGGGATGCAAAACCTCTAGTTCTCCCTTGCAGCGCTTGATACATTTGTCCCAACAGAACTCTTCGGCAGTTGCCAATGGTGGAGATACCGCCGCTACCATCACGACCAGGAGGAGAACGACACCAATTGCGTTCCTAGTATTCACCGCCATTCTAGACCTTGAGATAACATCCGCAGGGTAAGACGGGTTTAGAAGGAGGTTGTTGATGAGGATATGATTGTTTATGAATGTTGTGCTAGCCATTGTCTGGTTAAATAGCATTCCTAAGAGAAGAAAGTGTCGCCATGACAGATACATGGACAACAGCACGTTGTAAGTGACATGCATGTCACTCTGTGTGCGCGGTACCCATTACCCCTTATTTTCACCCAAACACATATGGGTGCCAACTGATTGGCTAGAAAGTTTTATTTTCGATGGTACACGTAATTGTTACGAGGAATGCATAAACTGGGTCATTCCCGATAAAATTCTACTAATCTACTTTTGACATAGCAATGCGTCATTGAGGGCCGCCAATATTTTTTTGTTGAAAACTATTCGAATATAAGTAGTGACTGTTCGATGGTTACAAAACAACATGACCTAGGTTATGCATGCATAATCCCATCAGACTATAAAAGGATCACAAATTACCTGTTAGTAATCTATGTGTTTGAATAACATGACATGGGCTGGGTTGTAGGGGAATGATCGTAATATGTATGTACGAGAGGATGATTCCTCTCTAATATGAGTAGCTCAGAAAAAATCGTATCTCTCTCAGTTCAATTGGTCTCTTCTCTCGTGACGTAACTTGTGGCTGATGTATAGTAAGCCAAATGAATTCGCAACATCTTCTGATGTGAGTGAACTTTCTCGGCACAAAAGAATATTATATTATATAAATGTAATCTTCAAGTGTTCCAGGTTTTTTAGTGACGCAACTCCTTCCTATGCGATTATTTTGACCAATGAACATATTGTTTCTAGGATGTCTATTATGATGCTAGCGGTATAAGAGTGCATGCCTATACCCGACAATTTCTCTGGAGGGCATAAGCAAAATTTATCAAATGATTTACTTGTTTCCTCTTGTATCTCTAGACCTAGACGCGTAACCGTCTGAAATTATCACAGTATTCAAGTGTAATAAGTCTTCAGTTCACTCAGAACATAACGACTTCGGTGATGCTCAAACACACTAGCTCTGCTGGTTTGTGTTTATCCTCGCAGGATCGTTTTCTCTCAGTGCCTTTGAGGTGGGTTGCTCCAAAAAGACAACAGACGTATCAAACTCTGAGCAGCCAGCAACTTATGGTGAAGGGGATGGGCTATTTATAGCCAACACACAACCCGACCTGATATGACTGAAATTGTTTAGAGTAGGAAACGAGAGACAAGACAAAATATGTAAAATGAATCATTGTTCTCATTGATGATTGATTACACATATAAATAGCCTCCGAAGGGGTGCGTCCGAAGGGACACAAGACAATCGTCCCGGTTAGGAAAAGTAGGGATTAATACACTACTGGAATCAGAGATTTTGCCATCTGCTGCTTCTTTGCCGTCTGTTGGCTAATGGCAAAGATCCTCTTTGCCATCACCTACCAAAAACCAGACGGCAAACAGCAGGCTAAAGGCAAAGATACTCTTTGCCATCGGTCTGCTCTTTGCCATGTGCCAGCTGACGGTAAAGAGCATTCAGGAAAACGGCAAAGAGCACAAGGCGTCCCACCCCGCAACCACTCTCTCCCCCTAACGGCATCTTCCTTTGCCGTCTGCCTTTTACCTCTTTGCCGTCGGGGGTAGAAAGCAAAGAGGTAACATGCCCTAACGACCGTCGCACCTACCCCCGCACCCCTCTCTCCCCTAACGGTCGTCGCCCCAACCCCCACTCTCACTCCCCTCTCTCCCCGACACCCACCACCGCCACCCCCGCGGCCACTGCCTTCGTTTCCCCTCCGCCCCCGGTGCCCCACCGCTCCCAACGTGCCCACCGCCCCCGTCGCACCATCGCACCACAACCCCCGTCGCGCGTGTCTCCCACCGCCCCAACACCCCATCGTCCCCGCCACCAACCGCCCGACGCCCTGCCGCCCGGAACGCCCAGCCCACCCCCCCCCCCCCCCCCCCGCTGGCAGGCCACTCCTATTTTTATTTTGTTTTTCCTATTTTTATTTATGTTAAATTAGTTAGGTTAGTTCTTTAGTTTATTAGGTTAGTTAGGTTAGCTGTTAATTACCTACTGTTAGTTACGTTAGTTAGGTTAGTTGTTAATTACCTACTATTAGTTAAATTAGTTAGGTTAGTTAGTTAGCTTGGTTAGTTAGGTTAGTTAGTTAGTTAGCTTAATAGAAAGAAGAGCAAGAAGAAGAAGAGGAGGAGAAGAGGAGAAAAGGAGGAGGAAGAGGAGGAGAAGAAGAAGAAGAAGAAGAGAAGAAAAAAATAAGAAGGAGAAGAAGAAAAGAAGAAGAAGAAAAGAAGAAGAGAAGAATAGAAGAAGAAGAAATGAAGCAGAGAGAAAAAAAATAAGAAGGAGAAGAAGAGAAAAAAGAAGAAAAGAAGAATAAGTATAAGAAGAGGATAAAGAAAAATAGAAATAGAAATAAGAGGAGAAGGAGCCCTCCTTCTTCTTCTCCTTCTTCTCTCCTCCTGCCGGCAGAAGAAGCAGAAGAGAAGAACAAGAAGAAGAACAAGAAGAAGAAGAAGAAGAAGAAGAAGAAAAGGAAGAAATGGAATAAGAAGAAAAGGAAGAAGAGGAAAAAAAAGAAGAGGAAGAAGAAGAAAATGACACGCTAACACCCTGGCACGATGCCCCGACACCCCGACACGACATCCTGACACCCCATAACGAAACTCCGCGGAATTGTTAATACGCCGTATATTGTTCGATTTTATTAAAGAACAGAAAATATTTGTGTTGACCGGGTGGATTTACATGTGATAGTTGTCTCATCGCTGTGAGGTGTGCTGTGCGAAGACCTCCCCGTGCATTCTACGAGCTCCGCCCCTGCATTCGTGGGTCAGTACAAATGTCATCTCCCCCTCACCCCTTCGTTTACTGTGGGTCGGTTTTCGGATGAAACTTGCTAGATGTAGGTAATTAAATTAATTTATCAGTATGCATAACCAGTATGTGTCTCCCGTTCGAAAGGGATACAGTTATAAATATGCATGCATTTGCTTATATTTATAACGGTGATTCTTTCGAATTGTCCAACGTTATCCATGGACAGCCCAAGGAATGTGTAGATTGGGTTCGTTTTCCCATATGCTTTGTTCCGGATCCGATGCATAATTTCATCAGTCCCTCCGTGTTGTTCTCCGGATACACATCCTCTCTATTTATTGCGGAGACGTGTATGGGGAGAACAGCGGGGAGGTGCTGCCGAAATTTTATATTGGATCCGGAGCAGAGCATGGGAAAACGAACCCAATCTACACATACTCGGGTGGGATTAGGACCTATCTTTACCTATTAGTGTGTAGGTTGCATGGACATAATAAAAATGGCAAACTTGATTAACTGATGAATATATATGCTAAATTATATATAAATATATTTCTTATGTGTTTAGTAGCTAGGCAACATGAGGGATAGTGCATGGATGTACGACGGTCACCCTAGTCAGAAAGAGATGACGAAAGAATGGTTTCTAAAAGCCAAGGAATTTGTGAAAGTCGCATTTGCAAATGGCCAGGAAAGAAAATATTGCCCCTGTCCTGGATTCGACAATTATAAAAAGACAATAGAGGATGTAATGATTAAACACCTAGAGAGGAGGGGTTTTAAGCCTAAGTATACGGTGTGGACATTTCATGCTGAGTCTATACAACGCACCAGAGCTGAGGTGGTCCGTCGTCGCACAGACGAGCATGGTAACGGGATCGAAGACATGGTGCAAGACTTTGATGATGCTAGGGATTCGGACGATGAGATGGAGGAATCTGCAAAGGCCTTCTATGAAATTTTGGAGTCTTCAAAACGTCCTCTCCATGAGCACACTGAGCTTCGTCAGCTGGATGCAATTGCGCAAGTAATGGCTCTGAAGGCTTAGTTCAACTTGGAAAGAGAATGCTACAACGATATGATGACACTATTTGGACGCTTCCTACCAAAAGGACATGTCATGCCTGCAAATCTGTACCAGTCGGACAAAATACTTCGTGTACTTAAGATGTCCTATGAGAAGATAGATGCATGTGAGAAAGGATGTGTCTTATTTAGGAAGGAGTATGCACACTTGGACTATTGTCCCAATTTCGAGTCTTGTAAGTATCTTGTGGTAGACAACGGTATGGGTGAGAAGAGGCACACCAAAATTGCAGTTAGTGTTCTTTGGTATATGCCAATCGTAACAAGGCTTCAACGTCTTTTCATGGACGAAGAGACAACCAGACGGATGACATGAAACAAATTGGGGAAAAGAACCGAACTAGATGCAGATGGGAATAAGATGGCGGTACACACATCAGATGGGGAAGCGTGGAAACATTTCGATGGATTGCATTAGGATAAAGCGTAGATCCAAGGAATCCTCGAGTCTGCGCCACCACAGATGGTTTTAATCCCTTCGGAATGACGACAACCCAATACAGTTGTTGGCCTGTATTTGTCATTCCACTCAATATCCCCCCGGGAAGGTTATGCAAAGAAAGAACATATTTGTGACGTTGATAATTCCAGGGCCCAATTATCTGGGGAAGAATATGAATGTGTACCTGCAAGCGCTTAAGGCCGAATTGGAAGAAGCTTGGGACAATGGGGTCAAGACATACGATGCCGCTAGAAAACAAAACTTCAAAATGCATGTGTGGTACATGTACTCTATGCATGACTTGCTGGCGTGTGCGCTATTCTCTGGATGATGTGTGCATGGAAGGTTCCCGTGCCACCAAAGCAAGGCAGCCCTTCAGTTTCATTGGTTGTAGGAGGGTCGGAAGTATTCTTGCTTTGACTTGCATTGACAGTTCCTAGATCCTGACCATCAGTTCAGAAAAGACAAGAAGAACTTTACCAAAGGTAAAGTTGTCAAAAACATGGCACCACCTGCGTTGACAGGCCAACATATCCTGGATCAGTTAAACGCCCTCTAACCTGATCCAGAGCGTCCAGGGTATTTCAAGGGTTATAATTCAAAACACGCCTGGACTCACAAGTCATGCTTCTAGGATCTTCCTTACTTCAAAGACATCCTTCTTCCACACAATATCAACATGATGCACACTGAAAAGAATATCGGAGAGGCTAGTTTTGGTACATTGTTTGACATAGATGGTAAGACAAACTATAATACCAAGGCTAGAGTCGATCAAGAGACACTATGTCACAGACCGTTACAAAACATGCGAGAAGGCAAAGGAAAGCAGAAGTGGTCGACGCCAAAGGCCTGGTTCAATCTTGGAAGGCTAGCCATGAGGGAAATTATCTAGTGGGTCAAAATGCACTTGATGTTCCCCGATGGGTATGCAGAGAATCTAAATAGGGGAGTGAGTCTAGAAAAATTAAAAATATTTGGTCTCAAGAGTCGTGATTGGCACATATGGCTAGAGCAGGTAATGCCGGTGATGTTACGTGGCTTTATTCCCGAGGACGAATAACTAGTACTGGCGGAGCTGAGCTATTTCTTCCATGTTCTTTGTGCAAAAGAATTGTTGCCTGGCATGGTAGATGACATGGAGGAGTTTGAACCGGAGTTGTTGTGCAAGTTCGAGAAGATCATTCTGTCGGGCTTCTTTAATCCAATGCAGCATTTGATTTAAGATCTACCGACCGAGGCAAGATTGGGTGGGCCCGTGCAAAATCGTTGGTGCTATGCAACTAAGAGGATGCAGAAGACGCTTCGATCTAAATGTAAAAATAAGTGTAGAATTGAAGCATCGATGGCTGAGGCATTCATTACTTTGGAGGTGGCAAATTTTGTGACACCACACTACAAAGCCAAAAATCATCATTTGCATAATCCTAAGCCTCGGCATAATGATGCAGACCCTAAAAAAGGTGGGTCCAACCTCATCCTATTCAAAGGGAAGCTCGCACCAGCTAGTGCTTCGAAACCAATAATGTTGGATGTCGAAGAATGTGGGACCATTTCGTTGTATATCTTCAACAACCTAACCGAAGTGCGGCTGTACATCGAGTAAGTTCTCGGCACATTTTCCCGTAACTTCTAATTCCTTTGAACTGCTCTTATTCTCGGATATTTCATACAGCCGATACATTGCCAAATTCTCGGATGGAGCGGTGATCCAAAATGATTCCGTCGAAGAGTATGAGCTTCTGGCAAAGACAGGAGGCGGCTATCCCGGTTTCATCTCTTGGTTCAAACAAACGGTAATTATCAATAATGGACCATTTCATTTCTTGGTCTAACTTGCGGCTAATGCAACAATCATTTCGTATTAAACATCTAGGCTAATACAGAGTCTATGGATGCCAAATTGAGACAAGCCGCTAATGGTTTTGACTATAAGGTTCGTTCATTTGAGAAATACAACATCAATGGGTATCTCTTTCGTACATTTGGCAAAGAGCTATCTATGCCCGACCAGAAATCTACAAATTGTGGTGTCTTGGCTATCGGCGAAGGTGTTATCGAGTATTATGGAAGAGTTGAAGCAATTTATGAACTTCAATTCTATGGTGGAAACCCACCGAACGTGGTAGTCTTCAAATGTTATTGGTTCCAGCCGAAGGAGACTAGAAGGAATCATGAACATATAGGATTAGTCGAAATCAATCCAAACTGCCATTTAGATGTTCCCGATGTCCATATTACGGCTCAACGGGCAACCCAGGTTTTCTATCTGCCGTGGGCATGCCAAACTGATAAGAATCTGGAAGGTTGGTATGTTGTTTATGAAGTGCCGCCACGTCTTAGACCACCTCTCCCAAATGAACAGGATTATGGACCTCACATTAACCCACACACATATGATGGAGAATTCTTCCAAGAAACACGTCTTTCCAAGAAATGTTTCAAAAACCGCCATGCTTCACCCCTGAACATGGAAGTAGATAGCGACAATGAATCTGACTTCACCATTGAGCCGGAACTAGCAGAGCTGGAACTAGAAGAGGTTACTGATGCGGATGACCTATCAATGCTTGACCGACTACGGAAAGGCCTTCCACAACTTCATGCCATTGAACCCGATGAGCACGTCATTCATGAAGATGTCCAACTTAAATTATATATGTACATATTATTATTCATGTCATTTATTCAAAAAATTTATGTTGTACTAATTTATTTTAATCTTTATCATGGAAGGTCAGCAGGTGTTGAAAGATGGTGGGCGCGGGTCCTGATCGCTCGACGAGTTCTTCTTCGGCGGCCATCACGAGGGGTGGTACTTCCATTCCACCCCTATCTCTCCGTAGAACCTTGGCAGACAGTCTGACGACACCACCCGTGGGTGCTTCTTCGTCGGCGGCAATGCCCACTAGGAGAGGTGCTGGTCGGGTAGGGAATAAGGGGAAGGGTACAGGGAGAGGTGGTGGCCGCGGAAGAGGTTGCCGGACTGTTGCGACGTCCTCGCCACCACCACCATCTCATTCATTCGAGCATAGTACTACTATGGTGGACCCGTTTACGAAGGAGGCTACGGGGACTCTGGTCCAGGAGCCTCGGGTGGACGGTCATTCGGCCCATGAGACTCTGATCTAGGATCAGCCTCGGGTCGAGGTGCCTTTGGCCCATGAGACTCCGGTCCCTGAGGCTACGTCCCAGGAGACTCCTGCCACACATGCTTCGGCCGAGATGGGTTGCCTAGTCGGATCGGACCGAGGTGCCGGATCGGACCGAGGGTCCTGGTGGCTGTTCTGTTGATGGTGGGGATGAGTCTACAGATAGTGAGGGCGACGTGGAGGTGGACGGGGCCAAAGTGTACAAGCATGGTAGTACATGTCTCCTGGTCGCGCCGGCTACCCGTGAGCAGAGGCGGGGGATTAAGCCTGGAGGGGATAGGTAAGTACATTTACTCTTTTTTTATCTTCTGCCTTCAAGTTTGTTCAAATATCTAATGTGTTGACCTTATCATACTGCAAGGGATGGAAACACCCTTGTGGAGTCCGCAAGCCGAACTGCGTCCTTGGTGTGCTTTGCCGGACAAATTTTCCGGGGTTTGTCACGTTGCCTGGTGAGGGTCACGTTCCTACACTAGGATTTACCTAGGAGCACTACCAGGCTACGCAGGCCTCGCCGGAGGAGATTTTAGATGGTGTCTTGTGCCACACGAGGGCCGAGGTGGTGATCAACAACTTTAGGGTAAATTATCCTTTTACACAATCTAAAATTAACAATATAGCTAATTATTGTACTAATCAGTTGTCTCGTTTGATTGCAGACCTTCTATAGGTGTGAGGAGGGATATGAGGAGGAGGAGGCCAAGGTTATCGAGGCCGAGTGTAGGTGGTTATTACATAACTTACGCCACGAGGCTCGGCCGGAGGCCATTCGAGACTACTATGCCACGCGTGGTATTAAGAAGCAGAAGAAGGAGTGCCGCAGAAAGTATCTGAAGAAGGAGTAGTACATGAAGGTAATTACCTATTCTTAAGGACTTGTACTTAGTTTTCTTGATTTGATTCATAGGCGTAGCGCTCAAAATTCTTTCTAATAACTTATAGGTGACCCCGAGATGGTGTGCGGATAAGATGGATTGTTGGGAGCCGTTGGTGGATGAGTGGTGCATAGGCAACTGGCGAGCCGTCCATGACAATGCGAAGGATCGGTGTAGCCAAATGGTTGGTGTGCCACACCATCAAGGCAGCGCCAACTTACTTCAGTTCGGACGAAACTGGGTATTTGGTTTGCTTCATGATTCATGCCATTCATTCTTCATGCTAGCTTGAGCCCCTTACTAATACTTTGTTCCTCTCTTTTAGGTGCATCACAATAAGATGGAGATGCCAGAGTTGTACGACCTTTATGGCATGGCCCATACCGCCTCGTACAAGAAGGCGAAGGCATTCCCTTTGGCTGACCTGGATGATCAAAATAACTTCACCAACATCTTAACCCACCACAAGCTCATGAAATACAGGGACACGGGGAAGGCTTGGAAAGGGGAGGACTTTAACCCGAGCCAGTAACCTTTGGATCCAGAGCTGGTGATGATATCAGGTGGCCGGAGGACCCATTGCTCGATAGCCATTGCAGATGGTATAATACGTTGTCCACGCACTCTCCCAGAGATCAAGGCGCGCCAGTCGAGCTCCTGTCTTGAGATAAGGCCTCATCCATGGCCATTCGATCTTGCCATCGAGGTTAGTTGTACGGACTCAGAAAACTTTCATCCATTTCATTGTGTGTGTGGCCATCGATCATTACTATGGTAACGAGGAATGGTGTTGCAGCTTGCTCTTAAGAAAGAGAGAGCGGCAAACGAGGCTGCTCCTGAGAAAGAGAGAGCGGCAACCGAGGCTGCTCTTGAGACAGAGAGAGCGGCAAGCCAGACTACTCTTCAGGCTGCTCTTGAGGAGAGGGACCGGACCGTGGCTCGGTTGATTGAGGACGAGAGGGCCCGGAATGAGGCGGCTCACCTGGCCATGTACGAGCTTATTGTGGTAAGTTTCTTTTTCACATTATGCAAATCATGTGTGTAACGTCTGTTTCATTACTAGTTAATACGACTGACTCTTCAAAACCGAATGTGCAGTCCATGTAAGAGAAGAGCGGTCAAGCCCCTCTGCTGATGCCCGTCTTCTATGCGATTGGCATGGTGAGTTTTGTTTTAATGGTCATTATAAACTAGTATTAACAATTGTGTGTCATCATGCTAACTAAGATATTGAAGAAAAAAAATTGCAGAATAACTCCCGAGCGGCATCGCACGACCCTTCTCCAGGGCAACCGTCTCCAAACGAAGCCGACGCGAGCAACCCTGGTGTTTCTCCTCCTTGATGACCACTGTGGTAATTTTTCTCTAGTTCATTTTTGACATAATAAGCTAGTTTAGCTTAGTTAGGTAAAAACATCGTAAGAACCTTGGTTAGCTCACAACTTAGCTAATTTAGGCCAACACATAATTAGCCCATTTAGCTCCAAAAAGACATAATTAGATAATTTAGCTCCAAGAAGAGGAGAATAGGAGAAGAAATAGGAAAAATGGAAATAAGGAAGAAGGAGAAGAATAGAAGGAGAAGGAGGAGGAGGAGGAGGACAAGAAGGAGAAGGAGAAGGAGGAGGAGAAGAGGAGGAGAAGAAGGAGAAGCAGGAGAAGACCTTCTACTTCTTCTCCTCCATCTCCTCCTTCTCCTCCTTCTCCTCCTCCTCCTCCTACTACTCATTCTTCTTTTCCTTCTTCTTCTCCTCCTCCTCGCCTTTCTTCTCCTCTTTCATATTTTACTTACCTTATTTTCCCCAACAATGACATAATTAGCCCATTTAGCTCCAAAATGACATAATAAGCTCAAAATGGCATAAGAACCTCGGTTAGGTCATGAATATTATATACTTAGCTAATTTAGCTCCAAAATGACATAATTAGCCCATTTAGCTCCAAAAAGACATAATTAGAAAATTTAGCTCCAAGAATAGGAGAAGAGGAGAATAAATAGGAAAATTGAAAAGAAGGAAGAGGAAGAAGAAGATAAGAAGAAGAACAGAAGGAGTAGGAGGAGGAGGAGATGAAGGAGAAGGAGAGGAGGAGGAGAAGGAGGAGAAGACCTTTTCCTTCTTCTCCTCCTTCTCCTCCTTCTCCTCCTCCTCCTCCTTCTCCTCCTTCTCCTCCTTCTTCTTGATTTCTTCTTCTTCTTCTTGTCCTCGTCTTTCTTCTCCTCTTTCATATTCTCCTTACCTTATTTTCCCCAACAATGACATAATTAGCCCATTTAGCTCAAAAATGACATAATAAGCTCAAAATGGCATATATAAGAACCTTGGTTAGCTCATGAATATTATATACTTAGCCTATTCAGCTCCAAAACAACATAATTAGGCCATTTAGCTCCAAAAAGACATAATTAAATAATTTAGCTCCAACAAGAGGAGAAGAGGATAAGAAATAAGAAAAATGAAAAGAAGGAAGAAGAAGAAGAAGAGGAAGAAGAAGAGAAGGAGAAGGAGGAGAAGACATTCTCCTTCTTCTCCTCCTTTTCCTCCTTCTCGTCCTCCTCCTCCTCCTTCTTCTCCTTCTTCTTGGTTTCTTCTTCTCCTCCTCCTCCTCCTATTTCTTCTCCTCTTTCATATTCTCCTTACCCCATTTTCCCCAACAATCACATAATTAGCCCATTTAGTTCCAAAATGACATAATAAGCTCAAAATGGCATAAGAACCTTGGTTAGCTCATGAATATTATATACTTAGCCTGTTTAGCTCCAAAATGACATAATTAGCCCATTTAGCTCCAAAAAGACATAATTAGATAATTTAGCTCCAAGAAGAGGAGAAGAGGAGAAGAAATAGGAAAAATGAAAAGAAGGAAGAAGAAGAAGAAGAAGAAGAAGAGAAGAAGAAGAGAAGGAGAAGGAGGAGGAGGAGATGAAGGAGAAGGAGAAGACCTTCCCCTTCTTCTCCTCCTTCTCCTCCTTCTCGTCCTCCTCCTCCTTCTCCTTATTCTTCTCCTTCTACTTGATTTCTTCTTCTTATCCTCCTCCTCCCGTTTCTTCCCTCTTTCATATTCTCCTTACCTTATTTTCCCCAACAATGACATAATTAGCCCATTCAGCTCGAAAATGACATAATAAGCTCAAAATCGCATAAGAACCTTGGTTAGGTCATGAATATTATATACTTAGCTAATTTAGCTCCAAAATGACATAATTAACCCATTTAGCTCCAAAAAGAGATAATTAGAAAATTTAGCTCCAAGAATAGGAGAAGAGGAGAAGAAATAGGAAAAATGAAAAGAAGGAAGAACAAGAAGAAGAGAAGAAGAAGAAGAAGAGAAGGAGTAGGAGGAGCAGGAGATGAAGGAGAAGGAGAGGAGGAGGAGATGAAGGAGAAGGAGGAGAAGACCTTTTCCTTCTTCTCCTCGTGCTCCTCCTTCTCCTCCTCCTCCTCCTTCTCCTCCTTCTCCTCCTTCTTCTTGATTTCTTCTTCTTCTTCTTGTCCTCGTCTTTCTTCTCCTCTTCCATATTCTCCTTACCATATTTTCCCCAACAATTACATAATTAGCCCATTTAACTCAAAAATGACATAATAAGGAGAAGGAGGAGGAGAAGGAGGAGAAGGAGGAGAAGAAGGAGAACGTCTTCTTCTTCTTCTCCTTCTACTTGATTTGTTCTTCTTCTCCTCCTCCTCTTTCTTCCATATTTCATATTCTCCTTACCTTATTTTCCCCAACAATTAAATAATTAGCCCATTTAGCTCCAAAATGACATAATAAGATCAAAATGGCATAAGAACCATGGTTAGCACATGAATATTATATACTTAGCTTGTTTGCCTCTAAAATGACATAATTAGCTCAAAAACATCATATGTTGTTCTTGTTCTTCTTCAGACTTTCTTATTCACATTTTTGCAGATTGGATGTACTACATGCATGGAAGCTGGCATTCATGGGGTGCTTTAGTTCTAGTTTTCATTTGAGTTGATGAACAATGTCGAACTATATGTATATGTACCTATGGATGAACAGTGTAAAACTTTCTATGTTGGTTCTTTCGATATATGGTATGTACATTGATGAACTTTATATGTATATAAAATATGTGTTGTGAACTATATATATATGTGTTGTGAAAAATATATCATATATGTGTTGTGAATTAAAAGAAAACAAATAAAATAGGGACTATATGGGCTCTTTGCCATCTCCCAGCTGATGGCAAAGGCCTTTGCCATCAGGGCGCAGACGGCAAAGAGGCCACGTGGAAGCCACCTGTGCAACCTGGGGCATCAGCAGCTAGGCCATTTAGTCATTTTGCCGTCCGCCACCAAAGCCAGCAGACGGAAAATATGCAGGAGGCAGACGGCAAAGATGCAGGAGGCAGCCGGCACGAGGCACACGACAGACGGCAAAGGGCTTGCCAGGCACACAACAAAGAGGAGAGGAGGGAGACGACAAAGGATGCGAAAGAAGGCGAACGACAAAGTGCTCCGTTAGTCACCTAACGGAGTAGTTTCCTTCGGCTACCGTCTAAAGGTAATTTGTCGTGAGCTTGGGCATATGGTTGTCGGCAAAGGACAGTGTCGTCCGGTTCCCGGAGGCACACGACAAAGAAGGTACTATGCCGTCGAAACCTGTTGCAGAAACATTGCCGATAGCAGACAGACGGCAAAGGACATTGCCGTCCGTGGAACACCTCTTTGCCGTATGTCATAGCAGACGGCAAAGAGTCTGATTCTTGTGGTGACAGGATTAATTAAATCCTAACACGCCCCCTAATCCATGCTTGTTAGTGTAAGCCTTGTCATCTTGAAAACACCTCCAAAACCCTATGGGAAAATGAGGATATATTTGTTTGATATGTTGCTAAAACTTTTGTAAAGCCAGTGGAAAATAAGGAGAAAATGATGCAACATATAATGGTTATTGTCTCTTTTAACTCAATACAAGGAGACTCACTGAGTTTAGAGTACAATAAATACGTCGTATATACTTTCTTAAAATCCTCGGGGAAAACAGAAAGTATGACATATGATCTTATGTTGATATTACCTCATTAAAAACCTTTATTAGAACGTCTATAGTAAACTCACGAAGGAAAAAAGAGTATAATATGACGCATTGAACATGAATAATTTAGGAAGATACTTCCCCTGATTCTTCCAAATTTCGAAGCCGTCACGTACCAATTCCAATAACATATTTCTAGAATGTAAAACTTGATAGAGACTTCGTGAGAAATCAGTCACATGATTTGTTTTGCAAGATATGCATATAGCGGTGTTGCTTATTGCATAACCTATTTGCATCCGGGAAACACAAGAAACATTATCATCGAGATAATGGTTGGTGGATGTAGCCATGAGGTCTGTTCGAAGACTGTTCATGGGAGGGCTACCACACATAGTAGGAACACTAAACTTGTCTATGATCTGACATAGAGGGGATCTGACATAGTGTGGAGAGTGGGGGCGCATGGAAGATGATAATAAGTGAATAAACTTAACAGTAGAGCGGCATGTCAAAAGGCGCTACTTCTAAGCGACTAGTAGTAGCGCGGGTTTCCTCGCCCCACTACTACTATGGGCAGCCACGGTGGGTGCGGATTGGGAATCACGCGCTACTAATATACTCCTTCTTGTTGTGCATGTTGTTATAACGCTCTACTACTAAATAGCAGTAGCTTTGTCCACTTTCCCCGCGCTACTGCAAAGGTTCTATGCATAAGCTTTTTCCTAGTCGTGGTAGATGGACGAAGGAGATGCTGACGATTCTTCACTTCAGGTTTGCTTGACCTAGGAACACACCGGGGACGAAGGCACGCGTTAGAGTTGCCAACAGCGGGCATGCATAGACGGGAACCTGCACAAAATGCTATGCTATGTCGAGGAGGCTAGCACAGAAGGACTCGACAATGTTTGCGATGCAAATCGACCGGGGGGGGGGGGCGATCTCACACGATGAAGTGGTTGGGGTAGAGATGATGGCGATGGGCTGGTGCTGGACGAAGATGAATGGGGGGGGGATGGGTGGCGCCGCTTGGGTGAACGAGCTGTAGCGGTGCCGAAGAAAAGGGGCGATCGCGGCCGGATGGTGGCGACGGCTGCTGCTTTGGAGTGTGGCAGCGATACTCATAGTACGGGAGGAAGAACCCGACAACGTGTCAAAGATCAACATGGACGGTGGTGTTCCCGCGCCGAGGGAGGCGGTGCGACGCTGTCGGCGTTCTAGGAATGGGGGTACCCAGACCTGCTTCCCTGTGGCCCAGGGCGGGCCCACCTCATCGGAACAAACCAACGGGCCCGACACCGTTCAGGGTAAGGCCCTCGTGAGGGGCCAAGCCTCACGAGGAGGAGGAGCGTCAAGACCCATAGGGGCCTCCTCAGGAGCCCTCCAGATCGGCGGATATTCCGAGACAAGGCCAGGCCTCAGGACTCAAGGGTGATGCCAGGAAAGGGCAGGCGAGCAGCACATGACAGGGTAGGGAAGTTTCCCATTTGGTGCAAAGGAGGCGGTAGCGTACAAGGGTTCCAAAGGCTTCTTCCAAAGGTTTCCCTTCTGTTGCAACGAAGCCGCCGCCGCCCGCCAGTAGGGAAAACGTCATCCTCAAGCCCATCCCTGTAGCGCGGACAGTTAATTTGCAGGGGATGACCACCTTTGGGCAAGGGAGCATGTTCTCCTGTTCCCCTTCAAAATTGGCCGTTGTGGGTTCCCTTCCCGCCAAAGCTACGAGGGAAGAGGGCGCGGGCCTCCGCTATACGTAGAGAGGGTAGAACACTTGGTAGGGGAGAGTTCATTCGAACTGTAGGGCAATACACCTAGCCACTTGGCCTCTGGAGGCTGGAGAGCAGTGTACCAGTTCATCCACCACCTCCACGAGAGGCAATCCACCAAAAGCGGGAGTAGGGTTTTACGCTTCACAGCAGACCGAACCTGGGTAAATTGTTGTGTTCTGTGCTACCCTCGCCATCGAGTGTTTCCTTCGTTGTTTACATAGAGTAGTTGGCTAGGCGAGGCTAAGCAGGGAGAGATCTTTGTACACGCCCCAATGTTCGAATCCTTAGGGTAGTGTGGAGCCCGAAATCTGACATTTGGCGCGCTAGGTAGTGGCGTGTCGAAGTTTACTCGAAGCTGCGTCTTCACCAAGCTTCACTGCTCCGATAGCTGACGCTTGCCGGGTGTTGGAAATATGCCCTAGAGGCAATAATAATTAGTTATTATTATATTTCTTTGTTCATGATAATCGTTTATTATCCATGCTATAATTGTATTGATTGGAAACACAATACTTGTGTGGATACATAGACAAAAAATTGCCCCTAGTAAGCCTCTAGTTGACTAGCTCGTTGATCAAAGATGGTCAAGGTTTCCTGGCCATAGGCAAGTGTTGTTACTTGATAACGGGATCACATCATTAGGAGAATCATGGGATGGACTAGACCCAAACTAATAGACGTAGCATGTTGATCGTGTCATTTTGTTGCTACTGTTTTCTGCGTGTCAAGTATTTGTTCCTATGACCATGAGATCATATAACTCACTGACACCGAAGGAATGCTTTGTGTGTATCAAACGTCGCAACATAACTGGGTGACTATAAAGAAGCTCTACAGGTATCTCCGAAGGTGTTCGTTGAGTTAGTATGGATCAAGACTGGGATTTGTCACTCTGTATGACGGAGAGGTATCTCGGGGCCCACTCGGTAATACAACATCACACACAAGCCTTGCAAGCAATGTGAATTAGTGTAAGTTGCGGGATCTTGTATTACGGAACGAGTAAAAAGACTTGCCGGTAAACGAGATTGAAATAGGTATGCGGATACTGACGATCGAATCTCAGGCAAGTAAGATACCGAAGGACAAAGGGAATGACATACGGGAGTATATGAATCCTTGGCATTGAGGTTGAAACGATAAGATCTTCGTAGAATATGTAGGATCGAATATGGGCATCTAGGTCCCGCTATTCGATATTGACCGAGGAGTATCTTGGGTCATGTCTACATAGTTCTCGAACCCGCAGGGTCTGCACACTTAAGGTTCGACGTTGTTTTATGCGTATTTGAGTTATATGGTTGGTTACCGAATGTTGTTTGGAGTCCCGGATGAGATCACGGACGTCATGTGGGTTTCTGGAATGGTCCAGAAACGAAGATTGATATATAGGATGACCTCATTTGGTTACCGGAAGGTTTTCGTACATTACCGGAAAAGTTTCGGGCTCATCGGTACTGTACTGGGAGTGCCGGGAGGGGTGCCGGGGACCATCAGGAGGGGTGTCACGCCCCAAGGGCTCTCATGGGCTATGGGAAGAGATAAACCAGCCCCAAGTGGGCTGGAATAAGTTCCCACTAAGGCCGATAATGTTTGATAAGGAAAAACCACAAGGTGGAAAGTGTTTCCAAGTGGGAAGGTGGAATCCTACTCCAAGTAGGATTGGAATAGGACTCCTCCACCTCCAATTTCGGCCAAATCTTTAGGTTTTGAGGCTGCCTCCTCCCCTCCCCCCTCCTATATACAGTGGGGTTTTAGGGCTGATTTGAGACAACTTTTGCCACGGCAGCCCGACCACATACCTCCACGGTTTTACCTCTAGATCGCGTTTCTGCGGAGCTCGGGCGGAGCCCTGCTGAGATTAGATCACCACCAACCTCCGCAGCGCCGACACGCTGCCGGAGAACTCATCTACCACTCCGTCTCTCTTGCTGGATCAAGAAGTCCGAGATCATCTTCGAGCTGTACGTGTGCTAAATGCGGAGGTGCTGTCCGTTCGGCACTAGATCGGAGCGGATCGTAGGACGGAACGCGGGACGGTTCGTGGGACGGTTCGCGGGGCGGATCGAGGGACGTGAGGACGTTCCACTACATCAACCGCATTTCTTAATGCTTCTGTTGTGTGATCTGCAAGGGTACATAGATCGGAAATCCCCTCTCGTAGATGGACATCATCATGATAGGTCTTCGTGCGCGTAGGAAATTTTTTGTTTCCCATGCGACGTTCCCCAACACCGGGTTCATGCAGTACTTCGCGCCACCGGCATCGCCCAGACCGTGTCCGTCGGTGCTACCGGCGCGCGCCAGTCGCCGTCACCTGTGGGGAACGCTACTGATACGTCTCCATCGTATCTACTTTTCCAAACTCTTTTGCCCTTGTGTTGGACTCTAATTTGCATGATTTGAATGGAACTAACCCGAACTAACGCTTTTTCAGCAGAATTGCCATGGTGTTGTTTTTGCGCAGAAATAAAAGTTCTTGGAATGACCTGGAAATATATGAGGATTTTTTGTGGAATATATAATAATACTAGCACAAGAATCAACCGGAGATGTGGAGCGAGGAGCCCACAAGCCCAGGAGGCGCGACCCCCCTGTTCGTGCCTAGCATGCTTGTGGGGCCCTCGGGGCTCCGCCGCCTCCAACTCCAGCTCTATTTAGTCCCTGTCGCCCAGAAAAAAATCAAGAAAAGTCTTCATCGCGTTTTACTATACGGAGGCGCCGCCACCACCTGTTCTTCCTCTAGAGGGCAGATCTGGAGTCCGTTCTGGGCTCCGAAGAGGGGAGATCATCACCGTCGTCATCACCAACCTTCTTCATCGCCAATTCCATGATGCTCTTCATCGTTCGTGAGTCATCTCATCGTAGGCTTGCTAGAAGGTGATGGGTTGGATGAGATCTATCATGTAATCGAGTTAGTTTTGATGGGGATTCATCCCTAGTATCCACTATGTTCTGAGATTGATGTTGCTACTACTTTGCCATGCTTAATGCTTGTCACTAGGGCCCGAGTGCCATGATTTCAGATCTGAACCTATTATGTTCTCATCAATATATGTGTGTTCTTGATCCTATCTTGCAAGTTGTAGTCACCTACTATGTGTTATGACCCGGCAACCCCGGAGTGACAATAGCCGAAACCACTCCTGGAGATGACAATACTATGTTCATGTATTCACTAAGTGCAAATGCTTTGTTCCGGTTCTCTATTAAAAGTCAAACCTTAATATCCCGTAGTTTCCATTAGGACCCCGCTGCCATGGGAGGGATGGACAATAGATGTAATGCAAATTATTTTCCATAAGCACGTATGACTATATATGGAATGCATGCCTACATTACATTGATGAACGGGAGCTAGTTACATATGTCCCCATGTTATAACTGTTGCATGATGAATGTCATCCCGCATAATTATCCATCACCGATCCAATGCCTACGAGTCTTTTTCTACTGGTCCTTGCTACTGTTACCGCTACTGTTGTCACTGCTGCTACTGTTACCTCTACTAGTGTCACTACTGCTACTTCTACCATTGCTACCATTGCTATCACACTACTTTGCTACTGAAACTTTGCTGCAGTTCTAAGTCTTTCAGGTGTGGTTGAATTGACAACTCAACTGCTAATACCAGAGAATATTCGTTTTCTTCCCCTTGTGTCGAATCAATAAATTTGGGCTGAATACTCTACCCACGAAAACTGTTGCGATCCCCTATACTTGTGGGTTATCAGCTGCCACCGGCCCCGAAGTTCAAGAGCAACAAGGTTCCTCCTAGCCGGTGACCCAGCTGGTCGACGGCCGCACCACCACTCCGTCACTGCCAGGCCTTCGGGATTGGCATTGCGTGCCCGGCCAGAGATGCCCCACGGCTGGCGCGTGCTTGCCATGGCCATCGAGCTGCTCCGTTACCGGCCTGCACCTGACCGCCACGACGACTGGATCAAGCGCATCGAAGAGCTCATCGCTGCCGCCGGTGACTCTGTGGTGCTCTCCTCCTCGCCCCGACCCCAGCCGTCCCTAGCGAACAACGGGGAATAAGATGCCCCACCCCCACCCCCGCGACGTGTCATGGACCCCAAGCCCAGGCAGGATGCGCGACCCCACGCCAGGCCTCGTGAACCCAGGGCGGGACCCAGAGATGAAGCAAACTACCAGATGATCCCTCGTCCCCGCGCCAATGTATGCATGCCCCCGGCGCTGGAAATTCCGTGTCGTGATCGCGCCCCACTCGAAGCAGACCCCGTGGAGCAACAAGACCCGGCGGCACCCACGCGTACCGTACCCGTTGGACCCGTGGGGTACCTCGATATCTCCCCCGAGCTCTACCCCGCTGCATGGACCAGCAAGTTCATGCCCGACCTGCCCCCGCGTTACGACGACAACCAAGACCCGGCTGAGTTCCTGCAACTCTACACGCTGAGCATCAGGGCGAGGGGAGGAGGCGACAAAATCATGGCGTGTTAGTTCCCCATGGCAATCAAGGGTGGCGCACTCGCTTGGCTCCTCAACCTCCCGAAGGCGTCCATCACCTCCTGGGACGGCCTGCGCGAGCGCTTCATCGCCAAGTTCCATGGCACCCGCGACCGTGCCCCCAACGTGAATGACCTGCGACGCGTCAAGCAACAGGAGGGAGAGACCCTGCACAAGTTCATACAGTGCTTCACGGTCATGCACCTCAACATCCCTAAGGCATCAGACGAGTCACCAACCTCAAGATGAAGGAGGAGCTCTCCATGAACGATGAAATGAGCACCACACTGGAGATGTTCAACTTGGCAAGCAAATGCGCCAAGGCTGAAGAAGGATGCTTGTCCCTCCTCGGGCCCCAAGCAGCGGACCCAGAAGAGAAGAAAGTCAAAGCCAAGGAGGTGAAGCACAAGGCCCCGGTGGTGCTCGCCACCGAGCCTGAGGCGAAGCATGTCCGAGGGGGAGAGAGCCCGTCCAGAGGGGAGCCGGCATGCATCTTGCATGGCACCAGCGGCCATGATACCTCCGAGTGTCAAGAACTCCGTCTGGACCGTGCCGAACACTTCAACAGGCGCCCCGTACGGTTCGACCGAAGCCCCACGCGCGGACGAGGACGCAATGGGGGCCGCTGGGATGACCGAGAGCCGCGTCAGGGGTGGCGTGAACAGCCTTAGGAGGACCCCTGGCATAGCCAGCCTCAGGAGGACCGCTGGCATGATAACCCTCACGAGAGGCAACAACGCGGTCAGCCTCGTGAGGCTCGCCCTCGGGAGTCCGTACTGCCCTTGTTGCCTTAGCCACCCAGGAGGAGGGATGAAGACAGGCAGGACAACAGGGCTTGTGAGTTCCAGGAGGCCAGGGCGGTTGCCTCCATCATGGGCAGCGCCCAGACCCCAACCTCCAACCACGCCTTCAAGCAGTTTTGCCCCGGAGGTGAATGTCACCCTCCTGAGGCCAAAAGCAATGCGCACCTCAACTGGTACCAGACCACCATCACCTTTGACCCAAGCGACCAACTCAGGTGCTTGTTCATGGCCGACAAACTCCCAATGATGTGCACAGATGTCCCACAAGCGTATGGGATCGCAGCAGTTTTTGAGGGTAGAGTATTCAACCCAAATTTATTGATTCGCTCACAAGGGGAAGCTAAAGAATATTCTCAAATATTAGCAGCTGAATTTTTCAGATTCAACCACACCTGAAAGATTAGTGTCTGCAAGAAAAGTATCAGTAGCAAGGTAGTATGATAGCAACGGTGCCAGAAACGATCTGTTGACACGACAGACTATTCCTAACTCTTGTATCAATGGCACCAGCACGTTGACGGGGGATTATTCTAGAGAACAATGCTTCCCCGGCTACGACTCCAACAAATTCTTGCAACAAGTAATAGCGGAGTAGTAAGGAACAACTGTAGCAGCAGTAGCAGAGTAACAAGTAACAGCAGTAGTGAAAGCAGCAGCAAAGTGGCCCAATCCCTTTGGCAGAAAGGCACAAGCCTAGGCAAAGTAACGTAGCGATAACTAGTAGTAAAATACTCGTAGGCAGCGGATCGGTGATGGATGAGTATGACGGATGTGATTCATCATGTAACAGCTATAACACGGAGAGATAAGTAACTAGCTCTCGTTCGTCAATCTAATGTAGGCATGTATTCTGTATGTAGTCATACGTGCTTAGGGAAAAGAACTTGCATGACATCTATTGTCCATCCCTCCCGTGGCAGCGGGGTCCTAATGGAAACTACGGGATATTAAGGTTCTCCTTTTAATAAAGAACCGGACCAACGCATTAACACGCGGTGAATACATGAACTCCTCATACTATGGTCATCTCCGGGAGTGGTTCTGGCTATTGTCACTCCGGGGTTGCCGGGTCATAACACGTAGTAGGTGACTACAACTTGCAAGATAGGATCTAAAACACACATATATTGGCAACAACATAATAGGTTCAAATCTAATATCATGGCACTCGGGCCCTAGTGACAAGCATTAAGCATAGCCAAGTAGTGGCAACCTCAATCTAGAACATAGTGTATACTAGGGATCAATCCCCGTCAAGAACTAAATTGATTACATGATAGATCCCATCCAACTCATCACCGTCCAACAAGCCCACGATGAGATTACTCACGAACGATGAAGAGCATCATGGAATTGTCGATGGATAAAGGTTGATGATGACGATGGCGACGATTTCCCCTCTCCGGAGCTCGAAATAGACTCCAGATCTGCCCTCCAGATGAAGAACAGGATGTGGCGGCGCCTCCGTATCGCAAAACACGATGAAACCTTCTCTCTGATTTTTTTCAAGGCGAAACGGAAGATATAGAGCTGAGATTGGGGGCGGTGGTGCCACGTGGGCCCCACAAGCCTGCATGGCGCAGCCATAGGGGGTGGCCACGGCCTGTGGGCTTGTGGCCCACTGGCACGCCCCCTCCGGTGGATCTTTGCGCAAGTATTTTTCTTTTATTCCACAAAAAACTCCGTAAATTTTCAGGACATTCCAAGAAGTTTTATTTCTGGACAAAAACAACACCATGGCAATTTTGCTGAAAACAGCGTCAGTCCGAGTTAGTTCCATTCAAATCATGCAAATTAGAGTCCAAAACAAGGGCAAAAGAGTTTGGAAAAGTAGATACGACGGAGACGTAACATGGACCCTGACCATCAGCAACGTCCTCGTCACCAAGACCCTCATTGATAGTGGAGCAGGGCTAAACTTCCGCTCAGTTGAGACCTTAGAGAAACTCCAGTTGCCGTACGAACATCTCATGCCAACCAAGCCCTTCTCAGGAGTAACAGAGGGGTCCACCGTGCCCATTGGGCAAGTACATCTGCCCGTCACCTTCGGTGAGTGCAAGAACTACCACACTGAGATCATCGTCTTCGACGTCGCGCACATTCACCTGCGATACAACGCAATCCTCGGGTTCGCATGGTCGCCAAGTTCATGGATGTAATCCACCATCGCTACAATGTCCTCAAGATGCCAGGGAGCAGCGGCGTCATTACCATCCCCTGTGACGAGAAGGATGTCAAGTGTACACTTGAGCACGCCTACCGCGCGACAGCGGAAGAACGCTCGGACGACGAAGAAGACGAGCTGCGTCACGAGGACCCATGCAAGATGAAGAAAGAGCTCCTCCCCACGGAGCTCCTCGGGGCTTTGGGCTCCGTGTCGGAGGATGGGGCCATGCCCCCCATCACATAGGAATGTGCGCTCGGCTCCCCCCTTGGGTCAGGGTTGGGGGTGGCGTGCGAGCACATCCCGCGAATCCATCATCAGAGGATTCCAAGAACTTCAAGAGGCCCAGGCCATGCGACGCGGTGACTGCACTGCACGACCAATCGAAGTCACCGTCATCGGCAGGGTTTATCGGCCCCGCATATGCATCAACGCGCCCGCAACCAACATAGCCGTGACATACGGCACCTTCTGGCCTACGCTGGTGATGACCCACAAGTATAGGCGATCAATCGTCGTCCTTTCGATAAGTAAGAGTGTCGAACCCAACGAGGAGCAGAAGGATCTGACAAGTGGTTTTCAGCAAGGAAATATCTATAGGCACTGAAATTATCGGTAACAAGTGATTGTGTGGTGAGATGATTCGTGGCAAGCAACAAGTAAAAAAAGTAGTAACAGTGCAACAAAGTGGCCCAATCACTTTTGTAGCAAGGGACAAGCCTGGACAAAGTCTTATAGGAGGAAAAACGCTCCCGAGGACACACGGGAATTTTTGTCATGCTAGTTTTCATCATGTTCATATGATTCACGTTCGTTACTTTGATAGTTTGATATGTGGGTGGACCGACGCTTGGGTACTGCCCTTACTTGGACAAGCATCCCACTTATGATTAACCCCTCTCGCAAGCATCCGCAAGTACGAAAGAAGAATTAAGACAAAGTCTAACCATAGCATTAAACTAGTGGATCCAAATCAGCCCCTTACGAAGCAACGCATAAACTAGGGTTTAAGCTTATGTCACTCTAGCAACCCATCATCTACTTACTACTTCACAGTGCCTTCCTCTATGCCCAAATAATGGTGAAGTGTTATGTAGTCGACGTTCACATAACACCACTAGCGGAAAAACAACATACAAGACATCAAATTACCGAACAAATAACAAATTCACATGACTGCTATTAGCATGACTTATCCCATGTCCTCAGGAACAAAAGTAACTACTCACAAAGCATAATCATATTCATGACCAGAGAGGTAATGAGTAGCATCAAGGAGCTGAACATAAAATCTTCCACCAAATAATCCAACTAGCATCAACTACAAAGAATAATCAACACTACTAGCATCCTTACAAGTACCAATCGGAGTCGCGAGACGGAGATTAGTTACAAGTGATGAACTAGGGATTGGAGATGAAATGGTGCTGATGAATATGTTGATGGTGACAAGTCCTCTCCGATGACAGGAGTGTTGGTGATGACGATGGCGACGATTTCCCCCTCCGGGAGGGACATTTCCCCGGTAGGATCGTCCTGCCGGAGCTCTAGATTTGTTCTGCTCAAGTTCCACCTCGTGATGGCGGCGAATCCACGAAAAAGCTCCTACTCGATTTTCTTTTCGGACGAAACCCTTCATATAGGTGAAGAGGGGGGCCAGTGGGCCAGCAGACTGCCCACAAGCCCCCTAGGCGCGGCCAGGGGGGTGGCCGCGCCTAGCAGGCTTGTGGTCACCTGCTGGTGCCCCTCCGGTGCTTCTTCGGCCGAGTATTTTTTATAAATCTAGAAAAAAATCATCGTTGATTTTTACGGCGTTTGGAGTTGCGCAGAATAGGTATCTCAAACATGCTCCACTTTCAGGCCAGAATTCCAGCTGCCGACATTCTCCCTCTTCTTGTAAACCTTGCAAAATAAGAGAGAAAAGGCATAAGAATTGTACCGTGAAGTGAAATAACAGCCCAAGAAGCGATAAATATCAACATGAAAACATGATGCAAAATGGACGTATCAACTCCACATGTTTAGGGGGAGAGGTGTCGACAAAACAAAATACGAACATGCATGCATCATGATCATGATCAGAACAGCAATACCAACATATAATCTCTCATGCTAGAGTGACAATTCCTTTACAAAGTAAAGTATGGATCAAGAACCTTACCGAGAAGTAACAACCGATAGCCTTTAGTCATTGACGCAATTGCAATTTATCACAACATCAGGAGGAGTCAAATAAGAGCTTGTAAAGCAAATCCACATACTCAATCATCCTTTTGTTCTCTACAATTGCTACAACTCACGTGGTATTCATGAGATCAAAGTTTCAGCTAGACACAGAGAAAGATAGGGGCTTATAGTTTTGCCTCCCAACAGCTTACCTCAAGGGTAATGTCAACAATAATAATTCATGAATACTTACTTCCAAGTTGACATATGAATATAGATCTTTCCCAAGCATATGGCGTTAGCCAAGATAAAGGAGAGACAAGGAATTGGTGAAGATCACCATGACTCTTTCAAGGGCAAAAAGTGGTACAAGATAGGCCCTTCGCAGAGGGAAGCAGAGGTTGTCATGCGCTTTTGAGGTTTGGATGTGTGTCCTCTTAGTGCGGAGGAATGCCACTTTATATTGCCTCCTGTGATAAAGAACTTTATTATGCAGTCTGTCGCTTTTATGTCTTCCTCATCACAGGTTCGTACAAATCTTATTTTCCACACACTAATAGATCATACATATTAGAGAGAAATTTTTATTGTTTGCACCGATGAAAACTTACTTGAGGGATCTTATTCAATCCATAGGTAGGTATGTTGGACTCTCATGGCAAAACTAGGTTCAAGGTTTGTGGATGCACAAGTAGTATCTCTACTTAGTGCGGGAGGTTTGGCTAATATGAGGTGGAAAAAATCGTCACATGCTAAGGGATCTCTAATCATATAACATTGTTCGAACCAAGCAAACACAATTCATTACGTTGTCTTCCTTGTCCAACAACTACTTCTTGGCATGCAATAGTTTAGTGAGTATTCACAATCATAGGTCATGTCAGAGATAATATATTTATATGTGAACCTCTCTTTCTTTATCACTTGCTATTAATTGCAACGATGACCAAGGTCTACGTTTGTATACCCTCAACAAGTTTCAATCATCATTCTTTTTATATGTGAAGCCATCACTTCCCATAAGATCATTACATGATCTTTCATGCTTTTGTTCTTTTCTCAATCTATTGATCATGGCAAGAGGCAAAGCCCTTCAACTAAGACACTCTTTATTATATGGCTCACCATCTCGAATACATCGGGGGTGACACAAAGCAAAACTCAAGACTAAACACTAAGACTTTTAATCTACTAGAGAAAGAGAAAACTGAAAAGGAAAACTAAAACAAAGGTAAAGGCAAAAGATGTGATGGTGATATGATACCGAGGAAACTCGCCCATGCTTGGCACAAGCCAAGGGGACTGCCCATACCAATGCTCAGTTGTCTTCCTTTGGTGGTGATGGTGGTGGAGTTGTTGCAACATGGGCTTGATCCTCCGTCTTCCAAGGCATAGGTTCTCCATCATGGAAAGATGAACGAGTCTCCAGAATCCTAAAATCTGCAGCCAACCGTATTGATTTAAATCTATACTCATACTCACAGTTTTGGTTCTGCAGGTCATAGATCTGGGCCTGGAGTTGATCAATCATGTCATGGAGCCTGGAGAGGTGCTTCCCCATGTCACTGGCATCAATCATGTGCTTGTTGGTGAACTCCATGATCATCATGTGGTTGGCGTTGAGTCCATGCTCCACCATCCCTTGGCACTTGAAGACTTGTTGCTCCATTGCTTCGAGCCTCATCTCCACGCTTCAGGTCTTCTTGGGGCCCTCAACATCACGGGTGTGCAACATCCCCTCACGCATCTCGATAGATTAAGGGTGTTGCAGCACTCCCGTGAGGTAGGGATTGATGACCTTCTCGAAGATCTTGTCCTTCGGAGCTTTTCGGGAAGTCATAGCGATCTAGATCTGCAACAGAAACAGTCTTGAAACGAAAAACACATGAAATCTGCATGATATAGGGGTCAGACCTCACGGGAGAATATATATTGATTTTTTTCAGACCAAAAGGAGTACTCCGCACGAAAACAGAGTCTGGGAGGCGCACGAGGTGGCCACAAGCCCCCCAGGCGCGGCCAGGGGGTGGGCCCGCACCAGGCAGGCTTGTCGCCTCCTCGCGCACTTTCCGGACTACTTCCAATTTTTTTATTTTTTCAAATATTCCAAAACGGAGAAAATTTCCTACTGGAAAAGTTTTGGACTCTGTTTTCTTACCGAATCACATACCTCTTAGTCTGAAACAGGCTGATAAATGTCCCTTAGGTATTCTTACAGAGTTATGGTATTGATGATATTGCTTTCAAAATTTATGGGAGTACGTGAGATATAATGCTTGATTCTCTGCCCATTTACAACTCCCGGACAATTACCTTCCGTGTTGTTGCTCTTGATAGCACCGGAACGATATACTTCCTCAACAACATAGGGACCTTCCCATTTAGGGAGAAGCTTGCCTGCAAAGAATCTTAAATGAGAGTTATATAGCAAGACATAATCACCTACATTGAACTCACTCTTTTGTATCCTCTTATCATGCCATATCTTTACCTTCTCTTTGAACAACTTGGCATTCTCATATCGATGAGTTCTCCATTCATCAAGCGAGCTAATATCAAATAATCTCTTCTCACCGGCAATTTTGAAATCAAAGTTGAGCTATTTGATTGCCCAATAGGCTTTATGCTCTAGCTCAAGAGGTAGATGACATGCTTTACCGTACACCATTTTGTACGGATACATGCCCATGGGATTCTTAAAGGCAGTTCTATAAGCCCACAGTGCATCATCGAGCTTCTTAGACCAATTCTTTCTAGACCTGGTGACAGTCTTTTGAAGAATTAGTTTAATCTCTCTATTGCTTAGCTCCACTTGACCACTGGACTGAGGGTGATAGGGACACGCAATTCTATGGTTGACATCGTACTTAGCAAGTGTTTTACAGAAAGCACCATGAATGAAATGTGAACCACCGTCGGTCATCAGATATCTAGGGACTCCAAATCTAGGGAAAATAACTTCTTTACGCATCCTGATAGAAGTGTTAGGATCCGCACTACTAGTGGGGATAGCTTCTACCCACTTAGTGATGTAATCAACATCACCTAGGATATGAGTATACCCGTTAGATTTTGGAAAAGGTCCCGTATAATCAAAGCCCCAAAGATCAAATGGTTCAATGACAAGTGAATAGTTCATAGGCATTTCCTGACATTTGCTAATATTACCTATTCTTTGACATTCATCACAAGACAAGACAAACTTACGGGCATCCTTGAAGAGAGTGGGCTAATAGAAACCTGATTGCAACACCTTAAGTGCAGTTCTATCTCCCGCATGGTGTCCTCCGTAGGCCTCGGAGTGACACTTCTGTAGGATCTGTCCATGTTCAAGTTTAGGTACACAACGTCTAATAACACCATCTACTCCTTCCTTATAAAGGTGAGGATCATCCCAAAAGTAGTGTCTTAAGTCAAAGAAGTAGTTCTTATTTTGCTGGTATGTGAAACTAGTTGGTATATATTTGGCAACGATATAATTTGCATAATCAGCATACCACGGTGCACTACGTGAAGCATTGATGACATTCAGTTGCTCACCGGGAAAGCTATCATCAATAGGTTGTGGGTGATCAAGAAAGTTCTCCAACCTAGACAAGTTATCTCCTACGGGGTTATCAGCACCCTTCCTGTCAACAATGTGCAAATCTAATTCTTGTAGCAAGAGAACCCATCTGATAAGTCTAGGTTTAGCGTCTTTCTTCTCAATAAGGTACTTAATAGCAGCATGATTAGTGTGAATAGTGACTTTGGAGTCAATTATGTAAGACCTGAACTTTTCACATGCAAACACGACTGCGAAGAATTCCTTTTCCGTAGTAGCATAGTTTCTTTGGGCACTGTCTAGAGTTTTACTAGCATAATGAATAACATCCAACTTCTTATCAACTCTTTGCCCTAGAACAGCACCAACAACATAATCACTAGCATCACACATGATTTCAAAAGGCAAGTTCCAATCAGGTGGTTGAACAATAGGTTCCGTTAACAAAGCCCTCTTAAGTATTTCGAAAGCTTCCTCACAATCATCGTCAAAGACAAAAAGAATATCCTTTTGCAAGAGATTGGTAAGAGGCCTAGAAATCTTAGATAAGTCTTTAATGAACCATCTATAGAAACCAGCATGACGAAGGAAACTTCTTATACCTTTGATATCTGTGGGGTATGGCATTTTCTCGATTGCATCAACCTTAGCCTTATCAACTTCAATACCTCTTTCAGAAATTTTATGTCCTAAGACGATGCCTTCATTAACCATAAAGTGGCACTTCTCCCAATTCAAGACAAGATTGGTGTCTTTACATCTCTACAAGACTTGATCAAGGTTGCCGAAGCAATCATCAAAGGAAGACCCGTAAATGGAGAAGTTATCCATGAAAACCTCAACAATCTTTTCACAAAAGTCAGAGAATATAGCCATCATACATCTTTGAACAGTGGCGGCTGCATTACATAAGCCAAAAGGCATACGTCTATAAGCAAAGGTACTGAAAGGGCAGGTGAAAGTGGTTTTCTCCTAATCAGATTGTGCAACTGGTATTTGGGAGAAACCAGAATAACCATCTAGAAAGCAGAACTGTGTGTGCTTAGACAGTCTTTCTAGCATTTGCTCGATAAAAGGCAAAGGGTAATGACCTTTCCTAGTGGCTTTATTCAATTTCCTAAAATTTATCACCATCCTATAGCCAGTAATAATCCATTGCGGGATCAATTCATCCTTATCATTAGGGACAACGGTAATACCTCCCTTCTTAGGAACGCAATGCACCGGACTCACCCAACCGTTATGAGCAACAAGATAGATAATACCCGCTTCAAGAAGCTTTACGATTTCTTTTCTTACTACTTCTTTCATCTTAGGATTTAATCTCCTTTGACGATCAGCAACTGGTTTGAAATCAGGATCGGTTTTAATCTTGGGCTGGCATAGAGTGGGACTAATGCCCTTAATATCATCAAGAGTATATCCAATAGAAGCACGGTGCTTCCTCAGAGTTTTTAGTAACTTCTTTTCTTAATGCTCTGAGAGGCTAGCACTAACTATTATAGGATATATCTTTTTCTCATCAAGATAAGCATACCTAAGAGTATCATGCAACTTTTTAAGCTCGAACACAGGATCACCCTTTGGTAGGGGTGGATCCCCAAGTAGTTCAACACGCAAGTTATTCTTAAGTATAGGATATTGTTCTAAGACAACTCTATCTATCTCATCCCTTTCATCCATACACATATCATTTTCATGCTCAAGCAAGTATTGCTCTAAGGGATCAGTAGGAGGTACGGCAATAGAAGCTAAGGCAATAGTTTCATCCTTAGCAGGCAATTCCTTTTCATGAGGTTGTCTACCAAACTTGGAGAAATTGAACTCGTGTGACACACCTTCAAAGCCAACAGTGACAGTTTGCTTCTCACAATTAATATGAGCATTGACGGTATTGAGAAAAGGTCTACCAAATTTGATAGGACAAATGCTATCTTGTGCGGTAGCAAGAACGAGGAAATAAGTAGGATACTTCATTTTACCACACAAGACTTCAACATCCCTATCAATTCCCATATGGCAGATAATATCTCTATTGGCAAGCTGAATAGTGACATCAATAGGCTCTATCTCAACTGGTGCAATCTCGTCTTTGATTTCATCATATAAGGATTGAGGTATTGCACTAACACTAGCACCCACGTCACATAAACCATGATAACAATGATCTCCTATCTTAACAGAAACAAAGGGCGTGCCAACAATAGGCCTATGTTTGTCTCTAGCATGAGGTTTAGCAATTCTAGAAGTGAATATTATGTCCCTCAACATCGTCGGACAGAAGATCTTTGATAAAAGCAATGCTAGGTTCAACTCTAATTTTCTCACAGGGTGTAGGTGTTCTAATGTAGGCTCTACGTATCACAGTTGAAGCTTTAGAATGATCCTTTATCCTAACAGGGAAAGTAAGCACTCGGAACAACAGGATCATTATAGGCAATGACTATCTCTTCAGCTGGAGTGGGTTTAACTACATTGACTTCTAAAGGAGGATGATATTTAAACCACTTCTCTTTGGGGAGATCAATATGAGTAGCAAATGATTCACACAATGAAGCTACTATCTCAGAGTCAAGTCCATACTTAGCGCTAAAGTCACAAAAAGTATTTGTATCAACAAAGGATTTAACGCAATCAAATGTGAAATTCATACCTGACTCCTTACCTTCTTCAAACTCCCAATATTTAGAGTTGCGTTTAATTCTCTCCAATAAATTCCATTTGAAGTCAATATCTCTCTTCATAAAAGAACCGGTACAAGACGTATCAAGCATGGTGCGATCATCATGAGAAAGCCGAGCATAAAAGTTTTGAATGATAATTTGTCTCGAGAGCTCATGATTGGGGAATGAATATAACATTGATTTAAGCCTCCCCCGAGCATGAGCGATGCTTTCTCTGTCACGAGGCCAAACATTCTAAATATAATTCCGATCACGATGTACTAAACGCATAGGATAAAACTTTTGATGAAATTCCAATTTCAACCGATTGTAGTCCCATGATCCAGTATCATCACATAGCCTATACCATGTCAACGCCTTATCCTTCAAAGATAAAGGAAAGACATTCTTCTTGACCTGATCCTCGGGCAAACCTGCAGGCTTAAATAAACCACAAACTTCATCTACATAGATCAGATGCAAGTCTGGATGTGGTGTTCCATCTTTTGTAAAAGGATTAGCCAGCAGTTTCTCAAGCATACCCGAAGGACATTCAAAGAAAATATTTTCAGTAGCTGCAGCAGGTTGAGGAGCAACTATTTGTGCTTTCGTTCGAGGTGAAGATACCCTGAACAAGCCCCTCAAAGGATTAGTATCCATAGTGACAAGTGACATTAAATTTCAGCACACTATATGAATGTTTCCTTACCAAGTTCCACTTACCAAAGGCGCTTCACTCCCCGGCAACGGCGCGAGAAAAGAGTCTTGATGACCCACAAGTATAGGGGATCAGTCGTAGTCCTTTCGATAAGTAAGAGTGTCGAACCCAACAAGGAGCAGAAGGATCTGACAAGTGGTTTTCAGCAAGGAAATATCTGCAAGCACTGAAATTATTGGTAACAAGTGATTTTGTGGTGAGATGATTCGTAGCAAGCAACAAGTAACAAAAGTAGAAATGGTGCAGCAAAGTTCCCCAATCCCTTTTGTAGCAAGGGACAAGCCTGGAAAAAGTCTTATAGGAGGAACAACACTCCCGAGGACACATGGGAATATCTGTCATGCTAGTTTTCATCATGTTCATATGATTCACATTCGTTACTTTGATAGTTTGACATGTGGGTGGATCGGCGCTTGGGTTTTGCCCTTACTTTGACAAGCATCCCACTTATGATTAAACCATCTTGCAAGCATCCGCAACTACGAAAGAAGAACTAAGACAAAGTCTAACCATAGCATTAAACTAGTGGATCCAAATCAGCCACTTACAAAGCAACGCATAAACTAGGGTTTAAGCTTCTGTCACTCTAGCAACTCATCATCTACTTACTACTTCCCAATGCCTTCCTCTAGGCCCAAATAATGGTGAAGTGTTATGTAGTTGACGTTCACATAACACCACTAGAGGAAAAACAACATACAACACATCAAATTACCGAACGAATACCGAATTCACATGACTACTATTAGCATGACTTATCCCATGTCCTCAGGAACAAAAGTAACTACTAACAAAGCATAATCATATTCATGACCAGAGAGGTAATGAGTAGCATCAAGGATATTAACATAAACTCTTCCACCAAATAATCCAACTAGCATCAACTACAAAGAATAATCAACACTACTAGCAACCTTACAAGTACCAATCGGAGTCGCGAGACGGAGATTGGTTACAAGGGATGAACTAGGGTTTGGAGATGAGGTGGTGCTGATGAAGATGTTGATGGTGATGAGTCCCCTCTGATGAGAGGAGTGTTGGTGATGACGATGGCGACGATTTCCCCCTCCGGGAGGGAAGTTTCCCCGTAGGATCGTCCTGCCGGAGCTCTAGGTTGGTTCTGATCAAGTTCCTCCTCGTGGCGGCACCGAATCCACAAAAAAGCTCCTCCTCGGTTTTTTTGCGGACGAAACCCTTCATATAGCAGAAGAGGGGGGGCAGTGGGCCACCAGGCTGCCCACAAGCCCCCTAGGCGCGCCCAGGGGGGTGGCTGCACCTAGCAGGCTTGTGGCCACGTGCTCGCGCCCCTCTGGCGCTTCTTCGGCCCAGTATTTTTTATAAATCTAGAAAAAAATCATAGTTGATTTTTACGACGTTTGGAGCGGGGAATAGGTATCTCAAACTTGCTCCACTTTCAGGCCAGAATTCCAGCTGCCGACATTCTCCCTCTTCATGTAAACCTTGCAAAGTAAGAGAGAAAAGGAATAAGAATTGTACCGTGAAGTGAAATAACAGCCCAAGAAGCGATAAATATCGACATGAAAACATGATGCAAAATGGACATATCAGCTGGCTGGCTACCGACGGAAGTACCCGGACGCCAATGCCTTCATGCCCTTCGGGCTGGGGAATGCAACTGCCACCAACCAGAGGCTACAAAGGGTCATGCTCGTACCCCGCCTGCTGGGGCGCCACGAGGCAAAGGAGGAGATTCTCGGGCCAAGCAAATGCCCCGATCCACGGGAGGCGGTGGATCCGTGAGGGTCGCGACCATGGAGACAAGAGATCAAGCGACGACGACGCCTTCGATACTTCAGCGGCACAACCGCCAGGTGATTTTTGTTGGCTCCTTCCAGGTAAATTTTTGGTTCACCCCGTGTGAGGGCACCCTCAGGTCCATGCGGCCTCCCCGAGCTCAGGACACTCCTCCGGATACTACTTTCGATTATGCATCATTTGGTTGTTCAATTTCACCCGTTCAAAATCCTAACGTTCTTCCTTGCTTATATTGTCTAGCAGTCAGCCTCGCTCCTAAAGAAGAAGAAGTCACCAAGTTTTGCCAATGACCACAACAAAATCAACTCAGTCCACCACTAACTCGGGGTAGGGACACTCACGAGGCCGTAGCGTCCTCGCGACCTCCCATATACACCCCCGCCATGACACTCTCACGTAATAATGAGGCTGAGGCTATATACGCCCACGGCCCTCCAAGGACGCGGAGGGATCCATCCCACGCCTAGTGGAAGCCCTATGCTCCGCACTGGGAAGAAGCTCAGTCCACCAATGACTCGGGGGTTAAGGGACACTCTCACGTAATAACCAGCCGCCAAAGCTATATACACCCACGACCTCCCATATACACCCCCACTATGACACACTCACGTAATAACGAGCCGAGGCTATATACACCCAGGCCCCCCCGAGGACATGGAGGGGTCCACCCCACGCCTAGTGGAAGACCTATGCCCCGCACTAGATACAGATAGGGGCAATCAACATAGTCCGCCAATGACTACACCCTTAGCTAGCACCAATGCGGCCCGCCAATGACTGTGCCCATAGTTGGCACCAACACAACCCGTCAGCGGCTACACCCTCGGCCGGCAAGGAGATCAACACAGTCCACCCGCGACTTCGCTCATGCCCAGTACATGGGGCAAACAGCTAAAGGTTCGGAGCCGCTCGCTCGACAAGGCGGACCCCTGAGCATCACGACTCTGGGGCCTAACTTGGCCCATAGGCCCTTGCCCCTTTGGGTCGTCCTTGGTCGGTTCAATCGCAAGAAGGTACGCGCGGGGTGGGCCCTGCCGATGACTCGTACGTCAAGGGGGACCCCTGACCATCGTGATTCAGGAGCCTGGACTACGCCCGTAGCCCCTTTCCCTTTTGAGCCGCCCTTTTCGGTCGGTTGAACCGCAGGGAGGTACGCGCGGGGCGGGCCCTGCCGACGCAGAGTGCTGAAGGAGTTCGAGAGTCTCAAATTATCGGCTTCTTAGGAGGAACATTGGAGTCAGTCATACGTCAAGGGGGACCCCTGAGCATCGCAACTCAGGGGCCTAACTACGCTCGTAGCCCCTTCCTCCTTTGGGCCGTCCTGGGTTTTCGACCGGTTCAATCGCAGGGAGCTACGCGCGGGGCGGGCCGTGCCAACGCAGAGTGTTGAATATTTCCCAAGTTTTGAAATCTTCACCGCGTTCTCCTCATGAGGGCAACTCGCGCGTCAAGGGGGGCTCTTGAGCATCACAACTCAGGAGCCTAACTACGCTCGTAGCCCCTTCACACTTTGGGTCGTCCTTGGTTTACGGTCAGTTCAATCGCAGGAAGGTACGCGCGGGGCAGGCCCTTCCTACGTAGAGTAACATAGTAAACATGAAAGTAACAAGGTGTGGGGACCCCGACTTATGGGTCGAGATCGCCATGCTCAGTGATCCTAGAGATCAATGCTCACCGAACACAGATACCGAATAAAAGAGTCTTTCATCCAAGTACCGATTTTTACAACACATGACCGAATGGTCAAGTTCACCAGACAGGGCCTAAGGCCGTATCTTTCTGATACAACTAGTAGCATAAATCATAGGGGATAAGCGGGTGCCCTTGCCATCAAGCCTACACCGACGGTCATTCTGACTCGGAAGCGTCCTAGTTCGCAGGGGCGTCCCCGGAGATGTACTCATCTCCAAACTTTGGTCCCTCCATGTCTGGTCAATAACATAATCAGTGGCAAACCAATGAGTACTTTGAATGTACTCGCAAACAACCCATGATATGAACAATGAAAGTGAAGGATAACAATATCATGCATCTTTGGTGGATTTCATCGGGGTGGAATGATCATGAATATGCATCAAGTTAAAGAATTAGTTTTGAAGAACAGGTTACAGATATCAATATATCTGCCGAGGGCTGAGCCATCCGGGCTCACCCTATATGCCAAGTCACCAAACTTGGTCATATCATTACTTTCATAACAACACCTTTTTAACACAACACACACACACTTGGTTTATGCGGAAACAGCTGGACGTAGTTTAAGAAGGATTACCCAACTATCCTTGACCGTGGACACGGCTATTCGAATAGTTTTACACTCTGCAGAGGTAGTACGCTGGACCCACGAGATCCGGAAAACTTCCGATCAATGTCTTTCCCCTGACGATACTAGACAAAGAGGTCCACTCGATTGGTACCCAGCCCACATGTTGTACGTCTTAGTCGTCCTACCTGGCACGACCCCATCACGAGAGTGACCACACATCACTCCCGCCACTAGTAATGTGGCTCTTTGCTAGCAACGACCAGAGTAATTAACATAGCCCCGTCCCATAAGGGGTAACGTGGTCGTACTGGTAAGGTTGGTACGATCGACACATCATAAATCTAATCCCATTTCTGAAACCATATTCACTCAAAGTACCCGGTGCACCACTTCACCAAAATTGGCCACCTAACTCATCATCACCCTCGGACATTAGTGGCACCCGACGGGGTTTTCATAAACTCTTTGATTTATGTCATCAACATGCTCATGATAATACTACTTCTAACTTTACTTGTCAACATGATATTAGCATGACCCTCAAGTGGTAGGATCAAGCTCAATGCATGTGCTCCGGGGGAGCCATCGGTAAAATCATATCAACTGATTACCGACACTTATGATCATATGCAACGGAAATACTTGCTATCTTAACATGCAAAGTAACATATGCTCAGTCATGGTCAAAGGGCTGCTTGCCTCAAATTCTCATACAGAAACAGATCACAAAGTCATTTTAGAAAATGTTATTTATTACTGATAAATCTAAGTTGTCATTTTGAAAAATATTTTCCTCAAATTCTCTTGAAGGAACATTTTTAAAATTAACCAAACAGAAGCAAAACTATTCCAATTTAGTCTTTTTATTATTGTAAAACAAAATAGTTGTAGAAAATATCATCCAATCATATTATTAAATACTACATATTTTTAGATGAATAACAGTTGAAAAATTATATTTCTACACTCGCTAAATATTTTTATAAAAATCTTTGAAATCAGATTTTTTAAAATAAAGTAAAATGGGCTAAGCCCCTAGCTGGCTCGGCCTGGAACTGGGCTGGCCCAAGGCCAGCCGACAGCCTGCCCACGTGCTCGCGCCGTCATGTTTGAACCTGACGTGCGGGGCCCTTTGGTCAGTGGTTGTGGACAGCGCAGGGGAGGAGACTGGGCCACCGACAGGTGAGGCACACCTATCGGGGTCGTCTCCTACGTCCGGCCAGAGAAGAGGAGGAGCACGCCGGGGAGGCTGCCGACGGTCTTAGGCCCCAACAAGGACTGTAATGGGTTCGCCATGATGTCGCCTACCTACTGGTGGACGGAACAACATCGGAGAGGTAGGGGTTTGCCGGGGACGAGGAGGCCGTGGCGGAGGAGTTTCAGGAGGTGGTTGAGGATGTGGCTAGAGACACGGAAATGCTCGAGCGAGTTGGGGGAAAGCTTCCTCGGGTTGAGGGGATCAGTTTGGTGGGTCCAGGGGCGTGGAGCGGTCGTGTAGCCGGAGATCGACCGGAGCTCCAAGGCGGAGGGGCCTCGATCGATCTCGCGCACCAGGGTTGTGCTGGTTTGCTGGGGTGGCTAGCGAGGTGCTAGTGGTCGTGGTGAAGCTATCTGAGGGGTGCAGGAGTGAGGGGGAGGGGTATTCATAGGCCCACGACGGTGAGCCAATTCGGGAGCGCCGGTGACTCACTATGGCGTGCATGAGGGTGTAGAGAGGGGCATGGGTTGAAACCACGATCTCATGACATGGTTTTGGACTGCGAGAACCATCTGCTGCAGAGGAAGAGAGGGAGGAGTCGAGCATCCGTGGCCGCGCAACCTTGGCCGGTTCTAGTGCGCGCGGGCACGCGTGCACGAGCTCTAACGCGGTGGAGGAGGGCCCTAAGGGTTGCTCGACGCAAAGGGGTTGTCGTGGAAGAGTTTGGGCACCTCGGGGGAGCATGGAACTGGCCGAGAGCGTCGCCCCCACCTTGGTGGCTTCCTATAAGGCGCCTAGAGCGCAGTTTTGGCATGCCATAGCATGTTGGTGTGCTCTGAGGCACTATGGACGTGTCTAGCATGCCCTGGCACTGGCTGGGAGTGTGGCTAGCCGTTTGGGTCTCGTGGGAGCTTCGACTGGTCAATGGAGACAAGAAATACTGGTACTGTCAACCTTGAGCTGAAGCCTAAATTGGAGTTTTTGGCCTTTCCACTTTGAACCAGTGAGGGGCTAGTTGACTGGGGTTATATATGGATACTGGCCACCTAATCTATGAGTTTGGAGCAAAGGGGTTGGGTTTAGCTGTGGCTAAGGTGGCTTTTCCCTATTTGTCAGAAGGTGCTCGACAGTGGTTTGAGGGGGTTGCACCCCACCACTAGTGGTGCAACTTAACTGGTTTGGGTTTGGCGCTAAAACATGGGGTGTCACCAATTTTGAGCTCCATTGGACAAGTGTAGCTTTGGAAACTTGAGAACACTTCAATTTGACCAGATCTGCCCTTCCAAAGAGAGTGTGGGCAAACTAAGTCCCACAAATCCCATTTTTGGTGTGGAACCCTCATTTGAGGTATTAGTCACTTCTACAAAGTTTCAACATCATTGGATAAACTTGTCTATGTCGAGTTGCTCTAATTTCAATCTGGACAGAAGGGGTTTTGGGGTTATTTGTGGTCCTTAATCACCTTGGACCAAGGTGAAACTTTATGTGGACACCAAATATGGCTTAAAGATACTACTGGAATTTTCTACGATTTTATTGAGAATATTTCCTTTGGAAATATTTCAAAATGTGAAAATAGATAGAAATGGCTTCCAAGGTTTTATTCTAATAATTATAATACAAAATAGGGTTTAAAATCTTATGTATGGAAATATATGTCCTTCTGATCATCTCCAAATGTACATGCAATTTAATTACATGCAATTTAATTAGGAAAATAATTCTGTTAATAATTATTTTGTGGTTTTAAGGCAGTAAAATGAAGTTAAAATCAGATCACCAACTTTCAGTAGAAACACTTCTTGCCATCAAGGGCTTGTAGTGCAATTCAAAGTAGGGTTCTACCTTAATCAGAAACATGTAAGGCTTTTTGGAAATAAATCAATATTGTGAAATGGGGTTTTTCATCACATGATGAAACACACAAGCATACAATGACAATCATGGCCCTCACATCATTAGCTTTGAAAAAGTTTTAACAAGCTCAGATTTTTGCAATACACAGAAGTGGTAGTAAAAACAGGGCGTGACAGACATATCCCCCTTACAAGAATCTCCTCCCCGAGATTCCTAAGCTAGGTGCTAAAAATGTCCGGAAACTCAGATCGGAGATAGTCTTCAAGCTCCCATGTTGCTTCGGCTTCGGTGTCGTTGCTCCACTGAACCTTGAAATACTTGATGATGCGGCTTCTGGTGCAACGCTCAACTTCATCCAGAATGCGGACCGGCTTCTAGCGGTAGGTGAGATCAGGCTGAAGGTCAATGGCCTGGTGGTCAATGTCCTTGTAAAGATCGGGACGGTTTGGCGCTTGAAGACACTTCCAAAGTTGTGACATCTGGAAGATGTTGTGCACACCCGAAAGTTCCGGAGGTATCTCCATCTGATAAGCAACTTCTCCACGCCTTGTCGTGATCTTAAAAGGTACAATGAACCTTGGAGCGAGTTTCCCTTTAACGTGGAAACACTTGTTCCCTTGAAAGGTGTGACACGGAGGTACACCAGGTCTCTGGGAATGAAATCCACATCCCTGCGGCGAGAATCCGCATATCTCTTTTGCCGTGACTTGGCTGCTTTTAGATTCTCTCGGACCAGTTGCACCTTCTCTTCTGCCTTATGCAAAACTTCCGGCCCGAAAATCAGTACTTCTCCGGTTTCGGACCAATTGAGCGGGTTGCGGCACTTTCGATTGTACAACACTTTGAACGGGGCCATTTGGAGACTGGACTGTTAGCTATTGTTGTATGAAAAATCAGCGAACGGCAGACAGGCTTCCCATTTGGCTCCATGAGGCAAGACTCATGCGCGGAGCATACCTTCGAGTATCTGATTCACTCTTTTCGTTTGTCCACCCGTTTTTGGGTGGAAAGCGGTGCTCAAACAGAGCTTGGTTCTGAGGGCTTCTTGGAACTTTTTCCAAAATCTTGTGGTGAAATGCGTGCCTTGGTCAGATACAATATCCTTGGGAACTCCATGAAGGCTTACAATACGCTCAATATAGATACTAGCCAACTTATTCCCATCATATGTGGTGTTGACATGAATGAAATGGGTCACTTTGGTCCAATGTTCGATAATAACCTATATAGAGTCATGGCCTCTGCTAGACCATGGTAAGCCGGTAACAAAGTCCATGCCTATCTTGTCCCACTTCCATTCTGACACTTTGTGAGGTTGTAGCAGTCCTGCAGCTCGCTGATGCTCAGCCTTGACTTGTTGGCACACGTCGCACTTGGAAACATAGGACGCTATTTCCCTCTTCATGCCATGCCACCAGAATCTTTCTCGGAGATCTTGATACATCTTGGTACCACCAGGGTGAATAGAGTAGGGTGTATCATGTTCTTCTTGTAGGATCAAATCCTTGAGTTCAGCCTTGTTGGGTACACATAAACGTTGCCCAAACCACACTACTCCTTGTTCATCCACCGATAATCCTGGGGCTTGCCTTCTTGAATCTTCTTCCTGATGCCTTCAATGCTCTTATGACCCTTCTGGGCCTCCTTGATGTCATCCACCAGCGTTGGTTTGACTTCGAGGTTATCTAGGAATCCTGACACTACTAGTTCCAACCCGAAGTTCTCCAATTCTTCATATAAGGTGGGTTGCCTTTCCTTGAGCATGACGTTCAAGGTGTTGGTCTTCCGGCTTAAGGCATCGGCCACTACATTGGCCTTACCGGGGTGATATTGAATGTTGAGGTCGTTGTCTTTTATTAACTCCAACCATCTTCGTTGCCTCATAATCAATGCCCTTTGAGTGAAGATATACTTCAGACTTTTGTGGTCAGATTATATTTCACATTGCTTCCCCAGAAGGTAATGTCGCCATGTTTTCAGGGCATGCACTACGGCTGCCAACTCGAGATCATGGGGGGCATAGTTCTCCTCATGTGGGCGCAATTGTCGTGACAGATACACCACGACTCTTCCATCCTGCATTAGAACCCCACCGAGTGCAGTCCTCGAGGCATCAGAATATATCACAAACTCCTTGCTGATATCTGGAGTGGTCAATACCGGTGCGGTGGTTAATCTCTTCTTCAATTCTTGGAAGCTGGCTTCACACTCCAGCGTCCATTCGAACTTCTTGACTTTCTTCAAGAGCTGAGTCATCGGTCGAGCGATGCGGGAGAATCCTTCTACGAACTTGATGTAATATCCCACGAGTCCGAAGAAGCTCCTGACTTCCTTCACATCAATTGGCGATTCATAGTTGGTTACTGTAGTAATCTTGGAGGGATCAACTGCCAATCCACTTGTTGTCATGGTATGACCCAAGAATCCAACTTCGTTCAACCAAAATTGGCATTTGCAGAACTTGGCATAAAATTGGTGCTCTCGAAGCTTCACCAATACTAACCTCAAGTGTTTCTCATGCTGTTCTTTGGACTTGGAAAAGATTAATATGTCATCAATGAATACAACGACAAACTTGTCCAGGTATTCCATGAAGACCTTATTCATGAGGTAAATGAAGTAAGCTGTGGCATTAGTCAACCCAAAAGACATGACCGTGCATTCATACAGATCGTACCGGGTCATGAACGCAGTCTTTGGTCTGTCCTCGGATCGGATCTTCAGTTGGTAATATCCAGATCGGAGGTCGACCTTGGAGAATACCTTAGCTGCATTTAGCTGATCGAATAAGTCTTCAATCTTGGGGAGTGGGAACTTGTTCTTAACTGTGAGCTCATTGAGAGAACGGTAATCGACGCAGAGTCGGATAATCCCATCCTTCTTGGACACGAAAAGAAAAGGTGATCCCCAAGGTCACGCACTTGGACGAATAAATCATTTCCTGAGTTCCTTATCCAGCTGCTTCTTTAACTCTGCTAGCTCTTATGATCCCATCATGTAAGGCTTCTTATAGATAGGCCTTGATCCAGGAACGAGTTCAATGATGAAGTTGATGTCTCGGTCAGGAGGCATCCCTGGTAGCTCATCAGGAAAGATGTCCACGTATTCACACACTATTGGCACTCGATCGAGTTCTTCCTCTGACAGGCTGTTAACCTGTGGTACTTGAGTGGGTACTGGCTCAGAGACATACTTGACTTTCAAACCTTGGTCACTTGTCATGGTAATGGCTCTGTTAGCACAGTCCAAGATACTTTGATGCTTGACCAACATATCCATGCCGAGAATTACTTCTAGGCCTTGCGACTTAAGCACAATGAGATCCGCTGAGAAGCTCGTCCCATTGATAACTATCCCGAGCTTCCTACACCCTAGGTTGGTCCTCAAAACTGCTCCCGGGGTTTGAATTGCCATATGCCCACGAAGCAACCTAGGTTCTAAACAACATTTTTCCGCAAACTTTTGCGTAACAAAAGAATGCAAAGCACCACAATCAAACAATACTGTTGCTGGGGTAGAGTTGACGAGGACCGTACCCAGAATGCAGTCCGGGTCTTCTTGTGCCTCTTCCATGGAAATATGATTAATCCGCCCCTTCATGTGATACTGCTGATTGCGGGGAGCTTGATTCCTGCATGGTGCTCCTTGGCCTGGACTTGGCGCATTGGGGCGCTGAGCATCGGGTTTCTTGTTGGGGCACTGCCTGGAATAGTGCCATGTTTGTCCACATGTGAAACAGGTAACTTGCACTCGAAGATTGGTCTTGTTTCCATCGTTGTTTGCCGGATTGCTTGCTGGCTTGGTGTTGACTTGCTGCTGAGGCTAGTAGTTCTGGCGAAATGTTGGATACTTGTACTGGTGCTGCGGATAGTTGGGTCTTGCTAGAGCTGGCTGCCATGGTCGTGGCTTCGTGTTACTTGGTCCTCCACTACCCATTAGCTTGCGCTTACGGGTGTCGTCCATGGCACAATGCTTGTCTTCCAACATAAGGGCCTTAATAACCAGATCGCTGAAGGTCCGACATTCACAAACAACCAGCAGATACTGGAGTGACTGTTGTAGTCATTCCATAAAGTGTTCCAATTTGGCGGCCTCGGTGTTGATGTCCTCAGGCGTGTATCTTGACAGGAGGTTGAACTTCTGCAAATATTCCTTGATGGATCCACTGCCTTGCCTTAAGGCTCGGAATTCCCGCTTCTTAATGGTCATCATTCCAGGAGGAAGGTGAGCAACATGGAATCCATTTTTGAACACAGCCCAAGTGATGACTTGCCCTGCTCGCATGATCTGAAATCCATCCCACCAAGCTCTGGTTGTACCTCCGAGACAGTGAGAAGCATAGAGAACTTTCTCACGATCATCAGTGCAATTGACCAGCGTGAGGAGGTCTTCGATAGTACAGATCGAGTCATCGGCATCCAATGGTTCAGTCGTCTCCGTGAATATGGGTGGCGTAGTTGGCATGAACTCAGAGAGAGTTGGGCGACCATTGCCATTCCCGTTCTGTGGTGGGTTGTTCACCAAGGCTTGAGCCAGCTACTGAATAGCGGCATTGTTGGCTTGACGCTCCTCTCAAAGAGCTTGAAGGGACTGATCCATGGTCAAGCTTTCAGGAGGAGGCGGCGGCGGTGGAACATCGTCTTGCTTATCATGGTGATCTCCATCTTGAGCTTCCCCTTGGTTCCCTACTGCTGACCTGAAGAGGCAGAGCCGGGGTTGCCGAAGGTGCTATTGCGAGTTGCATTCACCATCCTGTCAGGGGAGTAGATAGGTCAATTTGCCGAACGGGCTGAAATCATAAGGGATGATGCTCTACTAAAGAGGGGGTCTGGTGTTGTGCTAGTGTAAAAAATTTAAGCCAATGGTTTTGAAAAGAGCTACTGCATTATATTAAAAACAAGCGATGTAGTCGCTCACAAGCTGCCTAAGCCAGAATGCGACTTGCATCCAACAGGCTTACACAACACTCGTGGTTCATACAAACCGATACAAGAACTCCGATGATCGGGGGTACATCCTAATTGCCTATGCTGCTAAAGCTAAGCAACCGACTGCGCGGTCTCATAAGCGGGTTTTGCGAGATCTTCGTCTTCATCTTCATCTTCATCTTTATCTTCATGAGTGATTCCCTTCTTTGAAGGAGTAGGAGAAGGAAGCGGACCATCACGGCGTCTCTTGGTTGGCGAGGTAGCGAAGAGTAAGGTATACTCTTCCGCAGTGAAGTGACGACTCTGTAGAGTTGTGGCCTGAAGCGGTGGTATTCCTCATTGGAAAGAAAAACCTGGTGGTCCTACGGGTGCTCCTTCCTTCTTCACCTTGCAGTTCTTTGTCTTCTCCGTGCGAAGCAGATCCTTGACTTGCTGCAGCTCTTGGCGGATCCTAGTTGACTCCATGATCAAAAGGTGTGTTAAAGTGTCGGAGGGGAGACTGAAGTAGGTCTGAAACCTTAGTGGCGTCCCGTCCTTGGAAGATGGGTTGAGTGTCCAACTCCCGTCTACCCCATCCTTAACAAAAGGTAGGTTACGAGTAGATGGCTCCTCAGCCATCTCGGGAAGGATGTCGCGGAGTCGCACGAGCGCCTCTCGTGTTGCGGTCTCCACTTCCAACATCAGATCTTCCATCTATGGACCTTCAAGGAACCAACTAGTCGGGGAGTCATTAGCCTTCACTATCACGTCCACGTGATATTCCTTAGTGTCGGTGTTGACCCAGTGCTCGTGGTAGAGGAAGGTCGGAGTGCGGCGTACTTGACACTTCTCGAGGCTATCACTCGAAAGCAGAGGAAAGCCCGTCTCCAGAAGCATCTCAGGTACGGCGGCCATATACAAGATGTAGAGGAGAGAGTTAGAAAGTTTTTAGTGGGTGCAGAATCTCAGGTTAAGGTCTATGCGCACTAGTCGTCTCAGCTTTCGTCCATGCTACCTACGGCTTCCTATAGTCAGGATGGCTCTTATACCAGCTCTGTGGGGACCCCGACTTACGGGTCGATATCGCCGTGCTCACTGATCCCAGAGATCAATGCTCATCGAACAGAGATACCTAAGTCCAAATGGTCAAGTTCACATGACCAAATGGTCAAGATCACAAGGCAGGGCCTAAGGCCAAATCATTCTGATACAACTAGTATCGGAAATCATAGGGGCTAAGCGAGTGCCCATGCGATCAAGCCTACACCGACACACATTCCGACTCGGAAACATCCTAGTTCGCAGGGGCGTCTCCGAAGACGTACTCTGCTCCAAACTCTGGTCCCTCCATGTCTGGTCAATAACATAACCAGTGTCAAGCTAATGACTACTTTGAATGTACTCGCAAACAGCCCATGATATGAACAATGAATGTGAAGGATAACAATATCATGCATCTTTGGTGGATTTCATCGGGGTGGAATGGTCATGAATATGCATCATGTTAAAGAAATACTTTTGAAGAACAGGTTACAAATATCAATATATCTGTCGAGGGATGAGCCATCCGTGCTCACCCTATATGCCAAGTCACCAAACTTGGTCATATCATTACTTTCATAACAACACCTTTTTAACACAACACACAAACTTGGTTTATGCGGAAACAGCTGGACGTAGTTTAAGCAGGATAACCCAACTGTCCTTCACCGTCGACACGGCTATTCGAATAGTTTTACACTCTGCAGAGGTAGTACGCTGGACCCACGAGATCCAGGAAACTTCCGCGTCATCCACGACTCGCGGTATATAACATACCTGACGTAAGTACCCGATCAATGCCTTTCCCCTGACGATATTGGACAAAGAGGTCCACTCGATTGGTATCCAACCCACATGTTGTCTATCCGACGAGCATCGACTCTGGACAGTACCAACCATGTGGGGACCAACGGTTTGACTAGAACTCATAAAAACGGCATAGTCGTCCTACCTAGCACGACCCCATCACGAGAGTGACCACACATCACTCCTGCCACGAGTAATGTGGCTCTTTGCTAGCAACGACTAGAGTAACAAACATAGCCCCGTCCCATAAGGGGTAACATGGTCGTACTGGTAAGGTTGGGATGGTCGACACATCATAAATCTAATCCCATTTTCCAAACCATACTCACTCAAAGTACCAGGTGCACCACTTCACCAAAAGTGCACACCTAACTCATCATCACCCTCGGGCATTAGTGGCACCCGATGGGGTTTTCATAAACTCTTTGGTTTATGTCATCAACATGCTCATGATAATACTACTTCTAACTTTACTTGTCAATATGATATTAGCATGACCATCAAGGGGTAGGATCAAGCTCAATGCATGTGCTCCGAGGGAGCCATCGGTAAAAACATATCAAATGATTACCGACACTTATGATCATATGCAACGGAAATACTTGCTATCTTAACATGCAAAGTCACATATGCTCAATTATGGTCAAAAGGCTGCTTGCCTTGGTCAGCTAGGTATCCGGGGTCTTCGAGGTCTTCCGCTCCGATTCCCTCGTCACACGGATTTTCTATCGTCGATAAAACAATAAATAAGAAATATCTCACACAGAAACGTATCACAAAGTCATTTTAAAAAATGTTATTTATTACTGATAAATCTAAGTTGTCATTTAGAAAAATATTTGCCTCGAATTCTCTTGAAGGAACATTTTTAAAATTAACCAAATAGAATCAAAACTATTCCAATTTAGTCCTTTTTATTATTCTAAAACAGAATAGTTGTAGAAAAACTCATCCAATCATATTATTAAATACTACATATTTTTAGAATAATAACAGTGGAAAAATTATATTTTACACTGGCTAAATATTTTTATAAAAACCTTTGAAATCAGATTTTTAAAAATAAGGACAAATGGGCCAAGCCCCTAGCCTGGCTCGGCCTGGAGCTGGGCTGGCCCAAGGCCAGCCGACAGTGTGCCCAGGCGTGCGCGCAGTGAGGTTTGAACCTAACGTGCAGCGCCCTGCGGTCAGTGGTTGTGGACAGCGCTGGGGAGGAGGCTGGGCCACCGACAGGTGGGGCACACCTGTCGGGATCGTCTCCTACCTCTGGCAGATAGGAGGGGGAGCATGTCGGCGAGGCTGCCGATGCTCTCAGGCCCCAACAAGGACTGGAATGGGTTCGCCATGACGTGCCTACCTGCTGGTGGTCGGAACAACGTCGGAGAGGCAGCGGTTCACCGGCGACGAGGAGGCCGTCACGGAGGAGTTTCGGGAGGTAGTCGAGGAGGTGGCTAGAGACACGGAAATGGTCGGGCGAGTTGGGGGAAAGCTTCCTGGGGTTGAGGGGATCAGTTTGGTGGGTCGAGGGGCACAGGAGCCGTCGTGTAGCTGGAGATCAATCGGAGCCCCAAGGCAAAGGTGCCTCGGTCGATTTCGAGCACCGGGGCTCTGTTGGTTTGCTGGGGTGTATAGGGAGGTGCTAGTGGTCGTGGTGAGGCTATCTGAGGGGTGTAGGAGCAAGGGGGAGGGCTATTTATAGGCCCGCGACGGTGAGCCGATTCGGGAGCGTCGGTGAGTCACCGTGGTGCGCATGGGGGTGCGAAGAGGGGCTGGGGTTGAAACCACGGTCTCAGGACATGGTTTTGGACTGCCATAACCATCTGCTACAGAGGGAGAGAGGAAAGAGTCAAGCATCCGTGGCCGCACAATCTTGGCCGGTTCTGGTTCCGCGGGCACGCGTCGCACGAGCTCTAATGCATGGGAGGAGGGGCCTTGATGGTTGCTCGATGAAGAGGGGTTGTCTGGGAAGAGGTTGGACACCTCGTGGGAGGCTGGAACTGGCCGAGAGCGTCGCTACCACCTCGGTGGCTACCTATAGCACGCTCAGAGCACAGTTTTGGCATGCCACAACATGCTGGTGTGCTCTGAGGCTCTTTGGACGTGTATAGCATGTCCAGACACTGGATGGGAGTGTGGCTAGCCGTTTGGGTCTAGTGGGAGCTTTGGCTGGTCAAAGGAGACAAGAAATGCTAGTGCTGTCAGGCTTGAGCTGAAGCCTAAATTGGAGTTTTTGGCCTTTCCACTTTGAACCTATGAGGGGCTAGTTGACTGGGGTTAGATATGGATACTGGCCACCTAATCTATGAGTTTGGAGCAAAGGCGTTGGGTTTAGCTGTGGCTAAGGTCACTTTTCCTTATTTGTCAAAAGGTGCTCGACAGTGGTTTGAGGGGGTTGCACCCCACCACTGGTGCTGCAACTTAACAGGTTTGGGTTTGGTGCTAAAACATGGGGTTTCACCAAGTTTGAGCTTCATTGGACAAGTTTAGCTTTGTAAACTTGAAAACAGTTCAATGTGACCAGATATGTCCCTTCCAAAGAGATTGTGGGCAAACTAAATCCCACAAATCCCATTTTTGGTGTGGAACCCTCATTTGTGGTATTAGGCACTCCTGCAATGTTTCAGCATCATTGGATAAACTTTGCTATGTAGAGTTGCTCTAACTTCAATCTGGACAGAAGGGGTTTTGGGGTTATTTGGGGTCCTTAGTCACCTTGGACCAAGGTGAAACTTTATTTGGACACCAAATATGGCTTAGGGATACTACTGGAATTTTCTAGGAGTTTATTGAGAACATTTTATTTGGAAATATTTCAAAAGGTCAAAGCAGACAGAAATGGCTTCCAGGTTTTTATTCAAATAATTATAATGTTAAATAGGGTTTAAAATCTGATGTATGGAAAATATATGTCCTTCTCATCATCTCCAAATTTAAGAAGATTTTTCTAAGGCAGAAAAGTATTTTTCCATGTAGGAGTACCAATTCTGGCCTCAGAAATGGACATGCAATTTAATTAGGAAACTAATTCTAAAAATAATTATTTGTGGTTTTAAGGCACTAAAATGAAGTTAAATCAGATCGCCAACTTTGGGTAGAAACACTTCTTGCCATAAAGGACGTGTAGTGCAGCAAAAAGTAGGGTTTTACCTTAATCAGAAACATGTAAAGGTTTTTGGAAATATATCAGTATTGTGAAATGGGGGTTTTCATCACATGATCAAACTCACAAGCATACAGTGACAATCATGGCACTCACATCATTAGTTTTGAAAAAGTATTAACAAGCTCAGATTTTTGTATTACTGAGAAGTGGAAGTAAAAACAGGGTGTGAGACAAGGCGTGGAAAACATTCAAGCATTCAATTATTACAAACCGTGACCAAGTTCAAAAAAACGCAAATAAGTTGAACGCCTCCGCGAGGCATGATGTGCATTGCAGGAAAGTAACAAGGACAAGAAATCAGGAGGAGCCGCCGCCGGTCGCCCCCTCCACGGGGGGCTGGTTGTCGACTTCAGAGGCATCGTCTTCCCCATCATCGGCTCCAGCGGCACGTGGAGACAAAGGAGCTGCGACGCGAGCGAACCTCCTGACCAACGCCTCCACAGGGCCCTTCACCGCCTCCGCACGAACATGAAGCTTAGATCGAATCTGGGGTAGCGAAGATGCAGGTGGCTGAAGACGCGAGTCGCAGCCACGAAGAAGAGGTCACGGCACTTGATGTCCAAGATCTTGTCCACCTTCACGACGACAATCTCCAGGGCCGTTACGAGCCCCTTCGCGAGCGTGGCAAAGCCATCCTCCGGGGTGGCTAGAGGTTCATCGAACTCGTCCCGGCAGAGGGAGCGGAGCGGCGTGCGAAGCCTGAGCTCAACATCAGGGAAGCAGGCCAGCTCCGCGATTTTCCTCTCCTCAGCCGCGGCGAGAGCTTTCTCCTGGGCGTCAAGGAGGGCCTTCCTTGAGGCGGCCTCCTTCTCCTTCTTTTTCAAGCGCGCCTCCTTCATGCTCAGGCTGCTCGCCTCCTGGGACAGCTCCCCCTCCCGGGCGGCGAGCATGGTCTCGCGGGATTGAAGCTCCTCCACTTGTAGGCGACGCTGCTCAGCCAGCTTGGTTAGTCCTCCTTCAAGGAAGTTGAGGCGGGTTTCCACCTCTTAACAGTGTTCGACAGCCGCCTTAACCTCCTTCACTGCTTTCTCATGCAAGGCACTGGCGTCCTCGGCCTTCCCCATCTCGTGGGCGACATTGCTCAAGGCGGTGAAGGCTACGTTCAAGATACCTTGGGTGAACACCGAGGTCTTCTGGATCTCCTCCTAAAGAGCCTCCAGCGCAGGCGCGGGTGGTGCCCCCAAAGGAGCAGTGCCGTGAAGAACACGGGGACCCCAAAGTCTACTCAGCGATCGCGAGCAATGACGCTTGAGGAGCCTAAGGGCCCTCTTCGGCCTGCCCCCCATGCAACGGCGTCCCCACGGTCGCTTCTGGATGCTTTGGGGGCTCGGGGGGCGACCAAGGCCAGGGGAGACGGCCCCACGAGCATCGCCTTCCCTACCTGCAGATGGCGGTGCGCTAATGAGAGTAGGCGGGGCATCGGGAGTCGCCTTTGTCTTGATAACCGTATTGTTCCCCTTTGCCACCAGCGAGACAACATCCGTGCACGACAAATAAAGGGGGGATCAGCCAAGCGAGGACAATAGACGCGCAGGGCGTGCCTAGGCAAGTAGCTTACTCTACAACATGGCACCATCTCTTCTTCCTCTTTGCGTTGGCAATAGCAGAGGTGACAGGGACCCCCACGGAGGGTGGCGAGCTCGGCGCCATGGACCCCCCCCCCCCACCACCGACAGAGTTGGGGTGCGCCGAGAATGGCTCAGCCCTGAGCTTCCGGGAAGCAAGCACGCACGCGGACCGCATTGCAAGCAGGGTCGAAGCGAGGAGGCCCCCATTCGTTGAAGACACGCATCACAGCGACCAGGTCATCCCGGTCGTCACGATGGTATAATGGACCCACGGCCTCGGGAAGGTCGCCAGGGTCGCCGCCCAGCAAGATCGCCAGGACCCTACTCAGGTCTTGTAAGGGGAGGTTCCGTGACCGGAGCAGGAGCTCGTCGTCGCCAGCCTGATACTCCCACAGGGGCCAGGAGTGTGCTCGGAGAGGCGCCAGGTGTTGCGCCAGGAACTCCTTCACTATCATTCCTCCGGCCAGCCTCTTGGCTCTCATGTTGCGGGAAAAGCGCCCCAGCACAGGCACAACCTGAGGGACGGAGAGCTTCGCCGAGCTCCACGCGGAGGTCTTCTCCGGCAACTCCTTCGGCTCCTCCAACCAAGGGTTGGCATCGTTAAGGCACATAAGGACCCAGCTGTGCCGGAAGTTATCCACCTTCTTCCATACCTTCAAGAGCACGTTGCCACTCTAAGCCACCACAAAGGAGACACATGCCGACAAATGAGCACTGTCGTGCAGGCGCAAGCTGAAGAAGTGGTGGAGGAGGGCAACCGAAGGCTGCACACCAACGAAAGCCTCATAGTAGAAATCAAAGATAGACAGAAGCAAGATGGAGTTGTGCTGGAGATGAAGGGCTTGGATCCCATTGTGGTCCAAGACAACAGTTTAGAACCGGGAGAAAAGCGGCACCAGCCCAGCGTAAATACCGTGAAGGAAGAAGGGGTATATCGCTCGGGACGCCGGTCGCTCCTCTATGGCGCCAGGCCAGATCAGGGTTCGCCCATGCTCGCTGCACTCGGTCGTGGTCCATGGAAGCACGAGGACGAGATTCGTGTCCTTGGAGAAGACGCAGTCCAGGAGAAGAGAAGCAGGGGCCAGAGCATGCCCGTTTGGTTTTTGCTTGCTGGCGGGCGCCATTGTTGAACTGGCAAGGAAGTATGCGGCGTTGTATCTGGGATGTGCCGGTTGGTGTTAGATACCAAAGAGGAAGGGTGAGTTCTGAAGAAGGAAAGCAATGAGGCACCGAAGCTACAATCAAGGCACCTAATAAGGGGGGCAGAGACATAGAACATGGAGGACCCGACACAAGCCGCGTGACATGTGTCGGCCTCGCCTAGAGGCATTTGAGGGCCCAGGGCGCCTCATGCTGCCCCCCTAGGCTCCGCCCCAAAGCCAACCCGAGCACTCCGCGGTCCCAGGGGCTACTGTCGGCGTTTTGGAATGGGGGTACCCAGACGTGTCTGCCTGTTGCCAAAGGCGGGCCCACCTCATCGGAATAAACCAAAAGGCTCGGCACCATTCAGGGTAGGGCCCTCGTGAGGAGCCAAGCCTAACAAGGAGGAGCAGCGTCAAGACCCGCAGGGGCCTCCTCAGGACCCCTCCGGAGCGGCGGATATTCCGAGGCAAGGTCGGGCCTCAGGAGTCAATGGTGACGCTAGGAAAGGATAGGCAAGCAGCAGAAGTGGAAGGAGGCGGAAGCGTACAAGTGTTCCAAAGGCATCTTCCAAAGGTTTCCCTTCTGGTGCAACGAAGCCACTGCCGCACGCCAGTAGGGCAAACGTCATCCTCGGGCCAGTCCCTACAGCGCGGACAGTTACTTTGCAGGCGATGACCATCTTTGGGAAGGGGAGCATGTTCCTGTGTTCCCCTTCAAATTTGGCCACTATGGGATCCCTTCCCGTCGAAGCTACGAGAGCAGAGGACCCGGGCCTCCGCTATAAATTGAGAGGGTAGAACACTTGGTAGGGGAGAGTTCATTCGAACCGTATGGAAATACACCTAGCCACTTGGCCGCCGGAGGATCGAGAACACTGTACCAATTCATCCACCACCTCCACGAGAGGCAATCCACCAAAAGCAGGAGTAGGGTTTTACGCTTCGTAGCTGCCCGAAACTGGGTAATCTGTTGTGTTCTGTGCTACCGTAAGCTGTTGTGTTCTATGCTACCGTCGCCATCAAGTGAGTCCCTTGTTGTTTCCATCGAGTAGTGGGTTAGGCGAGGCTAAGCAGGGAGAGATCTTCATACACGCCCCAATGTTCGAATCCTTAGTGTATTGCGGAGCCCGAAATCTGACAAGCGCATACCACATGAAGTCAACGAGCAGGGCACTGCGGAGTGGACCGTGCATCGCGGCACTACATCCCGAGGCGGCAACGCGTGGGTTGGGGTGACGGGGGGAAGACCTCGGGGCAGCGAGCAGGTCGGGGCGATGGCAGAAAGACCTCGTGTGGCAGCGAGAACCGCGTGTCCCAGCACTATATCCCGGAGGGGCGTTGTAGCGGTGGCTTGTGTGTCGTGGGGAGCGCGCCTCACGCCAATACGACCCAAAGGGGAGACATAGCGGCAACATGCGATTTGGTGAAGTCGTGGCGAGAACTAGGGCGTGGCGGCACTGCGGCCTAAAGAAAAACAATTTTTCAAAGTTTTAGATGAATTGTGTGAAATTGATGATTTTCAATTAGGATTAGGAAACATTTGAAGATTTAGATCAAATTTGAAATAAAATCCCTTGGGTAACACCTCTAAGAGAAAATAAGTTAAATATACGATACATTTTGCTTATGCCCTTAAAAAACATGTCTGGTATAGGCATGCACTCTTATAGTGCCTCGTAACAGAGATTAAAGAAGCATATTGTTGGCTGGTGAAAATAACCCAATAGGCCGGAGTTGCGGTAATATACAAATCGAAACACTTGAAGCATATAGCTATATACTATCATATTCTTTCGCGGAGAGAAGGTTCACTAACATGAGACAGTTCTGTAAGTTCATTTGGCTAACTGAACTTCAGCCACAAGTTACGCCACAAAGCAGAAGAGACCTATTGATCTGACAGTGAAATAAAATTTTCAAGCAACTGGTATTAGAGAGGAATCCTCCCCCCGTACATACGTATTTTGATCATTCCCCTATAGCCCAGCCCGTTCCATGCTATTCAAAAACATATATTACTACTAGAGATTTTGTTGGTCTCTTTATTGTCCCATTGAATTTTGCATGTATAATCCAAGTCATGCCGTTTTGCAACACATGCATGCAAGATACAATCGAACAATCACTACTTGTATTCAGATGATTTTCAAAAGGAAAATACTGATGGTCCTCCATGATGTATGGCCGTTTCATAAATAGATCATTACTCCCTCCGTTCCTAAATATAAGACCTTTTAGAGATTTCACTATAGACTAGATGCGGAGCAAAATGAGTGAATCTATATTTTAAAATATGACTACATACATCCGTATGTAGTTCATAGTGGAACCTCTAAAAGGTCTTATATTTGGGGACGGAGGGAGTATAATTTTATCAGGAATGACCCGGTGTAAGCATTCCTCGTAACATTTACTTGTACCACGGAAAATAAATCTTTCTAGCCAATCACTTGTCACCAATATGTGCTTGTGTAAAAACAAGGAGGAATGGCTACCGTGTACCCAGATCAATATGCATGACTTACAACATGACATGCATATGCCCCTACCCTTTCATCAGGTTTGTAAGAAAAACTGGGAAAAAAGAAAAATGCCAATTTTAGAAAACTGTCGGGAGTTCCTAAGGAGTGCATTAAAAAAGAAGGAGTGAGCTATATTGCTAGAGCTAGTGGTTTGGGGATGCCTTTCTAGATGGATAATGTCATTGAAAAAATACAATATTTACTTTTGCGAAAGTAAAAAATTCAAGGATCTTGGAAACAATCTTAGTAATTACTTAATTATTAAGAAGAAGAGATTGAGATTAGGTGACCCGTATACATGGTGTCCGGGGCATCGACGATGCCAAAGTAGATGCCGAGGATGTGGCTGATGTCTTGTTGGCACCATCGTGACTTGGACTTGGATTTATGACTTATCTTCACTAGCGATGTCAGCACGACCATGGACTCACCAAGCCCAAGGCAACGGTGGCCAAGGAAACCATAGGTTCTAAGTGTAGGTGTCAGGCCTTATTCTTCCATGCAAACACCTTCTCACCTAGACCAAAAGGCGAAGTGCAGTGTTTTACCTTATGTACTCCAAGGATGGTAAAGCAACGTTAACACCCGACGACGGTCATACGTTTACATGATACATGGTGTGAAGGACAGACGAGGAGCCCTAAGGAGTCCTACACCTTAATTAGGAACCCTGTCTTGTACTATAGAGATGAAAGGATAGGGATGGGTGACATAAAAATGTTGCTAATACATGATTTTCTTGAAGAGGAACAAACAAATAATCAACAAAGTTGTATCAATAATTTCACAATGACAAGACTAAGTGTGATTGCCTCGGTGGCCGTGGGAAATTATAGATGCCCAATTTTTTTAATTTTTTCCCGCCGTTATTTCAGCTGCTCGTTGATTTTTCTGGCATATATTTCCTAGGAAGAAGGTCTAATTTTTGTGGTTTCCTGGTGTTTTCCATTTCTTCTTTAAGAATGCGCAAAACACTTACATGATTTTTTAAGAAAACATGTGAATGTCAAGGTTAGTCTTTTACATATATATAAACATTTTCGAAAAAATGCACAAGCACTTACACGGATGTTTCTCTAGAATATGCATGCCTTATTGGTCATGAATGTAGACGGATTGTTTTACACATCCTAAAGATCCCAATCCTTCTTGCATGGAGATAAAATAGTACAATATGCACTGTGGGCATTAAAAAGGAACATTTCCATACGAAGGAACTTCATTATTACATAGCCAAATCAAATGAAAATCATTATACATAAGTAAAGTCGACAAGAGAAACTGAGTCGCTGGAACAAGATTGTCGTCACAATACAAAAGATATTAGTTTAAAAAATTAAAAAAAGGGATGCAACCACTACAAGTTAAGTAAACAAAACATTTATAGACACCATAACAACAGCAACACCTATAGACGGAAGGGTGCACACTCACGGGGTCCCGGCTTTCTCGTTGAGGGCATTGGCACGTTCTAAGTACGTTTGAGCTTCATTCTTGAGGAGGACGGCCTTTTCGGGCGGGGCAGCAGCAGCCTCCTTGAGTTTATCGGCAGCCCACTTAACATATCCTACGGCTCACGATTGATAGTTGCAAAAATGAATGCACTTTGGGCTGCAAACCTCTAGTTCTCCCTTGCAGCGCTTGATACATTTGTCCCAACAGAACTCTTCGGCAGTTGCCACTGGTGTTGGTACCGCTGCTACCATCACGACCAGGAGGAGAACGACACCAATTGTGTTCCTAGTATTCACCGCCATTCTGGACCTTGGGATTACTTCCACAGGGTATGACGGGTTTAGAACGAGGTTGTTGATGAGGAGATGATCATTTATGGATGCTGTGCTATCCATTGTCCGGTTAAATAGCATTCCTAGGAGAAGAAAGTGTGGCCATGAGAGATTAATGGACAACCGCACGTTCTAAGTGACATGCATGTCGATCTGTGTGCGCGGTACCCATTACCCCTTATTTTTACCCAAACACATATAGGTGCTAATTGATTGGCTAGAAAGTTTTATTTTCGATGGTACACGTAATTCTTATGAGGAATGCATAAACTGGGTCATACACAATTAATTTCTACTGATCTAGTTCTGACATAGCAATGCATCATGGAGGACCGCCAATATTTTTCTGTTGAAAACCATTCGAATATAAGTAGTGATTGTTCGATGGTTCCATGCATGCATGCATGTGTTACAAAACAACAGGACTTGGGTTATGCATGCATAATCCCATCGGACTATAAAAGGATAAGAAATTACCTGTTAGTATTCTATGTGTTTGAATAACATGACATGGGCTGGGATGTAAGGGAATGATCGTAATATGTATGTACGAGAGGATGATTCCTCTCTAATATGAGTAGCTTAGAAAAAATTGTTTCTCTCTCAGCTCAATTGGTCTCTTCTCTCGTGGCATAACTTGTGGCTGATGTATAGTAAGCCAAATGAATTATCAGAATCTTATGATGTGAGTGAACTTTCTCGACGCAAAAGAATATTATATTATATAACTGTAAGCTTCAAGTGTTCCAGGTTTTCTTAGTGCCGCAACTATTTCCTATTTGGTTATTTTCACCAACCAACAAATTGTTTCTTGTATCTCTATTATCCTGCTAGCGGTATAAGAGTGCATGCCTATACCTGAAAATTTGTTTGGAGGGCATAAGAAAAATGTATCATATGATTTACTTTTTTCCTCTTTATTAGAGGTTTACAAAATGGATTTTTTTAATTCGTTTTAAATTTTCGAATGAGATTATGTTTTCTAGTGCTCAGCGAAAACAATCATTTTGAATAATTCGTATGAAATTTTGAAAATTTGTTTTCCCTCAGTGGCTCGCTCCTCAATCAGGGGAACAGTGATTTGATTAATACTCGTACCTATTCAGAAAGAACAACATTGAAATTTGAAAGGACAAAAGCCGTAATAGTGCAAATCTCAGCAAGAAGGAGAAGGTGGCTCACCTTGCTCAAGTCATTGGAATAATGAAGGATTGTAAGAATGTGGTTTTATCAAATTAATATATGAGGGTTTTCAAAAAATGGAATAAAGGAACTTCAGATCCTTCCCCAACGAGGTGTTCAGTCCTATGGTTGAGGGTGGGTTTTCAAATGAAATTGCTAGTTATCGACTAGAGGGGGGATGAAAATAGGCAATTTCTATATAGTGCTTCGAAAGAGTGACTGTATTCAAAGTATGCAGAAGCGAAACAGGATCAAGTAGAGATAACAGTCAAGGATCTAAGATGTTAAGCATAGTCACCGTACACACTAAGATAAATCATAGATAAATTCAGACAATATGATGATAAACGACAGGTATGAATGTCTTTCGTGGTATGTGTTCACACAGTTAGGTAAAAGAGTGAAAGATAGAACCGGTAGCTTGATAAAGACACAAGATTTGTTGGACGAGTTCTAGTTGTTGTCACAACTGTACGTCTGGTTGGGGAGGCTGAGAAATAACTCCGAAGACCTCGTATTCACCTTGTTCCCCTTGAGCCAAGGTCACTTCGACCACGCCCACTCACTCAAGTAAGTCTTCACGGGAGACTTCTGAAATCCGTACAAATTTGGTCAACCGAGAATCCAAAATGACTCTTGGATGCTCTAGACCCAGATGCCTAACCGTCTGAAATATCATAGTCTTCAAGTGTAATATGTCTTCAGTTCACTCAAAACAGAACAACTTCAGTGATGCTCAAACACACTGGCTCTACTTGTTTGGGTTATCCTCGCATGATCGTTTTCTCTCAGTGCCTTCGAGGTGGGTTGCTCCAAAATGACAACACACGTATCAAACTCTGAGCAGCCACCAACTTATGGTGAAGGGGATGGGCTATTTATAGCCAACACGTAACCCAACCTGATAAGACCGAAATTGTTTAGAGTAGGAAACGAGAGACAAGACAAAAGATGTAAAATGAATCGTTGTTCTCATTGATGTTGGATTACACATATATACGGCCCCCAAAGGGGTGCGTCCCAAGGGACATGAGGCAACCGCCTCGGTTAGAAAAAGTAGGGATTAATAGGATTAATTAAATCCTAACACTCCCCCTAATCCATGCTTGTTAGTGTAAGCCTTGTCATCTTGAAAACACCTACAAAACCCAATGGGAAAATAAGGATATATGTGTTTGATATGTTGCTAAAGCTTATGTAAAGCCACTGGGAAAATAAGGAGAAAATGATGCAACATATAATGGTTACTGTGTCTTTTAACTCAGTACAAGGAGACTTATAGAGTTTAGAGTACAATAAATACATCATACATACTTCCTTAAAATCCCCGGGGAAAACAAAAAGTAGGACATATGATCTCATGTTGATATTACCTCATTAAAAACCTTTATGAGAACCTCTATAGGAAAATCATGAAGGAAAAAAGAGTATAATATGATGCATAGAACATGAATAATTCAGGAAGATACTTCCCGTGTTTCTTGCAAATTTCGAAGCCGTCGTATACCAATTCCGATAACATATTTATGGAATGTAAAAGTTGATACATACTTTGTGAGAAATCGGTCACATGATTTGATTTGCAAGATATGCATATAGCGATGTTGCTTATTGCATAACCTATTTGCATCCGGGAAACACAAGAAACATTATCGTCTAGATAATGGTTGGCGAATGTAGCAACAAGGTATGTTTGAAGACTCTTCATGGGAGGGCTACCACACCTAGTAGGAACACTAAACTTGTCTATGATCTGTAATAGCAGGGATCTGATCAATGTATCCAATGGTATTATTGTTGAGATTTCTCTGAAACTTGAAAAACCAGGACAATATGTTTGATGCCTTTGGAGATACGGATACATATTCTTGAGTCACAACCAATTGTGTTTTGTGGATCCAATGGCATTATGGAACGTTGAGTCCCAATATCTCATTTCCATCGTCTCTTGGCCTAAATAGATCTTTCTCTACATCTAGAGAATGAACTTCCATGAGAGCTATGGATGGATAATATTTGTCCACAGTGAATTTATCCAATATATTTTGGATATAGACAACATAGTATAACATAATGTATGAATGAAGGTGCTCAAGTTGTAATAACCAGCGGTATTTAGATTTACCCAAATCCTTCATTTTAAACTCTGACATTTAGATCATTAAATGTGTCATCATTGTAGGCACACAAACATGGATAATAGTCATTGTAGGAGTAATCATTATGCATAAGGAACTCACTACGTCGGTTGTACCATATGTACCGACAACAATAAGTCGTATGGTGACTTACTGATTTTTACATAATGTATGTTGCATTTTGCATTTCGATTCAGAAGTGAGATTCCATCCGGAATCAATCATATATGTGTGAATCTAGTGATCCACATTTATATGTGATCACTACATCTATCAATTGAAGAGATAGATGATTTCGTACTGCCAATGATATAAGTTATCAGAAAGAGATTCCACATCTAGAGAATAGTTGGGTATCTTTGTGAACCCTTGTTCTACAATACATGCTCTTTGTTTCACCACCATATTATTCTCAATTCAACTTCCAGAAGAAAAGTGGTGTAGGTATTGCTTATGAATACCTTTCCATTACTGAGCAAGATCATTTCTACCTAGATTATACCCTTTGCTTGAGTTCAGTCCTAGTGTTGTTCACACTTTGCCATGGCCATGGTCTTTGGACCTCAATCATATGAAAGGTTTTGCAATCTAGTTGAGAAATGTATGTCGACAATTGTAGACTTCCAATTACATAATTCTTTACATCTATATATCAATATATAGTTGATGGGAATTGTTGGGAATATTCCCTAGAGGTAATAATAAATTAGTTATTATTATATTTCCTTATTCATGAAAATCGTTTATTATCCATGCTAGAATTGTATTGTTTGGAATCTCAAATACATGTGTGGATACATAGAGAATACTCTGTCCCTAGTGAGCCTTTAGTTGACTAGCTCGTTGATCAAAGATAGTCAAGGTTTCTTGGCCATAGACAAGTGTCGTCACTTGATAATGAGATCAAGACCCTGACCATGAACGTAGCATATGATCATGTCAGTTTATTGCTACTGTTTTCTGCATGTCAATGTATCTGTTCATATGACCATGAGATCATGCAACTCCCGGAGACCGGAGGATTACCTTATGTGTATCAAATGTCACAACGTAACTGGGTGACTATAAAGGTGCTCTACAGGTATCAAGGTGTCTGTTGGGTTGGCATGGATCAAGACTGGGATTTGTCACTCCATGTGACGGAGAGGTGTCTTGGGGCCCACTCGGTAATACAACATCACAATAAGCCTTGCAAGCAATGTGAATAAAGAGTTAGTCACGTGATCTTGTATTACAAAACGGGTAAAGAGACTTGCCGGTAACGAGATTGAAATAGGTATAGAGATACCGATGATCAAATCTCGGGTAAGTAACAAACCGAAGGACAAAGGGAATGGTATACGAGATTATATGAATCCTTGGCATAGAGGTTCAAAAGATAAGATCTTCGTAGAATATGTAGGACCCAATATGTACATCCATGTCCCACTATTGTATATTGACCGGGGAGTTTCTCAGGTCATGTGTGCATAGTTCTCGAACCCGCATGGTTTGCACACTTCAGGTTCGGTGATGTTTCGGTATGGTTGATTTATAGGTGCTGGTGACCAAAGTTTTGTTAGGATTCCCAAATGATATTCCAGACGTCTCGAGGGTTTCCAGAATGGTCCAGAAATGAAGATTGATATATAGGAAGTTGGTATTTGGATTCCAGAAGGATTTCGGGCATTGCCGGTAGTGTACCAGGAGTGACGAATGGGTACAGGGGGTCCACCAGGTGGGCCCACCACTCCCCAAGAGGGCCACGTGGACTTGATGGTGGAGCAGTAGCTCTTAGTGGGATGTCTAGTCAACCAAAGTAAGCCCATGTGGAAAAAGGTGGAAAATCCAAAAGAGGTGGACAATTTGCGAAGGAGTCCTAATCCAAGTAGGATTGGAGGAGGACTCCTCCCTCCTTTGGTTCGGCCGACGCCAAGGGGTTTCCCTTGGTGGGCAAGACTGCCTCCTCCCTCCTCCTATATATACTAGTGGTTTGAGGGTTTTTGACACATAATTTCTCCCACGTGCTACCCTCTCCTCTAGTTTGTAGTTCTTCCTCTAGATCGGATTTCTGCGGTGCTTAGGCGAAGCCTTGCAGGAATAGATCACCACCATCACCGGTGCGCTCTTACGCTGCTGTAGAACTCAACTACTTCCTTGTCTGTCTTGCTGGATCGAGAACGTGGGGTCGTCATTGAGCTGTACGTGTGCTGAACGCGAAGGTGTCGTCCGTTCGGCACTAGATCGAGATGGATCGTGATGGGATCGTGGGATGGATCGTGATAAGATCGCGGGACAGGCTGCGATTTCAATCGAGAAGGTGTGCCACTACATCAACCGCATTATATACGCTTTCACTTAGCGATCTACAAGGGTATGTAGATTCACTCTCCCCTCTCGTAGATGATCATCACCATGGATAGGTATTGCATGTGTGTAGGGACTTTGTTGTTTCCCATGCGACGTTGCCGAACAGTGGTATCAGAGCCAGGTTGATGCATAGATGATATCTCCCAATCTTCAGAGTTGCGTTTAATTCTCTCCAATAATTCCATTTGAAGTCAATATCTCTCTTCATAAAAGAACCGGTACAACAAGTATCAAGCATGGTGCGATCATCATGAGAAAGCCTAGCATAAAAGTTCTGAATGATAATTTCTCTCGAGATCCCATGATTGGGCCATGAATATAACATTGATTTAAGCCTCCCCAAGCTTGAGCGATGCTTTCTCTGTCACGAGGCCAAAAATTCTAAATATAATTCCGATCACGATGTACTAAATGCATAGGATAAAACTTTTGATGAAATTCCAATTTCAACCGATTGTAGTCCCATGATCCAGTATCATCACATAGCCTATACCATGTCAATGCCTTATCCTTCAAAGATAAAGGAAAGACCTTCTTCTTGACCTCATCCTCGGGCAAACCTGCAGGATTAAATAAACCACAAACTTCATCTATATAGATCAGATGCAACTCTGGATGTGATGTTCCATCTCCTGTAAGGGGATTACCCAATAGTTTCTCAAGCATACCCGAAGGAAATTCAAAGAAAATATTTTCAGTAGGTGCAGCAGGTTGAGGAGTAACTATTTGTGCTTCCGTTCGAGGTGAAGATACCCTGAACAAGCCCCTCAACGGAATAGTATCCATAGTGACAATAAATTTCAGCACACTATATGAATGTTTCCTTACCAAGTTCCACTTACCAAAGGCGCTTCACTCCCCGGCAACAGCGCCAGAAAAGTGTCTTGATGACCCAAAAGTATAGGGGATCAATTGTAGTCATTTCGATAAGTAAGAGTGTCGAACCCAACGAGAAGCAGAAGAATCTGACAAGTGGTTTTCAGCAAGGAAATATCTGCAAGCACTGAAATTGTCGGTAACAAGTGATTGTGTGGTGAGATGATTCGTAGCAAGAAACAAGTAACAAAAGTAGCAACGGGGTAGCAAAGTGGCCCAATCCCTTTTGTAGCAAGGGACATGCCTGGACAATGTCTTATAGGAGGAAAAACGCTCCTGAGGACACATGGGACTATCTGTCATGCTAGTTTTCATCATGTTCATATGATTCACGTTCGTTACCTTGATAATTTGATATGTGGGTCGACCGGCGCTTTGGTATTGCCCTTACTTCGAAAAGAATCCCACTTATGATTAACCCCTCTCGCAAGCATCCGCAACTACGAAAGAAGAATTAAGACAAAGTCTAAACATAGCATTAAACTAGTGGATCCAAATCAACCCCTTACGAAGCAACGCCTAAACTATGGTTTAACCTTCTGTCACTCTAGCAACCCATCATCTACTTACTACTTCCCAATGCCTTCCTCTAGGCCCAAATAATTGTCAAGCGTTATGTAGTAGACATTCACATAACACCACTAGAGGGAAAACAACATACAACACATCAAATTACCGAACGAATACCAAAGTCACATGACTACTATTATCATGACTTATCCCATGTCGTCAGGAACAAAAGTAACTACTAACAAAGCATAATCATATTCATGACCAGAGAGGTAATGAGTAGCATCAAGGATCTTAACATAACCTCTTCCACCAAATAATCCAACTAGCATCAACTACAAAGAGTAATCAACACTACTAGCAACCTTACAAGTACCAATCGGAGTCGCAAGACGGAGAATGGTTACAAGTGATGAACTAGGGTTTGGAGATGAGATGGTGCTGATGAGGATGTTGATGGTGATGAGTCCCCTCCGATTAGAGAAGTGTTGGTGATGACGATGGCGACGATTTCCCCTCCGGGAGGGAAGTTCCCCCGCAGGATCGTCCTACCGGAGCTCTAGATTGGTTCTGCTCAAGTTCCGCCTCCTGGCGGCGGCGAATCCACGAAAAAGCTCCTCCTTGATTTTTTCCGGACGAAACCCTTCATATAGCAAAAGAGGGGGGCCAGTGGGACAGTAGGCTGCCCACAAGCCCCCTAGGCGCGGCCAGGGGGTGGTCGCGCCTAGCAGGCTTGTGGCCACCTGCTGGCGCCCCTCTGGCGCTTCTTCGGCCCAGTATTTTTTATAAATCCAGAAAAAATCATAGTTGATTTTTACGGTGTTTGGCGTTGCGCAGAATAGGTATCTCAAACTTGCTCCACTTTCAGGCCAGAATTCCAGTTGCAGACATTCTCCCTCGTCATTCAAACCTTGCAAAATAAGAGAGAAAAGGCATAAGAATTGTACCGTGAAGTGAAATAACAGCCAATTCGACATGAAAACATGATGCAAAATGGACGTATCAGCTGACTGGCTACCGACGGGAGTACCCGGACGCCAATGCCTTCATGCCCTTTGGGCTGGGTAACGCAGCTGCCACCAAACACAGGCTGCAGCGGGTCATGCTCATACCCCGCCTGCTGGGGCGCCGCGAGGAAAAGGAGGAGATGCTCGGGCCAAGCGAAGGCCCCAATCCATGGGAGGCGGCGGACCCGTGAGGGTTGCGACCGTGGAGACAGGAGATCAAGCGACGACGACGCCTTCGATACTTCAGCGGCACGGCCGCCAGGTGACTTTTTGTTGGCTGCTGCCAGGTAACTATTTGGTTCACCCCTTGTGAGGGCACCCCGAGGGCCATGCGGTCTCCCCGAGCTCAGGACACTCCTTCGGATGCTGCTTTCGTGTATGCATCGTTTGGTTGGTCAATTTCACCCGTTCAGAATCCTAACATTCTTCCTTGCTTATATTGTCAGGCGGTCAACCCCCAAGCTCCAGTCGAAGCTTCTCCATGCAGATACGCAACCTCGCTATTAAAGAAGAAGAAGTCACCAAGGCTTGCCAATGAGCCAAACAAAATCAACTCAGTCCACTAATAACTCGGGGGTAGGGACACTTGCGAGGCCGTAGCGTCCTCGCGACCTCCCATATGCACCCCCACCATGACACTCACACGTAATAATGAGGCCGAGGCTGTATACGCCCAAGGCCCCCTGATACATCTTCATCGTATCTACTTTTCCAAACTCTTTTGCCCTTGTTTTGGACTCTAATTTGCATGATTTGAATGGAACTAACCTCGACTGACGCTGTTTTCGGCAGAATTGCCTTGGTGTTATTTTTGTGCAGAAATCAAAGTTCTCCAAACGTCCTGAAAATTTACAGGGAGCAGTTTTGGAAAATATAAAAAATATCTGCAACAAGTTCCACCTGAGGGGGTGGGCCAGTGGGCCACAAGCCCTAGCTCCGCCACCCCCCCCCCCCGGTGGCGGTGGGCAGGCTTGTGGGGCCCACATGGCTCTGCCGCCCCCAACTCTAGCTCTATAAATCCCCTTTCGTCCCAGAAAAAAGAAAAAGAGAAGTTTTCGCCGCGTTTACGATATGGAGATGCCGCCACCACCAGTTCTTCATCTGGAGGGCAGATCTGGAGTCCGTCTTGGGCTCCGGAGAGGGGAAATCGTCGCCATCGTCATCATCAACCTTCTTCCCTCTCCAATTCCATGAAGCTCTTCGTCGTTCGTGAGTAATCTATTCGTAGGCTCGCTGGGCGGTTATGAGTAGGATGAGATCTATCATGTAATCGAGTTAGTTTTGATGGGGATTGATCCCTAGTATCCACTATGTTCTGAGATTGATGTTGCTACTACTTCGCCATGCTTAATGCTTGTCACTAGGGCCCGAGTGCCATGATTTTAGAACCGAAATTATAATGTTGTCACCAATATATGTGTGTTTTAGATCCGATCTAGCAAGTTGTAGTTACCTACTATGTGTTATGATCCGGCAACCCCGGAGTGACAATAACCGGAACCACTCCCGCTAATGACCATAGTTTGAGGAGTTCATGTGTTCACCAAGTGCTAATGCGTTGGTCCGGTTCTTTATTAAAAGGAGAACCTTAATATCTCGTAGTTTCCTTTTGGGCCCCGCTGCCACGGGAGGGATGGACAATAGATGTCATGCATGTTCTTTTCCCTAAGTACGTATGACGACACACGGAATGCATGCCTACATCACATTGACCAATGGGAGCTAGCCACATATCTCTCCATGTTATAGCTGTTGCACGATGAAAATCATCCAAACAAATCACCGACCCATTGCCTACGAGTTTGTCCTACTGTTGCTACTGCTGTTACTTGTCTTGCTCTCCTACTGCTACTACTGTTGCTACTGTTGTTACTTGTCTTGCTCTCCTACTGCTACTACTGTTGCTACTATTGTTACTTGTCTTGCTCTCCTCCTACTGTTGCTACTACTGTTGCTACTTGCTACTGATGTCACTATTGCTTTTCCTTGCCGTTGGTATTGCACATTACACCGGTGTTACTCGCTATTTTGGTGTTACTACTTTGCTTGCAGATACTAATATTTCTGGTGTGGTTGAATCTGACAATTCAACTGCTAATACTTGAGAGTATTCTCTCACCTCCCGTCGTAAGAATCAACAAATTTGGGTCGAATATTCTACCCTCGAAAACTGCTGCGAGCTCATGCGCTTGTGGGCTGTCAACAACATTCTTCTAGTTTCGATTGCCGGAGGGTGCTAGCAACATTCTTCTGGTGCCATTGCAAAGGGGAAGAACAGTTGGCATCAAGCATTTTTCTGGCGCTGTTGCCGGGGAGGTATTGCTATATTCTCTGAGTCACTTGGGATTTATATCTGCTAATCACTATGATGAATCTAAAGGATCCGAAGACCAAAGTCTTGCCCTCAACTACGAGGGGAGGTAAGGAATTGCCATCTAGCTCTGCACTTGATTCACCTTCAGTTATAAGTAGGTTTACGACATCACCTCCTGCTAGAAATCTTGGTATGTCGCCTGTGCTTGATGATGCTTATGATGCTACTGCTAGAGATGCTACTGCTTGATACTATGCCTGATGATGCTATGCTTGATACTTCAAGAGATTCTATGCCTGATGATACTATGCTTGATACTGCTCGAGATGCTATGACTAATACTGATTTGCCTGATGATGCTAGAGATGCTATTTTGCCTGATGATGTTATGCTTGATACTACTAGAGATACTATTTTGCCTCATGTTCCACTAGGAGTGTACCTTGATGCTCATATTGCTAGAGTTACTGCCAATGCTCGTGATGCTTCTGATACTGCCGATACTATTGATATAGAACCTGCTTTTTCTCCTGCTAGATCTAGCTCTCCTAGATATGAATTGCCTGATATACCTGAGGGTTACGTTATGGAGGGAGAGATAGATGAGGATTTTCTTGCGTGTAAGGATGCCTATGACGCTGAGAAATTACTTCTCAAATGGAAGGAAAAATCTCGGGAAGCTAGGATGAAATATGACCCGAAGTTTGCCACTTCACCTATCTTTATCACCGATAAGGATTATGAATTCTCTGTCGATCCTGAGATAATCTCTCTAGTCGAATCTGATCCTTTTCACGGTTATGAGTCCGAGACAGTCATAGCCCATCTTGCCAAACTACACGAAATAGCCAACCTTTTCACTAATGAGGAGAAGATCCGCCACTACTATATCATTAAGTTGTTTCCTTTCTCTCTAAAGGATGACGCTAAAGACTGGTTCACCTCTCTTGCTCCTGGATGTGTGCGTAGTCCCCAGGAGATGGTCTATTACTTGTGTGAGAAATATTTCCCTGCCCATAAGAAGCAAGATGCCTTGCAGGAAATATATAACTATGCTCAACTCCAAGAAGAGAGTCTTCCACAAGCTTGGGGGAGGCTCGTTCAGCTACAGAATGCTTTGCCTGATCACCCTCTTAAGAAGAACGAGATACTTGATATCCCCTATAATATACTTACCGATGCCTCTAGAGACCATCTAGATAGTTGTGTCGGTTGTGTTTTTAGGTAACGAACTGTAGAACAAGCTGAGACTCTACTGAATAACCTCTTGATCAACGATAATGCTTGGACTATTCCCGAACCACCTCCTAAGCCAACTCCGAAGAAAAGAGGTATTCTATTCCTCAGTCCCGTAGATATGCAAGAAGCCAAGAAATCTATGCAAGAGAAAGGCATTAGATCTGAAGATGTCAAAAATATACCACCTATAGAAGAGATCCATGGTCTCGATAACCCGATACAGGTAGTAGAAGTGAATTCTCTGCGTAGGTTTGATGAGAGTGATATTCCTTTTGATAAACCTGCTAGCCTATGCTTTGATGAATTTGGCAACTTTGTTGCCAAACAACAGAGTTTCAATGATTATGTTAGCAGACATTTGGAACAAAGTACTCGTATGCTTAGCCATTTAAGTGCTTGTGTAGACAGACATGTCAATGATCTGACACTTCTGAGTAAACATGCCTCTATGATTACTACTCAGGTAGAACAAGTACATAAAGCTCAGAATGACATGCTCAATAAATTAAATGACAACTCTCTCAGAGTCATTACTAGAGGAGGCAAAATGACTCAGGAACCTTTGTATCCTGAAGTTCATTCTAAGAGAATTGATCAAGATTCTCAAGGAGTAAATGCTGATACACCTAGTCATCCTAAGGAGAAGAAGAAGGATGATAGAAACCTCCACGCCAGTTCACCAAATACTGTCACACTTAAAGAACCTAATGATATTTATGCGTCTGATGCGGAAACACAATCTGGTGATGAACCTGAACCTGGTGACAATATGGACAGTGATGTTCATAATAATGCTCAACCTAGCAATAATATGGACAGAGACCTATGCCCTTTCCTCCTAAGCCATCCAAGAAAAAAGATGATGAGGATTTTGAGCGCTTCGTTGAGATGATAAGACCCATCATTCTGCAGATGCGGTTAATTGATATGCTCAAGATGTCTTTGTATGCCAAGTACATGAAAGATATCGTGACTATAAAACGGAAGATACCAGATCTTGAGATCTCCACCATGCTTGCCAATTACACTTTTAAGGGTGGAACTCCTAAGAAACTTGGTGATCCCGGAGTGCCCACTATACCTTGCTCCATTAAAGGAAACTATGTAAGAACTTCCTTACATGACCTTGGATCCGGTGTTAGTGTTATGCTGCTCTCTCTTTATCGTAGACTTGAGTTGGATAAGTTGACACCCACTGAAATTTCTCTGCAAATGGCCGACTAATCAACTACTTTCCCTATCGGCATTTGCGAGCATGTGCCTGTTGTGGTTGCCAACACCACTATCTTAACAGACTTTGTTATCTTGGATATTCCTGAGGACGATGCCATGGCTGTCATCCTCGGAAGACCCTATTTAAACATGACAGGGGCTGTTATAGATTGCAACAAAGGCAATGTCACTTTCCACGTCAACGGTAATGAGCAGACAGTGCACTTTCCGAAGAAACGATATCCAGTACATTGCATCAATGCTATCGAAAAGACTTCATCGATTCTCATTGGGATCTTTGAATGCCCTATTTGTCGTGTCAAGATGAAGTATGATTTTCTTGTCGGGGATATAGATATCCCCATTGAGGTGACTTAGTGGCAGATCGAAATTTCTCCGTTCTCGCTCGTGATTCGAGAAGGTTTTGTCATAAGGACTTGATCAACCCCATTGACGGATTTCTTTCGATGACCATGAAACGGATGAATCAAAGAGTCACATACCTCTGTTTTGAGCTTTCATTTTCTGTTGCTTAGAAGAAAATGATAGAATGAGTTTAGCTTTTCCTGTTTTCTGTTTTAGCGTCCCGGAGAAAAATACCTCGAAAATAAAAGTTCTCCGATGGTCCTGAAAATTTAGTATGATTTTTTCTAGAATTTTCGAAAATTTATGGGCCTGACCAGTGGGCCACAAGCCCTGCCACCGCCACCTACCCCCTGGTGGCGGGGTGCAAGCTTGTGGGGCCCACAGGCACCCCCTCCACTCGTTCCAGTTCTCAGCCTCTTCTTCCACCTCTAGAAAAAATTGTTTCACAGCTCAAACCCGTGTTCTTGCTCATTTGGCTGTGATTTTCGATCTCCTTGCTCAAAGCACCATTCTCCAAACCGTTTTGGGGAAATTACTCGTTGGTAAGTGACTCCTCCATTCGTCCAATTAGTTTTTGCTCTAGTGCTTTATCCTTCGCGTATTCTTGCTACCGTGGTGACCCTGTTATTGAGGTAGAAATGTTGATTTTAGCTGGTCCCAAGTAGTTTTAGCGTGTGATATGGTCTCTAGGCACTAGTAGGAGTAGTTGCTACAAGGTGTGGTGGGTCTTCATTCACTTTTCTCTTGAACTTCAAAAATTTCAGCAAAAGGAAATTATGTTCAGGAGGAAGTTTCATGGTGGTTCCTCAAACAAGAAGGGTCCTCGTCTTTCTTTTCGGGAGCCCGAACCTTTTCAACTAAGGGACGCACCGGTGCAACCATGTGAACGGCCTTCCGATGAGTTCATGATCGAAGCAGGTTTCAAGGATGAGTTTGATGCACTTGTCCGCAATGCCGGGTTAGAAGAATTCCTCTCAAATAAATGTGAACAGTATGCTATGCTCACTGCCTCTTTCATGCGTAGATTTGAATTTTTAGCTGGCCGTGACTCATCCATACTGCTTGATATGTACGATAAATCCTATACCATGGATGTGGAGGATTTCAATAGGATTTGCAAGATACCTGATGGGGGTAGTGTTAATGATCCTTCTAAGTCTTCGGTCAGAGACTTTGTCTCCAGTATAACTGTTGGAGAAACCAGAGATATCACGCAAGACACCATATGAAACATCCATTTCCCTGCCTTGCACTACCTTGCCCTCCTCATAGGTAGGTGCATTAACGACAAGGGTGCACATTGTCACCTATGCGCTTCTAACATTAGTAACCTTAGGAGCGTAGTAACAGGTGACATGAGCTTCAATATGGGGGCTATAATATCAAGGAGGCTGAATAAAAATGCCAGTGATGGGGATTTCCATAGTGGAGTTTATGCTACACTCTTAGCAAATTTTCTTGGAGTATCCATCCGTCTGGAAGACCCTCCTCTCCGTACAGCCTACCTTGATCGTGTCGCTCTAACACGATACAAAATCCTTGAGAGTGATCATGGATCCCTCCTATACCTCTTGATATTTAACCGGCAGCGTGTTTTCCATATTACCCTTCCTACTCCTGCTTTCTTTGACTATCAGGTAAAACGAATATACTACATAACCATTGGAGAGGCAGAGAAGTATGAGAGGGAGGCAACGGCTGCTCGACTTCGTGAGGTAGCTATTCAGGCAGTGGATGCAGCACTTCCGTATAACACCCATTATGAGTTTGGGTTTCGCCAGGATCATCCATGGGAGTAGATCAAGCTATGCCAAAAGCCTAAGCTTGGGGGAGTACGTGTTCTCACCGACTTTACATTCATGCTTATGCTTTCCCTCTGTTAGCCGGTGTTTACACTTTGCCACTGTATTATCCATGCTAGTTTATTTTCGTTTTCTTGTTTTCTTGTTTTGTGTCCTTTTAGAAAACCCAAAAATATTTTTCTTTCTTGTTTTGCTTGTTGGGAGCTTTCCCATGTAAATAGTTTTCTTTTTCTTTGTGTCAAGATAGAAGATATTGGTTACAATGTTTATTGGGTCTTATATGCTTACATACTTAGCTTTAAAAGAGCCATATTACTTTGTCTTCTCCTTTGTGTTTGCCTGCAGATTCAGGTTAGTCCAATGCGCTTATTATTGTTCACATCGTTCGATCGTGCAAATGAAAGGCAACAATGATGATATATGATGAAGTGACTCAGACTGAAAAGCTGGTATGAACTCTATATATTTTGTTTTTATAAATATGACTAGCTTATTAACCTAGATTCAGCTTTGTTGTGAGAAAACCATGTTTGCAATGACAAGTTAGAGATCATAGTTACTGATGTCATGCTTATTTAGCTGAGAGCTTATAATGGCTTGTCTTGAATGCTACCTTAGATTTTGAGATGACTATGATGTAGTATGATAGGATGGGGTTCTCCTCTGAATGTTTCAAGTGGCTTGACTTGGCGCATGTTCATGCATGCAGTTGAAACAAAATCAACATAGCCTCTATGATGTTCGTGTTCATGGTGATTTATATCTTGTTCATGCTTGCATTCAATGTTAGTCAAACTCATTGCATCTTGATGACTGTTGTCGCTCTCTAGTTGGTCGCTTCCCAGTCTTTTGCTAGCCTTCACTTGTACTAAGCGGAACACTGCTTGTGCATCCACTTCCATAAACCCAAAAGTTTTTCCATGAGAGTCCACCATACCTACCTATTTGCGGTATTTACCTGCAGTTCCAAGTAAATTTGCATGTGCCACTCTCTAAACCTTCAAGAAATAATCTGTTTTGCATGCCTGAACCGCTCATGTGGTGACAGGGGGCTATTGGTATCTTCCATGCTAGGAGTGTTATCCTCGACATGTGTTTATTCACTGTCATTCACGAGAAAGGGGCCGGTAATTGGAATTCCCAGTTCCACGCTTAAATCAAAAACATAACTGTAAAACAAGACTCCCCCCGGATTGATGTTAGTATGGACGGTACCCGAGGATTCGGCTAGCCGTGAAGTGTGATTGATTGGTGGTGGGGGAGTTAAAACTTTACTTTTCTGTTTGGGAACCGCATATAGCATGAGGAGCATGGAAGATATTGATAACTCTTGGTCATTGCGTTGACAATGAAAGCATGCCACCCAAAATTATGATCTCTGTTTTCAAAGCTTGAGCTCTGGCACCTCTGCAAATCAATGCTTCCCTCTGCGAAGGGCCTGTCTATTTATTTTCCTGTCGAGTCATCCTCCTCTTTTACAAGCACCAATTAGATAGCACCTCTGTCATTTTTATGCTTTGCTATAGATTGATATTGAGTATGACTATGACTGGATCTTCGTTGCTAAGAATTACAATGTTTAGTCAGCCCTTGATCTTTCAAAGTGCTCTGCATTTATGTTTTGTGGTCTCAGAAAGAGCTAGCGAGATACCATCTATTCATATTCCTTCATGCTTGTTTTGATTGAAGTGTTGGTATTTGAAACTCATTATTATTTGCTCGTTAGCTGATTATGCCATTGATATTAGTTTACCGTGAGACCTTTGTGTCATTTGCTTATGTGGTTAACTTGTGATCTTGCTGAAATTCTGGTTATGAGTTAGACATAGTTGCAACAACAAGATCAAACAGAGTTTGTCAAAGTTTTTATTTCTCTCTCAGTTTGTCAACTGAGATCCTTGAGGACAAGCAAGGTTTTAAGCTTGGGGGAATTGATACGTCTCCATCGTATCTACTTTTCCAAACTCTTTTGCCCTTGTTTTGGTCTCTAATTTGCATGATTTGAATAGAACTAACCTGAACTGACGATTTTTTCAGCAGAATTGCCTTGGTGTTATTTTTGTGCAAAACTCAAAGTTCTCCAAACGTCCTGAAAATTTACGGAGAGCAGTTTTGGAAAATACAAAAAATATCTGCGCCAAGTTCCACCTAAGGGGGTGGGCCAGTGTGCCATAAGCCCTGGCTCCGCCACCACCCCCCTAGTGGCGGTGGGCAGGCTTGCGGGGCCCACACGGCTCTGCCTCCCCAACTCCAACTCTATAAGTCCCCTTTCGTCCCAGAAATAATAAAAAGAGAAGTTTTCGCCGCGTTTACGATATGGCGGCGCCGCCACCACCTGTTCTTCATCTGGAGGGCAGATGTGGAGTCCGTCTTGGGCTCCGGAGAGGGGAAATTGTCGCCATCGTCATCATCAATCTTCTTCCCTCTCCAATTCCATGAAGCTCTTCGTCATTCGTGAGTAATCTATTCGTAGGCTCACTGGGCGGTGATGAGTAGGATGAGATCTATCATGTAATCGAGTTAGTTTTGATGGGGTTTGCTCCCTAGTATCCACTATGTTCTGAGATTGATGTTGCTATTGCTTTGTCATGCTTAATGCTTGTCATTAGGGCACGAGTGCCATCATTTTCCCTAAGCACGTATAACGACACACAGAATGTATGCCTGCATCACATTGACGAATAGGAGCTAGCCACATATCTCTCAGTGTTATAGCTGTTGCATGATGAATATCATCCAAACAAATCACTGACCCATTGCCTATGAGTTTGTCCTACTGTTGCGACTGCTGTTACTTGTCTTGCTCTACTGCTGCTACTACTGTTGCTACTGCTATTACTTGTCTTGCTCTGCTGCTGCTACTACTGTTGCTACTGCTGTTACTTGTCTTGCTCTGCTGCTACTGTTGCTACTACTGTCGCTTGTTACTGTTGCTACTTGCTACTGCTGTCACTACTGCTTTTCCTTGCCGCTGCTATTGCTCGTTACACCGCCGTTACTCGCTAATTCGCTGTTACTACATTGCTTGCGTATACTAATCTTTCAGTTGTGGTTGAATCTGACAATTCAACTCCTAATACTTGAGAGTATTCTCTCACCTCCCGTCGTGCGAATCAATAAATTTGGGTCGAATATTCTACCCTCGAAAACTGCTGCGATCCCATGCGCTTGTGGGCCGTCAACAACATTCTTCTAGTTTCGATTGTCGGAGAGTGCTACAGCATTCTTCTGGTGCCATTGCAAAGGGGAAGAACAGTTGGCATCACCCCCCAAGGATGCGGAGGGGTCCAACCCACGCCTAGTGGAAGCCCTATGCTCCGTGCTGGGAAGAAGCTCAGTCCACCAATGACTCGGGGGTAAGGGACACTCGCGAGGCCAAAGCGTCCTCACGACCTCCCATATACACCCCCACCGTGACATTCTCACATAATAACGAGCCAAGGTTATATACACCCAGGGGCCCCCGAGGACATGGAGGGGTCCACCCACGCCTAGTGGAAGACCTATGCCCCGCACTAGGTAAAGTTAGGGGCAATAATCATAGTCCGCCAATGACTACACCCTTAGCTAGCACCAATGCAGTCCGCCAATGACTGTGCCCACAGCTGGCACCAACACAACCCGTCAGCGGCTACACCCTCGGCCGACAAGGAGATCAACACAGTCCACCCGCGACTTCGCCCACGCCCAATACGTGGGCAAACAGCTAAAGGTTCGTATCCGCTCACACGTCAAGGGGGACCCCTGAGCATCATGACTCAGGGGCCTAACTTTTGCCGTAGCCCCTTCCCCCTTTGGGTTGTCCTTGGTCGGTTCAATAGAAGAAGGTACGAAGGGGTGGGCCCTTCCGACGCAGAGCCCAGTGCACTCGACAAATCACTTCAGATCCCTTAGGAAGAACACTGGAGTCACTCGTACGTCAAGGGGGACTCCTGAGCATCGCGATTCAGGAGCCTGGACTAAGCCCGTAGCCCCTTTCCCTTTTGAGCCGCCCTTTCCGGTCGGTTCAACCGTAGGGAGGTTCGCGCGGGGCGGGCCCTGCCGACGAAGAGTGCTCAACGAGTTCGAGAGTCTCAAATTATTGGCTTCTTAGGAGGAACATTGGAGTCAGTCATACGTCAAGGGGGACCCCTGAGCATCGCGACTCAATGGCCTAACTGCGCTCGTAGCCCCTTCCCCCTTTGGGCCGTCCTTGGTTTTCGATCGGTTCAATCACAGGGAGGTAGGCGCGGGGTGGGCCCGGCCGATGCGGAGTGTTGAATATGTCCCAAGTTTCGAAATCTTCACCGCGTTCTCCTCATGAGGGCAGCTCGCGCGTCACGGGGGGCTCGTGAGCATCGCGACTCAAGAGCCTAACTACGCTCGTAGCCCCTTCCGACTTTGGGCCGTCCTTGGTTTCCGGTCGGTTCAATCGCAGGAAGGTACGCGCGGGGCGGGCCCTGCCTACGTAGAGTAACATAGTAAACATGACAGGAACAAGGTGTGGGGACCCCGACTTACGGGTCGAGATCGTCGTGCTCAGTGATCCCAGAGATCAATGGTGACCAAACACAGATACCGAATAAAAGAGTCTTTCATCCAAGTACCGACTTTTACGACACATGACCGAATGGTCAAGTTCACAAGACAGGGCCTAAGGCCAAATCATTCTGATACAACAAGTAGCGGAAATCATAGGGGATCAGCGGGTGCCAATTCCATCAAGCCTACACCGACAGTCATTCTGACTCGGAAGCGTCCTAGTTCGGAGGGGCGTCCCCGAAGACGTACTCATCTCCAAACTTTGGTCCCTCCATCTATGGTCAATAACATAACTAGTGGCAAGCCAATGAGTACTTTGAATGTACTCGCAAACAACCCATGATATGAACAATGAAAGTGAAGGATAACAATATCATGCATCTTTGGTGGATTTCATTGGGGTGGAATGATCATGAATATGCATCAAGTTAAAGAATTACTTTTCAAGAACAGGTTACAGATATCAATATATCTGCCGAGGGCTGAGCCATCCGTGCTCACCCTATATGCCAAGTCACTAAACTTGCTCATATCATTACTTTCATAACAACACCTTTTTAACACAACACACACACACACTAGGTTTATGCGGAAACAGCTGGACGTAGTTTAAGCAGGATTACCCAACTGTCCTTGACTGTGGGCACGGCTATTCAAATAGTTTTACACTCTGCAGAGTTAGTACGCTGGACCCACGAGATCCGGGAAACTTCCGTGTCATCCACGACTCGCGGTATATAACGTACCCGAGGTAAGTACCCGATCAATGCCTTTCCCCTGACGATACTAGACAAAGAGGTCCACTCGATTGTTACCCAGCCCACATGTTGTACGTCTTACGAGTACCGACTCTGGACAGTTCCAACCATGTGGGGACCAACGGTATGACTGGAACTCATAAAAATGGCATAGTCGTCCTACCTGGCACGACCCCATCATGAGAGTGACCACACATCACTCCCGCCACTAGTAATGTGGCTCTTTGCTAGAACGACCAGAGTAATTAACATTGCCCCGTCCCATAAGGGGTAACGTGGTCGTACTGGTATGGTTGGTACGGTCGACACATTATAAATTTAATCCCATTTCCGAAACCATATTCACTCAAAGTAGCCGGTGCACCACTTCACCAAAAGTGGCCACCTAACTCATCATCACCCTCGGGCATTAGTGGCACCCGACGGGGTTTTCATAAACTCTTTGATTTATGTCATCAACATGCTCATGATAATACTACTTCTAACTTTACTTGTCAACATGATATTAGCATGACCCTCAAGGGGTAGGATCAAGCTCAATGCATGTGCTCCGGGGGAGCCATCGTAAAATCATATCAAATGATTACCACCACTTATGATCATATGCAACGGAAATACTTGCTATCTTAACATGCAAAGTAACATATGCTCAGTCATGGTCAAAGGTCTTCGAGGTCTTGCGCTCCGATTCCCTTGTCACATGGATTTTCTATCGCCGATAAAACAATAAATAAGAAATAGCTCATACAGAAGCAGATCACAAAGTCATTTAAAAAAATGTTATTTATTACTGATAAATCTAAGTTGTCATTTTGAAAAATATTTGCCTCCAATTCTCTTGAAGGAACATTTTTAAAATTAACCAAACAGAAGCAAAACTATTCCAATTTAGTCCTTTTTATTACTGTAAAACAGAATAATTGTAGGAAAAAAATCATCCAATCATATTATTAAATACTACATATTTTTAGAATAATAACCGTTGAAAATTATATTTTTACACTCGCTAAATATTTTTATAAAAATCATTGAAATCAGATTTTGAAAAATAAAGAAAAATGGGCTAAGCCCGTGGCCTGGGTCGGCCTGGAGCTGGGCTGGCCCAAGGCCAGCCGACAGCCTGCCCAGGTGCTCGCGCCGTCAGGTTGGAACCTGACGTGCGTGGCCCTGTGGTCAGTGGTTATGGACAGCGCGGGGGAGGAGACTGGGCCACCGGCAGGTGAGGCACACCTATGAGGGTCGTCTCCTACGTCTAGCCAGAGAGGAGGAGGAGCACGCCGGCGAGGCTGCCGACGGTCTCAGGCCCCAACAAGTACTGTAATGGGTTCACCATGACGTCGCGTACCTACTGGTGGTCGGAACAACATGGGAGAGGTAGGGGTTCGCCGGGGACGAGGAGGCCGTGGCGGAGGAGTTTTGGGAGGTGGTCGAGGAGGTGGCTAGAGACACGGAAATGCTCGGGCGAGTTGGGGGAAAGCTTCCTCGGGTTGAGAGGATCAGTGTGGTGGGTCGAGGGGCACAGGAGCGTCGTGTAGCCAGAGATCGACCGGAGCTCCGAGGCGGAGGGGCCTCGATCCATCTCGAGCACCGGGGCTGTGCTAGTTTGCTGGGGTGGCTAGGGAGGTGCTAGTGGTCGCGTTGAAGCTATCTCAGGGGTGCATGAGTGAGGGGGAGGGATATTTATAGGCCCGCGATGGTGAGCCAATTCAGGAGCACCGGTGATTCAACATGGCGCGCATGGGGGTGCAGAGAGGGGCTGGGGTTGACACCACGGTCTTAGGACATGGTTTTGGACTGCGAGAACCATCTGCTGCAGAGGGAGACAGGGAGGAGTCGAGCATCCGTGGCCGCGCAACCTTGGCCGGTTCTGGTGCATGCAGGCACGCGTCGCACGAGCTCAAACGCGGTGGAGGAGGGGCCCTGAGGGTTGTTCGACGCAGACGGGTTGTCGGGGAAGAGGTTGGGCACATCGAGGGAGGCTGGAACTGGCCGAGAACGTCGCCCCCACCTTGGTGGCTTGCTGTAGCGCGCCTAGAGCGCAGTTTTGGCATGCCACAGCATGCCGGTGCGCTCTAAGGCACTTTGTACGTGTCTAGCATGTCCTAGCACTGGCTGGGAGTGTGGCTAGCCGTTTGGGTCTCATGGGAGCTTCTGCTGGTCAATGGAGACAAGAAATACTGGTGATTTCAGCCTTGAGCTGAAGCCTAAATTGGAGCTTTGGCCTTTCCACTTTGAACAAGTGAGGGGCTAGTTGACTGGGGTTAGATATGGATACTGGCCACCTAATCTATGAGTTTGGAGAGAAGGGGTTGGGTTTAGCTGTGGCTAAGGTGGCTTTTCCCTATTTGTAAGAAGGTGCTCGACAGTGGTTTGAGGGGGTTGGACCACACCACTTGCGCTGCAACTTGGTGCTAAAACATGGGGTTTGGTGCTAAAACATGGGGTTTCACCAATGTTGAGCTCCATTGGACATGTTTAGCTTTGCAAACTTGAAAACACTACAATTTGACCTCTCTCCCTTCCAAAGACAGTGTGGGCAAACTAAGTCCCACAAATCCCATTTTTGGTGTGGGACCCTCATTTGAGGTATTAGGCACTGCTTCAAAGTTTCAACATCATTGGATAAGCTTGTCTATGTCGAGTTGCTCTAACTTCAATCTGGACACAAGGGGTTTTGGGGTTATTTGGGCTCCTTAATCACCTTGGACCAAGGTGAAACTTTTTGTAGACAACAAATATGGCTTAGGTATACTACTGGAATTTTCTAGGATTTTATTGAGAATATTTCCTTTGGAAATATTTCAAAAGGTCAAAATAGACAGAAATGGCTTCCAGGGTTTTATTCAAATAATTATAATAAAAAATAGGGTTTAAAATCTTATGTATGGAAATATATGTCCATCTGATCATCTCCAAATTTAATCAGATTTTTCTAAGGCAGAAAAGTATTATTCCAAGTAGGAATACCAATTCTGGACTCAGAAATGTACATGGTTTTAAGGCAGTAAAATGAAGTTAAAATCACATCACCAACTTTGGGTTGAAACACTTCTTGCCATCAAGGGCATGTAGTGCAACTCAAAGTAGGGTTTTACCATAATCACAAACATGTAAAGGTTTTTGGAAATAAATCAATATTGTGAAATGGGGTTTTTCGTCACATGATCAAACACACAAGCATACAATGACAATCATGGCCCTCACATCATTAGTTTTGAAAAAAATTTAAGAAGCTCAGATTTTTGAATTACAGAGAAGTGGTAGTAAAAACAGGGTGTGACAGACCTATCCCCCTTACATTAATCTTGTCCCCCAGATTCCTAAGCTAGGTGCTAAAAATGTCCGGAAACTCACATCGGAGATAGTCTTCACGCTCCCATGTTGCTTCGGCTGCGGTGTGGTTGCTCCACTGAACCTTGAAATACTTGATGGTGCGGCTTCTGGTGCAACACTCAACTTCACCCAGAATGCGGACCGGCTTCTCGCGGTAGGTGAGATCAGGCTGAAGGTCAATGGTCTGGTGGTCAATGTCCTTGTAAAGATCAGGACGATTTGGCGCTTGAATACACTTCCGAAGTTGTGACACGTGGAAGACGTTGTGCACACCCGAAAGTTCCGGAGGCAACTCCAACTGATAAGCAACTTCTCCATGCCTTGTCGTGATCTTAAAAGGTCCAATGAACCTTGGAGCGAGTTTCCCTTTAACGTGGAAACACTTGTTCCCTTGAGAGGTGTGACACGGAGGTACACCAGGTCTCTGGGAATGAACTCCACATCCCTGCGGCGAAAATCCGCATATCTCTTTTGTCGTGACTTGGCTGCTTTTAGATTTTCTCGGACCAGTTGCACCTTCTCTTCTGCCTTATGCAAAACTTCCGTCCCGAAAATCAGTCCTTCTCCGGTTTCGGACCAATTGAGCGGGGTGCGGCGCTTTCTTCTGTACAACACTTCAAACGGGGCCATTTGGAGACTGGACTGGTAGCTGTTGTTGTATGAAAACTCAGTGAACGGCAGACAGTCTTCCCATTTGGCTCCATGCGCCAAGACTCATCCGTGGAGCATACCTTCGAGTATCTCATTCACTCTTTCCGTTTGTCCGCCTGTTTGTGGGTGGAAAGCGGTGCTCAAAGAGAGCTTGGTTCTAAGGGCTTCTTCGATCTTTTTCCGAACTCTTGAGGTGAACTTCGTGCCTCGGTCAGATACAATCTCCTTGGGAACTCCATGAAGGCTTACAATACGCTCAATATAGAGACTAGCCAACTTGTTCCCATCATATGTGGTGTTGACAGGAATGAAATGGGCCACTTTGGACAAATGATCGACAATAACCCATATAGAGTCATGTCCTCTGCTAGACCTTGGTAAGCAGGTAACAAAGTCCATGCCTATCTTGTCCCACTTCCATTCTGGCACTTTGAGAGGTAGTAGGAGTCCTGCAGGTCGCTGATGCTCAGCCTTGACTTGTTGGCACACGTCGCACTTGGAAACATAGGACGCTATTTCCCTCTTCATGCCATGCCACCAGAATCTTTCTCGGAGATCTTGATACATCTTGGTACCACCAGGGTGAATAGAATAGGGTGTATCATGTGCTTCCTGTAGGATCAAATCCTTGAATTCAGCCTTGTTGGGTACACGTAAACGTTGCCCAAACCACACTACTTCTTGTTCATCCACCGAGAATCTTGGGGCCATGCCTTCTTGAAGCTTCTTCCTGATGCCTTCAATGCTCTTATGACCCTTCTGGGCCTCCTTGATGTCGTCCACCAGCATTGGTTTGACTTCGAGGTTATCTAGGAATCCGGATTCTACTAGTTCCAACACGAAGTTCTCCAATTCTTCATATAAGGCGGTTGCCTTTCCTTGAGCATGATGTTCAAGGTGCTGGTCTTCCGGCTTAAGGCATCGGCCACTACATTGGCCTTACCGGGGTGATATTGAATGCTGAGGTCGTAGACTTTGATTAACTCCAACCATCTCCGTTGCCTCATATTCAATTCCCTTTGAGTGAAGATATACTTCAGACTTTTGTGGTCAGTGCATATTTCACATCGCTTCCCAAGAAGGTAATGTCGCCATGTTTTCAGGGCATGCACTACGGCTGCCAACTCGAGATCATGGGTGGCATAGTTCTCCTCATGCGGGTGCATTTGTCATGACAGATACACCGCGAATCTGCCATCTTGCATTACAACCCCACCGAGTCCATTCCTCGAGGCATCACAATATATCACAAACTCCTTGCTGATATCTGGAGTGGCCAATACTGGGGCGGTGGTTAATCTCTTCTTCAATTCTTGGAAGCTGGCTTCACACTCCAGCGTCCATTCGAACTTCTTTACCTTCTTCAAGAGCTGAGTCATGGGTCGAGCGATGCGGGAGAATCCTTCTATGAACTTATGGTAATATCCCACGAGTCCGAGGAAGCTCCTTCACATCAATTGGCGATTCACAGTCGGTTACCGTAGTAATCTTGGAGGGATCAACTGCAAATCCACTTGTTGTCATGGCATGACCCAAGAATCCAGCTTCGTTCAACCAAAATTGGCATTTGCTGAACTTGGCATAAAGTTGGTGCTCTCGAAGCTTAACCAATACTAACCTCAAGTGTTGCTCATGCTCTTCTTCGGACATGGAAAAGACTAATATGTCATCAATGAATACGACGACAAACTTGTCCAGGTATTCCATGAAGACCTTATTCATGAGGTACATGAAGTAAGATGGGGCATTAGTCAACCCGAAATACATGAGAGTGCATTCATATAGACCGGACCTGGTCATCAACGCAGTCTTGGGTATGTCCTCAGGTCGGATCTTCAGTTGGTAATATCCAGATCGGAGGTCGATCTTGGAGAATACCTTAGCTCCATTTAGCTGATCGAATAAGTCTTCAATGTTGGGGAGTGGGAACTTGTTCTTAATTTGGACCTCATTGAGAGAACGATAATCGACGCAGAGTCGGATAGTCCCATCCTTCTTGGACACGAAAAGAACAGGTGATCCCCACGGTCACGCACTTGGACGAATAAATCCTTTCCTGAGTTCCTCATCCAGCTGCTTCTTCAACTCCGCTAGCTCTTCGGTTCCCATCCTGTAAGGCTTCTTATAGATAGGCCTTGATCCGGGCATGAGTTCAATGATGAAGTCGATGTCTCCGTCAGGAGGCATCCCTGGTAGCACATCAGGAAAGATGTCCGGGTATTCACACACTATTGGCACTCGATCGAGTTCTTCCTATGACAGGCTCTTAACTCGTGATACTTGAGCAGGTACTGGCTCAAAGACATACTTGACTTTGACACCTTGGTCACTTGTCATGGTAATGGACCTCCTAGCACAGTCCAAGATACTTTGATGCTTGACCAACCAATCCATGCCGAGAATTACTTCTAGGCCTTGCGACTAGAGCACAATGAGATCTGCTGAGAAGCTCGTTCAATTGATAACTATCCCGACCTTCCTAAACCCTAGGTTGGTCCTCAAAACTGCTCCCGGGGTTTGAATTGCCATATGCCCAAGAACCAAGGTAGGTTCTAAACCACATTTTTTCGCAAACTTTTGCCTAACAAAACAATGCAAAGCACCACAATCAAACAATACTATTGCTGGGGTAGAGTTGACGAGGAACGTACCCAGAATGCAGTCCGGGTATTCTTGTGCCTCTTCCGCGGAAATATTTTTAATCCAGCCCTTGATGTGAAACTGCTGATTAGGGGAGCCTGATTCCTGCCTAGTGCTCCTTGGCCTGGATTTGGCGCATTGGGGCGCTGAGCATCGGGTTTCTTGTTGGGGCACTGCCTGGAATAGTTTCATGTTTGTCCACATCCAAAACCGGTAACTTGCACTGGAAGATTGGTCTTGATTCCAGCGTTGTTCGGCGGATTGCTTGCTGGCTTGGTGTTGACTTGCTGCTCAGGCTGGTAGTTCTGGCGAAATGTTGAGTACTTGTACAGCTGCTGATAGGTGGGTCTTGCTGGAGCTGGCTGCCATGGTCGTGGCTTCGTGTTACTTGGTCCTCCACTACCCATTAGCTTGCGCTTACGGGTGTCGTCCATGGCACGACGCTTTTCTTCCAACATAAGGGCCTTATTGACCAGATCGTTCAAGGTCCGGCATTCACAAACAACCAGCTGATACTGGAGTGCTGTTGTAGTCGTTCCATAAAGCGTTCCACTTTGGCAGCCTCAGTGTTGACGTCCTCAGCCACGAATCTTGACAGGAGGTTGAACTTATGCAAATATTACTTGACGGATTCACTGCCTTAACTTAAGGCTCGGAAGTCCCGCTTCTTAATGGTCATCATTCCGGGAGGAATGTGAGCAGCGCGGAATCCATCTTTGAACACAACCCAAGTGATGACTTGCCATGCTCGCATGATCTGAAATCCATCCCACCAAGCTCTGGTTCTGCCTCCGAGACAGTGAGAAGCATAGAGCACTTTCTCACGATCATCAGTGCACTTGACCAGCGCGAGGAGGTCTTCGATAGTCGAGATCCAGTCATCGGCATCCAATGGTTCAGTCGTCTCCGTGTATATGGGTGGCGTAGTTCGCATCAACTCAGAGAGAGTTGAGCGACCATTGCCAATCCCGTTTTGCGGTGGGTTGTTCACCAAGGTTTGAGCCAGCTGCTGAATAGCGGCATTGTTGGCTTGATGCTCCTCTCGAAGAGCTTGAAGGGAAGTATCCATGGTCAAGCTTTCAGGACGAGGCGGTGGCGGTGGAACATCGTCTTGCTGCTCGTGGTGATCTCCAGCTTGAGCTTCCCCTACGGTTCCCTGCTGCTGACCTGAAGAGGCAGAGCCGGGGTTGCAGAAGGTGCTGTTGCGAGTTGCATTCAGCATCCTGCCAGGGGAGTAGAAAGGTCAATTTGCCGAACTGGCTGAAATCATAAGGGATGATGCTCTAGTAAAGAGGGGGTCTGGTGTTTTGCTAGTGTAAAAATTTTAAGCCACTGGTTTTGAAAACAGCTACCACATTATATAAAAAACAAGCGATGTAGTCGCTCACAAGCTGCCTAAGCCAGAATGCGACTTGCATCCCACAGGCTTACACAACACTCGTGGTTCATACAAACCGATACAAGAACTCCTACGCTCGGGGGTACATCCTAATTGCCTACGCTGCTAAAGCTAAGCGGCCGACTACGCGGTCTCATAAGCGGGTTTTGCGAGATCTTCGTCTTCATCTTCATCTGCATCTTCATCTTCATGAGTGATTCCCTTCTTTGAAGGAGTAGCATAAAGAAGCGGACCATCACGGCGTCTCTTGGTTGGCGAGGTAGCGAATAGTTCGGTGTACTCTTCCACAGTCAAGTGACGACTCTGTAGAGGAGTGGCCTGAAGCGGTGGTATTCCTCCTCGGAAAGCAAAACCTGGTGGTCCTACATGTGCTCCTTCCTTCTTCACCTTGCGGTTCTTCATCTTCTCCGTGCGAAGCAGATCCTTGACTTGGTGCCGCTCATGGCGGATCCTAGTTGACTCCTTGATCAAAAGGTGTGTCAATGTGTTGGAGGAGAGACTGAAGTAGGTCTGAAACCTCAGTGGCGTCCCGTCCTTGGAAGATGGGTTGAGTGTCGAACTCCCGTCTACCCCATCCTTAAAAAAAGGTAGGTGACGAGTAGATGGCTCATCAGCCATGTCGAGAAGGATGTCGCGGAGTCGCACGAGCGCCTCTCGTGCTGCGGTCTCCACAGACAACATCAGATCTTCCATCTGTGGACCTTCAAAGAACCAACTAGTCGAGGAGTCATTAGCCTTCACTATCACATCCACATGATATTCCTTAGTGTCGGCATTCACCCAGTGCTCGTGGTAGAGGAAGATGGGTGTGCGGCGTACTTGACACTTCTCGAGGCTATCACTCAAAAGCAGAGGAAAGACCGTCTCCGGAAGCATCTGAGGTACAGCGGCCATCTACAAGATGTAGAGGAGAGAGTTAGAAAGTTTTTAGTGGGTAAAGAATCTCAGGTTAAGGTCTATGTGGACTAGTCGTCCCGGCTTTGGTCCATGCTACCTAAGGCTTCCTATAGTCAGGATGGCTCTGGTACCAGCTCTGTGGGGACCCCGACTTACGGGTCGAGATCGCCGCGCTCAGTGATCCCAGAGACAAATGCTCACCGAACAGAGATACCGAATAAAAGAGTCTTACATCCAAGTATCGATTATTGCAACACATGACCGAATGGTCAAGTTCACAAGGCATGGCCTAAGGCCAAATCATTCTGATACAACTAGTAGCGGAAATCACAGGGGCTAAGCGGGTACCCGTGCCATCAGGGCTACACCGACAGGCATTCTGACTCGGAAACATCCTAGTTCGCAGGGGCGTCTCCGAAGACGTACTCTGCTACAAACTCTGGTCCCTCCATGTATGGTCAATAACATAACCAGTGGCAAGCCAATGAGTACTTTATATGTACACGCAAACAGGCCATGATATGAACAATGAAAGTGAAGGATAACAATATCATGCATCTTTGGTGGATTTCATCGGGGTGGAATGATCATGAACATGCCTCAAGTTAAATAATTACTTTTGAAGAACATGTTACATATATCAATATATCTTTCGAGGGATGAGCCATCTGTGCTCACCCTATATGCCAAGTCATATCATTACATTCATGAAAACACCTTTTTAACACAACACACACACTTGGTTTATGCGGAAACAGCTGGACGTAGTTTAAGCAGGATTACCCAACTGTCCTGGACCGTGGACACGGCTATTCGAATAGTTTTACACTCTGCAGATGTAGTACGCTGGACCCACGAGATCCGCGAAACTTCCGTGTCATCCACGACTCGCGGTATATAACATACCCGATCAATGCCTTTCCCCTGACGATATTAGACAAAGAGGTCCACTCGATTGGTACCCAGCCCACGTATTGTCTGTCTTACAAGCACCGACTCTGGAGAGTACCAACCATGTGGGGACCAACGGTGTGACTGGAACTCATAAAAATGGCATAGTCGTCCTACCTGGCACGACCACATCACGAGAGTGAACATACATCACTCCTGCCACTAGTAATGTGGCTCTTTGCTAGCAATGACTAGAGTAATTAACATAGCCCCGTCCCAAGGGGTAACGTGGTCATACTGGTAAGGTTGGGATGGTCGACACATCACAAATCTAATCCCATTTCCGAAACCATGCTCACTCAAAGTACCCGGTGCATCACTTCACCAAAAGTGGACACCTAACTCATGATCACCCTCGGGCATTAGTGGCACCCGACGGGGTTTTCATAAACTCTTTGGTTTATTTCATCAACATGCTCATGATAATACTACTTCTAACTTTACTTGTCAATATGATATTAGCATGGCCCTCAAGGGGTACGATCAAGCTCAATGCATGTGCTTCGGGGGAGCCATCGGTAAAATCATATCAAATGATTACCGACACTTATGATCATATGCAACGGAAATACTTGCTATCTTAACATGCAAAGTAACATATGCTAAGTCATGGTCAAAGGGCTGCTTTCCTTGGTCAGCTAGGTATCCGGGGTCTTCGAGGTCTTCTGCTCCGATTCCCTCATCACACAGATTTTCTATCGTCGATAAAACAATAAATAAGAAATAGCTCACACAGAAACATATCACAAAGTCATTTAAAAAAATGTTCTTTATTACTGATAAATCTAAGTTGTCATTTTGAAAAATATTTGCCTCAAATTCTCTTGAAGGAACATTTTTAAAATTAATCAAACAGAATCAAAACTATTCCAATTTAGTCCTTTTTATTATTGTTAAATAGAATAGTTGTAGAAAAATTCATCCAATCATATTCTTAAATACTACATATTTTTAGAAGAACAATAGTGGAAAAATTATATTTTTTCACTAGCTAAATATTTTTATAAAAATCTTTGAAATCAGATTTTTAAAAATAAATAAAAATGGGCCAAGCCCCTGGCCAGGATCGGCCTCGAGTTGGGCTGGCCCAAGGACAACCGACAGCGTGCTCAGGCGCGGGGTCCTGCGGTCAGTGGCTGTGGACAGCGCTGGGAGGAGGCTGGGCCACCGATAGGTGGGGCACCCCTGTCAGGGTCGTCTCCTACCTCTGGCAGAGAGGAGGAGGAGCATGTCAGCGAGGCTGCCGATGCTCTCAGGCCCCAACAAGGACTGGAATGGGTTTGCCATGATGTCGCCTACCTTCTGGTGGTCGGAACAACGTCAGAGAGGTAGGTGTTCACCAGCGACGAGGAGGCCGTGACGGAGGAGTTTCGGGAGGTGGTCGTGGAGGTGGCTAGAGACACGGGCAAGTTGGGGGAAAGCTTCGTCGGGTTGAGGGGATCAGTTTGGTGGGTCGAGGGGAGCAGGAGTCATCGTGTAGCTAGAGATCAATCGAAGCTCCGAGGCGGAGGGGCCTCGGTCGATCTCGAGCACCGGGGCTCTGCTAGTTGCTGGGGTGGCTAGGGAGGTGCTAGTGGTCGTGGTGAGGCTATCTGAGGGGTGCAGGAGCGAGGGGGAGGGCTATTTATAGGCCCGCAACGGTGAGCTCATTCGGGAGCGTCGGTGACTCACCGTGGTGCGCATGGGGGTGCGAAGAAGGGCTGGGGTTGAAACCACGGACTCGGGACATGGTTTTGGACTGCCAGAACCATCTGCTGCAGAGGGAGAGATGGAGGAGTTGAGCATCCGTGGCCACGCAACCTAGGCCGGTTCTGGTACCGCGGGCACGCGTCGCACGAGCTCTAATGCGGGGGAGGAGGGGCCTTGAGGGTTGCTCGATGTAGAGGGGTTGTCTGGGAAGAGGTTGGACACCTCGGAGGAGGCTGGAACTGGCCGAGAGCATCGCTCCCACCTTGGTGGCTGCCTGTAGCGCCCTCATAGCACAGTTTTGGCATGCCACGGCATGCTGGTGCGCTCTGAGGCACTTTGGACGTGTCTAGCATGTCCTAGCACTAGCTGGGAGTGTGGCTAGCCGTTTGGGTCTCGTGGGAGCTTTGGCTGGTCAAAGGAGACAAGAAAAGCTAGTCCTGTCAGTCCACTTTGAACCAGTGAGGGGCTAGTTGACTGGGGTTAGGTATGGATACTGGCCACCTAATATATGAGTTTGGAGCAAAGCGGTCGGGTTTAGCTGTGGCTAAGGTGACTTTTCCCTATCTGTCAGAAGGTGCTCGACAGTGGTTTTGAGGGGGTTGCACCCCACCACTGGTGCTGCAACTTAACACGTTTATGTTTGGTGCTAAAACATGGGGTTTCACCAAGTTTGAGCTCCATTGGACAAGTTTAGCTTTCTAAACTTGAAAACACTTCAATTTGACCAGATATGTCCCTTCCAAAGAGAGTGTGGGCAAACTAAATCCCACAAATCCTATTTTTGGTGTGGAACCTTCCTTTCAGGTATTAGGCACTCCTGCAAAGTTTTAGCTTCATCGGATAAACTTTGCTATGTAGAGCTGCTCTAACTTCAATCTGGACAGAAGGGTTTTGGGGTTATTTGGGGTCTTTAGTCACCTTGGACCAAGGTGAAACTTTATGTCGACACCAAATATGGCTTAGGGATACTACCGGAATTTTCTAGGAGTTTATTGAGAATATTTCCTTTGGAAATATTTCAAAAGGTCAATACAGACAGAAATGGCTTCCAGGTTTTTATTCAAATAATTATAATATAAAATAGGGTTTAAAATCTTATGTATGGAAAATATATGTCCTTCCGATCATCTCCAAATTTAATCAGATTTTTCTAAGGCAGAAAAGTATTTTCCATGTACGAATACCTATTCTGGCCTCATAAATGGACTTGCAATTTAATTAGGAAACTAATTCTAAAAATAATTATTTTTTGGTTTTAATGCACTAAAATGAAGTTAAAATCAGATCATCAACTTTGGGTAGAAACACTTCTTGCCATCAAGGGCATGTAGTGCATCTCAAAGTAGGGTTTTACCTTAATCAGAAACATGTAAAGGTTTTTGAAATAAATCAGTATTGTGAAATGGGGTTTTTCATCACATGATCAAACACACAAGCATACAATGACAATCATGGCACTCACGTCATTAGTTTTGAAAAAAAAATTAACAAGCTCAGATTTTTGCATTACAATGAAGTGGTAGTAAAAACAGGTTGTGACACAAGGCGAGGAAAACATTCAAGCATTCAATTATAACAAACCGTGACCAAGTTCATAAAAATGCAAATAAGTTCAACGCCTCCGTGAGGCATGATGTGCATTGCAGGAAAGTAACAGGGACAAGAAATCAGGAGGAGCCGCCATCGGGCGCCCCCTCCACGGGTGGCTGGTCATCGATGTCAGAGGCATTGTCTTCCCCATCATCGGCTCCAGCGACACATAGAGACGAAGGATGTGCGACACGAGAGAACCTCCTCACCAACGCCTCCACAGGGCCCTTCACCTCCTCCGCACGATCACGAATCTTAGATCAAATCCGGGGTTGCGAAGATGAAGGTGGTTGAAGACGCGAGTAGCAGCCACGAAGAAGAGGTCGTGACACTCGATGTCCAAGATTTTGTCCACCAGCACGACGGCAATCTCCAGCGCCGTTACGAGCCCCTTCACGAGCGTGGCAAAGACATCCTCCGGGGAGGCCAGAGGTTCATCGAAATCGTCCCGGTAGAGGGATGGGAGCGCCGTGCGAAGCCTGAGCTCATCGTCAGAGAAGGAGGCCAGCTCCGCGGTTTTCCTCTCCTCACCCCCGACGAGAGCTTTCTCCTGGGCGTCAAGGTTGGCCTTCCTTGAGGCGGCCTCCTTCTCCTGCTCTTGCAAGCGCGCGTCCTTCATGCTCAGGATGCTCGCCTCCTAGGATAGCTCTCCCTGCCGGGCGGCGAGCATGGTCTCGCGGGATTTAAGCTCCTTCCCGTGTACGCGATGCTGCTCGGCCAGCTTGGGTAGTCCTCCTTCAAGGAAGTTGAGGCGGGTTTCCACCTCTTCACAGCGTTCAACAACCGCCTTAGCCTCCTTCAGTGCTTTCTCATGCAAGGCACTGGCGGCCTCAGCCTCCCTCTCGGCCTTACACATTTCGTTGGCGATATTGCTCAAGGCGGTGAAGGCCGCGTTCAAGATACCTTGGGTGAACACCGAGGTATTCTCGACCTCCTCCTGAAGAGCCTCCAGTGCAGGCGCGGGTGGTGCCGCCATAGGGGCAATGCCGTGAAGAACACGGGGGCCCCGAAGACTGCTCGGCGATCGCGAGCAATGATGATTGAGGAGCCTAAGAGTCCTCGTCGGCCTGCCCCCATGCAACGGCGTCCCCACAGTCGCTTCTGGATGCTTTGGGGGCTCGGGGGGCTCGACGACCAAGGCCAGGGAGACGGCCCCACGAGCATCCCCTTCCACACGTGCAGATGGCGGTGCGCCAATGAGAGTAGGCGGGGCGTCGGGAGTCGCCTTCGGCTTTACGACCGTCTTGTTACTCTTCTCCACCGGTGAGACAACATCGTGGACGACAAGTAAAGGGTGGATGAGCCAAGCATGGACAATAGACGCGCAGGGCGTGCCCAGGCAAGTAGCTTACTCTTCAACATTGCACTATCTCTTCTTCCGCCGACAGAGGTGGGGTGTGCCGAGGATGGCTCAGCCCTGAGCTTCCACGAAGCAAGCACACACGTGGACCACATTGCAAGCGGGATCGACGCGCCCCCCTGGAGGCACTCGCCAGGTGCGAGGAGGCCGCCGCTCGTTGAAGTCAGCCATCGCAGTGACCAGGTCAGCCCGGTCGTCAAGATGGTATAATGGACCCACGGCCTCGGGAAGGTCGCCAGGGTTGCCGCCCAGCAAGATCGCCATGACCCTACTTAGGTCCTCTATGGGGAGGTTCCGGGTTCGGAGCCGGAGTGTGCCTAGAGTGTGCCTGGAGAGGCGCCAGGCGTTGCGCCAGGAACTCCTTCACTATCATTCCTCCGGTCAGCCTCTTGGCGCTGATGTTGCGGGAAATGCGCTCCAGCACGGGCATAACCCGAGGGATGGAGAGGTTGGCCGAGCTCCAAGCGGAGGACTTCTCCGGCAACTCCTTTGGCTCCTCCAACCGAGGGTTGGCATCGTTAAGGCACATAAGGACCCAGTGGTGCCTGAAGTTATCCACCTTCTTCCCGACCTTCAAGAGCACGTTGCCACTCTGGGCTGCCAAGAAGGAGACGCACGCCGACAAATGAGCGCCGTCGTGCAGGCGCAAGCTGAAGAAGTGGCGGAGGAGGGCAATCGAAGGCTGCACACCAACGAAAGCCTCGCAGTAGAAAGCAAAGGCATACAGAAGCAAGATGGAGTTGGGTTGGAGAGGAAGGGCTTGGATCCCATAGTGGTCCAAGACAACGGTTTAGAACTGGGAGAAAAGCGGCACCAGTCCAGCGTAAATACCGTGAAGGAAGAAGGGGCATATCGCCCGGGACGCGGGTCGCTCCTCTATGGCGCCAGGCTGGATCAGGGTTCTCCCATGCTCGCTGGACTCGGTCGTGGTCCATGGAAGCACGAGGACGAGATTCGTGTCCTTGGAGAGGGCGTGCCCCTTTGATTTTTTGCTTGATGGCGGGCGCCATTGTTGAACTTGCAAGGAACTATGCGGCGCTGGATCTGGGACGTGCCGGTTGGAGTCATAGACCAAAGAGGAAGGGTGAGTGCGGAAAATGGAAATAAATGAGGCGCCGAAGCTACAAGCAAGGCACCTAATAAGGGGGGCAGAGACAGAGAACACGGAGGACCCGACACCAGCCGCATGACGTGTGTCGGCCTAGCCTAGAGGCATTTGAGGGCCCAGGGCGCCTCATGCTTCCCCCTAGGCTCCGCCCCGAAGCCAACCCGAGCACTCCGCGGGGCCAGGGGCTACTGTCGGCGTTCTGGGAATCAGGGTACCCAGACGTGCCTGCCTGTTGCCCAAGGCGGGCCCACCTCATCGGAATAAACCAACGGGCTCGGCACCATCCAGGGTATGGCCCTCGTGAGGGGCCAAGCCTGACGAGGAGGAGCAGCGTCAAGACCCGCAGGGGCCTCCTCAGGACCCCTCCGGAGCGGCGGATATTCCGAGGCAAGGTCGGGCCTCAGGAGTCAACGGTGACGCTAGGAAAGGACAGGCAAGCAGTAGAAGCGGAAGGAGGCGGAAGCGTACAAGGGTTCCAAAGGCATCTTCCAAAGGTTTCCCTTCTGGTGCAACGAAGCCGCTGCCGCACGCCAGTAGGGCAAACGTCATCCTCGGGCCAGTCCCTGCAGCGTGGACAGTTACTTTGCAGGCAATGACCACCTTTGGGAAGGGGAGCATGTTCCCGTGTTCCCCTTCAAAATTGGCCACTATGGGATCCCTTCCCGTCGAAGCTACGAGAGGAGAGGACCCGGGCCTCCGCTATAAATTGAGAGGGTAGAACACTTGGTAGGGGAGAGTTCATTCGAACCGTAGGGCAATACACCTATCCACTTGGCCTCCGGAGGCTCGAGAGCACTATACCAATTCATCCACCACCTCCACGAGAGGCAATCCACCAAAAGCTGCCCGAAACTGGCTAAACTGTTGTGTACTGTGCTACCGTAAGCTGTTGTGTTCTATGCTACTGTCTCCATCAAGTGAGTCTCTCGTTGTTTCCATCGAGTAGTGGGTTAGGCGAGGCTAAGCAGGGAGAGATCTTCATACACGCCCCAATGTTCGAATCCTTAGGGTATTGCGGAGCCCGAAATCCGACAAGCGCATACCACATGAAGTCAACGAGCAGGGCACTGCGGAGTGGACCGCGCGTCGCGGCACTACATCCCGAGGCGGCAACGTGCGGGTTGGTGTGACGGGGGGAAGACCTCAGGGCAGCGGGAAGGTCGGGGCGACGGCAGAAAGACCTCGCGTGGCAGCGAGAACCGCGTGTCGCAACACTACATCCCGGAGGGGCGTTGTAGTGGTGGCTTGTGTGTCGTGGGGAGTGCGCCTCACGCCACTACGACCAAAAGGGGAGACGTAGCTGGAACATGCGATTTGGTGAAGTCGTGGTGAAAACTAGGGGGCGGTGACACTGCGGCCTAAAGAAAAACAATTTTTCAAAGTTTTGGATGAATTGTTTGAAATTGACGTTTTCGATTAGGATTAGGAAACATTAGAAGATTTAGACCAAATTTGTAACAAAATCCCTTGGGTAACACCTCCAAGAGGAAATAAGTTAATTATACGATCCATTTTGCTTATGCCCTTAAAAAACGTGTCGGGTATAGGCATGCACTCTTATAGTGCCTCGTAACAGAGATTAAAGAAGCATATTGTTGGCTGGTGAAAATAACCCAATAGGCCGGAATTGCGGTAATATAAAAATTGAAACACTTGAAGCATATAGGTATATACTATCATATTCTTTCGCGGAGAGAAGGTTCACTAACATGAGACAGTTCTGTAAGTTCATTTGGCTCACTGCACTTCAGCCACAAGTTACGTCACAAAGCGGAACAAACCTACTGATCTGACAGTGAAACAAAATTTTCAAGCTACTGGTATTAGAGAGGAATCTTCCCCCCGTACATACGTATTATGATCATTCCCCTATAGCCCAGCCCGTGCCATGCTATTCAAAAAAAATATTACTACTAGAGATTTTGTTGGTCTCTTTATTGTCCCATTGAATTGTTCATGTATAATCCAAGTCATGCCGTTTTGAAACACATGCATGCAAGATACAATCGAACAATCACTACTTGTATTCAGATGATTTTCAAAAGGAAAATATTGTTGGTCCTCCATGATGTATGGCCGTGTCATCAATAGATAATTACTCCCTCCATTCCTAAATATAAGACCTTTTAGAGATTTCACTATAGACTAGATACGGAGCAAAATGAGTGAATCTATATTTTAAAATATGACTAAATACATCCGTATGTAGTTAATAGTGGAACCTCTAAAAGGTCTTATATTTAGGGACGGGGGGAGTAGAATTTTATCAGGAATGACCCGGTGTATGCATTCCTCGTAACATTTACTTGTACCATGGAAAATAAATCTTTCTAGCCAATCACTTTTCACCAATATGTTCTAGTGTAAAAACAAGGAGGAATAGCTACCGTGTACCCAAATCAACATGCATGACTTACAACATGACATGCATATGCCCCTGCCTTTTCATCAGGTTTGTAAGAAAAAAAATGGGAAAAAAAGAAAAATCCCAATTGTAGAAAACTGTGGGGAGTTCCTAAGGAGGGCATTAAAAAAGAAGGACTTAGCTATATTGCTAGAGCTAGTGGTTTGGGGATGCCTTTCTAGATGGATAATGTCACTGAAAAAATACAATATTTACTTTTGCAAAAGTAAAAAATTCAAGGATCTTGGATACTATCTTAGTAATTACTTACTTATTAAGCACACGAGATTGAGACTGATGTCTTGTTGGCCCGTATACATTGTGTCCGGGGCATCGACGATGCCAAAGTAGAAGTCGAGGATATGGCTGATGTCTTGTTGGCACCATCGTGACTTGGACTTCGATTTATGACTTATCTTCACTAGCGATGTCGGCATGGTCATGGCCTCACCAAGCCCAAAGAGACGGTGGCCAAGGAAACCATAGGTTCTGAGTGTAGGTTCCGATTTATGATTTATTCTTCCATTCAAACTCCTTCTCACCTAGACCAGAAGGTGAAGTGCAGTGTTTTACCTTATGTACTCCAAGAATGGTAAAGCAAAGTTAACACCCGACGACGGTCGTACGTTTACATGATACATGGTGTGAAGGACGACGAGGAGCCCTAAGGAGTCCTACACCTTAATTAGGATCCCTCTCTTGTACTAGAGAGATGAGAGGATAGGGATGGATGACATAAAAATGTTGCTAATACATGATTTTCTTCAAGAGGAACAAACAAATAATCAACAAAGTTGTATCGGTAATTTCACAATGACAATACTAAGTGCGATTGCCTCGGTGGCCGTGGAAAATTATAGATGCCCAATTTTTTTTAATTTTTTGCCCACCGTTATTTTGGCCGGTTGGTTTTTCTGGCATATATTTCCTAGGAAAAAGGTCTAATTTATGTGGTTTCCTGGTGTTTTCCATTTCTTCTTTTAGAATGCGCAAAACACTTACATGATTTTTTAAGAAAACATGTGAATGTCAAGGTTAGTCTTTTACATATACATGAACATTTTCTAAAAAATGCACAAGCACTTACACGGATGTTTCTCTAGAATATGCATGCCTTATTGGTCTAGAATGTAGGCGGATTGTTTTACACATCCTAAAGATCCCAATCCTTCTTGCAGGGCGATAAAATAGGAGAATATGCACTGTGGGCATTAAAAAGGAACATTTCCATACGAAGGAACTTCATTATTACATAGCCAAATCAAATGAAAATCATTATACATAAGTAAAGTCGACAAGAGAAACTGACTCACTGGAACAAGCTTGTCATCATAATACAAAAGATATTACTTTAACAAAGAAACAAAAAAATGGGATGGAACCACAACAATTTAAATAAACAAAACATTTATCGACACCATAACAACAGCGACACCTATAGACGGAAGGGTGCACACTCACGGGGTCCCGGCTTTCTCGTTGAGGGCATTGGCACGTTCTAAGTACGTTTGAGCTTCATTCTTGAGGAGGATGGCCTTTTCGGGCGGGGCAGCAACGGCCTCCTTCAGTTTATCGGCAGCCCACTTAACATATCCTACGGCTCCGGATTGATAGTTGCAAAAATGAATGCACTTTGGGCTGCAAACCTCTAGTTCTCCCTTGCAACGCTTGATACATTTGTCCCAACAGAACTCTTCGGCAGTTGCCACTGGTGTTGATACCGCCGCTACCATCACGACCAGGAGGAGAACCACACCAATTGTGTTCTTAGTATTCACCGCCATTCTGGACCTTGCGATTACTTCCACAGGGTATGAAGGGTTTAGAAGGAGGTTGTTGATGAGGAGATGATCGTTTATGGATGTTGTGCTAGCCATTTTCCGGTTAAATAGCATTCCTAGGAGAAGAAAGTGTGGCCATGAGACATACATGGACAACCGCACGTTGTAAGTGACATCCATGTCGATCTGTGTGCGCGGTACCCATTACCACTTATTTTTACCCAAACACATATGGGTGCTAACTGATTGGCTAGAAAGTTTTATTTTCGATGGTACACGTAATTGTTACGAGGAATGCATAAACTGGGTCATGTACAATAAATTTCTACTGATCTAGTTCTGACATAGCAATGCATCATGGAGGACCGCCAATATTTTTCTGTTGAAAACCATTTGAATATAAGAAGTGATTGTTCGATGGTACCATGCATGCATGCATGTGTTACAAAACAACAGGACCTGGGTTATGCATGCATAATCCCGTCGTTCTATAAAAGGATCAGAAATTACCTGTTAGTATTCTATGTGTTTGAATAACATGACATGGGCTGGGCTGTAGAGGAATGATCGTAATATGTATGTACGAGAGGATGATTAGTCTCTAATATGAGTAGGTTAGAAAAAAAAATTTCTCTCTCAGCTCAATTGGTCTCTTCTCTCGTGGCGTAACTTGTGGCCGATGTATAGTAAGCCAAATGAATTCTCAGAATCTTATGATGTGAGTGAACTTTCTCGACGCAAAAGAATATTATATTATATAACTGTAAGCTTCAATTGTTCCAGGTTTTCTTAGTGCCGCAACTCCTTCCTATTTGGTTATTTTCACCAACCAACAAATTGTTTCTTGTATCTCTATTATGCTCCTAGTGGTACAAGAGTGCATGCCTATACCTGACAATTTGTTTGGAGGGCATAAGAAAAATGTATCATATGATTTACTTTTCTCCTCTTAATTAGAGGATTTTTTTAATTCGTTTTAAATTTTCGAATGAGATTATGTTTTGTAGTGCTCAGCGAAAACAATCATTTTGAATAATTCGTCCGATATTTTGAAAATTTGTTTTCCCTGAGTGGCTAGCTCCTCAATCAGGGCAATAGTGATTTGATTAATACTGGTACCTATTCAGAAAGAACAACATTGAAATTTGAAAGGACAAAAGCAGTAATAGTGCAAATCTCACACATTTGGTGCGAATTCAGCAAGAAGGAGAAGGTGGCTCACCTCGCTCAAGTCATTGGAATAATGAAGGATTGTAAGAATGTTGTTTTATCAAATTAATATATGAGGGTTTTCAAAAAATGGAATAAATGAACTTCAGATCCTTCCCCAACAAGGTGTTCAGTCCTATGGTTGAGGGTGGGTTTTCAAATGAAATTGCTAGTTATCGACTAGAGGGGGGTTTAAAATAGGCAATTTCTATGAAGTGCTTCGAAAGAATGAATGTATTCAAAGTATGTAGAAGCGAAATAGGATCAAGTAGAGATAACAGTCAAGGATCTAAGATGTTAAGCATAGTCATCGTACACACTAAGATAAATCATAGATAAATTCAGACAATATGATGATAAACGGCAGGTATGAATGTCTTTCGTGGTATGTGTTCACACAGTTAGGTAAAAGAGTGAAAGATAGAACCGGTAGCTTGATAAAGACACAAGATTTGTTGGACGAGTTCTAGTTGTTGTGACAACTGTACGTCTTGTCCGAGAGGCTGAGAAATAACTCCGAAGACCTCGTATTCACCTTGTTCCCCTTGAGCCGAGGTCACTTAGACCACGTCCAATCACTCAAGTAAGTCTTTGGGGGAGACTTCTGAAATCCGTACAAATTTGGTCACCCGAGAATCCACAATGACTCTTGAATGCTACAGACCCAGATGCCTAACCGTCTGAAATATCACAGTCTTCAAGTGTAATACGTCTTCAGTTCACTCAGAACAAAACAACTTCGGTGATGCTCAAACACACTAGCTCTACTTGTTTGGGTTTATCCTCGCAGGATTGTTTTCTCTCACTGCCTTTGAGGTGGGTTTCTCCAAAATGACAACAGACGTATCAAACTCTGAGCAGCCACAAAACTATGGTGAAGGGGATGGGCTATTTATAGCCAACACGCAACCCAACCTGATAGGACCGAAATTGTTTAGAGTAGGAAACGAGAGACAAGACAAAAGATGTAAAATGAATCGTTGTTCTCATTGATGATGGATTACACATATATATAGCCCCTGAAGGGGTGCGTCCGAATGGACATGAGGCAACCGCCCCGGTTAGAAAAAGTAGGGATTAATAGGATTTATTAAATCCTAACACTCCCCCTAATCCATGCTTGTTAGTGTAAGCCTTGTCATCTTGAAAACACCTGCAAAACCCTGTGGGAAAATAAGGATATATGTGTTTGATATGTTGCTAAAACTTATGTAAAGCCACTGGGAAAATAAGGAGAAAATGATGCAACATATAATGGTTATTGTCTCTTTTAACTCAATACAAGGAGACTCATAGAGTTTAGAGTACAATAAATACATCGTACATACTTCCTTAAAATCCCTGTGGAAAACAAAAAGTAGGATATCTGATCTCATGTTGATATTACCTCATTAAAAACCTTTATGAGAACCTATATAGCAAAATCATGAAGGAAAAAAGAGTATAATATGATGCATAGAACATGAATAATTCAGGAAGATACTTCCCCTGTTTCTTGCAAATTTCGAAGCCGTCATGTACCTATTCCAATAACATATTTATGGAATGTAAAAGTTGATAGAGACTTCGTGAGAAACCGGTCACATGATCTGATTTGCAAGATATGCATATAGCGATGTTGCTTATTGCATAACCTATTTGCATCCGGGAAACACAAGAAACATTATCGTCTAGATTATGGTTGCTGGATGTAGCCACGAGGTCTCTTTGAAAACTCTTCATGGGAGGGCTACCACACCTAGTAGGAACACTAAACTTCTCTATGATCTGACATAGCAGGGATCTGATCAATGTATCCAATGGTATTAGTGTTCAGATTTCTGTGAAACTTGAAAAACCAGGACAATATGTTCGATGCCTTTGGAGATACGGATATATATTCTTGAGTCACAACCAATTGTGTTTTGTCGATCCAATGGCATTATGGAATGTTGAGTCCCAATATTTCATTTCCATCGTCTCTTGGCCTAAATAGATCTTTCTCTACATCTAGAGAATGAACTACCATGAGAGCTATGGATGGATAATATTTGTCCACAATGAATTTATCCAATATATTTTGTATATAGACAACATAGTATAACATAATGTATGAATGAAGGTGCTCAAGTTAGAATAACCAGCGGTATTTAGATTTACCACAATCCTTCATTTTAAACTCTGACATTTAGATGATTAAATGTGTCGTCATTGTAGACACACAAACATGGATAATCGTCATTGTAGGAGTAATAATTATGCATAAGGAATTCACTATGTCGGTTGTACCATATGTACCGACAACAATAAGTCGTATGGTGACTTACTGATTTTTACATAATGTATGTTGCATTTTGCATTTCGATTCAGAAGTGAGATTCCATCGGGAATCAATCATATATGTCTAAATCTAGTGATCCACATTTATATGTGATTACTACATCTATCAACTAAAGAGATACATGATTTTGTACTGCCAATGATATAAGTTATGAGAAAGAGATTCCACATCTAGAGAATAGTTGGGTATCTGCGTGAACCCTTGTGCTACAATACTTGCTCTTTGTTTCACCACCAGATTATTCTAAATTCGACTTCTAGAAGAAAACTGGTGTAGGTATTGCTTATGAATACCTTTCCATTACTGAGCAAGATCATTTCTACCTAGATTATACCCTTTGCTTGAATTCAATCCGAGTGTTGTTCACACTTTGCCATGGCCATGGTCTTTGGACCTCAATCATATGAAAGGTTTTGCAATCTAGTTGAGAAATGTATGTCAACAATTGTAGACTTCCGATTACATAATTCTTTAGAATCTATATATCAATATATAGTTGATGGAAATTGTTGGGACTATTCCCTAGAGGTAATAATAAATTAGCTTATTCATGATAATCGTTTATTATCCATGCTAGAATTGTATTGACTTGAAACTCAAATACATGTGTGGATACATAGACAATACTCTGTCCCAAGTGAGCCTCTAGTTGACTAGGTCGTTGATCAAAGATAGTCAAGGTTTCCTGGCCATAGACAAGTGTTGTGACTTGATAATGAGATCACATCATTAGGATAAGATGTGATGGACAAGACCCTGACCATAAACGTAGCATATCATCGTGTCAGTTTATTGCTACTGTTTTCTGCATGCCAATGTATCTATTCCTATGACCACGAGATCATGCAACTCCCGGAGACCAGAGGAATACCTTGTGTGTACCAAATGTCGCAACGTAACTAGGTGACTATAAAGGTGCTCTACAGGTATCTTCAAAGGTGTCTGTTGGGTTGGGATGGATCAAGACTGGAATTTATCACTCCATGTGATGGACAGGTGTCTCGGGGCCCACTCCGTAATACAACATCACAATAAGCCTTGCAAGCAATGTGAATAAAGAGTTAGTCACGTGATGTTGTATTACAAAACGGGTAAACAGACTTTCCGGTAACGAGATTGAAATAGGTATAGAGATACCGATGATCAAATCTCGGGTAAGTAACATACCGAAGGACAAAGGGAATGGTATACGAGATTATATGAATCCTTGGCATAGAGGTTCAAAAGATAAGATCTTCATAGAATATGTAGGATCCAATATGGACATCCATGTCCCACTATTGGATATTGACCGGGGAGTTTCTCAGGTCATGTGTGCATAGTTCTCGAACCCGCATGGTCTGCACACTTAAGGTTTGGTGATGTTTCGGTATGGTTGAGTTATAGGTGCTGGTGACCAAAGTTTTGTTCGGATTCCCAAATGAGATCCCAGACGTCATGAGGGTTTCCGGAATGGTCCAAAAATGAAGATTGATATATAGGAAGTTGGTATTTGGATTCTGGAAGGATTTCGGGCATTGCCGGTAGTGTACCAGGAGTGACGAATGGGTACCGGGGGTCCACCAGGTGGGCCCACCACTCCCCAAGAGGGCCACGTGGACTTGATGGTGGCGCAGTAGCTCTTAGTGGGCGGTCTAGTCAACCAAAGTAAGCCCATATGGAAAAAGGTGGAAAATCCAAAAGAGGTGGACAATTTGCAAAGTAGTCCTAATCCAAGTATGATTGGAGGAGGACTCCTCCCTCCTATGGTTCAGCCGACACCAAGGGCTTTCCCTTGGTGGGCAAGACTGCCTCCTCCCTCCTATATATACTAGTGGTTTGAGGTTTTTTGACACGTAATTCCTGCCACGTGCTACCCTCTCCTCTAGTTTGTAGTTCTTCCTCTAGATCGGATTTCTGCGGTGCTTAGGCGAAGCCTTGCAGGAATAGATCACCACCATCACCGGTGCGCTGTTATGCTGCTGGAGAACTCATCTACTTCCTCGTCTTTCTTGCTGGATCGAGAAGGCGGGGTCGTCATTGAGTTGTACGTGTGCTGGACGCGGAGGTGTCGTCCGTTCGGCACTAGATCGAGATGGATCGTGATGGGATCGTGGGATGGATCGTGATAAGATCACGGGACAGGCTGCGATTTCAATCGCGAAGGTGTTCCACTACATCAACCGCATTATATACACTTTCTCTTAGCGATCTATAAGGGTATGTAGATTCACTCTCCCCTCTCGTAGATGATCATCACCATGGATAGGTATTGCGTGTGTGTAGGAAATTTTTTGTTTCCCATGCGACGTTCCCGAATAGTGGTATCAGAGCCAGGTTGATGCAAATATGATATCTCCCAATCTTCAGAGTTGCATTTAATTCTCTCCAATAAATTCCATTTGAAGTCAATATCTCTCTTCGTAAAAGAACCGGAACAAGAAGTATCAAGCATGGTGCGATCATCATTAGAAAGCCGAGCATAAAAGTTTTGAATGATAATTTCTCTCGAGAGCTCATGATTGGGGCATGAATATAACATTAATTTAAGCCTCCCCCAAGCTTGAGTGATGCTTTCTCTATCACGAGGCCAAAAATTCTAAATATAATTCCGATCACGATGTACTAAATGCATAGGATAAAACTTTTGATGAAATTCCAATTTCAACCGATTGTAGTCCCATGATCCAGTATCATCATATAGCCTATACCATGTCAACGCCTTATCCTTCAAAGATAAAGGAAAGACCTCATCCTCGGGCAAACCTGCAAGCTTAAATAAACCACAAACTTCACCTACATAGATCAGATGCAAGTCTGGATGTGATGTTCCATCTCCTGTAAAAGGATTAGCCAGCAGTTTCTCAAGCATACCCGAAGGAAATTCAAAGAAAATATTTTCACTAGGTGCAGCAGGTTGAGGAGCAACTATTTGTGCTTCCTTTCAAGGTGAAGATACCCTGAACAAGCCCCTCAAAGGATTAGTATCCATAGTGACAAGTGACAATAAATTTCAGCACACTATATGAATGTTTCCTTAGCAAGTTCCACTTACTAAAGGCGCTTCACTCCCCGGCAACGGCGCCAGAAAAGAGTCTTGATGACCCACAAGTATAGGGGATAAACCGTAGTCATTTCGATAAGTAAGATTGTCGAACCCAACGAGGAGTAGAAGGATCTGACAAGTGGTTTTCAGCAAGGAAATATCTGCAAGCACTAAAATTATCGGTATCAAGTGATTGTGTGGTGAGATGATTCATAGCAAGCAACAAGTAACAAAAGTAGCAAAAGTGCAGCAAAGTGGCCCAATCCCTTTTGTAGAAAGGGACAAGCCTGGACAAAGTCTTATAGGAGGAAAAACGCTCCTGAGGACACACGGGAATATCTGTCATGCTAGTTTTCATCATGTTCATATGATTCGCGTTCGTTACTTTGATAGTTTGATATGTGGGTCAACCGGCGCTTGGGTACTGCCCTTACTTCAACAAGCATCCCACTTATGATTAACCCCTCTCGCAAGCATCCACAACTACGAAAGAAGAATTAAGACAAAGTCTAACCATATCATTAAACTAGTGGATCCAAATCAGCCCCTTACGAAGCAACGCATAAACTATGGTTTAAGCTTCTGTCACTCTAGCAACCCATCATCTACTTACTACTTCCCGATGCCTTCCTCTAGGCCCAAAGAATGGTGAAGTGTTATGTAGTTGACATTCACATAACACCACTAGAGGAAAAACAACATACAACACATCAAATTACCGAACGAATACCAAATTCACATGACTACTATTAGCATGACTTATCCCATGTCCTGAGGAACAAAAGTAACTACTAACAAAGCATAATCATATTCATGACCAGAGAGGTAATGAGTAGCATCAAGGATCTTAACATAAACTCTTCCACCAAATAATCCAACTAGCATCTACTACAAAGAGTAATCAACACTACTAGCAACCTTACAAGTACCAATCGGAGTCTCGAGACGGAGATTGGTTACAAGTGATGAACTAGGGTTTGGAGATGAGATGGTGCTGATGAAGATGTTGATGGTGATGAGTCCCCTCTGATGAGAGAAGTGTTGGTGATGACGATGGCGACGATTTCCCCTTCCGGGAGGGAAGTTTTCCTTGCAGGATCGTCGTGCCGGAGCTCTAGATTGGTTATGCTCAAGTCCCGCCTCGTGGCGGTGGCGAATCCACGAAAAATCTCCTCCTCGATTTTTTTCCGGACAAAACCCTTCATATAGCAGAAGAGGGGGGCCAGTGGGCCAGCAGGCTGCCGACAAGCCCCCTAGGCGCGGCTAGGGGGGTGGTCGCGCCTAGCAGGCTTGTGGCCACCTGCTGGCGCCCCTCTGGCGCTTCTTCGGCCCAATATTTTTTATCAATACAAAAAAAATCATAGTTGATTTTTACGGCCTTTGGAGTTGCGCAGAATAGGTATCTCAAACTTGCTCCACTTTCAGGCTAGAATCTCAGCTGCTGACATTCTCCCTCTTCATGTAAACCTTGCAAAATAAGAGAGAAAAGGCATAAGAATTGTACCATGAAGTGAAAATAACAGCCCAAGAAGCGATAAATATCGACATGAAAACATGACGCAAAATGGACGTATCAGCTGGCTGGCTACCGACGGGAGTACCCGGACACCAATGCCTTCATGCCCTTCGGGCTAGGGAACGCAACTGCCACCAACCAGAGGCTGCAGCGGGTCATGCTCGTACCCCGCTTATGGGGCGCCGCGAGGAAAAGGAGGAGATGCTCGGGCCAAGCAAAGGCCCCGATCCACGGGAGGCAGCGGACCCGTGAGGGTCGCGACCGTGGAGATAAGAGATCAAGCGATGATGGCGCCTTCGATACATCAGCAGCACGGCCGCCAGGTGACTTTTTGTTGGCTGATGCGAGGTAACATTTTGGCTCACCCCGTGTGAGGGCACCCCGAGGGCCATGCGGCCTCCCCGAGCTCACGACACTCCTCTAGATGCTACTTTCGTGTATGCATCGTTTGATTGTTCAATTTCACGCGTTGAGAATCCTAACGATCTTCCTTGCTTATATTGTCGGGAAGTCAGCCCCCCGCTTGGGGGGCTCCGGTCGAAGCTTGTCCATGTAGATACGCAGCCTCGCTCCTGAAGAAGAAGAATTCACCAAGGCTTTCCAATGACCCAAACAAAATCAACTCAGTCCACCAATAACTCGGGGGTAGTGACACTTGCGAGGCCGTAGCGTCCTCGCGACCCCCCATGTAGACCCCCACCATGACACTCTCACGTAATAATGAGGCCGAGGCTGTATACCCCCAAGGACCCCAAGGACGCGGAGGGGTCCATCCCACGCCTAGTGGAAGCTCTATGCTCCGTGCTGGTAAGAAGCTCAGTCCACCAATGACTCGGGGGTAAGGGACACTCGCGAGGCCAAAGCGTCCTCACGACCTCCATGTACACCCCCACCATGACACTCTCACGTAATAACGAGCCGAGGCTATATACACCCAGGGCCCCCTGAGGACAGGGAGGGGTCCACCCCACGCCTAGTGGAAGACCTATGCCCCGCATTAGGTACACATAGGGGCAATCAACATAGTCCGCCAATGACTACACCCTTAGCTAGCACCAATGCAGTACGCCAATGATTGTGCCCACAGCTGGAACCAACACAACCCGTCAGCGGCTACTCCCTCGGCCGGCAAGGAGATCAACACAGTCCACCCGCGACTTCACCCACGCCCAGTACGTGGGTCAAATAGCTAAAGGTTTGGAGCCGCTCACACGTCAAGGGGGACCCCTGAGCATCAGGACTCAAGGGCCTAACTTTGCCCGTAGCCTCTTCCCCCTTTGGGTCGTCCTTGGTCGGTTCAATCGCAAGAAGGTACGCGCGGGGTGGGCCCTTCCGTAGCAGAGCCTAGTGCACTCGACAAATCACTTCAGATCCCTTAGGAAGAACACTGGAGTCACTCATACGTCAAGGGGGACTCCTGAGCATCGCGATTCAGGAGCCTGGACTATGCCCGTAACCCCTTTCCCTTTTGAGCCGCCCTTTCCGGTCGGTTCAACCGCAGGGAGGTACGCGTGGGGCGGGCCCTGCCGACGCAGAGTGTTGAAGGAGTTCGAGAGTCTCGAATTATCGGCTTCTTAGGAGGAACATTGGTGTTAGTCATACGTCAAGGGGTACCCCTGAGCATAGCGACTCAGGGGCCTAACTGCGCTCGTAGCCCCTTCCCCCTTTGGGCCGTCCTTCGTTTTTGATCGGTTCAATCGCAGGGAGGTACGCGCGGGGCGGGCCCTGTCGACGCGGAGTGTTGAATATGTCCCAAGTTTCGAAATCTTCACCGCGTTCTCATCATGAGGGAAGCTCGTGCATCAAGGGGGGCTCGTGAGCATCGTGACTTAGGAGCCTAACTACGCTCGTAGCCCCTTCCCACTTTGGGCCGTCCTTGGTTTTCCGATCGGTTCAATCGCAGGAAGGTACGCGCGGGGCGGGTCCTGCCTACTTAGAGTAACATAGTAGACATGACATGAACAAGGTGTGGGTACCCCGACTTACGGGTCGAGATCGCCGTGCTCAGTGATCCTAGAGATCAATGCTCACCGAACACAGATACCGAATAAAAGAGTCTTTCATCCAAGTACCGATTTTTACAACACATGACCGAATGGTCAAGTTCACAAGGCCGGGCCTAAGGCCAAATAATTCTGATACAACTAGTAGCAGAAATTATAGGGGATAAGCGGGTGCCCATGCCATCAAGCCTACACCGACAGTCATTCTGACTCGGAAGCGTCCTAGTTTGTAGGGGCGTCCCTGAAGACATACTCATCTCCAAACTTTGGTCCCTCCATGTCTGGTCAATAACATAACAAGTGGCAAGCCAATGAGTACTTTGAATGTACTCGCAAACAACCCATGATATGAACAATGAAAGTGAAGGATAAGAATATCATGCATCTTCGGTGGATTTCATCGGGGTGGAATGATCATGAATATGCATCAATTTAAAGAATTACTTTTGAAGAGCAGGTTACAGAAATCAATATATCTGCCGAGGGCTGAGCCATCCGGTCTCACCCTATATGCCAAGTCACCAAACTTGATCATATCATTACTTTCATAACAACACCTTTTTAACACAACACACGCACACTAGGTTTATGCGGAAACAGCTGGACGTAGTTTAAGCAGGATTACCAAACTATCCTTGAACGTGGACACGGCTATTTGAATAGTTTTACACTCTATAAAGGTAGTACACTGGACCCACGAGATCCGGGAAACTTCCGTGTCATCCACGACTCGCGGTATATAACATACCCGAGGTAAGTACCCGATTAGTGCCTTTCCCCCGGCGATACTAGACAAAGAGGTCCACTCGATTGGTACCCAGCCCACATGTTGTACGTCTTACGAGCACCGACTCTGGACAGTTCCAACCATGCGGGGACCAACGGTGTGACTGGAACTCATAAAAATGGCTTAGTCATCCTACCTGGCACGACCCCATCACGAGAGTGACCACACATCACTCCCACCAATAGTATAATGTGGCTCTTTGCTAGCAATGACCAGAGTAATTAACATAGCCCCGTCCCATAAGGGTTAACATGTTCGTACTGGTAAGGTTGGTACGGTCGACACATCATAAATCTAATCCCATTTCCGAAACCATATTCACTCAAAGTACCTGGTGCACCACTTCACCAAAAGTGGCCACCTAACTCATCAAAACCCTCGGGCATTAGTGGCACCCGACGGGGTTTTCATAAAATATTTGATTTATGTCGTCAACATGCTCATGATAATACTACTTCTAACTTTACTTGTCAACATGATATTAGCATGACCCTCAAGGGGTAGGATCAAGCTCAATGCAAGTGCTCCGGGGGAGCAATCGGTAAAATCATATCAAATGATTACCGACACTTATGATCATATGCAACAAAAATACTTGCTATCTTAACATGCAAATTAACATATGCTCAGTCATGGTCAAAGGGCTAATTGCCTTGGTCAGATAGGTATCCGGGGTCTTCGAGATCTTCCGCTCCGATTCCCGCGTCACATGGATTTTCTATCGTCGATAAAACAACAAATAAGAAATAGCTCATACAGAAACAGATCACAAAGTCAATTTAAAAAATGTTATTTATTACTGATAAATCTAAGTTGTCATTTTGAAAATTAACCAAAGAGAAGCAAAACTATTCCAATTTAGTCCTTTTTATTATTGTAACACAGAATAGTTGTAGAAAAATCATCCAATCATATTATTAAATACTACATATTTTTAGAAGAATAACAGTTGAAAAAATATATGTTTACCATCGCTAAATATTTTTATAAAAATCATTGAAATCAGATTTTTAAAAATAAATAAAAATGGGCTAAGCCCCTGGCCTGGCTCGGCCTCGAGCTGGGCTGGCCCAAGGCCAGCTGACAGCCTGCCCAGGTGCTCGTGCCGTCAGGTTTGAACCTCACATGCGGAGCCCTATGGTCAGTGGTTGTGGACAGCGCGGGGGAGGAGACTGGGCCACCGACATGTGAGGCACACATATCGGGGTCATCTCCTATGTCTGGCTAGAGAGGAGGAGGAGCACACCAGCGAGGCTGTCGACGGTATCAGGCCCCAACAAGCACTGTAATGGGTTCGTGATGACGTGCCTACCTACTGGTGGTCGGAACAACATCGGAGAGGTAGGGGTTCACCGGGGACGGGGAGGTCGTGGCGGAGGACTTTTGGGAGGTGGTCGAGGAGGTGGCTAGACACACGGAAATGCTCGGGCGAGTTGGGGGAAAGCTTCCTCGGGTTGAGGGGATCAGTTTGGTGGGTCGAGGGGCGCAGGAGGCGTCGTGTAGCCGGAGATCGACCGGAGCTCCAAGGCGGAGGGGCCTCGATCGATCTCGAGCACCGAGGCTGTGCTAGTTTGCTAGGGTGGCTAGGGGGGTGCTAGTGGTCGTGGTGAAGCTATGTGAGGGGCGTAGGAGTGAGGGGGGATATTTATAGGCCCACGACGGTGAGCCAATTCGGGAGCGCCGGTGAATCACCATGGCGCGCATGGGGGTGCAGAGAGGGGCTGGGGTTGAAACCTCGGTCTCAGGACATGGTTTTGGACTGCCAGAACCATCTGCTGCAGAGGGAGAGAGGGAGGAGTCGAGCATCCGTGGCCGCGCAACGTTGGCCGGTACTGGTGCACGCCGGCAGCGTCGCACGAGCTCTAACACGGGGGAGAAGGGGCCCTGAGGGTTGCTCGATGCAGAGGGGTTGTCGGGGAAGAGGTTGGGCACCTCGGGGGAGGCTCGAACTGGCCGAGAGCGTCGCCCCCACCTTGGTGGCTTCCAGTAGCGCGCCCAGAGCGCAGTTTTTGCATGCCACAGTATGCTGGTGTGCTCTGAGGCACTTTGGATGTATCTAGCATGTCCTGGCACTGGCTGGGAGTGTGGCTCGCCGTTTGGGTCTAGTTGACTGGGGTTAGATATGGATACTGACCACCTAATCTATGAGTATGGAGCAAAGGGGTTGGGTTTAGCTCTCGCTAAGGTGGCTTTTCCCTATTTGTCAGAAGGTGCCCGACAGTGGTTTGAGGGGGTTGCACCCCACCACTTGTGCTGCAACTTAACAGGTTTGGGTTTGGTGCTAAAACATGGGGTTTCATAAATTTTGAGCGCCATTGGAAAAGTTTAGCTTTGCAAACTTGAAAACACTTCAATTTGACCGGATTTGTCCCTTCCAAAGAGAGTGTGGGCGAACTAAGTCCCACAAATCTCTTTTTTGGTGTGGAACCCTCATTTGAGGTATTAGGCACTGCTGCAAAGTTTCAACATCATTGGATAAACTTGTCTATGTCGAGTTGCTCTAACTTCAATCTGGACAGAAGGGGTTTTGGGGTCATTTGGGGTCCTTAATCACCTTGGACCAAGGTGAAACTTTATGTGGACATCAAATATGGCTTAGGGATACTACTGGAGTTTTCTAGGATTTTATTGATAATATTTCCTTTGGAAATATTTCAAAAGGTCAAAATTGACAGAAATGGCTTCCAGGGTTCTATTCGAATAATTATAATATGTATGGAAAGATATGTCCAAGTGATCATCTCCAAATTTAATCAGATTTTTCTAAGGCAGAAAAGTATTATTCCAAGTAGGAATACCAATTCTGGCCTCAGAAATGTACATGCAATTTCATTAGGAAAATAATTCTAAAAATAATTATTTTGTGGTTTTAAGGCAGTAAAATGAAGTTAAAATCAGATCACCAACTTTGGGTAGAAACAATTCTTGCCATCAAGGGCATGTAGTGCAACTCAAAGTAGGGTTTTACCTTAATCAAAAACATGTAAAGGTTTTTGGAAATAAATCAATATTGTGAAATGGGGTTTTTCATCACATGATCAAACACACAAGCATACAATGACAATCATGGCCCTCACATCATTAGTTTTGAAAAAGTTTTAACAAGGTCAGATTTTTGCATTACACAAAAGTGGTAGTAAAAACAGGGTGTGATAGACCTATCCCCTTACAAGAATCTCGTCCCCGAGATTCCTAAGCTAGGTGCTAAAAATGTCCGGAAACTCAGACCGGAGATTGTCTTCACGCTCCCATGTTGCTTCGGCTTCGGTGTGGTTGCTCCACTGAATCTTGGAATACTTGATGGCGCGGCTTCTGGTGCAATGCTCAACTTCATCCAAAATGTGGACCGGCTTCTCGCGGTAGGTAAGATCAGGCTGAAGGTCAATGGCCTGGTGGTCAATGTCCTTGTAAAGATCGGGACAATTTGGTGCTTGAAGACACTTCCAAAGTTGTGACACGTGGAAGACGTTGTGCACACCCAAAAGTTCCGGAGGTAGCTCCAACTGTTAAGCAACTTCTCCATGCCTTGTCGTGATCTTAAAAGGTCCAATGAACCTTGGAGCGAGTTTCCCTTTAACGTGGAAACACTTGTTCCCTTGAGAGGTGTGACATGGAGGTACACCAGGTCTCCGGGAATGAACTCCACATCCCTGCGGCGAGAATCCGCATAGCTCTTTTGTCGTGACTTGGCTGCTTTTAGATTCTCTTCTGCCTTATGCAAAACTTCCGGCCCAAAAATAAGTCCTTCTCCGGTTTCGAACCAATTGAGCGGGATGCGACACTTTTGTCTGTACAACACTTCGAATGGGGCCATTTGGAGAATGGACTGGTAGCTGTTGTTGTATGAAAACTCGGCAAACGGCAGACAGTATTCCCATTTGGCTCCATGCACCAAGACTCGTGCGTAGAGCATACCTTCGAGTATCTGATTCACTATTTCCGTTTGTCCGCCCGTTTGTGGGTGCAAAGCGGTTCTCAAAGACTGCTTGGTTCTGAGGGCTTCTTGGAACTTTTTCCAAAATCTTGAGGTGAACTACGTGCCTCGGTCAGATACAATCTCCTTGGGAACTCCATGAAGGCTTACAATACTCTCAATATAGAGATTAGCCAACTTGTTCCCATCATATGTGGTGTTGAGAGGAATGAAATGGGCCACTTTGGTCAAATGGTCGACAATAACTCATATAGAGTCATGGCCTCTGCTAGACCTTGGTAAGCCGGTAATAAAGTCCATGACTATCTTGTCCCACTTCCATTCTGGCACTTTGAGAGGTTGTAGCAGTCCTGCAGGTCGCTGATGCTCAGCCTTGACTTGTTGGCACACGTCTCACTTGGAAACATAGGACGCTATTTCCCTCTTCATGCCATGCCACCAGAATCATTCTTGGAGATCTTGATACATCTTGGTACCACCAGAGTGAATAGAGTAGGGTGTATCATGTGCTTCCTGTAGGATCAAATCCTTGAGTTTATCCTTGTTGGGTACACATAAACATTGCCCAAACCACACAACTCCTTGTTCATCCACCGAGAATCCTGGGGCCTTGCCTTCTTGAATCTTCTTCCTGATGCCTTCAATGCTCTTATGACCCTTCTGGGCCTCCTTAATGTCGTCAACCAGCGTTGATTTGACTTCGAGGTTATCTAGGAATCCTAATTCTAGTAGTTCCAACCCGAAGTTCTCCAATTCTTCATATAAGGCGGGTTGCCTTTCCTTGAGCATGACGTTCAAGGTGCTGGTCTTCCGGCTTAAGGCATCGGCCACTACATTGGCCTTACCGTGGTGATATTGAATGCTAAGGTCGTAGTCTTCGATTAACTCCAACCATCTTCGTTGACTCATATTCAATTCCCTTTGAGTGAAGATATACTTCAGACTTTTGTGGTCAGTGTATATTTCACATCGCTTCCCCAAAAGGTAATGTCGCCATGTGTTTCAGGGCATGCACTACGGCTGCCAACTCGAGATCATGGGTGGCATAGTTCTCCTCATGCAGGCGCAGTTGTCGGGACAAATACACCACGACTCCGCAATTCTGCATTAGAACCCCATCAAGTCTGGTCCTCGAGGCATCACAATATATCACAAACTCCTTGCTGATATCTCGAGTGGCCAATACCGGGGCGGTGGTTAATCTCTCCTTCAATTCTTGGAAGCTGGCTTCACACTCCAGCGTCCATTTGAACTTCTTGACTTTCTTCAAGAGATGAGTCATGGGTCGAGCGATGCGGGAGAATTCTTCTACAAACTTGCGGTAATATCCCACGAGTCCGAGGAAGCTCCTAACTTCCTTCACATCAATCGGTGATTCACAGTTGGTTACCGTAGTAATCTTGGAGGGATCAACTGCCAATCCACATGCGGTCATTGTATGACCCAAGAATCCAACTTCGTTCAACCAAAATTGGCATTTGCTGAACTTGGCATGAAGTTGGTGCTCTCGAAGCTTCACTAATACTAACCTCAAGTGTTGCTCATGCTCTTCTTCAGACTTGGAAAAGATTAATATGTCATCAATGAATACGACGACAAACTTGTCCAGGTATTCCATGAAGACCATATTCATGAGGTACATGAAGTAAGTTGGGGCATTAGTCAACCCAAAAGACATGACGGTGCATTCATACATACCGTACCGGGTCATGAACGCAGTCTTAGGTATGTCCTCAGGTCGGATCTTCAGTTGGTAATATCCAGATCGGAGGTCGATCTTGGAGAATACCTTAGCTCCATTTAGCTGATCGAATAAGTCTTCAATCTTGGGGAGTGGGAACTTGTTCTTAATTGTCACCTCATTGAGAGAACGGTAATCGACATAGAGTCGGATAGTCCCATCCTTCTTGGACACGAAAAGAACAGGTGATCCCCAAGGTCACGCACTTGGACGTATAAATCCTTTCCTGAGTTGCTCATCCTGCTGCTTCTTCAACTCCGCTAGCTCTTCGGATCACATCCTGTAGGCTTCTTATAGATAGGACTTGATCCGGGCATGAGTTCAATGATGAAGTCGATGTCTCGGTCAGGAGGCATCCCTAGTAGCTCATCAGGAAAGATGTCCGGGTATTCACACACTATTGGCACTCGATCGAGTTCTTCCTCTGACAGGCTGTTAACCCGTGGTACTTGAGTGGGTACTGGCTCAGAGACATACTTGACTTTCACACCTTGGTCACTTGTCATGGTAATGGCCCTGTTAGCACAGTCCAAGATACTTTGATGCTTGACCAACCAATCCATGCCGAGAATTACTTCTAGGCCTTGCGACTTAAGCACAATGAGATCCGCTGAGAAGCTCGTCCCATTGATAACTATCCCGACCTTCCTACACCCTAGGTTGGTACTCAAAACTGCTCCCGGGGTTTGAATTGCCATATGCCCATGAAGCAAGGTGGGTTGTAAACCACATTTTTCCGCAATCTTTTGCGTAACAAAAGAATGCAAAACACCACAATCAAACAATATTTTTGCTGGGGTAGAGTTGACGAGGAACGTACCCAGAATGCAGTCCGGGTCTTCTTGTGCCTCTTCTGCGGAAATATGATTAATCCGCCCCTTGATGTGATACTGCTGATTGCGGGAGCCTAATTCCTGACTGGTGCTCCTTGGCCTGGATTTGGCGCATTGGGGCACTAAGCATCGGGTTTCTTGTTGGGGCACTGCCTGGAATAGTGCCATGTTTGTCCACATCCGAAACAGGTAACTTGTACTGGAAGATTGGCCTTGATTCCACCGTTGTTTGGCGGATTGCTTGCTCGCTTGGTGTTGACTTCCTGCTGAGGCTGGTAGTTCTGGCGAAATGTTGGATACTTGTAGTGCTACTGATAGTTGGGTCTTGCTGGAGCTGGCTGCCATGGTTGTGGCTTCGTGTTACTTGGTCCTCCACTACCCATTAGCTTGACTTTACGGGTGTCGTCCGTGGCATGACGCTTGTCTTCCAACATAAGGGCCTTATTAACCAGATCGTTGAAGGTCCAGCATTCACAAACAACCAGCTGATACTGGAGTGTTGGTGTAGTCGTTCCATAAAGCATTCCACTTTGGAGGCCTCAGTGTTGACGTCCTCAGGTGCGAATCGTGATAGGAGGTTAAACTTCTGCAAATATTCCTTGACGGATCCACTGCCTTGCCTTAAGGCTGCGAATTCCCGGTTCTTAAAGGTCATCATTCCGGGAGGAATGTGAGCAGCAAGGAATCCATCTTTGAACACAGCAAGGAATCCATACAACCAAGCTCTGGCTGTGCCTCCGAGACCGTGAGAAGCATAGAGAACTTTCTCACGATCATCAGTGCACTTGACCAGCGCGAGGAGGTCTTCGATAGTACAGATCAAGTGATCGGCATCCAATGGTTCAGTTGTCTCCGTGAATATGGGTGGCGTAGTTCGCATGAACTCGGAGAGAGTTGAGCCACCATTGCCATTCCCGTTCTGTGGTGGGTTGTTCATCAAGGTTTTAGCCAGCTGCTGAATAGCGGCATTGTTGGCTTGACCCTCCTGTGAAAGAGCTTGAAGGGACTGATCCATGGTCAAGCTTTCAGGAGGAGGCGACAGCGGTGGAACATCGTCTTGCTGCGCGTGGTGATCTCCAGCTTGACCTTCCCCTACGGTTCCTTGCTGCTGACCTGAAGAGGCAGAGCTGGGGTTGCCGAAGGTGCTGTTGCGAGTTGCATTCACCATCCTGTCAGGGGAGTAGACAGGTCAATGTGCTGAACTTGCTGAAATCATAAGGGATGATGCTCTGGTAAAGAGGGGGTCTGGTGTTGTGCTAGTGTAAAAAATTTAAGCCAATGATTTTGAAAAGAGCTACTTCATTATATTAAAAACAAGCAATGTAATCGCTCACAAGCTGCCTAAGCCAGAATGCGACTTGCATCCAACAGGCTTACACAACACTCGTGGTTCGTACAAACCGATACAAGAACTCCTATGCTCGGGGGTACATCCTAATTGCGTACGCTGCTAAAGCTAAGCGGCCGACCGCGCGGTCTCATAAGCGGGTTTTGCGAGATCTTCGTCTTCATCTTCATCTTCATCTTCATCTTCATGAGTGATTCCCTTCTTTGATGGAGTAGGAGAAGGAAGTGGACCATCACGGCGTCTCTTGGTTGGCGAGGTAGCGAAGAGTTCGGTGTACTCTTCCGCAGTCAAGTGACGACTCTGTAGAGGAATGGCCTCCTTAGAAAGCAAAATCTGGTGGTCCTATGGGTGCTCCTTCCTTCTTCACCTTGCTGTTCTTCATCTTCTCCGTGCGAAGCAGATCCTTGACTTGGTGCCGCTCTTGGCGGATCCTAGTTGACTCCTTGATCAAAAGGTGTGTCAAAGTGTTGGAGGAGAGACTGAAGTAGGTCTGAAACCTCAGTGGCGTCCCGTCCTTGGAAGATGGGTTGAGTGTCCATCTCCCGTCTACCCAATCCTTAACAAAAGGTAGGTCACGAGTAGATGGCGCATCAGCCATCTCGAGAAGGATGTCCCGGATTCGCATGAGCGCCTCTCGTGTTGCGGTCTCCACTACCAACATCAGATATTCCATCTGTGGATCTTCAAAGAACCAACTAGTCAGGGAGTCATTAGCCTTCTCTATCACGTCCACGTGATATTCCTTAGTGTCGGTGTTGACCCAGTGCTCGTGGTAGAGGAAGATGGGCGTGCGGCGTACTTGACACTTGTCGAGGCTATCACGCAAAAGCACAGGAAAGCACCTCATCAGAAGCAGAGGAAACATGCTAGTTCGCACGGGCGTCTCCAAAGACGTACTGTGCTCCAAACTCTAGTCCCTCCATGTCTAGTCAATAACATAACTAGTGACAAGCCAATGAGTACTTTGAATGTACTCGCAAACAGCCCATGTTATGAACAATGAAAGTGAAGGATAAACAATATCACGCATCTTTGGTGGATTTCATCGGGGTGGAATTATCATGAATATGCATCAAGTTAAAGAATTACTTTTGAAGAACAGGTTACAGATATCAATATATCTGTCGAGGGATGAGCCATCCGTGCTCACCCTATATGCCAAGTCACCAAACTTGGTCATATCATTACTTTCATAACAACACATTTTTAACACAACACACACACTTGGTTTATGCGGAAACAGCTGGACGTAGTTTAAGCAGGATTACCCAACTGTCCTTGATCGTGGACACGGCTATTCAAATAGTTTTACACTCTACAGAGGTAGTACGCTGGACCCACGAGATCCGGGAAACATCCGTGTCATCCACGACTCGCGGTATATAACATACCTGACGTAAGTACCCGATCAAGGCCTTTCCCTTGACGATATTAGACAAAGAGGTCCACTCAATTGGTACCCAGCACACATGTTGTCTGTCTTACTAGCACCGAATCTGGACAGTAGCAACCGTGTGGGGACCAGCGCTGTGACTGGAACTCATAAAAATGGCATAGTCGTCCTACCTGGCACGACCACATCACGAGAGTGACCACACATCACTCCTGCCACTAGTAATGTGGCTCTTTGCCAGCAACAACTAGAGTAATTAACATAGCCCCATCCCATAAGGGGTAACGTGGTCATACTGGTAAGGTTGGGACGGTCAACACATCATAAATCTAATCCCATTTCTGAAACTATACTCACTCAAAGTACCCGGTGCACCACTTCACCAAAAGTGGACATCTAACTCATCGTCACCCTCGGGCATTAGTGGCACCTGACGGGGTTTTCATAAACTCTTTGGTTTATGTCATCAATATGCTCATGATAATACTACTTCTAACTTTACTTGTCAATACGATATTAGCATGACCCTCAAGGGGTAAGATCAAGCTCAATGCATGTGCTCCGGGGGAGCCATCGGTAAAATCATATCAAATGATTACCGACACTTATGATCATATGCAACGGAAATACTTGCTATCTTAACATGCAAAGTAACATATGCTCAGTCATGGTCAAAGGGCTGCTTGCCTTGGTCAGCTAGGTATCCGGGGTCTTCGAGGTCTTCTGCTCCGATTCCCTCGTCACCCGGATTTTCTATCGTCGATAAAACAGTCAATAAGAAATAGCTCACACAGAAACATATCACAAAGTCATTTTAAAAAATGTTCTTCATTACTGATAAATCTAAGTTGTCATTTTGAAAATTATTTGCCTCAAATTCTCTTGAAGTAACATTTTTAAAATTAACCAAACAGAATCAAAACTATTCCAATTTAGTCCTTTTTATTATTGTAAAACAGAATAGTTGTAGCAAAATTCATCCAATCATATTGTTAAATACTACATATTTTTTGAAGAATAACAGTGGAAAAATTATATTTTTACACTGGCTAAATATTTTTATAAAACTCTTTGAACCTAACGTCAGTGGCTGTGGACAACGCTGGGGAGGAGGCTGGGCCACCGATAGGTGCGGCACACCTGTCGGGGTCGTCTCCTACCTCTGGCAGAGAGGAGGAGGAGCTTGTTGGCGAGGCTGTCGATGCTCTCAGGCCCCAACAAGGACTGGAATGGGTTCGCCATGACGTCGCCTACCTGCTGGTGGTCGGAACAACGTCGGAGAGGCAGGGGTTCACCGGCGACGAGGAGGCCGTTACAGAGGAGTTTTGGGAGGTGGTCGAGGAGGTGGCTAGATACACGGAAATGGCCGTGCGAGTTGGGGGAAAGCTTCCTGGGGTTGAGGGGATCAGTTTGGTGGGTCGCGGGGTGCATGAGTCGTCGTGTAGCTGGAGATCAATCGGAGCTCCGAGGCGGAGGGGCCTCGGTCAATCTCGAGCACCGGGGCTCCGCTGGTTGCTGTGGTGGCTAGGGAGGTGCTAGTGGTAGTGGTGAGGCTATCTGAGGGGTGCAGGAGCGTGGGGGAGGACTATTTATAGACCCGTGATGGTGAGGTTATTCGGGAGCGTCGGTAACTCACCGTGGTGCGCATGGGGGTGCAGAGAGGGGCTGGGGTCGAAACCACGGTATTAGGACATGATTTTGGACTGCCAGAACCATCTCCGGCAGAGGGAGAGAGGGACGAGTCGAGAATCCGTGGCCGCGCAACCTTGGCCGGTGCTGGTGCCGCGGGCACGCGTCGCACGAGCTCTAATGCGGGGGAGGAGGGGCCTTGAGAGTTGCTCGATGCAGAGGGGTTGTCTGGGAAGAGGTTGGACACCTCGGGGAAGGTTGGAACTGGCCGAGAGCGTCTCCCCCACGTTGGTAGCTGATTGTAGCGCGCTCAGAGCACAGTTTTGGCATGCCACGGCATGCTGGTGTCCTCTGAGGCACTTTCGACGTGTCTAGCATGTCCTGGCACTGGCTGGGAGTGTGGCTAGCCGTTTGGGTCTCGTGGGAGCTTTGGCTGGTCAAAGGAGACAAGAAATGCTAGTGCTGTCAGCCTTGAGCTAAAGCCTAAATTGGAGGTTTTGGCCTTTCCACTTTGAACCAGTGAGGGGCTAGTTGACTGGGTTAGATATGGATATTGTCCACCTAATATATGAGTTTGAGGGGGTTGCACCCCACCACTGGTGCTGCACCTTAACAAGTTTGGGGCTTGGTGGTAAAACATGGGGTTTCACCAAGTTTGAGCTCCATTGGACAAGTTTAGCTTTATAAACTTGAAAACACTTCAATTTGACCAGATCTGTCCCTTCCAAAGAGAGTGTGGGAAAAATAAATCCCACAAATCCCATTTTTGGTGTGGAACCCTCATTTGAGGTATTAGGCACTCCTGCAAAGTTTCAGCTTCATTGGATAAACATTGCTATGTAGAGTTGCTCTAACTTCAATCTGGACAGAAGGGGTTTTGGGGCTATTTGGGGTCCTTAGTCACCTTGGACCAAGGTGAAACTTTATGTGGACACCAAATATGGCTTAGGGAGACTACTGGAATTTTCTAGGAGTTTATTGAGAATATTTCCTTTGGAAACATTTCAGAAGGTCAAAATAGACAGAAATGGCTTCCAGGTTTTTATTCAAATAATTATAATATAAAATAGGGTTTAAAATCTGATGTATGGAAAATATATGTCCTTCTGATCATCTCCAAATTTATTCAGATTTCACTAATGCAGAAAAGTATTTTTCCATGTAGGAATACCAATTCCGGCCTCAGAAATGGACATGCTTTTAATGAGGAAACTAATTCTAAAAATAATTATTTTGTGGTTTTAAGGCACTAAAATGAAGTTAAAATCAGAAACACTTTTTGCCATCAAGGGCATGTAGTGCAACTCAAAGTAGGGTTTTACCTTAATCAGAAACATGTAAAGGTTTTTTGGAAATAAATCACTATTGTGAAATGGGGTTTTTCATCACATGATCAAACACACAAGCATACAATGACAATCATGGGACTCACATCATTAGTTTTGAAAAAGTTTTAACAAGCTCAGATTTTTGCATTACAGAGAAGTGGTAGTAAAAACAGGGTGTGACACAAGGCGAGGAAAACATTCAAGCTTTCAATTATTACAAACCGTGACCAAGTTCATAAAAACGCAAATATGTTCAACGCCTCCGCGAGGCATGATGTGCATTGCAGGAAAATAACGGGGACAAGAAATCAGGAGGAGCCGCCGGCGGTCGCCCCCTCCACGAAGCTTAGATCGAATCCGGGGTCGTGAAGAGGTGGCTGAAGACGCGACTCGCAGCCCGAAGAAGAGGTCGCGGCACTCGATGTCCAAGATCTTGTCCACCTGCACGACGGCAATCTTCAGCGCCGTTACGAGCCCCTTCACGAGCGTGGCAAAGACATCCTCCGGGGTGGCCAGAGGTTCATCGAACTCGTCCCGGCAAAGGGATGGGAGCGCCGTGCGAAGCCTGAGCTCAACGTTAGGGAAGGAGGCCAGCTCCGCGGTTTCCGTCTCCTCACACCCGACGAGAGCTTTCTCCTGGGCGTCAAGGTTGGCCTTCCTTGAGGCGGCCTCCTTCTCCTGCTCTTGCAAGCACGCCTCCTTCATGCTCAGGATGCTCGCCTCCTGGGATAGCTCTCCCTCCCGGGCGGCGAGCATGGTCTCGCGGGATTTAAGCTCCTCCCTGTGCACGCGATGCTGCTCGGCTAGCTTGGGTAGTCCTCCTTCAAGGAAGTTGAGGCGGGTTTCCACCTCTTCACAGCGTTCGACAGCCGCCTTAGCCTCCTTCAGTGCTTTCTCATGCAAGGCACTGGCGGCCTCGGCCTCCCTCTCGGCCTTACCCATTTCGTTGGCGACATTGCTCAAGGCGGTGAAGGCCGCGTTCAATATACCTTGGGTGAACACCGAGGTCTTCTGGACCTCCTCCTGAAGAGCGTCCAGCGCACGCATGTGTGGTGACGCCAGAGGGCAGTGCTGTGAAGAACACGGGGGCCCCGAAGACTGCTCAACGATCGCGAGCAATGATGCTTGAGGAGCCTGAGGGCCACTCTGGGCCGCCACAAAGGAGACACACGCCGACAAATGAGCGCCATTGTGCAGGCGCAAGTTGAAGAAGTGGCGGAGGAGGGCAACCGAAGGCTAGAACCAACGAAAGCCTCGAAGTAGAAAGCAAATACAGACAAAAGCAACCTGGAGTTGGGCTGGAGATGAAGGGCTTGGATCCCATAGTGGTCGAAGACAATGGTTTAGAACCGGGAGAAAAGTGGCACCAGCCCAGCGTAATTACCGTGAAGAAGGGGTATATCGCCCGGGACGCGGGTCGCTCCTCTATGGCGCCAGGCCAGTTCAGGGTTCGCCCATGCTCACTAGACTCGGTCGTGGTCCATGGAAGCACGAGGACGAGATTCTTGTCCTTCGAGAGGGCGCATACCAGGAGCAGAGAAGCCGGGGCCGGACCATGCCCCTTTGGTTTTTTGCTTGCTGGCGGGTGCCATTGTTGAACAGGCAAGGAACTATGCGGCGCTGGATCTGGGAGGTGCCGGTTGGAGTCCGAGACCAAAGAGGAAGGGCGAGTATGGAAGAAGGAAAGCAGTGAGGCACCGAAGCTACAAGCAAGGCACCTAATAAGGGGGGCAGAGACAGAGAACACGGAGGACCCGACACCAGCCGCGTGACATGTGCCGGCCTGGCCTAGAGGCATTTGAGGGCCCAGGGCGCCTCATGCTGCCCCCCTAGGCTCCACCCCGACGCCAACCCGAGCACTCTGCGGGCCCAAGGGCTACTGTCGGCGTTTTGGGAATGGGCGTACCAGACGTGCCTGCCTATTGCCCAAGGCGGGCCCACCTCATCAGAATAAACCAACGGGCAGGGCACCATTCAAGGTATGGCCCTCGTGAGGGGCCAAGCCTAATGAGGAGGAGCAGCGTCAAGACCCGCAGGGGTCTCCTCAGGACCCCTCCAGAGCGGCGGATATTCCGAGGCAAGGTAAGGGTGACGCCACGAAAGGACAGGAAAGCAACAGAAGTGGAAGGAGGCGGAAGCGTACAAGGGTTCCAAAGGCATCTTCCAAAGTTTTCCCTTCTGGTGCAACGAAGCCGCAGCCGCACGCTAGTAGTGCAAAAATCATCCTCGGGCCAGTCCCTGCAGCGCGGATAGTTACTTTGCAGGCGATGACCACCTTTCGGAAGGGGGCATGTTCCCGTGTTCCCCTTCAAAATTGGCCACTATGGGATCCCTTCCCGTCGAAGCTACGAGAGCAGAGGACCCGGGCCTCCGCTATAAATTGAGAGGGTAGAACACTTGGTAGGGGAGAGTTCATTAGAACCGTAGGGTAATACACCTAGCCACTTGGCCTCCGGAGGCTCGAGAGCACTGTACCAATTCATCCACCACCTCCACGAGAGGCAATCAACCAAAAGAAGGAGTAGGGGTTTACGTTTCGCAGCTTCCCGAAACTGGGTAAACTGTTGTGTTCTGTGCTACCGTAAGCTATTGTGTTCTATGCTACCGTCGCCATCAAGTGAGTCCCTCGTTGTTTCCATCGAGTAGTGGTTAGGCGAGGCTAAGCAGGGAGAGATCTTCATACACGCCCCAATGTTCGAATCCTTAGGGTATTGCGGAGCCCGAAATCCGACAGGCGCATACCACATGAAGTCAACGAGTAGGGCACTACAGAGTGGACCGCGCGTCGCGACACTACATCCCGAGGCGGCAACGTGCGGGTTGGGGTGACGGGGGGAAGACCTCGGGGCGGCGAGCAGGTCGGGGCGACGGCAGAAAGACCTCGGATGGGAGCGAGAACCGCGTGTCGCAGCACTACATCCCGGAGGGGCGTTGTAGCGGTGGCTTGTGTGTCGTGGGGAGCGCGCCTCACGCCACTACGACCCAAAAGGGAGACGTAGCGGCAACATGCGATTTGGTGAAGTCGTCGCGAGAACTAGGGGGCGGCGGCACTCCGGCCTAAAGAAAAACAATTTTTCAAAGTTTTGGATGAATTGTTTGAAATTGACGATTTTCGATTAGGATTAGGAAACATTTGAAGATTTAGTTCAAATTTGAAACAAAATCCCTTGGGTAACACCTCTAAGAGGAAATGAGTTAATTATACGATACATTTTGCTTATGCCCTTAAAAAACGTATCGGGTATAGGCATGCACTCTTATAGTGCCTCGTAACAGATATTAAAGAACCATATTATTGGCTGGTGAAAAATCGAAACACTTGAAGCATATAGCTATATACTATCATATTCTTTCGCGGAGAGAAGGTTCACTAACATGAGACAGGTATGTAAGTTCATTTGGCTCACTGAACTTCAGCCACAAGTTACGCCACAAAGCGGAAGACACCTATTGATCTGACAGTGAAACAAAATTTTCAAGCTACTGGTATTAGAGAGGAATCCTCCCCCCATACATATGTATTATGACCATTCCCCTGTAGCCCAGCCTGTGCCATGCTATTCAAAACACATATATTACTACTAGAGATTTTGTTGGTCTCTTTATTGTCCCGTTGAATTGTGCATGTATAATCCAAGTCATGCCCTTTTGCAACACATGCATGCAAGATACAATCGAACAATCACTACTTGTATTCAGATGATTTTCAAAAGGAAAATACAGATGGTCCTCCATGATGTATGGCCGTGTCATAAATAGATCATTACTCCCTCCGTTCCTAAATATAATACCTTTTGGAGATTTCACTATAGACTAGATATGGAGCAAAATGAGTGAATCTATACTTTAAAATATGACTACATACATCCGTATGTTGTTCATAGTGGAACCTCTAAAAGGTCTTATATTTAGGGATGGAGGGAGTAGAATTTTATCAGGAATGACCCGGTGTATGCATTCCTCATAACATTTACTTCTACCATGGAAAATAAATCTTTCTAGCCAATCACTTGTCACCAATATGTGCTTGTGTAATAACAAGGAGGAATGGCTACCGTCTGCCCAGATCAACATGCATGACTTACAACATGACATGCATATGCCCCTACCTTTTCATCAGGTTTGTAAGAAAAAAATGGGAAAAAAGAAAAATGCCAATTTTAGAAAATTGTGGGGAGTTCCTAAGGAGTTCATTAAAAAAGGACTTAGCTATATTGCTAGAGCTAGTGGTTTGGGGATGCCTTTCTAGATGGATAATGTCACTGAAAATAATACAATATTTACTTTTGCAGAAGTAAAAAATTCAAGGATCTTGGAAACTATCGTAGTAATTACTTACTTATTAAGCACACGAGATTGAGATTAGGTGACCCGTATACATGGTGTCCGGGACATCGACGACGCCAAAGTAGATGCCGAGGATGTGGCTGATGTCTTGTTGGCACCATCGTGACTTGGACTTGGATTTATGTCTTATCTTCACTAGCGATGTCGGCATGGCCATGGCCTCACCAAGCCCAAGGAGACGGTGGCCAAGGAAACCGTAGGTTCCGAGTGTCGATGTCAGGCCTTATTCTTCCATGCAAACTCCTTCTCACCGAGACCAAAAGGTGAAGTGCAGTGTTTTACCTTATGTACTCCAAGGATGGTAAAGCAACGTTAACAACCGACGACGGTCATATGTTTACATGATACATGGTGTGAAGGACGGACGAGGAGCCCTAAGGAGTCCTACACCTTAATTAGGAGCCCTGTCTTGTAATAGGGAGATGACAGGATAGGGATGGATGACATAAAAATGTTGCGAATACATGATTTTCTTAAAGAGGAACAAACAAATAATCAACAAAGTTGTATCGATAATTTCACAATGACAAGAATAAGTGCGATTGCCTCGGTGGCCGTGGGAAATTATAGATGCCCAATTTTTTTTAATTTTTTCCCCACCGTTATTTCGGCTGGTTGGTTTTTCCGCCATATATTTCCTAGGAAAAAGGTCTAATTTATGTGGTTTCCTGGTGTTTTCCAATTCTTCTTTTAGAATGCGCAAAACACTTACATGATTTTTTAAGAAAACATGTGAATGTCAAGGTTAGTCTTTTACATATATATGAACATTTTCTAAAAAATGCACAAGCACTTACACGGATGTTTCTCTAGAATATGCATGCCTTATTGGTCTTGAATGTAGATGGATTGTTTTACACATCCTAAAGATCCCAATCCTTCTTTCATGGAGATAAAATAGGAGAATATGCATTGTGGGCATTAAAAAGGAACATTTCCATATGAAGGAACTTCATTATTACATAGACAAATCAAATGAAAATCATTATACATAAGTAAAGTCGACAAGAGTAACTGAGTCGCTGTAACAAGCTTGTCGTCATAATACAAAAGATATTACTTTAACAAAGAAACAAAAAAATGGGATGCAACCACGACAATTTAAATAAACAAAACATTTATAGACACCATAACAACAGCGACACCTATAGATGGAAGGGTGCACACTCACGGTGTCCCGGCTTTCTCGTTGAGGGCATTGGCACGTTCTAAGTACGTTTGAGCTTCATTCTTGAGGAGGACGGCCTTTTGGGGCGGGGCAGCAGCGGCCTCCTTCAGTTTATCGGCAGCCCACTTAACATATCCTACGGCTCCGGATTGATAGTTGCAAAAATGAATGCACTTTGGGCTGCAAACCTCTAGTTCTCCCTTGCAGCGCTTGATACATTTGTCCCAACAAAACTCTTCGGCAGTTGCCACTGGTGTTGATACCGCTGCTGCCATCACGACCAGGAGGATAACGACACCAATTGTGTTCCTAGTATTCACCGCCATTCTAGACCGTGAGATTACTTCCACAGGGTAAGACGGGTTTAGAAGGAGATTTTTGATGAGGAGATGATCGTTTATGGATGTTGTGCTAGCCATTGTCCGGTTAAATAGCATTCCTAGGAGAAGAACGTGTGGCCATGAGAGATACATGGACAACCACACGTTGTAAGTGACATGCATGTCGATCTGCGTGCGTGGTACCCATTACCCCTTATTTTTACCCAAATACATATGGTTGCTAACTGATTGGCTACAAAGTTTTATTTTCGATGGTACACGTAATTGTTACGAGGAATGCATAAACTGGGTCATCCACAATAAATTTCTACTGATCTAGTTCTGACATAGCAATGCATCATGGACGACCGCCAATATTTTTATGTTGAAAACCATTCGAATATAAGCAGTGATTGTTCGATGGTACCATGCATGCATGCATGTGTTACAAAACAACAGGACCTGGGTTATGCATGCATAATCCCATCGGACTATAAAAGGATCAGAAATTACCTGTTAGTATTCTATGTGTTTGAATAACTTGACATGGGCTGGGCTGTAGGGCAATGATCGTAATATGTATGTATGAGAGGATGATTCCTCTCTAATATGAGTAGCTTAGAAAAAATTGTTTCTCTCTTGGCTCAATTGGTCTCTTCTCTCGTGGCGTAACTAGTGGCTGATGTATAGTAAGCCAAATGAATTCTCAGAATCTTATTCAATTGGTTACAAAAGAATATTATATTATATAACTGTAAGCTTCAAGTGTTCGAGGTTTTCTTAGTGCCGCAACTCCTTCCAATTTGGTTATTTTCACCAACCAACAAATTGTTTCTTGTATCTCTATTATGCTGCTAGCGGTATAAGAGTGCATGCCTATACCTAACAATTTGTTTGGAGGGCATAAGAAAAATGTATCATATGATTTACTTTTTCCTCTTAATTAGAGGGTTTAAAAAATGCATTTTTTTAATTCGTTTTAAATTTTCGAATGAGATTGTGTTTTGTAGTGCTCAACAAAAAAGAATCATTTTGAATAATTCGTCCAAAATTTTCAAAATTTGTTTTCCCTGAGTGGCTTGCTCCTCAATCAGGGGAACAGTGATTTGATTAATACTGGTACCTATTCAGAATGTACAACATTGAAATTTGAAAGGACATAATCTGTAATAGTGCAAATCTCACACATTTGGTGCGAATTCAGCAAGAAGGAGAAGATGGCTCACCTCGCTCAAGTCATTGGAATAATGAAGGATTGTAAGAATGTTGTTTTATCAAATTATTATATGAGGGTTTTCAAAAAGTGGAATAAAGGAAATTGAGATCCTTACCCAACAAGGTGTTCAGTCCTATGGTTGAGGGTGGGTTTTCAAATGAAATTGCTAGTTATCGACTAGAGGGGGGTTGAAAATAGGCAATTTCTATGAAGTGCTTCGAAAGACTGAATGTATTCAAAGTATGCAGAAGCGAAACAGGATCAAGTAGAGATAACAATCAAGGATCTAAGATGTTCAGCGTAGTCATCGTACACACTAAGATAAATCATAGATAAATTCAAACAATATGATGATTAGCGGCTGGTATGAATGTCTTTCGTGGTATGTGTTCACACAGTTAGGTAAAAGAGTGAAAGATAGAACCGTTAGTTTGATAAAGACACAAGATTTGTTGGTCGAGTTCTAGTTGTTGTGACAACTGTACGTCTGGTTGGGGAGGCTGAGAAATAACTCCGAAGACCTCGTATTCACCTTGTTCCCCTTGAGCCGAAGTCACTTAGACCACGTCCAATCACTGAAGTAAGTCTTCATATGAGACTTCTGAAATCCGTAAAAATTTGGTCACCCGAGAATCCACAATGACTCTTGGATGCTCTAGACCCAGATGCCTAACCGTCTGAAATATCACAGTCTTCAAGTGTAGTACGTCTTCAGTTCACTCAGAATAGAACAACTTCGGTGATGCTCAAACACACTGGCTCTACTTGTTTGGGTTTTTCGTCGCAGGAACGTTTTCTCTCAGTGCCTTCGAGGTGGGTTGCTCCAAAACAACAACACACGTATCAAACTCTGAGCAGCCGCCAACTTGTGGTGAAGGGGATGGGCTATTTATAGCCAACACGCAACCCAACCTGATAGGACCGAAATTATTTAGAGTAGGAAACGAGAGACAAGACAAAAGATGTAAAATGAATCGTTGTTCTCATTGATGATGGATTACACATATATATAGCCCCCAAAGGGGTGCGTCCGAAGGGACATGAGGCAACCACCCCGGTTAGAAAAAGTAGGGATTAATAGGATTAATTAAATCCTAACGCTCCCCCTAATCCATTCTAGTTAGTGTAAGCCTTGTCATCTTGAAAACACCTACAAAACCCTGTGGGAAAATAAGGATATATGTGTTTGATATGTTGCTAAAACTTATGTAAAGCCACTGGGAAAATAAGGAGAAAATGATGCAACATATAATGGTTATTGTCTCTTTTAACTCAATACAAGGAGACTCATAGAGTTTAGAGTACAATAAATACATCTTACATACTTCCTTAAAATCGCCGGGGAAAACAAAAAGTAGGACATATGATCTCATGTTGATATTACCTCATTAAAAACATTTATGAGAACCTCTATAGAAAAATCATGAAGGAAAAAAGAGTATAATATGATGCATAGAACATGAATAATTCAGGAAGATACTTCCTCTGTTTGTTGCGAATTTCGAAGGCGTCACGTACCAATTCCAACAACATATTTATGGAATGTAAAAGTTGATACAGACTTCATGAGAAATCGGTCACATGATTTGATTTGCAAGATATGCATATAGCGATGTTGCTTATTGGATAACCTATTTGCATCCGGGAAACACAAGAAACATTATCGTCTAGATAATGGTTGGTGGATGTAGCCACGAGGTCTGTTTGAAGACTCTTCATGGGAGGGCTACCACACTACTGGAATTCAGTTATTTGCCGTCAGCCCCTTCTTTGCCGTCCGCTGGCTGATGGCAAAGACCCTATTTGCCGTCAGTCACCAGAAAACTGACGGTAAAGAGCAGACGGATGGCAAAGATACTCTTTGCCATAAGTCTTTTCTTTGTCGTCTGCGGGCAGACGGTCCCTTTGCCGTCTGCCCTCCTGCTCTTTGCCGTCGGGGGGCAAACGGCAAAGCGAGCCCCCCCTAACGGCCGTCTCCCCACCCCGTCCCCCTATCTCCTGCTCTTTGCCGTCGGGGGGCGGACGGCAAAGAGAGCCCCCCCTAACGGCCGTCTCCCCACCCCAGTCTCCTCCGCTCCGACAGTTCACTGCTTCTCTCACCAGCTGGTCCCCCGCCCGCCGGCCGCCTCCCCTACCGCCCCCTCCTCCCCTCCCGCCGGCCGCCTCCTTCCCCGCCCCCTCCTCCCCTCGCGCGGCACCCCTCCTCCCCGCCCATCGGCCGTCTCCCCTCCTCCCCGCGGCCTCCTCCCCGCGCCCTCCTCCCCACACCCCTCATCCCTGCCCACCGCCCGCCTCTGCTCCCGCCTGCTGGCCGCCTCCCCTCCCCCCATCGGCCGCCTCCCCTCTCGCCCGCCGGCCGCCTCCTCTCCAGCCCCCTCCTCCCCGCGCCATCCTCCCCGCGCCCTCCTCCCCACAGCCTCCTCACCGCCCGCCGGCCGCCTCCCCTCCTGCCTGCCGGCCACCTCCTCTCCCACCCGCCGACCGCCTCCCCTCCCGGCAGTCAGCCGCCTCCCCTCTCGCCCCTCCTCCCCGCCCCCTCCTCCTCATCTGCCCGCTGCCCATAGGTGAGTTTTTTTTAATTTAATTAGATTTAGTTAGTTGATTTAGTTATTTGATTTAGTGGTAGTTTAGTTAGTTGTTTTAGTTAAATAGTAGATTTAGTCCTAGGTTTAGTTAATTAGTGCTAGGTTATTTGTTATTTGTTAATTTAGAGGTAGATTCTATTTTGTTAATTAATGGTAGATTATTTTTTAGTTAATGATTGGTAGATTATGTTTTTGTTATTTTTTTTGTTGTTTAGTGCTATATAGGTTTAGCGATAGGTTTAGTGATATGTTTAGATTCTACATAGTCATAATTGAAATAAGTAGAAAAAGGATGAAGAATAAAAGAAGAATAAGTAGATAAGGGAAGAAGAATAAGAAGAAGAGTAGGAGGAGGAGGAGGAGGAGGAGGATAAAAAGAAGAAGAAGAAGAAGAAGAAAAAGAGGAGAGAGGAGAAGAATAAAGAAGACAAACAAGGAAAAGAAGGAAGAAGAAAAAGAAGAACAAGAAGAAGAGGGAAATGGAAAAGAAGGAAGAAGAAGAAGAAGAAGAAGAAGAAGAAGAAAAGGAAGGAAGGAAGAAGAAGAAGAAGAAAAGGAAGAGGAGGAAAAAAAGAAGATGAAGAAGAAGAAAATGACACCCTGACACCTCGACACCCCGACACAATGCCCAAAACCCCGACACGACATCCTCACGACACCCTGGCAGAATACGCCGCCCCCGACGCCACTGACCCCCAACCCCTGACCTCCGACACCTCTTGGGCGTCTTGTTGACCGAAAAGTCCCCCAACCACCGACCCCTGACGCCACTGACCCTGGACCACCGACGACACTGACCCCCGACCACCGACGCCAGTAACCCCCGAACCCCGACGACACCGACACCCGACACCACCGACCCTCGACGGCACTGAGTCCCGGCGCCACTAACCCCCGACCCCCGACAACTCTTCTGCCTCCGGTTGAACGAGAAGGTGCTTTTCGGCCTTCCACAAACCGACGGGGTCATAGTTTTGTAAATTATAAGTTAGGTCACATATTTTCCGATTATGTTTTAAAAACATCGTATTTGTGTTGATCGTGTGAATTTCAATGTGCAGTTGTTCGATGACCTCGACGTGCGTTGGACGAGCTCCGCCCTTGCGTTTGTTGGTGAGCACATATGACTTCTCCTCCTACCCCCTTAATTTGGTCGGTCCCGGTCTTCGTGTCGATGAAACTTGCTAGCTAGAGGTTTCTTCAATCATGAGTATGCGTGACCAGTCCCGTTCGAAAGGGCGACATCTATAAATATGCATTTCTTTGCATATTTATAACCGCCATCCTTTGGGATTGTCCAACATTATCCATGGACAGCCCGAGTATGTGTAGATTGGGTTTTTTTTCCCGTATGGTGTGCTCCGGATCCGATGCGGAATTTCGTCAGTGCCTCCCCTATTGTTCTCCGGGTACACATCCTCTCTGCTTAATGCCGAGACGTGTATCAGGAGAGCAGCGGGGAGGTGCTGCCGAAATTCTGCGTCGCACCTGGAGCAGAGCATGGGAAAGCGAACCCAATCTACACATACTCGGGTGGGATTAGGACCTATCTTTACCTATTAGCGTGTAGGTTGCATGGACGTAATAAAACTGACAAACTTGATTAGCGTATGAATATAGATGATGAATTATATATTTATTTCTTGTGCCCCCATAGGTAGCTAGGCAACATGAGTGATCGTGCTTGGATGTACACTGGTCACCCTAGTCAGAAATACATGACCCAAGAATGGTTAACAAAAACCAGGGGGTTTGTGAGAGCCGCATTAGCAAATGGCCAGCAAAAAACATGGTGCCCCTGTCCCAACTGCGACAACTAGAAAAAGTAGACAGAGTTGAAATGGGTAAACACCTGCAGAAGTGGGTTTTTACGCCTAATTATACGGTGTGGACTTTTCTTGGTGAGGCTGACCAACGTGCCAGAGCTGAAGTGATTCATCGTTGCACCGACGAGCATGGTACCGGGATTGAAGAAATGGTGCAAGACTTTGATGATGCTCGGGATTCGTGCGATGAGATGGAGGAATCTGCAAAGGCCTTCTATGAAATGTTGGAGTCTTCAAAACGTCCTCTCCACGAGAAGACTGAGCTTTGTCAGCTGGATGCCATCGCGCAAGTAATGGCTCTGAAGGCTCAATTCAAGCTAGGCAGAGAATTCTACGACACGATGATGACGATATTTGGACGCTTTCTACCCAAAGGCCATGTACTGCCTGAAAACCTGTACCAGTCAGAGAAAATCCTCCGTGTACTTAAGTTGCCCTATGAGAAGATACATGCGTGTGAGAATGGATGTGCATTATTTAGGCTTGAGTATGCGGCCTTGAACTATTGCCCCATTTGCAATTCTTCCAGGTATATTCTGGTAGACAACGGTATGGGTGAGAAGAATCAGACCAAAATCCCCATTAGTGTTCTTCAGTATCTGCCAATCGTCTTTTCATGGTGGAAGAGACGGCCAAACAGATGACATGGCACAAATTGGGCAAAAGAACCGAACTAGATGCGGATGGGAACAAGATGCTGGTACACACTTCAGATGGTTTTGCGTGGAGGCACTTCGATGCATTACATAAGGATAAATCGGAAGATCCAAGGCAACCTAGAGTTGCCATCAGCACGGATGGGTTCAATGTGTATGGTATGACGGCAGCACAATATAGTTGTTGGCCTGTATTTTTCATTCCAATAAATTTGCCACCCGGAGATATTATGAAAAGAAAGAACATTTTCCTGACGTTGATAATTCCAGGGCCCAACTATCCAGGGAAGAATATGAATGTGTACAAGCAGATGCTTAAGGATGAGTTGCAACAAGCCTGGGATAATGGGATCAAGACCTACGACGCGGCTACCAAAACAAATTTCAAAATGCATGTGTGGTACATGTACTCGACGCATCATTATCCGGCGTTTGCGCTATTCGCTGGCTGGTGTGTGCATGGAAGGTTCCCATGCACCACACGCAAGGCAGCTCTTCAGTTCTGTTGGCTGTAGGTTGGTCGCAAGTATTCTTGCTTCGACATGCATAGACAATTCCTGGATCCTGACCATAAGTTCAGAAAAGACAAGAAGAATTTCATCAAAGGTAGAGTTGTCAAACACACTGCACCAGCTGCGTTGACAGGCCAACAGACCCTTGATCAGTTAAACGCTCTCGAGCCTGATCCTTTGCATCCAGGATACTTCAAACGGTATAATACGGAACACGCATGGACTCACAAGGCATGCTTATGGGATCTGCCTTACTTCAAAGACCTCCTTTGCCCACACAACATTGACGTGATGCACACTGAAAAGAATATTTCGGAGGCCATTTTTAGGACATTGTTCGGCATAGAGGGGAAATCAAAAGATAATCCTAAGGCTAGAATCGACCTGGAGGCTCTATGTGATAGACCGTTGCAAAACTTGAGACAACGGAAAGGAAAGCAAAGCATAGCGAAGCCAAAGGCATGGTTCAATCTTGCAAGGCCAGCTATGAGGGAAATGCTATTGTGGGTGAAAATGCGGTTGATGAACCCCGATGGGTATGCTGCGAATCTAAAGAGGGGAGCGAGTCTTGAGAAATTGAAAATATATGGGCTCAAGAGTCATGGTTGGCACATATGGATTGAGCGGGTAATGCCAGTGATGTTGCGTGGCTTTACCCCTGAGGATGAATGCCTAGTACTAGCAGAGTTGAGCTATTTCTTCCGTTCTCTTTGTGCGAAAGAAATATCACCTGGCGTGCTATATGAAATGGAAGAGTTGGCGCCGGAGTTGATCTGCAAATTAGAAAATATCTTTCCACTGGGCTTCTTTAATCCAATTCAACATTTGATTTTGCATCTCCCGACCGAGGCAAGAATGGGTGGCCCGTTCAAAATCGATGGTGCTACTTAACTGAGAGGATGCAGAAGAAGCTTCGAGCTAAGTGTAAAAATAAACGTAGAATAGAAGCATCGATGGCCGAGGCATTCATTATTAAGGAGGGGGAAACTTCGTGACAGCATACTGCGAAGCCAAAAATCATCATTTGCATAACCCGAAGCCTCGGTACAATGATGGCGATCCAAAAAATTTTGATCCAACCTCAGCCTATTCAAAGGTAAGCTCACACCATCTAGTGCTTCGAAAGGGAAATCTTTGGATGTCGAAGAATTGCGGACCATTTCTTTGTATGTCTTCACCAACCTAACAGAAGTGCGGCCGTACACCGAGTAAGTTCTTGGTAATTTATTGTTCCGCAACTTATAATTGCTTTGAACTACTCTTATTCCCGGATATTTGATATAGTCGATACGTCGCCGAATTCTCGGATGGAGCGGTCATCGAAAAGGATTCCGTCGAAGAGTGTGAGCTTCTCGCAAAGCATGGAGGCGACTATCCCGGTTTCATCTCTTGGTTCAAACAAAGGGTAATTAATTAACATTAAGGGCCCATTTGATTTCTTGGTCTAATTTGCGGCTAATGCATCCATTCTTTCGTAATAAACTTGTAAGCTCGTGCAGAGTCTATGGACGCCGAGTTGAGACAAGTCGCTAATGGTTTTAACTATAAGGTCCGTTCATTTGACAAATACAACATCAACGGTATCACTTTCATATCTTTGGCAAAGAGCTATCTATGCCCGACCTAAAGACTACAAATTGTTCTGTCTATGCTATCGGCGAAGGAGACACCGAGTATTATGGAAGAGTTGAAGCAATTTATGAACTTCTATTCTATGGTGAAAACCCACCGACCTTCGTAGTCTTCAAATATTATTGGTTTGACCCAAGGGAGACTAGAAGGACTCATGAACATATAGGACTAGTCGAAATCAACCAAAACACCCACTTAGATGTTCCCGATGTCTATATTACGGCTCAATAGGCGACACAAGTTTTCTATCTACCGTGGGCCTTCCAAACTGATCCAAATCTCAAAGGTTGGGATGTCGTTTATGAAGTGGCACCACATTTTAGACCACCTACCCTCAATGAAGAGGATTACGAACCTCACATTAACCCAGACACATATGAAGGAGAATTCTTCCAAGAAAGAAGTATGTCCAAGAAACGTTTCAAGAACCGCTCTACTTCACCCCAGAACATTGAAGTAGACAGCGACAGTGAATCCGTCTTAACCCCTGAGCCCAAACAGGAAGAGCTGGAAGAAGAAGAGGTTACTGTTGCGGATGACCTGTCACTACTTGACCGATTACATAATGGTGGCCTTCCACATGTTCTTCGTGATAGTGATGATGATGATGATGCATTTATTGATGATAGTGATGATCATGATGCATTTATTGACCCCGAAGCATATATAGACGACCACGATTGTTATTAGTTCATGTCAGGTATTCAACTAAATTATATAAATTTTATTACTCATGTTGGTATTTATGTTGTACTAATTTCATTTACTCTTTGTCATGACCAGTGTTGAAAGATGGTGGGAAAGGGTCGAAAGCACTTCGCGGCTCCTTCTTCGTCGGCGGGTGATGGGATGGGTACTTCCATTCCTGCCTCACCTCTTCGGAGAGCGTTGCTCTCTACTCTGCAAGGAGCCCCCCCTCCCCCCCCGTGAGGGGAGGTCGACCCCCCGCGAGGCCGAGAGGTACTAAAGGTACACGTTGTATTCATGTTGGTATTTATGTTTTACTCATGTTGTACCCATATTGGTATTTATATACATTTTATTACTCATGTTGGTATTTATGTTGTACTAAAGGTACACGTGGCTGCGGGAGAGGTAGGGCGGTGGCTGCCATGCCTTCTGAGGCTGAGGCTACACGGTCTCCGCCACCACCCCAAGCTGATTCACCTGAGCACAGGACTTCTAGGGTTGATTCGTCTGAGGTGGAGGCTACACGGTCTCCGATTCACGAGCCTCGGGTTGACGAGCCTCAGGTCGACGAGCCTTCGACCCACGAGACTCGTGTCCCAGAGGCTTCATTCCAGGTGACTCCGGTGCAAAGCAGGGATGAGGGTACGTCCCAAGAGACCCAGTGGGATACCTGGGTTGAGACAAGTGGCCATGCTAGTAGGGACAAGGAGCTGGGTGAGGGGGCTACCGTCTACCAGCATGGTAGTTCGGGGCTCCCGCTCGTGCCGGCGACCCCCGAGCAGAGGTGGTCGATTAGGCCAAATGGGGACAAGTAAGTTAATTTATTCTTATTTAACCTTTTGCCTTCTCGTTTTCTCAAATATATAAGGTTTTGGCTTTAATTTGTCATACTGTAGGGGTTGGATTGTTGCCAAGGGTGTCCGCAAGCCCAAGAGTGTCCTTGGTGTGCTTTTCCATAAAAACTTCCCTGGGTTTGTTACGTTGCCCTGTCAGGAGCGAGAGGTAGGAATGACCTGGGAGCACTACTTGGGTGCCCCGGCCCCGCCGGAGGTGGATATCGATGGTGTTTTGGGCGACACGAGGGCGGACATAGTGATCCGAAAGTTCTGGTTAATTTCTCCTTCACACAATTATAAATCAACCATAGCTATTTATTGTACTAATCGGTGTTGTCTCGTTTGCAGACCTACTACAGGTGTGAGGAGGGATATGAGGAGGACGCGACAAAGGTTATCGAAACCGAATGTCGCCGCCTACTTCAAAACTTTCGGCACGAGGCGGGAGGAGGCTGTTCGAGACTACTATGCCACGCGGCGTATTAGGATTGACAAGGCGAAGTGCCGTGATGCTAAGATGGAGAAGGAGCATTACATGAAGGTAATTACATATTATTAAGGCTTTGTAGTTAGTTTCCTTGATTTGGTTCTTACGCTCTCAAATTTCTCTTTATTAACTTAGGTGCCCCCGAGATGGTGTGTGGAGAAGATGGATTGTTGGGAGGCCTTGGTGAATCAGTGGTGCTCCGAAACGTGGGAGGCCATCCACAACAAGGCCAAAGAAAGGCGTGGCAAAATGGTTGGTGTGCCACACCATCAAGGGAGCGTCAACTTAATCCAATTTGGCGAGAACTGGGTATGTGGTTTGCTTCATGCCTCATGCAATTCATTCTTAATGCTATCTTGAGCCCTTTAATAATACAATTTTCCTCTCTCTCTCTTTTAGGCGCGTCACAATAAGACGAAGGTGCCACAGATGTACGACCTGTATGCGATGGCCCATACTGCCTCGTACAAGAAGGTCAAGGCATTCTCTGAGTCTGACCTCGAGTATCCAGAAAACATCACCAACATCTCCAGGGGAGGACTTTAACCCGAGCGAGGGGCCTATTGATCCAGAGCTGGTGATGATAGCTGGCAACGGGAGGCCCCATGGCTCGATCGCGATTGGAGACGGCCTTATATGTTGCCCTAGCACTCTCCGGCAGATAAAGGCACGCCAAACGAGCTCTTGTCCGGAGATAACACGTCGTCCACGGCTAGTCGAGCTCGCCATCGAGGTTAGTTTAATTGACTCAACTATCTCTCCGCATTATGTTGTGTGTTGGAACCAATATGATTACATTGCTAACAATGAGTTGTGTTGCAGGCTGCTATTCAGAAAGAGCGAGAGGCAATGCAGGCGGCTATGGCGGATAAAGATAAGGAGATTAGGGAGCTGGAGGAGAGGACGACTGCATTCGTGGAGACGGAGAGGGCACGGAATGATGCGTCTAACAGGGCCATATACGAGCTCTTCGTGGTATGTTTCTTCTTCATGTTATTTCAAATCTTGCATTTGAATGTCCGTTTCATTAATAAATAAAAAGTTTGACTTGTAGAAACCAAATGTACAGTCTATTTGCGAGAAGAGCGGCCAAGTCCCTCCGTTGATGCTAGTCATTAACGTGGCGGGGACGGTGAGTTTCTTTTCAATGCACTTATCTTAAGAGTGTACTCATGCTAACGACACAGTGCAAACGATGTTCGGTACAGAATATCTCTCGAAACGCATCGCACGACCCTTCTACAGTGGAGCCTACTCCAGGGCAGCCTTCTCCAGGTGAAACAAGCCGGAGCCACCGTGCTTCACCGCCGTGATGACGATAATGGTATGTTATTTCTAGTGTTTTAATAAAAAATAGCTAGACTTCCATCTAAACGACATAGTTAGCTTAGTTAGCTCCAAAATGGCTAAATTGGCTAATTATCCTACAAAATGACATATAGTTAGATAGGGCTCCACCTAAATGACATGATTAGCTTAGTTAGCTCCAAAATGGTCTATTTAATAAAACATGACCTATACTTAGCTAATTATGCTCGAAATGACATAATTAGCTCCAAAAAGGCATTCTTAGCTAATTTAGCCCGAAGAAGGGGACAAGAGGAGAAGAAAGAGGAAAAATGAAAGGAAGGAAGAAGAAGAAGAAGAGAAGGAGGAGGATAAGAACAAGGAGAAGAAGGAGAAGGAGCTCCTCTGTCTCCTTCTACTTCCTCCTTCTTCCTCCTTCTTCTTCTCCTTCTTCTTTTATTCTTCTTCTCCTCTTCCTTCTCCTTCTCCTCCTCCTCCTTCTTTTACTTCTTCTTCTCTTTCTCTTCAGCTACGTAGCTTAGACTCATCCAAGAAAGGCTAAATTGGCTAATTATCCTACAAAATGACATAATTAGCTTAGTTAACTCCAGAATCACCAATTTAATAAAAAATGACCTATAGTTAGCTAAGTTCTCTCCTAAATGACATAATAAGGCTTACGTAGCTGCAAGATGACCTATTCCCCCTAACTTAGGTATTAAATGGCCTATAATTAGCCTAGCTAGACCCAAAATGGCTTAATAAGCATAGTTTGCTTCGGAATGACCTATTTTACCCAAGTTAGCTCCGAAACGACCTATAGTTAGCTAGGGTTCCACCTAAATGACCTAATTAGCTTAGTTAGCTCCAAAATGGTATATTTAATAAAACATGACCTATACGTTGCTAATTATCCTCGGAATGACATAATTAGCTCCAAAAAGGTATTCTTAGCTAATTTAGCCTGAAGAAGGGGACAAGAGGAGAAGAAATAGGAAAAATGAAAGGAAAGAAGAAGAAGAAGAAGAAGAAGAAGAGAAGAAGAAGAGAAGGAGGAGGATAAGAAGAAGGAGGAGAAGGAGGAGAAGAAGGAGAAGGAGCTCCTCCTTCTCCTTCTTCTTCCTCCTTCTTCCTCCTTCTCCTTCTCCTTCTTATTTTCTTCTTCTTCTCCTCTTCCTCCTCCTTCTCCTCCTCCTCCTCCTCCTCCTCCTTCTTCTACTTCTTCTTCTCTTTCTCTTCTTCTACATAGCTTAGACTCATCCAAGAAAGGCTAAATTGGCTAATTATCCTACAAAATGACAAATTTAGCTTAGTTAGCTCCAAACTGACCTATTTAATAAAAAATGACCTATAGTTAGCTAAGTTCTCGCCTAAATGACATAATAAGGCTTACGTAGCTGCGAGATGACCTATTCCCCCTAACTTAGGTATTAAATGGCCTATAATTAGCCTAGCTAGTTACAAAACGGCTTAATAAGCATAGTTTCCTCCCGAATGACCTATTTTACCCAAGTTAGCTCCGAAACGACCTATAGTTAGCTAGGGTTCCACCTAGATGACATAATTAGCTTAGTTAGCTCCAAAATGGTCTATTTAATAAAACATGACCTATACTTAGCTAATTATCCTCGAAATGACATAATTAGCTCCAAAAAGGCATTCTTAGCTAATTTAGCCTGAAGAAGGGGACAAGAGGAGAAGAAAGAGGAAAAATGAAAGGAAGGAAGAAGAAGAGGAAGAGAAGAAGAAGAAGAGAAGGAGGAGGATAAGAAGAAGGAGAAGAAGGAGGAGAAGAAGGAGAAGGAGCTCCTCCTTCTCCTTCTTCTTCCTCCTTCTTCCTCCTTCTCCTTCTCTTTCTTATTTTCTTCTTCTTCTCCTCTTCATTCTCCTTCTCCACCTCCTCCTCCTCCTCCTCGTCCTTCTTTTACTTCTTCTTCTCTTTCCCTTCTTCTACGTAGCTTAGACTCATCCAAGAAAGGCTAAATTGGCTAATTATCCTACAAAATGACATAATTAGCTTAGTTAGCTCCAAAATGACCTATTTAATAAAAAATGACCTATAGTTAGCTAAGTTCTCTCTTAAATGACATAATAAGGCTTATGTAGCTGCAACATGACCTATTCCCCATAACTTAGGTATTAAATGGCCTATAATTAGCCTAGCTAGATCCAAAATGGCTTAATAAGCATAGTTTGCTCCGGAATGACCTATTTTACCCAAGTTAGCTCAGAAACGACCTATAGTTAGCTAGGGTTCCACCTAAATGACATAATTAGCTTAGTTAGCTCCAAAAAGGTCTATTTAATAAAACATGACCTATACTTAGCTAATTATCCTCGAAATGACATAATTAGCTCCAAAAAGGCATTCTTAGCTAATTTAGCCCGAAGAAGGGGACAAGAGGAGAAGAAAGAGGAAAAATGAAAGGAAGGAAGAAGAAGAAGAAGAGAAGGAGGAGGATAAGAACAAGGAGAAGAAGGAGGAGAAGAAGGAGGAGAAGAAGGAGGAGAAGAAGGAGAAGGAGCTCCTCTGTCTCCTCCTTCTTCCTCCTTCTTCCTCCTTCTTCCTCCTTCTTCTTCTCCTTCTTCTTTTCTTCTTCTTCTCCTCTTCCTTCTCCTTCTCCTCGTCCTCCTCCTCCTCCTCCTTATTTTACTTCTTCTTCTCTTTCTCTTCATCTACGTAGCTTAGACTCATCCAAGAAAGGCTAAATTGGCTAATTATCCTACAAAGTGACATAATTAGCTTAGTTAGCTCCAAAATCACCTATTTAATAAAAAATGACCTATAGTTAGCTAAGTTCTCTCCTAAATGACATAATAAGGCTTACGTAGCTGCAAGATGACCTATTCCCCCTAACTTAGGTATTAAATGGCCTATAATTAGCCTAGCTAGATCCAAAATGGCTTAATAAACATAGTTTGCTTCGGAATGACCTAGTTTACCCAAGTTAGCTCCGAAACGACCTATAGTTATCTAGGGTTCCACCTAAATGACATAATTAGCTTAGTTAGCTCCAAAATGGTATATTTAATAAAACATGACCTATACTTTGCTAATTATCCTTGAAATGACATAATTAGCTCCAAAGAAAGGCATTCTTAGCTAATTTAGCCTGAAGAAGGGGACAAGAGGAGAAGAAAGAGGAAAAAGGAAAGGAAAGAAGAAGAAGAGAAGAAGAAGAGAAGGAGGAGGATAAGAAGAAGGATGAGAAGGAGGAGAAGAAGGAGAAGGAGCTCCTCCTTCTCCTTCTTCTTCCTCCTTCTTCCTGCTTCTCCTTCTCCTTCTTCTTTTCATCTTCTTCTCCTCTTCCTCCTCCTTCTCCTCCTCCTCCTTCTTTTACTTATTCTTCTCTTTCTCTTCTTCTACATAGATTAGACTCATCCAAGAAAGGCTAAATTGGCTAATTATCCTACAAAATGAGAAAATTAGCTTAGTTAGCTCCAAACTGACCTATTTAATAAAAAATGACCTATAGTTAGCTAAGTTCTCTCCTAAATGACATAATAAGGCTTACGTAACTGCGAGATGACCTATTCCCCCTAAGTTAGGTATTAAATGGCCTATAATTAGCCTAGCCAGATCCAAAATGGCTTAATAAGCATAGTTTGCTCCGGAATGACCTATTTAACCCAAGTTAGCTCCGAAATGACCTATAGTTAGCTAGGGTTCCACCTAAATGACATAATTAGCTTAGTTAGCTCCAAAATGGTCTATTTAATAAAACATGACCTATACTTAGCTAATTATCCTCGAAATGACATAATTAGCTCCAAAAAGGCATTCTTAGCTAATTTAGCCTGAAGAAGGGGACAAGAGGAGAAGAAAGAGGAAAAATGAAAGGAAGGAAGAAGAAGAGGAAGAGAAGAAGAAGAAGAGAAGGAGGAGGATAAGAAGAAGGAGAAGAAGGAGGAGAAGAAGGAGAAGGAGCTCCTCCTTCTCCTTCTTCTTCCTCCTTCTTCCTCCTTCTCCTTCTCTTTCTTATTTTCTTCTTCTTCTCCTCTTCATTCTCCTTCTCCACCTCCTCCTCCTCCTCCTCGTCCTTCTTTTACTTCTTCTTCTCTTTCCCTTCTTCTACATAGCTTAGACTCATCCAAGAAAGGCGAAATTGGCTAATTATCCTACAAAATGACATAATTAGCTTAGTTAGCTCCAAAATGACCTATTTAATAAAAAATGACCTATAGTTAGCTAAGTTCTCTCTTAAATGACATAATAAGGCTTATGTAGCTGCAACATGACCTATTCCCCATAACTTAGGTATTAAATGGCCTATAATTAGCCTAGCTAGATCCAAAATGGCTTAATAAGCATAGTTTGCTCCGGAATGACCTATTTTACCCAAGTTACCTCAGAAACGACCTATAGTTAGCTAGGGTTCCACCTAAATGACATAATTAGCTTAGTTAGCTCCAAAAAGGTCTATTTAATAAAACATGACCTATACTTAGCTAATTATCCTCGAAATGACATAATTAGCTCCAAAAAGGCATTCTTAGCTAATTTAGCCCGAAGAAGGGGACAAGTGGAGAAGAAAGAGGAAAAATGAAAGGAAGGAAGAAGAAGAAGAAGAGAAGAAGAAGAAGAAGAGAAAGAGGAGGATAAGAAAAAGGAGCAGAAGAAGGAGAAGCAGCTCCTCCTTCTCCTTCTTCTTCATCCTTCTTCCTCCTTCTCCTGCTCCTTCTTCTTTTCTTCTTCTTCTCCTCTTCCTTCTCCTCCTCCTCCTCCTTCTTCTTTTACTAATTCTTATCTTTCTCTTCTTCTACGTAGCTTAGAATCATCCAAGAAAGGCTAAATTGGCTAATTATCCTACAAAATGACATAATTAGCTTAGTTAGCTCCAAAATGACCTATTTAATAAAAAATGACCTATAGTTAGCTAAGTGCTCTCCTAAATGACATAATAAGGCTTACGTAGCTGCTAGATGACCTATTCCCCCTAACTTAGGTATTAAATGGCCTATATTTAGCCTAGCTAGATCCAAAATGGCTTAATAAGCATAGTTTGCTCCGGAATGACCTAATTTACCCAAGTTAGCTCCGAAACGACCTATAGTTAGCTAGGGTTCCACCTAAATGACATAATTAGCTTAGTTAGCTCCAAAATGGTCAATTTAATAAAACATGACCTATACTTAGCTAATTATCCTCGAAATGACATAATTAGCTCCAAAAAGGCATTCTTAGCTAATTTAGCCCGAAGAAGGGGACAAGAGGAGAAGAAAGAGGAAAAATGAAAGGAAGGAAGAAGAAGAGGAAGAGAAGAAGAATAAGAGAAGGAGGAGGATAAGAAGAAGGAGAAGAAGGAGGAGAAGAAGGAGAAGGAGCTCCTCCTTCTCCTTCTTCTTCCTCCTTCTTCCTCCTTCTCCTTCTCTTTCTTATTTTCTTCTTCTTCTCCTCTTCATTCTCCTTCTCCACCTCCTGCTCCTCCTCCTCGTCCTTCTTTTACTTCTTCTTTTCTTTCTCTTCTTCTACCTAGCTTAGACTCATCCAAGAAATGCTAAATTGGCTAATTATCCTACAAAATGACAAAATTAGCTTAGTTAGCTCCAAACTGACCTATTTAATAAAAAATGACCTATGGTTAGCTAAGTTCTCTCCTAAATGACATAATAAGGCTTACGTAGCTGCTAGATGACCTATTCCCCCTGACTTAGGTATTAAATGGCCTATAATTAGCCTAGCTAGATCCAAAATGGCTTAATAAGCATAGTTTGCTTCGGAATGACCTATTGTACCCAAGTTAGCTCCGAAACGACCTATAGTTTGCTAGGGTTCCACCTAAATGACATAATTAGCTTAGTTAGCTCCAAAATGCTATATTTAATAAAACATGACCTATACTTTGCTAATTATCCTCGAAATGACATAATTAACTCCAAAAAGGAATTCTTAGCTAATTTAGCCTGAAGAAGGGGACAAGAGGAGAAGAAAGAGGAAAAATGAAAGGAAGGAAGAAGAAGAGGAAGAGAAGAAGAAGAAGATAAGGAGGAGGATAAGAAGAAGGAGGAGAAGGAGGAGAATAAGGAGAAGGAGCCCCTCCTTCACCTTCTTCTTCCTCCGTCTCCTTCTCCTTCTTCTTTTCTTCTTCTTCTCCTCTTCCTCCTCCTTCTCCTCCTCCTCCTCCTCCTCCTTATTTTACTTCTTGTTCTCTTTCTCTTCTTCTACATAGCTTAGACTCATCCAAGAAAGGCTAAATTGGCTAATTATCCTACAAAATGACAAAATTAGCTTAGTTAGCTCCAAACTGACCTATTTAATGAAAAATGACCTATAGTTAGCTAAGTTCTCTCCTAAACTACATAATAAGGCTTACGTAGCTGCGAGATGACCTATTCCCCCTACTTAGGTATTAAATGGCCTATAATTAGCCTAGCCAGATCCAAAATGGCTTAATAAGCAAAGTTTGCTCCGGAATGACCTATTTTACCCAAGTTAGCTCCGAAACGACCTATAGTTAGCTAGGGTTCCACCTAAATGACATAATTAGCTTAGTTAGCTCCAAAATGGTCTATTTTATAAAGCATGACCTATACTTTGCTAATTATCCTCGAAATGACATAATTAGCTCCAAAAAGGCATTCTTAGCTAATTTAGCCTGAAGAAGGGGACAAGAGGAGAAGAAAGAGGAAAAAGGAAAGGAAAGAAGAAGAAGAGAAGAAGAAGAGAAGGAGGAGGATCAGAAGAAGGAGGAGAAGGAGGAGAAGAAGGAGAAGGAGCTCCTCCTTCTCCTTCTTCTTCCTTCTTCTTCCTCCTTCTTCCTCCTTCTCCTTCTTCCTCCTCCTTCTTCCTCCTTCTCCTTCTCCTTCTTCTTTTCATCTTCTTCTCCTCTTCCTTCTCCTTCTCCTCCTCCTCCTCCTCCTCCTCCTTCTTTTACATATTCTTCTCTTTCTCTTCTTCTACATAGCTTAGAATCATCCAAGAAAGGCTAAATTGGCTAATTATCCTACAAAATGACAAAATTAGCTTAGTTAGCTCCAAACTGACCTATTTAATAAAAAATGAGCTATAGTTAGCTAAGTTCTCTCCTAAATGACATAATAAGGCTTACGTAGCTGCGAGATTACCTATTCCCCCTAAGTTAGGTATTAAATGGCCTATAATTAGCCTAGCGAGATCCAAAATGGCTTAATAAGCATAGTTTGCTCCGGAATGACCTATTTTACCCAAGTTAGCTCCGAAACGACCTATAGTTAGCTAGGGTTCCACCTAAATGACATAATTAGCTTAGTTAGCTCCAAAATGGTATATTTAATAAAACATGACCTATACTTAGCTAATTATCCTCGAAATAACATAATTAGCTCCAAAAAGGCATTCTTAGCTAATTTAGCCTGAAGAAGGGGACAAGAGGAGAAGAAAGAGGAAAAATGAAAGGAAGGAAGAAGAAGAGGAAGAGAAGAAGAAGAAGAGAAGGAGGAGGATAAGAAGAAGGAGAAGAAGGAGGAGAAGAAGGAGAAGGAGCTCCTCCTTCTCCTTCTTCTTCCTCCTTCTTCCTCCTTCTCCTTCTCTTTCTTATTTTCTTCTTCTTCTCCTCTTCATTCTCCTTCTCCACCTCCTCCTCCTCCTCCTCCTCGTCCTTCTTTTTACTTCTTCTTCTCTTTCCCTTCTTCTATGTAGCTTAGACTCATCCAAGAAAGGCTAAATTGGCTAATTATCCTACAAAATGACATAATTAGCTTAGTTAGCTCCAAAATGACCTATTTAATAAAAATGACCTATAGTTAGCTATGTTCTCTCTTAAATGACATAATAAGGCTTATGTAGCTGCAACATGACCTATTCCCCATAACTTAGGTATTAAATGGCCTATAATTAGCCTAGCTAGATCCAAAATGGCTTAATAAGCATAGTTTGCTCCGGAATGACCTATTTTACCCAAGTTAGCTCAGAAACGACCTATAGTTAGCTAGGGTTCCACCTAAATGACATAATTAGCTTAGTTAGCTCCAAAAAGGTCTATTTAATAAAACATGACCTATACTTAGCTAATTATCCTCGAAATGACATAATTAGCTCCAAAAAGGCATTCTTAGCCAATTTAGGCCGAAGAAGGGGACAAGTGGAGAAGAAAGAGGAAAAATGAAAGGAAGTAAGAAGAAGAAGAAGAGAAGAAGAAGAAGAGAAGAAGAAGAAAAGAAGGAGGAGGATATGAAAAAGGAGCAGAAGCAGGAGAAGCAGCTCCTCCTTCTCCTTCTTCTTCATCCTTCTTCCTCCTTCTCCTGCTCCTTCTTCTTTTCTTCTTCTTCTCCTCTTCCTTCTCCTCGTCCTCGTCCTCCTCCTCCTCCTTCTTCTTTTACTAATTCTTCTCTTTCTCTTTTCTACGTAGCTTAGAATCATCCAAGAAAGGCTAAATTGGCTAATTATCCTACAAAATGACATAATTAGCTTAGTTAGCTCCAAAATGACTTATTTAATAAAAAATGACCTATAGTTAGCTAAGTTCTCTCCTAAATGACATAATAAGGCTTACGTAGCTGCTAGATGACCTATTCCCCCTAACTTAGGTATTAAATGGCTTAATAAGCATAGTTTGCTCGGGAATGACCTAATTTTCCCAAGTTAGCTCCGAAACGACCTATAGTTAGCTAGGGTTCCACCTAAATGACATAATTAGCTTAGTTAGCTCCAAAATGGTCTATTTAATAAAACATGACCTATACTTAGCTAATTATCCTCGAAATGACATAATTAGCTCCAAAAAGGCATTCTTAGCTAATTTAGCCCGAAGAAGGGGACAAGAGGAGAAGAAAGAGGAAAAATGAAAGGAAGGAAGAAGAAGAGGAAGAGAAGAAGAATAAGAGAAGGAGGAGGATAAGAAGAAGGAGAAGAAGGAGGAGAAGGAGAAGGAGCTCCTCCTTCTCCTTCTTGTTCCTCCTTCTTCCTCCTTCTCCTTCTCTTTCTTATTTTCTTCTTCTTCTCCTCTTCATTCTCCTTCTCCACCTCCTCCTCCTCCTCCTCGTCCTTCTTTTACTTCTTCTTCTCTTTCTCTTCTTCTACCTAGCTTAGACTCATCCAAGAAAGGCTAAATTGGCTAATTATCCTACAAAATGACAAAATTAGCTTAGTTAGCTCCAAACTGACCTATTTAATAAAAAATGACCTATGGTTAGCTAAGTTCTCTCCTAAATGACATAATAAGGCTTACGTAGCTGCTAGATGACCTATTCCCCCTCACTTAGGTATTAAATGGCCTATAATTAGCCTAGCTAGATCCAAAATGGCTTAATAAGCATAGTTTGCTTCGGAATGACCTATTTTACCCAAGTTAGCTCCGAAACGACCTATAGTTTGCTAGGGTTCCACCTAAATGACATAATTAGCTTAGTTAGCTCCAAAATGGTATATTTAATAAAACATGACCTATACTTTTCTAATTATCCTCGAAATGACATAATTAGCTCCAAAAAGGCATTCTTAGCTAATTTAGCCCGAAGAAGGGGACAAGAGGAGAAGACAGAGGAAAAATGAAAGGAAGGAAGAAGAAGAGGAAGAGAAGAAGAAGAAGATAAGGAGAAGGATAAGAAGAAGGAGGAGAAGGAGGAGAAGAAGGAGAAGGAGCATCTCCTTCACCTTCTTCTTCCTCCTTCTCCTTCTCCTTCTTCTTTTCTTCTTCTTCTCCTCTTCCTCCTCCTTCTCCTCCTCCTCCTCCTCCTCCTTATTTTACTTCTTCTTCTCTTTCTCTTCTTCTACATAGCTTAGACTCATCCAAGAAAGGATAAATTGGCTAATTATCCTACAAAATGACAAAATTAGCTTAGTTAGCTCCAAACTGACCTATTTAATAAAAAATGACCTATAGTTAGCTAAGTTCTATCCTAAATGACATAATAAGGCTTACGTAGCTGCGAGATGACCTATTCCCCCTACTTAGGTATTAAATGGCATATAATTAGCCTAGCTAGTTCCAAAATGGCTTAATAAGCATAGTTTGCTCCGGAATGACCTATTTTACCCAAGTTAGCTCCGAAACGACCTATAGTTAGCTAGGGTTCCACCTAAATGAAATAATTAGCTTAGTTAGCTCCAAAATGGTCTATTTAATAAAACATGACCTATACTTAGCTAATTATCCTCGAAATGACATAATTAGCTCCAAAAAGGCATTCTTAGCTAATTTAGCCTGAAGAAGGGGACAAGAGGAGAAGAAAGAGGAAAAATGAAAGGAAGGAAGAAGAAGAGGAAGAGAAGAAGAAGAAGAGAAGGAGGAGGATAAGAAGAAGGAGAAGGAGGAGAAGAAGGAGAAGGAGCTCCTCCTTCTCCTTCTTCTTCCTCCTTCTTCCTCCTTCTCCTTCTCTTTCTTATTTTCTTCTACTTCTCCTCTTCATTCTTCTTCTCCACCTCCTCCTCCTCCTCGTCGTCCTTCTTTTACTTCTTCTTCTCTTTCCCTTCTTCTACGTAGCTTCGACTCATCCAAGAAAGGCTAAATTGGCTAATTATCCTACAAAATGACATAATTAGCTTAGTTAGCTCCAAAATGACCTATTTAACAAAAAATGACCTATAGTTAGCTAAGTTCACTCCTAAATGACATAATAAGGCTTCTGTAGCTGCAACATGACCTATTCCCCCTAACTTAGGTATTAAATGGCCTATAATTAGCCTACCTAGATCCAAAATGGCTTAATAAGCATAGTTTGCTCCGGAATGACCTATTTGACCCAAGTTAGCTCAGAAACGACCTATAGTTAGCTAGGGTTCCACCTAAATGACATAATTAGCTTAGTTAGCTCCAAAAAGGTCTATTTAATAAAACATGACCTATACTTAGCTAATTATCCTCGAAATGACATAATTAGCTCCAAAAAGGCATTCTTAGCTAATTTAGCCCGAAGAAGGGGGCAAGAGGAGAAGAAAGAGGAAAAATGAAAGGAAGGAAGAAGAAGAAGAAGAGAAGAAGAAGAAGAGAAGAAGAAGAAGAGAAGGAGGAGGATAAGAAGAAGGAGAAGAAGAAGAGAAGGAGGATGGTAAGAAGAGGAAGAGAAGAAGGTGAAGAGAAGGAGCTCCTCCTTCTCCTTCTTCTTCCTCCTTCTTCCTCCTTCTCCTTCTCTTTCTTATTTTCTTCTTCTTCTCCTCTTCATTCTCCTTCTCCACCTCCTCCTCCTCCTCCTCGTCCTTCTTTTACTTCTTCTTCTCTTTCTCTTCTTCTACCTAGCTTAGACTCATCCAAGAAAGGCTAAATTGGCTAATTATCCTACAAAATGACAAAATTAGCTTAGTTAGCTCCAAACTGACCTATTTAATAAAAAATGACCTATGGTTAGCTAAGTTCTCTCCTAAATGACATAATAAGGCTTACGTAGCTGCTAGATGACCTATTCCCCCTCACTTAGGTATTAAATGGCCTATAATTAGCCTAGCTAGATCCAAAATGGCTTAATAAGCATAGTTTGCTTCGGAATGACCTATTTTACCCAAGTTAGCTCCGAAACGACCTATAGTTTGCTAGGGTTCCACCTAAATGACATAATTAGCTTAGTTAGCTCCAAAATGGTATATTTAATAAAACATGACCTATACTTTTCTAATTATCCTCGAAATGACATAATTAGCTCCAAAAAGGCATTCTTAGCTAATTTAGCCCGAAGAAGGGGACAAGAGGAGAAGAAAGAGGAAAAATGAAAGGAAGGAAGAAGAAGAGGAAGAGAAGAAGAAGAAGATAAGGAGAAGGATAAGAAGAAGGAGGAGAAGGAGGAGAAGAAGGAGAAGGAGCATCTCCTTCACCTTCTTCTTCCTCCTTCTCCTTCTCCTTCTTCTTTTCTTCTTCTTCTCCTCTTCCTCCTCCTTCTCCTCCTCCTCCTCCTCCTCCTTATTTTACTTCTTCTTCTCTTTCTCTTCTTCTACATAGCTTAGACTCATCCAAGAAAGGATAAATTGGCTAATTATCCTACAAAATGACAAAATTAGCTTAGTTAGCTCCAAACTGACCTATTTAATAAAAAATGACCTATAGTTAGCTAAGTTCTATCCTAAATGACATAATAAGGCTTACGTAGCTGCGAGATGACCTATTCCCCCTACTTAGGTATTAAATGGCCTATAATTAGCCTAGCTAGTTCCAAAATGGCTTAATAAGCATAGTTTGCTCCGGAATGACCTATTTTACCCAAGTTAGCTCCGAAACGACCTATAGTTAGCTAGGGTTCCACCTAAATGAAATAATTAGCTTAGTTAGCTCCAAAATGGTCTATTTAATAAAACATGACCTATACTTAGCTAATTATCCTCGAAATGACATAATTAGCTCCAAAAAGGCATTCTTAGCTAATTTAGCCTGAAGAAGGGGACAAGAGGAGAAGAAAGAGGAAAAATGAAAGGAAGGAAGAAGAAGAGGAAGAGAAGAAGAAGAAGAGAAGGAGGAGGATAAGAAGAAGGAGAAGAAGGAGGAGAAGAAGGAGAAGGAGCTCCTCCTTCTCCTTCTTCTTCCTCCTTCTTCCTCCTTCTCCTTCTCTTTCTTATTTTCTTCTTCTTCTCCTCTTCATTCTCCTTCTCCACCTCCTCCTCCTCCTCCTCGTCCTTCTTTTACTTCTTCTTCTCTTTCCCTTCTTCTACGTAGCTTAGACTCATCCAAGAAAGGCTAAATTGGCTAATTATCCTACAAAATGACATAATTAGCTTAGTTAGCTCCAAAATGACCTATTTAATAAAAAATGACCTATAGTTAGCTAAGTTCTCTCTTAAATGACATAATAAGGCTTATGTAGCTGCAACATGACCTATTCCCCATAACTTAGGTATTAAATGGCCTATAATTAGCCTAGCTAGATCCAAAATGGCTTAATAAGCATAGTTTGCTCCGGAATGACCTATTTTACCCAAGTTAGCTCAGAAACGACCTATAGTTAGCTAGGGTTCCACCTAAATGACATAATTAGCTTAGTTAGCTCCAAAAAGGTCTATTTAATAAAACATGACCTATACTTAGCTAATTATCCTCGAAATGACATAATTAGCTCCAAAAAGGCATTCTTAGCTAATTTAGCCCGAAGAAGGGGACAAGTGGAGAAGAAAGAGGAAATATGAAAGGAAGGAAGAAGAAGAAGAAGAGAAGAAGAAGAAGAGAAGAAGAAGAAGAGAAGGAGGAGGATAAGAAAAAGGAGCAGAAGAAGGAGAAGCAGCTCCTCCTTCTCCTTCTTCTTCCTCCTTCTCCTTCTCCTTCTTCTTTTCTTCTTCTTCTCCTCTTCCTTCTCCTCCTCCTCCTCCTCCTCCTCCTTCTTATTTTACTAATTCTTCTCTTTCTCTTCTTCTATGTAGCTTAGAATCATCCAAGAACGGCTAAATTGGCTAATTATCCTACAAAATGACATAATTAGCTTAGTTAGCTCCAAAATGACCTATTTAATAAAAAATGACCTATAGTTAGCTAAGTTCTCTCCTAAATGACATAATAAGGCTTACGTAGCTGCTAGATGACCTATTCCCCCTAACTTATGTATTAAATGGCCTATATTTAGCCTACCTAGATCCAAAATGGCTTAATAAGCATAGTTTGCTCCGGAATGACCTAATTTACCCAAGTTAGCTCCGAAACGACCTATAGTTAGCTAGGGTTCCACCTAAATGACATAATTAGCTTAGTTAGCTCCAAAATGGTCTATTTAATAAAACATGACCTATACTTAGCTAATTATCCTCGAAATGACATAATTAGCTCCAAAAAGGCATTCTTAGCTAATTTAGCCCGAAGAAGGGGACAAGAGGAGAAGAAAGAGGAAAAATGAAAGGAAGGAAGAAGAAGAGGAAGAGAAGAAGAATAAGAGAAGGAGGAGGATAAGAAGAAGGAGAAGAAGGAGGAGAAGGAGAAGGAGCTCCTCCTTCTCCTTCTTGTTCCTCCTTCTTCCTCCTTCTCCTTCTCTTTCTTATTTTCTTCTTCTTCTCCTCTTCATGCTCCTTCTCCACCTCCTCCTCCTCCTCCTCGTCCTTCTTTTACTTCTTCTTCTCTTTCTCTTCTTCTACCTAGCTTAGACTCATCCAAGAAAGGCTAAATTGGCTAATTATCCTACAAAATGACAAAATTAGCTTAGTTAGCTCCAAACTGACCTATTTAATAAAAAATGACCTATGGTTAGCTAAGTTCTCTCCTAAATGACATAATAAGGCTTACGTAGCTGCTAGATGACCTATTCCCCCTCACTTAGGTATTAAATGGCCTATAATTAGCCTAGCTAGATCCAAAATGGCTTAATAAGCATAGTTTGCTTCGGAATGACCTATTTTACCCAAGTTAGCTCCGAAACGACCTATAGTTTGCTAGGGTTCCACCTAAATGACATAATTAGCTTAGTTAGCTCCAAAATGGTATATTTAATAAAACATGACCTATACTTTTCTAATTATCCTCGAAATGACATAATTAGCTCCAAAAAGGCATTCTTAGCTAATTTAGCCCGAAGAAGGGGACAAGAGGAGAAGAAAGAGGAAAAATGAAAGGAAGGAAGAAGAAGAGGAAGAGAAGAAGAAGAAGATAAGGAGAAGGATAAGAAGAAGGAGGAGAAGGAGGAGAAGAAGGAGAAGGAGCATCTCCTTCACCTTCTTCTTCCTCCTTCTCCTTCTCCTTCTTCTTTTCTTCTTCTTCTCCTCTTCCTCCTCCTTCTCCTCCTCCTCCTCCTCCTCCTTATTTTACTTCTTCTTCTCTTTCTCTTCTTCTACATAGCTTAGACTCATCCAAGAAAGGATAAATTGGCTAATTATCCTACAAAATGACAAAATTAGCTTAGTTAGCTCCAAACTGACCTATTTAATAAAAAATGACCTATAGTTAGCTAAGTTCTATCCTAAATGACATAATAAGGCTTACGTAGCTGCGAGATGACCTATTCCCCCTACTTAGGTATTAAATGGCCTATAATTAGCCTAGCTAGTTCCAAAATGGCTTAATAAGCATAGTTTGCTCCGGAATGACCTATTTTACCCAAGTTAGCTCCGAAACGACCTATAGTTAGCTAGGGTTCCACCTAAATGAAATAATTAGCTTAGTTAGCTCCAAAATGGTCTATTTAATAAAACATGACCTATACTTAGCTAATTATCCTCGAAATGACATAATTAGCTCCAAAAAGGCATTCTTAGCTAATTTAGCCTGAAGAAGGGGACAAGAGGAGAAGAAAGAGGAAAAATGAAAGGAAGGAAGAAGAAGAGGAAGAGAAGAAGAAGAAGAGAAGGAGGAGGATAAGAAGAAGGAGAAGGAGGAGAAGAAGGAGAAGGAGCTCCTCCTTCTCCTTCTTCTTCCTCCTTCTTCCTCCTTCTCCTTCTCTTTCTTATTTTCTTCTACTTCTCCTCTTCATTCTCCTTCTCCACCTCCTCCTCCTCCTCGTCGTCCTTCTTTTACTTCTTCTTCTCTTTCCCTTCTTCTACGTAGCTTCGACTCATCCAAGAAAGGCTAAATTGGCTAATTATCCTACAAAATGACATAATTAGCTTAGTTAGCTCCAAAATGACCTATTTAACAAAAAATGACCTATAGTTAGCTAAGTTCACTCCTAAATGACATAATAAGGCTTCTGTAGCTGCAACATGACCTATTCCCCCTAACTTAGGTATTAAATGGCCTATAATTAGCCTACCTAGATCCAAAATGGCTTAATAAGCATAGTTTGCTCCGGAATGACCTATTTGACCCAAGTTAGCTCAGAAACGACCTATAGTTAGCTAGGGTTCCACCTAAATGACATAATTAGCTTAGTTAGCTCCAAAAAGGTCTATTTAATAAAACATGACCTATACTTAGCTAATTATCCTCGAAATGACATAATTAGCTCCAAAAAGGCATTCGTAGCTAATTTAGCCCGAAGAAGGGGGCAAGAGGAGAAGAAAGAGGAAAAATGAAAGGAAGGAAGAAGAACAAGAAGAGAAGAAGAAGAAGAGAAGAAGAAGAAGAGAAGGAGGAGGATAAGAAGAAGGAGAAGAAGAAGAGAAGGAGGAGGGTAAGAAGAGGAAGAGAAGAAGGTGAAGAGAAGGAGCTCCTCCTTCTCCTTCTTCTTCCTCCTTCTTCCTCCTTCTCCTTCTCTTTCTTATTTTCTTCTTCTTCTCCTCTTCATTCTCCTTCTCCACCTCCTCCTCCTCCTCCTCGTCCTTCTTTTACTTCTTCTTCTCTTTCTCTTCTTCTACCTAGCTTAGACTCATCCAAGAAAGGCTAAATTGGCTAATTATCCTACAAAATGACAAAATTAGCTTAGTTAGCTCCAAACTGACCTATTTAATAAAAAATGACCTATAGTTAGCTAAGTTCTCTCCTAAATGACATAATAAGGCTTACGTAGCTGCGAGATGACCTATTCCCCTTAACTTAGGTATTAAATGGCCTATAATTAGCCTAGCTAGATCCAAAATGGCTTAATAAGCATAGTTTGCTCCGGAATGAACTATTTTACCCAAGTTAGCTCCGAAACGACCTATAGTTAGCTAGGGTTCCACCTAAATGACATAATTAGCTTAGTTAGCTCCAAAATGGTCTATTTAATAAAACATGACCTATACATAGCTAATTATCCTCGAAATGACATAATTAGCTCCAAAAAGGCATTCTTAGCTAATTTAGCCTGAAGAAGGGGACAAGAGGAGAAGAAAGAGGAAAAATGAAAGGAAGGAAGAAGAAGAGGAAGAGAAGAAGAAGAAGAGAAGGAGGAGGATAAGAAGAAGGAGAAGAAGGAGGAGAAGAAGGAGAAGGAGCTCCTCCTTCTCCTTCTTCTTCCTCCTTCTTCCCCCTTCTCCTTCTCTTTCTTATTTTCTTCTTCTTCTCCTCTTCATTCTCCTTCTCCACCTCCTCATCCTCCTCGTCGTCCTTCTTTTACTTCTTCTTCTCTTTCCCTTCTTCTACGTAGCTTAGACTCATCCAAGAAAGGCTAAATTGGCTAATTATCCTACAAAATGACATAATTAGCTTAGTTAGCTCCAAAATGACCTATTTAATAAAAAATGACCTATAGTTAGCTAAGTTCTCTCCTAAATGACATAATAAGGCTTATGTAGCTGCAACATGACCAATTCCCGATAACTTAGGTATTAAATGGCCTATAATTAGCCTAGCTAGATCCAAAATGGCTTAATAAGCATAGTTTGCTCCGGAATGACCTATTTTACCCAAGTTAGCTCAGAAATGACCTATAGTTAGCTAGGGTTCCACCTAAATGACATAATTAGCTTAGTTAGCTCCAAAATGGTCTATTTAATAAAACATGACCTATACTTAGCTAATTATCCTCAAAATGACATAATTAGCTCCAAAAAGGCATTCTTAGCTAATTTAGCCTGAAGAAGGGGACAAGAGGAGAAGAAAGAGGAAAAATGAAAGGAAGGAAGAAGAAGAGGAAGAGAAGAAGAAGAAGAGAAGAAGGAGGATAAGAAGAAGGAGAAGAAGGAGGAGAAGAAGGAGAAGGAGCTCCTCCTTCTCCTTCTTCTTCCTCCTTCTTCCTCCTTCTCCTTCTCTTTCTTATTTTCTTCTTCTTCTCCTCTTCATTCTCCTTCTCCACCTCCTCATCCTCCTCGTCGTCCTTCTTTTACTTCTTCTTCTCTTTCCCTTCTTCTACTTAGCTTAGACTCATCCAAGAAAGGCTAAATTGGCTAATTATCCTACAAAATGACATAATTAGCTTAGTTAGCTCCAAAATGACCTATTTAATAAAAAATGACCTATAGTTAGCTAAGTTCTCTCCTAAATGACATAATAAGGCTTATGTAGCTGCAACATGACCAATTCCCCATAACTTAGGTATTAAATGGCCTATAATTAGCCTAGCTAGATCCAAAATGGCTTAATAAGCATAGTTTCCTCTGGAATGACCTATTTTACCCAAGTTAGCTCAGAAATGACCTATAGTTAGCTAGGGTTCCACCTAAATGACATAATTAGCTTAGTTAGCTCCAAAATGGTATATTTAATAAAACATGACCTATACTTAGCTAATTATCCTCGAAATGACATAATTAGCTCCAAAAAGGCATTCTTAGCTAATTTAGCCTGAAGAAGGGGACAAGAGGAGAAGAAAGAGGAAAAATGAAAGGAAGGAAGAAGAAGAGGAAGAGAAGAAGAAGTAGAGAAGGAGGAGGATAAGAAGAAGGAGAAGGAGGAGAAGAAGGAGAAGGAGCTCCTCCTTCTCCTTCTTCTTCCTCCTTCTTCCTCCTTCTCCTTCTCTTTCTTATTTTCTTCTACTTCTCCTCTTCATTCTCCTTCTCCACCTCCTCCTCCTCGTCGTCCTTCTTTTACTTCTTCTTCTCTTTCCCTTCTTCTACGTAGCTTAGACTCATCCAAGAAAGGCTAAATTGGCTAATTATCCTACAAAATGACATAATTAGCTTAGTTAGCTCCAAAATGACCTATTTAACAAAAAATGACCTATAGTTAGCTAAGTTCACTCCTAAATGACATAATAAGGCTTCTGTAGCTGCAACATGACCTATTCCCCCTAACTTAGGTATTAAATGGCCTATAATTAGCCTAGCTAGATCCAAAATGGCTTAATAAGCATAGTTTGCTCTGGAATGACCTATTTTACCCAAGTTAGCTCAGAAACGACCTATAGTTAGCTAGGGTTCCACCTAAATGACATAATTAGCTTAGTTAGCTCCAAAAAGGTCTATTTAATAAAACATGACCTATACTTAGCTAATTATCCTCGAAATGACATAATTAGCTCCAAAAAGGCATTCTTAGCTAATTTAGCCTGAAGAAGGGGACAAGAGGAGAAGAAAGAGGAAAAATGAAAGGAAGGAAGAAGAAGAGGATGAGAAGAAGAAGAAGAGAAGGAGGAGGATAAGAAGAAGGAGAAGAAGGAGGAGAAGAAGGAGAAGGAGCTCCTCCTTCTCCTTCTTCTTCCTCCTTCTTCCTCCTTCTCCTTCTCTTTCTTATTTTCTTCTTCTTCTCCTCTTAATTCTCCTTCTCCACCTCCTCCTCCTCCTCCTCCTCGTCCTTCTTTTACTTCTTCTTCTCTTTCCCTTCTTCTAGGTAGCTTAGACTCATCCAAGAAAGGCTAAATTGGCTAATTATTCTACAAAATGACATAATTAGCTTAGTTACCTCCAAAATGACCTATTTAATAAAAAATGACCTATAGTTAGCTAAGTTCCCTCCTAAATGATATAATAAGGCTTATGTAGCTGCAACATGACCAATTCCCCATAACTTAGGTATAAATGGCCTATAATTAGCCTACCTAGATCCAAAATGGCTTAATAAGCATAATTTGCTCCGGAATGACCTATTTGACCCAAGTTAGCTCAGAAATGACCTATAGTTAGCTAGGGTTCCACCTAAATGACATAATTAGCTTAGTTAGCTCCAAAAAGGTCTATTTAATAAAACATGACCTATACTTAGCTAATTATCCTCGAAATGACATAATTAGCTCCAAAAAGGCATTCTTAGCTAATTTAGCCCGAAGAAGGGGGCAAGAGGAGAAGAAAGAGGAAAAATGAAAGGAAGGAAGAAGAAGAAGAAGAGAAGAAGAAGAAGAGAAGAAGAAGAAGAGAAGGAGGAGGATAAGAAGAAGGAGAACAAGAAGAGAAGGGGGAGGAAGAGAAGAGGAAGAGAAGAAGGTGAAGAGAAGGAGCTCCTCCTTCTCCTTCTTCTTCCTCCTTCTTCCTCCTTCTCCTTCTCTTTCTTATTTTCTTCTTCTTCTCCTCTTCATTCCTCTTCTCCACCTCCTCCTCCTCCTCCTCGTCCTTCTTTTACTTCTTCTTCTCTTTCTCTTCTTCTACCTAGCTTAGACTCATCCAAGAAAGGCTAAATTGGCTAATTATCCTACAAAATGACAAAATTAGCTTAGTTAGCTCCAAAATGACCTATTTAATAAAAAATGACCTATAGTTAGCTAAGTTCTCTCCTAAATGACATAATAAGGCTTACGTAGCTGCGAGATGACCTATTCCCCCTAACTTAGGTATTAAATGGCCTATAATTAGCCTAGCTAGATCCAAAATGGCTTAATAAGCATAGTTTGCTCCGGAATGAACTATTTTACCCAAGTTAGCTCCGAAACGACCTATAGTTAGCTAGGGTTCCACCTAAATGACATAATTAGCTTAGTTAGCTCCAAAATGGTCTATTTAATAAAACATGACCTATACTTAGCTAATTATCCTCGAAATGACATAATTAGCTCCAAAAAGGCATTCTTAGCTAATTTAGCCTGAAGAAGGGGACAAGAGGAGAAGAAAGAGGAAAAATGAAAGGAAGGAAGAAGAAGAGGAAGAGAAGAAGAAGAAGAGAAGGAGGAGGATAAGAAGAAGGAGAAGAAGGAGGAGAAGAAGGAGAAGGAGCTCCTCCTTCTCCTTCTTCTTCCTCCTTCTTCCTCCTTCTCCTTCTCTTTCTTATTTTCTTCTTCTTCTCCTCTTCATTCTCCTTCTCCACCTCCTCATCCTTCTCGTCGTCCTTCTTTTACTTCTTCTTCTCTTTCCCTTCTTCTACGTAGCTTAGACTCATCCAAGAAAGGCTAAATTGGCTAATTATCCTACAAAATGACATAATTAGCTTAGTTAGCTCCAAAATGACCTATTTAATAAAAAATGACCTATAGTTAGCTAAGTTCTCTCCTAAATGACATAATAAGGCTTATGTAGCTGCAACATGACCAATTGCCGATAACTTAGGTATTAAATGGCCTATAATTAGCCTAGCTAGATCCAAAATGGCTTAATAAGCATAGTTTGCTCCGGAATGACCTATTTTACCCAAGTTAGCTCAGAAATGACCTATAGTTAGCTAGGGTTCCACCTAAATGACATAATTAGCTTAGTTAGCTCCAAAATGGTCTATTTAATAAAACATGACCTATACTTAGCTAATTATCCTCAAAATGACATAATTAGCTCCAAAAAGGCATTCTTAGCTAATTTAGCCTGAAGAAGGGGACAAGAGGAGAAGAAAGAGGAAAAATGAAAGGAAGGAAGAAGAAGAGGAAGATAAGAAGAAGAAGAGAAGGAGGAGGATAAGAAGAAGGAGAAGAAGGAGGAGAAGAAGGAGAAGGAGCTCCTCCTTCTCCTTCTTCTTCCTCCTTCTTCCTCCTTCTCCTTCTCTTTCTTATTTTCTTCTTCTTCTCCTCTTCATTCTCCTTCTCCACCTCCTCATCCTCCTCGTCGTCCTTCTTTTACTTCTTCTTCTCTTTCCCTTCTTCTACGTAGCTTAGACTCATCCAAGAAAGGCTAAATTGGCTAATTATCCTACAAAATGACATAATTAGCTTAGTTAGCTCCAAAATGACCTATTTAATAAAAAATGACCTATAGTTAGCTAAGTTCTCTCCTAAATGACATAATAAGGCTTATGTAGCTGCAACATGACCAATTCCCCATAACTTAGGTATTAAATAGCCTATAATTAGCCTAGCTAGATCCAAAATGGCTTAATAAGCATAGTTTCCTCCGGAATGACCTATTTTACCCAAGATAGCTCAGAAATGACCTATAGTTAGCTAGGGTTCCACCTAAATGACATAATTAGCTTAGTTAGCTCCAAAATGGTCTATTTAATAAAACATGACCTATGCTTAGCTAATTATCCTCGAAATGACATAATTAGCTCCAAAAAGGCATTCTTAGCTAATTTAGCCTGAAGAAGGGGACAAGAGGAGAAGAAAGAGGAAAAATGAAAGGAAGGAAGAAGAAGAGGAAGAGAAGAAGAAGAAGAGAAGGAGGAGGATAAGAAGAAGGAGAAGGAGGAGAAGAAGGAGAAGGAGCTCCTCCTTCTCCTTCTTCTTCCTCCTTCTTCCTCCTTCTCCTTCTCTTTCTTATTTTCTTCTTCTTCTCCTCTTCATTCTCCTTCTCCACCTCCTCCTCCTCCTCGTCGTCCTTCTTTTACTTCTTCTTCTCTTTCCCTTCTTCTACGTAGCTTAGACTCATCCAAGAAAGGCTAAATTGGCTAATTATCCTACAAAATGACATAATTAGCTTAGTTAGCTCCAAAATGACCTATTTAACAAAAAATGACCTACAGTTAGCTAAGTTCACTCCTAAATGACATAATAAGGCTTATGTAGCTGCAACATGACCTATTCCCCCTAACTTAGGTATTAAATGGCCTATAATTAGCCTAGCTAGATCCAAAATGGCTTAATAAGCATAGTTTGCTCTGGAATGACCTATTTTACCCAAGTTAGCTCAGAAACGACCTATAGTTAGCTAGGGTTCCACCTAAATGACATAATTAGCTTAGTTAGCTCCAAAAAGGTCTATTTAATAAAACATGACCTATACTTAGCTAATTATCCTCGAAATGACATAATTAGCTCCAAAAAGGCATTCTTAGCTAATTTAGCCTGAAGAAGGGGACAAGAGGAGAAGAAAGAGGAAAAATGAAAGGAAGGAAGAAGAAGAGGAAGAGAAGAAGAAGAAGAGAAGGAGGAGTATAAGAAGAAGGAGAAGAAGGAGGAGAAGAAGGAGAAGGAGCTCCTCCTTCTCCTTCTTCTTCCTCCTTCTCCTTCTCTTTCTTATTTTCTTCTTCTTCTCCTCTTCATTCTCCTTCTCCACCTCCTCCTCCTCCTCCTCGTCCTTCTTTTACTTCTTCTTCTCTTTCCCTTCTTCTACGTAGCTTAGACTCATCCAAGAAAGGCTAAATTGGCTAATTATCCTACAAAATGACATAATTAGCTTAGTTAGCTCCAAAATGACCTATTTAATAAAAAATGACCTATAGTTAGCTAAGTTCTCTCTTAAATGACACAATAAGGCTTATGTAGCTGCAACATGACCTATTCCCCATAACTTAGGTATTAAATGGCCTATAATTAGCCTAGCTAGATCCAAAATGGCTTAATAAGCACAGTTTGCCCCGGAATGACCTATTTTACCCAAGTTACCTCAGAAACGACCTATAGTTAGCTAGGGTTCCACCTAAATGACATAATTAGCTTAGTTAGCTCCAAAAAGGTCTATTTAATAAAACATGACCTATACTTAGCTAATTATCCTCGAAATGACATAATTAGCTCCAAAAAGGCATTCTTAGCTAATTTAGCCCGAAGAAGGGGACAAGTGGAGAAGAAAGAGGAAAAATGAAAGGAAGGAAGAAGAAGAAGAAGAGAAGAAGAAGAAGAGAAGGAGGAGGATAAGAAAAAGGAGTAGAAGAAGGAGAAGCAGCTCCTCCTTCTCCTTCTTCTTCCTCCTTCTTCCTCCTTCTCCTGCTCCTTCTTCTTTTCTTCTTCTTCTCCTCTTCCTTCTCCTCCTCCTCCTCCTCCTCCTCCTCCTTCTTCTTTTACTAATTCTTCTATTTCTGTTCTTCTACGTAGCTTAGAATCATCCAAGAAAGGCTAAATTGGCTAATTATCCTACAAAATGACATAATTAGCTTAGTTAGCTCCAAAATGACCTATTTAATAAAAAATGACCTATAGTTAGCTAAGTTCTCTCCTAAATGACATAATAAGGCTTACGTAGCTGCTAGATGACCTATTCCCCCTAACTTAGGTATTAAATGGCCTATATTTAGCCTAGCTAGATCCAAAATGGCTTAATAAGCATAGTTTGCTCCGGAATGACCTAATTTACCCAAGTTAGCTCCGAAACGACCTATAGTTAGCTAGGGTTCCACCTAAATGACATAATTAGCTTAGTTAGCTCCAAAATGGTCTATTTAATAAAACATGACCTATACTTAGCTAATTATCCTCGAAATGACATAATTAGCTCCAAAAAGGCATTCTTAGCTAATTTAGCCCGAAGAAGGGGACAAGAGGAGAAGAAAGAGGAAAAATGAAAGGAAGGAAGAAGAAGAGGAAGAGAAGAAGAATAAGAGAAGGAGGAGGATAAGAAGAAGGAGAAGAAGGCGGAGAAGAAGGAGAAGGAGCTCCTCCTTCTCCTTCTTCTTCCTCCTTCTTCCTCCTTCTCCTTGTCTTTCTTATATTCTTCTTCTTCTCCTCTTCATTCTCCTTCTCCACCTCCTCCTCCTCCTCCTCGTCCTTCTTTTACTTCTTCTTCTCTTTCTCTTCTTCTACCTAGCTTAGACTCATCCAAGAAAGGCTAAATTGGCTAATTATCATACAAAATGGCAAAATTAGCTTAGTTAGCTCCAAACTGACCTATTTAATAAAAAATGACCTATGGTTAGCTAAGTTCTCTCCTAAATGACATAATAAGGCTTACGTAGCTGCTAGATGACCTATTCCCCTGACTTAGGTATTAAATGGCCTATAATTAGCCTAGCTAGATCCAAAATGGCTTAATAAGCATAGTTTGCTTCGGAATGACCTATTTTACCCAAGTTAGCTCCGAAACGACCTATAGTTTGCTAGGGTTCCACCTAAATGACATAATTAGCTTAGTTAGCTCCAAAATGCTATATTTAATAAAACATGACCTATACTTTGCTAATTATCCTCGAAATGACATAATTAACTCCAAAAAGGAATTCTTAGCTAATTTAGCCTGAAGAAGGGGACAAGAGGAGAAGAAAGAGGAAAAATGAAAGGAAGGAAGAAGAAGAGGAAGAGAAGAAGAAGAAGATAAGGAGGAGGATAAGAAGAAGGAGGAGAAGGAGGAGAAGAAGGAGAAGGAGCTCCTCCTTCACCTTCTTCTTCCTCCTTCTCCTTCTCCTTCTTCTTTTCTTCTTCTTCTCCTCTTCCTCCTCCTTCTCCTCCTCCTCCTCCTCCTCCTAATTTTACTTCTTGTTCTCTTTCTCTTATTCTACATAGCTTAGACTCATCCAAGAAAGGCTAAATTGTCTAATTATCCTACAAAATGACAAAATTAGCTTAGTTAGCTCCAAACTGACCAATTTAATAAAAAATGACCTATAGTTAGCTAAGTTCTCTCCTAAATGACATAATAAGGCTTATGTAGCTGCGAGATGACCTATTCCCCCTACTTAGGTATTAAATGGCCTATAATTAGCCTAGCCAGATCCAAAATGGCTTAATAAGCATAGTTTGCTCCGGAATGACCTATTTTACCCAAGTTAGCTCCGAAACGACCTATAGTTAGCTAGGGTTCCACCTAAATGACATAATTAGCTTAGTTAGCTCCAAAATGGTCTATTTAATAAAACATGACCTATACTTTGCTAATTATCCTCGAAATGACATAATTAGCTCCAAAAAGGCATTCTTAGCTAATTTAGCCTGAAGAAGGGGACAAGAGGAGAAGAAAGAGGAAAAAGGAAAGGAAAGAAGAAGAAGAGAAGAAGAAGAGAAGGAGGAGGATAAGAAGAAGGAGGAGAAGGAGGAGAAGAAGGAGAAGGAGCTCCTCCTTCTCCTTCTTCTTCCTTCTTCTTCCTCCATCTTCCTCCTTCTCCTTCTTCTTCCTCCTTCTTCCTCCTTCTCCTTCTCCTTCTTCTTTTCATCTTCTTCTCCTCTTCCTCCTCCTTCTCCTCCTCCTCCTCCTCCTCCTTCTTTTACTTATTCTTCTCTTTCTCTTCTTCTACATAGCTTAGAATCATCCAAGAAAGGCTAAATTGGCTAATTATCCTACAAAATGACAAAATTAGCTTAGATAGCTCCAAACTGACCTATTTAATAAAAAATGAGCTATAGTTAGCTAAGTTCTCTCCTAAATGACATAATAAGGCTTACGTAGCTGCGAGATGACCTATTCCCCCTAAGTTAGGTATTAAATGGCCTATAATTAGCCTAGCGAGATCCAAAATGGCTTAATAAGCATAGTTTGCTCCGGAATGACCTATTTTACCCAAGTTAGCTCCGAAACGACCTATAGTTAGCTAGGGTTCCACCTAAATGACATAATTAGCTTAGTTAGCTCCAAAATGGTCTATTTAATAAAACATGACCTATACTTAGCTAATTATCCTCGAAATGACATAATTAGCTCCAAAAAGGCATTCTTAGCTAATTTAGCCTGAAGAAGGGGACAAGAGGAGAAGAAATAGGAAAAATGAAAGGAAGGAAGAAGAAGAGGAAGAGAAGAAGAAGAAGAGAAGGAGGAGGATAAGAAGAAGGAGAAGAAGGAGGAGAAGAAGGAGAAGGAGCTCCTCCTTCTCCTTCTTCTTCCTCCTTCTTCCTCCTTCTCCTTCTCTTTCTTATTTTCTTCTTCTTCTCCTCTTCATTCTCCTTCTCCACCTCCTCCTCCTCCTCCTCGTCCTTCTTTTACTTCTTCTTCTCTTTCCCTTCTTCTACGTAGCTTAGACTCATCCAAGAAAGGCTAAATTGGCTAATTATCCTACAAAATGACATAATTAGCTTAGTTAGCTCCAAAATGACCAATTTAATAAAAAATGACCTATAGTTAGCTAAGTTCTCTCTTAAATGACATAATAAGGCTTATGTAGCTGCAACATGACCTATTCCCCATAACTTAGGTATTAAATGGCCTATAATTAGCCTACCTAGATCCAAAATGGCTTAATAAGCATAGTTTGCTCCGGAATGACCTATTTTACCCAAGTTAGCTCAGAAACGACCTATAGTTAGCTAGGCTTCCACCTAAATGACATAATTAGCTTAGTTAGCTCCAAAAAGGTCTATTTAATAAAACATGAGCTATACTTAGCTAATTATCCTCGAAATGACATAATTAGCTCCAAAACGGCATTCTTAGCTAATTTAGCCCGAAGAAGGGGACAAGTGGAGAAGAAAGAGGAAATATGAAAGGAAGGAAGAAGAAGAAGAAGAGAAGAAGAAGAAGAGAAGTAGGAGGATAAGAAAAAGGAGCAGAAGAAGGAGAAGCAGCTCCTCCTTCTCCTTCTTCTTCCTCCTTCTCCTCCTTCTACTTTTCTTCTTCTTCTCCTCTTCCTTCTCTTCCTCCTCCTCCTCCTCCTCCTCCTTCTTCTTTTACTAATTCTTCTCTTTCTGTTCTTCTACGTAGCTTAGAATCATCCAAGAACGGCTAAATTGGCTAATGATCCTACAAAATGACATAATTAGCTTAGTTAGCTCCAAAATGACCTATTTAATAAAAAATGACCTATAGTTAGCTAAGTTCTCTCCTAAATGACATAATAAGGCTTACGTAGCTGCTAGATGACCTATTCCCCCTAACTTAGGTATTAAATGGCCTATATTTAGCCTACCTAGATCCAAAATGGCTTAATAAGCGTAGTTTGCTCCGGAATGACCTAATTTACCCAAGTTAGCTCCGAAACGACCTATAGTTAGCTAGGGTTCCACCTAAATGACATAATTAGCTTAGTTAGCTCCAAAATGGTCTATTTAATAAAACATGACCTATACTTACTAATTATCCTCGAAATGACATAATTAGCTCCAAAAAGGCATTCTTAGCTAATTTAGCCCGAAGAAGGGGACAAGAGGAGAAGAAAGAGGAAAAATGAAAGGAAGGAAGAAGAAGAGGAAGAGAAGAAGAATAAGAGAAGGAGGAGGATAAGAAGAAGGAGAAGAAGGAGGAGAAGAAGGAGAAGGAGCTCCTCCTTCTCCTTCTTCTTCCTCCTTCTTCCTCCTCCTTCTCTTTCTTATTTTCTTCTTCTTCTCCTCTTCATTCTCCTTCTCCACCTCCTCCTCCTCCTCCTCGTCCTTCTTTTACTTCTTCTTCTCTTTCTCTTCTTCTACCTAGCTTAGACTCATCCAAGAAAGGCTAAATTGGCTAATTATCCTACAAAATGACAAAATTAGCTTAGTTAGCTCCAAACTGACCTATTTAATAAAAATGACCTATGGTTACCTAAGTTCTCTCCTAAATGACTTAATAAGGCTTACGTAGCTGCTAGATGACCTATTCCCCCTCACTTAGGTATTAAATGGCCTATAATTAGCCTAGCTAGATCCAAAATGGCTTAATAAGCATAGTTTGCTTCGGAATGACCTATTTTACCCAAGTTAGCTCCGAAACGACCTATAGTTTGCTAGGGTTCCACCTAAATGACATAATTAGCTTAGTTAGCTCCAAAATGGTATATTTAATAAAACATGACCTATACTTTGCTAATTATCCTCGAAATGACATAATTAGCTCCAAAAAGGCATTCTTAGCTAATTTAGCCCGAAGAAGGGGACAAGAGGAGAAGAAAGAGGAAAAATGAAAGGAAGGAAGAAGAAGAGGAAGAGAAGAAGAAGAAGATAAGGAGGAGGATAAGAAGAAGGAGGAGAAGAAGGAGAAGGAGCTCCTCCTTCACCTTCTTCTTCCTCCTTCTCCTTCTCCTTCTTCTTTTCTTCTTCTTCTCCTCTTCCTCCTCCTTCTCGTCCTCCTCCTCCTCCTCCTTATTTTACTTCTTCTTCTCTTTCTCTTCTTCTACATAGCTTAGACTCATCCAAGAAAGGCTAAATTGGCTAATTATCCTACAAAATGACAAATTTAGCTTAGTTAGCTCCAAACTGACCTATTTAATAAAAAATGACCTATAGTTAGCTAAGTTCTCTCCTAAATGACATAATAAGGCTTACGTAGCTGCGAGATGACCTAATCCCCCTACTTAGGTATTAAATGGCCTATAATTAGCCTAGCTAGTTCCAAAATGGCTTAATAAGCATAGTTTGCTCCGGAATGACCTATTTTACCCATGTTAGCTCAGAAACGACCTATAGTTAGCTAGGGTTCCACCTAAATGACATAATTAGCTTAGTTAGCTCCAAAATGGTATATTTAATAAAACATGAACTATACTTTGCTAATTATCCTCGAAATGACATAATTACTCCAAAAAGGCATTCTTAGCTAATTTAGCCTGAAGAAGGGGACAAGAGGAGAAGAAAGAGGAAAAAGGAAAGGAAAGAAGAAGAAGAAGAAGAAGAGACGAAGAAGAGAAGGAGGAGGATAAGAAGAAGGAGGAGAAGGAGGAGAAGAAGGAGAAGGAGCTCCTCCTTCTCCTTCTTCTTCCTCCTTCTTCCTCCTTCTCCTTCTCCTTCTTCTTTTCATCTTCTTCTCCTCTTCCTCCTCCTTCTCCTCCTCCTCCTCCTCCTCCTCCTTCTTTTACTTCTTCTTCTCTTTCTCTTCTTCTACATAGCTTAGACTCATCCAAGAAAGGCTAAATTGGCTAATTATCCTACAAAATGACAAAATTAGCTTAGTTAGCTCCAAACTGACCTATTTAATAAAAAATGACCTATAGTTAGCTAAGTTCTCTCCTAAATGACATAATAAGGCTTACGTAGCTGCGAGATGACCTATTCCCCCTAACTTAGGTATTAAATGGCATATAATTAGCCTAGATAGATCCAAAATGGCTTAATAAGCATAGTTTGCTCCGGAATGACCTATTTTACCCAAGTTAGCTCCGAAACGACCTATAGTTAGCTAGGGTTCCACCTAAATGACATAATTAGCTTAGTTAGCTCCAAAATGGTCTATTTAATAAAACATGACATATACTTATCTAATTATCCTCGAAATGACATAATTAGCTCCAAAAAGGCATTCTTAGCTAATTTAGCCTGAAGAAGGGGACAAGAGGAGAAGAAATAGGAAAAATGAAAGGAAGGAAGAAGAAGAGGAAGAGAAGAAGAAGAAGAGAAGGAGGAGGATAAGAAAAAGGAGAAGAAGGAGGAGAAGAAGGAGAAGGAGCTCCTCCTTCTCCTTCTTCTTCCTCCTTCTTCCTCCTTCTCCTTCTCTTTCTTATTTTCTTCTTCTTCTCCTCTTCATTCTCCTTCTCCACCTCCTCATCCTCCTCGTCGTCCTTCTTTTACTTCTTCTTCTCTTTCCCTTCTTCTACGTAGCTTAGACTCATCCAAGAAAGGCTAAATTGGCTAATTATCCTACAAAATGACATAATTAGCTGAGTTAGCTCCAAAATGACCTATTTAATAAAAAATGACCTATAGTTAGCTAAGTTCTCTCCTAAATGACATAATAAGGCTTATGTAGCTGCAACATGACCAATTCCCCATAACTTAGGTATTAAATGGCCTATAATTAGCCAGGCTAGATCCAAAATGGCTTAATAAGCATAGTTTGCTCCGGAATGACCTATTTTACCCAAGTTAGCTTAGAAATGACCTATAGTTAGCTAGGGTTCCACCTAAATGACATAATTAGCTTAGTTAGCTCCAAAATGGTCTATTTAATAAAACATGACCTATACTTAGCTAATTATCCTCGAAGTGACATAATTAGCTCCAAAAAGGCATTCTTAGCTAATTTAGCCTGAAGAAGGGGACAAGAGGAGAAGAAAGAGGAAAAATGAAAGGAAGGAAGAAGAAGAGGAAGAGAAGAAGAAGAAGAGAAGGAGGAGGATAAGAAGAAGGAGAAGGAGGAGAAGAAGGAGAAGGAGCTCCTCCTTTTCCTTCTTCTTCCTCCTTCTTCCTCCTTCTCCTTCTCTTTCTTATTTTCTTCTTCTTCTCCTCTTCATTCTCCTTCTCCACCTCCTCCTCCTCCTCCTCGTCCTTCTTTTACTTCTTCTTCTCTTTCCCTTCTTCTACGTAGCTTAGACTCATCCAAGAAAGGCTAAATTGGCTAATTATCCTACAAAATGACATAATTAGCTTAGTTAGCTCCAAAATGACCTATTTAATAAAAAATGACCTATAGTTAGCTAAGTTCTCTCCTAAATGACATAATAAGGCTTATGTAGCTGCAACATGACCAATTCCCCCTAACTTAGGTATTAAATGGCCTATAATTAGCCTAGCTAGATCCAAAATGGCTTATTAAGCATAGTTTCCTCCGGAATGACCTATTTTACCCAAGTTAGCTCAGAAATGACCTATAGTTAGCTAGGGTTCCACCTAAATGGCATAATTATCTTAGTTAGCTCCAAAATGGTCTATTTAATAAAACATGATCTATACTTAGCTAATTATCCTCGAAATGACATAATTAGCTCCAAAAAGGCATTCTTAGCTAATTTAGCCTGAAGAAGGGGACAAGAGGAGAAGAAAGAGGAAAAATGAAAGGAAGGAAGAAGAAGAGGAAGAGAAGAAGAAGAAGAGAAGGAGGAGGATAAGAAGAAGGAGAAGAAGGAGGAGAAGAAGGAGAAGGAGCTCCTCCTTCTCCTTCTTCTTCCTCCTTCTTCCTCCTTCTCCTTCTCTTTCTTATTTTCTTCTTCTTCTCCTCTTAATTCTCCTTCTCCACCTCCTCCTCCTCCTCCTCGTCCTTGTTTTACTTCTTCTTCTCTTTCCCATCTTCTACGTAGCTTAGACTCATCCAAGAAAGGCTAAATTGGCTAATTATCCTACAAAATGACATAATTAGCTTAGTTAGCTCCAAAATTACCTATTTAACAAAAAATGACCTATAGTTAGCTAAGTTCACTCCTAAATGACATAATAAGGCTTATGTAGCTGCAACATGACCTATTCCCCCTAACTTAGGTATTAAATGGCCTATAATTAGCCTAGCTAGATCCAAAATGGCTTAATAAGCATAGTTTGCTCTCGAATGACCTATTTTACCCAAGTTAGCTCAGAAACGACCTATAGTTAGCTAGGGTTCCACCTAAATGACATAATTAGCTTAGTTAGCTCCAAAAAGGTCTATTTAATAAAACATGACCTATACTTAGCTAATTATCCTCGAAATGACATAATTAGCTCCAAAAAGGCATTCTTAGCTAATTTAGCCTGAAGAAGGGGACAAGAGGAGAAGAAAGAGGAAAAATGAAAGGAAGGAAGAAGAAGAGGACCAGAAGAAGAAGAAGAGAAGGAGGAGGATAAGAAGATGGAGAAGAAAGAGGAGAAGAAGGAGAAGGATCTCCTCCTTCTCCTTCTTCTTCCTCCTTCCTCCTTCCCCTTCTCTTTCTTATTTTCTTCTTCTTCTCCTCTTAATTCTCCCTCTCCACCTCCTCCTCCTCCTCCTCGTCCTTCTTTTACTTCTTCTTCTCTTTCCCTTCTTCTAGGTAGCTTAGACTCATCCAAGAAAGGATAAATTGGCTAATTATCCAACAAAATGACATAATTAGCTTAGTTAGCTCCAAAATTACCTATTTAATAAAAAATGACCTATAGTTAGCTAAGTTCTCTCCTAAATGACATAATAAGGCTTATGTAGCTGCAACATGACCTATTCCCCCTAACTTAGGTATTAAATGGCCTATAATTAGCCTAGCTAGATCCAAAATGGCTTAATAAGCATAGTTTGCTCCGGAATGACCTATTTTACCCAAGTTAGCTCAGAAACGACCTATAGTTAGCTAGGGTTCCACCTAAATGACATAATTAGCTTAGTTAGCTCCAAAAAGGTCTATTTAATAAAACATGACCTATACTTAGCTAATTATCCTCGAAATGACATAATTAGCTCCAAAAAGGCATTCTTAGCTAATTTAGCCCGAAGAAGGGGACAAGAGGAGAAGAAAGAGGAAAAATGAAAGGAAGGAAGAAGAAGAAGAAGAGAAGGAGGAGGATAAGAACAAGGAGAAGAAGGAGGAGAAGAAGGAGGAGAAGCAGGAGAAGGAGCTCCTCTGTCTCCTCCTTCTTCCTCCTTCTTCCTCCTTCTTCCTCCTTCTTCTTCTCCTTTTTCTTTTCTTCTTCTTCTCCTCTTCCTTCTCCTTCTCCTCCTCCTCCTCCTCCTCCTTATTTTACTTATTCTTCTCTTTCTCTTCATCTACGTAGCTTAGACTCATCCAAGAAAGGCTAAATTGGCTAATTATCCTACAAAATGACATAATTAGCTTAGTTAGCTCCAAAATCACCTATTTAATAAAAAATGACCTATAGTTAGCTAAGTTCTCTCCTAAATGACATAATAAGGCTTACGTAGCTGCAAGATGACCTATTCCCCCTAACTTAGGTATTAAATGGCCTATAATTAGCCTAGCTAGATCCAAAATGGCTTAATAAACATAGTTTGCTTCGGAATGACCTAGTTTACCCAAGTTAGCTCCGAAACGACGTATAGTTATCTAGGGTTCCACCTAAATGACATAATTAGCTTAGTTAGCTCCAAAATGGTATATTTAATAAAACATGACCTATACTTTGCTAATTATCCTCGAAATGACATAATTAGCTCCAAAAAGGCATTCTTAGCTAATTTATCCTGAAGAAGGGGACAAGAGGAGAAGAAAGAGGAAAAAGGAAAGGAAAGAAGAAGAAGAGAAGAAGAAGAGAAGGAGGAGGATAAGAAGAAGGATGAGAAGGAGGAGAAGAAGGAGAAGGAGCTCCTCCTTCTCCTTCTTCTTCCTCCTTCTTCCTCCTTCTCCTTCTCCTTCTTCTTTTCATCTTCTTCTCCTCTTCCTCCTTCTCCTCCTCCTCCTCCTCCTCCTCCTCCTTCTTTTACTTATTCTTCTCTTTCTCTTCTTCTACATAGATTAGACTCATCCAAGAAAGGCTAAATTGGCTAATTATCCTACAAAATGACAAAATTAGCTTACTTAGCTCCAAACTGACCTATTTAATAAAAAATGAACTATAGTTAGCTAAGTTCTCTCCTAAATGACATAATAAGGCTTACGTAACTGCGAGATGACCTATTCCCCTTAAGTTAGGTATTAAATGGCCTATAATTAGCCTAGCCAGATCCAAAATGGCTTAATAAGCATAGTTTGCTCCGGAATGACCTATTTTACCCGAGTTAGCTCAGAAATGACCTATAGTTAGCTAGGGTTCCACCTAAATGACATAATTCGCTTAGTTAGCTCCAAAATGGTCTATTTAATAAAACATGACCTATACTTAGCTAATTATCCTCGAAATGACATAATTAGCTCCAAAAAGGCATTCTTAGCTAATTTAGCCTGAAGAAGGGGACAAGAGGAGAAGAAAGAGGAAAAATGAAAGGAAGGAAGAAGAAGAGGAAGAGAAGAAGAAGAAGAGAAGGAGGACGATAAGAAGAAGGAGAAGAAGGAGGAGAAGAAGGAGAAGGTGCTCCTCCTTCTCCTTCTTCTTCCTCCTTCTTCCTCCTTCTCCTTCTCTTTCTTATTTTCTTCTTCTTCTCCTCTTCATTCTCCTTCTCCACCTCCTCCTCCTCCTCCTCGTCCTTCTTTTACTTCTTCTTCTCTTTCCCTTCTTCTACGTAGCTTAGACTCATCCAAGAAAGGCTAAATTGGCTAATTATCCTACAAAATGACATAATTAGCTTAGTTAGCTCCAAAATGACCTATTTAATAAAAAATGACCTATACTTAGCTAAGTTCTCTCTTAAATGACATAATAAGGCTTATGTAGCTGCAACAAGACCTATTCCCCATAACTTAGGTATTAAATGGCCTATAATTAGCCTAGCTAGATCCAAAATGGCTTAATAAGCATAGTTTCACCCGGAATGACCTATTTTACCCAAGTTACCTCAGAAACGACCTATAGTTAGCTAGGGTTCCACCTAAATGACATAATTAGCTTAGTTAGCTCCAAAAAGGTCTATTTAATAAAACATGACCTATACTTAGCTAATTATCCTCGAAATGACCTAATTAGCTCCAAAAGGCATTCTTAGCTAATTTAGCCCGAAGAAGGGGACAAGTGGAGAAGAAAGAGGAATAATGAAAGGAAGCAAGAAGAAGAAGAAGAGAAGAAGAAGAAGAGAAGAAGAAGAAGAGAAGGAGGAGGATAAGAAAAAGGAGCAGAAGAAGGAGAAGCAGCTCCTCCTTCTCCTTCTTCTTCCTCATTCTTCATCCTTCTCCTGCTCCTTCTTCTTTTCTTCTTCTTCTCCTCTTCCTTCTCCTCCTCCTCCTCCTCCTCCTCCTCCTTCTTCTTTTACTAATTCTTCTCTTTCTCTTCTTCTACGTAGCTTAGAATCATCCAAGAAAGGCTAAATTGGCTAATTATCCTACAAAATGACATAATTAGCTTAGTTAGCTCCAAGATGACCTATTTAATAAAAAATGACCTATAGTTAGCTAAGTTCTCTCCTAAATGACATAATAAGGCTTACGTAGCTGCTAGATGACCTATTCCCCCTAACTTATGTATTAAATGGCCTATATTTAGCCTAGCTAGATCCAAAATGGCTTAATAAGCATAGTTTGCTCCGGAATGACCTAATTTACCCAAGTTAGCTCCGAAACGACCTATAGTTAGCTAGGGTTCCACCTAAATGACATAATTAGCTTAGTTAGCTCCAAAATGCTATATTTAATAAAACATGACCTATACTTTGCTAATTATCCTCGAAATGACATAATTAACTCCAAAAAGGAATTCTTAGCTAATTTAGCCTGAAGAAGGGGACAAGAGGAGAAGAAAGAGGAAAAATGAAAGGAAGGAAGAAGAAGAGGAAGAGAAGAAGAAGAAGATAAGGAGGAGGATAAGAAGAAGGAGGAGAAGGAGGAGAAGAAGGAGAAGGAGCTCCTCCTTCACCTTCTTCTTCCTCCTTCTCCTTCTCCTTCTTCTTTTCTTCTTCTTCTCCTCTTCCTCCTCCTTCTCCTCCTCCTCCTCCTCCTCCTTATTTTACTTCTTGTTCTCTTTATCTTCTTCTACATAGCTTAGACTCATCCAAGAAAGGCTAAATTGGCTAATTATCCTACAAAATGACAAAATTAGCTTAGTTAGCTCCAAACTGACCTATTTAATAAAAAATGACCTATAGTTAGCTAAGTTCTCTCCTAAATGACATAATAAGGCTTACGTAGCTGCGAGATGACCTATTCCCCCTACTTAGGTATTAAATGGCCTATAATTAGCCTAGCCAGATCCAAAATGGCTTAATAAGCATAGTTTGCTCCGGAATGACCTATTTTACCCAAGTTAGCTCCGAAACGACCTATAGTTAGCTAGGGTTCCACCTAAATGACATAATTAGCTTAGTTAGCTCCAAAATGGTATATTTAATAAAACATGACCTATACTTTGCAAATTATCCTCGAAATGACATAATTAGCTCCAAAAAGGCATTCTTAGCTAATTTAGCCTGAAGAAGGGGACAAGAGGAGAAGAAATAGGAAAAAGGAAAGGAAAGAAGAAGAAGAGAAGAAGAAGAGAAGGAGGAGGATAAGAAGAAGGAGGAGAAGGAGGAGAAGAAGGAGAAGGAGCTCCTCCTTCTCCTTCTTCTTCCTTCTTCTTCCTCCATCTTCCTCCTTCTTCTTCTTCTTCCTCCTTCTTCCTCCTTCTCCTTCTCCTTCTTCTTTTCATCTTCTTCTCCTCTTCCTCCTCCTTCTCCTCCTCCTCCTCCTGCTCCTCCTTCTTTTACTTATTCTTCTCTTTCTCTTCTTCTACATAGCTTAGAATCATCCAAGAAAGGCTAAATTGGCTAATTATCCTACAAAATGACAAAATTAGCTTAGTTAGCTCCAAACTGACCTATTTAATAAAAAATGAGCTATAATTAGCTAAGTTCTCTCCTAAATGACATAATAAGGCTTATGTAGCTGCGAGATGACCTATTCCCCCTAAGTTAGGTATTAAATGGCCTATAATTAGCCTAGCGAGATCCAAAATGGCTTAATAAGCATAGTTTGCTCCGGAATGACCTATTTTACCCAAGTTAGCTCCGAAACGACCTATAGTTAGCTAGGGTTCCACCTAAATGACATAATTAGCTTAGTTAGCTCCAAAATGGTCTATTTAATAAAACATGACCTATACTTAGCTAATTATCCTCGAAATGACATAATTAGCTCCAAAAAGGCATTCTTAGCTAATTTAGCCTGAAGAAGGGGACAAGAGGAGAAGAAAGAGGAAAAATGAAAGGAAGGAAGAAGAAGAGGAAGAGAAGAAGAAGAAGAGAAGGAGGACGATAAGAAGAAGGAGAAGAAGGAGGAGAAGAAGGAGAAGGTGCTCCTCCTTCTCCTTCTTCTTCCTCCTTCTTCCTCCTTCTCCTTCTCTTTCTTATTTTCTTCTTCTTCTCCTCTTCATTCTCCTTCTCCACCTCCTCCTCCTCCTCCTCGTCCTTCTTTTACTTCTTCTTCTCTTTCCCTTCTTCTACGTAGCTTAGACTCATCCAAGAAAGGCTAAATTGGCTAATTATCCTACAAAATGACATAATTAGCTTAGTTAGCTCCAAAATGACCTATTTAATAAAAAATGACCTATACTTAGCTAAGTTCTCTCTTAAATGACATAATAAGGCTTATGTAGCTGCAACAAGACCTATTCCCCATAACTTAGGTATTAAATGGCCTATAATTAGCCTAGCTAGATCCAAAATGGCTTAATAAGCATAGTTTGACCCGGAATGACCTATTTTACCCAAGTTACCTCAGAAACGACCTATAGTTAGCTAGGGTTCCACCTAAATGACATAATTAGCTTAGTTTGCTCCAAAAAGGTCTATTTAATAAAACATGACCTATACTTAGCTAATTATCCTCGAAATGACATAATTAGCTCCAAAAAGGCATTCTTAGCTAATTTAGCCCGAAGAAGGGGACAAGTGGAGAAGAAAGAGGAATAATGAAAGGAAGCAAGAAGAAGAAGAAGAGAAGAAGAAGAAGAGAAGAAGAAGAAGAGAAGGAGGAGGATAAGAAAAAGGAGCAGAAGAAGGAGAAGCAGCTCCTCCTTCTCCTTCTTCTTCCTCATTCTTCCTCCTTCTCCTGCTCCTTCTTCTTTTCTTCTTCTTCTCCTCTTCCTTCTCCTCCTCCTCCTCCTCCTCCTCCTCCTTCTTCTTTTACTAATTCTTCTCTTTCTCTTCTTCTACGTAGCTTAGAATCATCCAAGAAAGGCTAAATTGGCTAATTATCCTACAAAATGACATAATTAGCTTAGTTAGCTCCAAGATGACCTATTTAATAAAAAATGACCTATAGTTAGCTAAGTTCTCTCCTAAATGACATAATAAGGCTTACGTAGCTGCTAGATGACCTATTCCCCCTAACTTATGTATTAAATGGCCTATATTTAGCCTAGCTAGATCCAAAATGGCTTAATAAGCATAGTTTGCTCCGGAATGACCTAATTTACCCAAGTTAGCTCCGAAACGACCTATAGTTATCTAGGGTTCCACCTAAATGACATAATTAGCTTAGTTAGCTCCAAAATGCTATATTTAATAAAACATGACCTATACTTTGCTAATTATCCTCGAAATGACATAATTAACTCCAAAAAGGAATTCTTAGCTAATTTAGCCTGAAGAAGGGGACAAGAGGAGAAGAAAGAGGAAAAATGAAAGGAAGGAAGAAGAAGAGGAAGAGAAGAAGAAGAAGATAAGGAGGAGGATAAGAAGAAGGAGGAGAAGGAGGAGAAGAAGGAGAAGGAGCTCCTCCTTCACCTTCTTCTTCCTCCTTCTCCTTCTCCTTCTTCTTTTCTTCTTCTTCTCCTCTTCCTCCTCCTTCTCCTCCTCCTCCTCCTCCTCCTTATTTTACTTCTTGTTCTCTTTATCTTCTTCTACATAGCTTAGACTCATCCAAGAAAGGCTAAATTGGCTAATTATCCTACAAAATGACAAAATTAGCTTAGTTAGCTCCAAACTGACCTATTTAATAAAAAATGACCTATAGTTAGCTAAGTTCTCTCCTAAATGACATAATAAGGCTTACGTAGCTGCGAGATGACCTATTCCCCCTACTTAGGTATTAAATGGCCTATAATTAGCCTAGTTAGATCCAAAATGGCTTAATAAGCATAGTTTGCTCCGGAATGACCTATTTTACCCAAGTTAGCTCCGAAACGACCTATAGTTAGCTAGGGTTCCACCTAAATGACATAATTAGCTTAGTTAGCTCCAAAATGGTATATTTAATAAAACATGACCTATACTTTGCAAATTATCCTCGAAATGACATAATTAGCTCCAAAAAGGCATTCTTAGCTAATTTAGCCTGAAGAAGGGGACAAGAGGAGAAGAAATAGGAAAAAGGAAAGGAAAGAAGAAGAAGAGAAGAAGAAGAGAAGGAGGAGGATAAGAAGAAGGAGGAGAAGGAGGAGAAGAAGGAGAAGGAGCTCCTCCTTCTCCTTCTTCTTCCTTCTTCTTCCTCCATCTTCCTCCTTCTCCTTCTTCTTCCTCCTTCTTCCTCCTTCTCCTTCTCCTTCTTCTTTTCATCTTCTTCTCCTCTTCCTCCTCCTTCTCCTCCTCCTCCTCCTGCTCCTCCTTCTTTTACTTATTCTTCTCTTTCTCTTCTTCTACATAGCTTAGAATCATCCAAGAAAGGCTAAATTGGCTAATTATCCTACAAAATGACAAAATTAGCTTAGTTAGCTCCAAACTAACCTATTTAATAAAAAATGAGCTATAATTAGCTAAGTTCTCTCCTAAATGACATAATAAGGCTTATGTAGCTGCGAGATGACCTATTCCCCCTAAGTTAGGTATTAAATGGCCTATAATTAGCCTAGCGAGATCCAAAATGGCTTAATAAGCATAGTTTGCTCCGGAATGACCTATTTTACCCAAGTTAGCTCCGAAACGACCTATAGTTAGCTAGGGTTCCACCTAAATGACATAATTAGCTTAGTTAGCTCCAAAATGGTCTATTTAGTAAAACATGACCTATACTTAGCTAATTATCCTCGAAATGACATAATTAGCTCCAAAAAGGCATTCTTAGCTAATTTAGCCTGAAGAAGGGGACAAGAGGAGAAGAAATAGGAAAAATGAAAGGAAGGAAGAAGAAGAGGAAGAGAAGAAGAAGAAGAGAAGGAGGAGGATAAGAAGAAGGAGAAGAAGGAGGAGAAGAAGGAGAAGGAGCTCCTCCTTCTCCTTCTTCTTCCTCCTTCTTCCTCCTTCTCCTTCTCTTTCTTATTTTCTTCTTCTTCTTCTCTTCATTCTCCTTCTCCACCTCCTCCTCCTCCTCCTCGTCCTTCTTTTACTTCTTCTTCTATTTCCCTTCTTCTACGTAGCTTAGACTCATCCAAGAAAGGCTAAATTGGCTAATTATCCTACAAAATGACATAATTAGCTTAGTTAGCTCCAAAATGACCTATTTAATAAAAAATGACCTATAGTTAGCTAAGTTCTCTCTTAAATTACATAATAAGGCTTATGTAGCTGCAACATGACCTATTCCCCATAACTTAGGTATTAAATGGCCTATAATTAGCCTACCTAGATCCAAAATGGCTTAATAAGCATAGTTTGCTCCGGAATGACCTATTTTACCCAAGTTAGCTCAGAAACGACCTATAGTTAGCTAGGCTTCCACCTAAATGACATAATTAGCTTAGTTATCTCCAAAAAGGTCTATTTAATAAAACATGACCTATACTTAGCTAATTATCCTCGAAATGACATAATTAGCTCCAAAACGGCATTCTTAGCTAATTTAGCCCGAAGAAGGGGACAAGTGGAGAAGAAAGAGGAAATATGAAAGGAAGGAAGAAGAAGAAGAAGAGAAGAAGAAGAAGAGAAGAAGAAGAAAAGAAGTAGGAGGATAAGAAAAAGGAGCAGAAGAAGGAGAAGCAGCTCCTCCTTCTCCTTCTTCTTCCTCCGTCTCCTTCTCCTTCTTCTTTTCTTCTTCTTCTCCTCTTCCTTCTCCTCCTCCTCCTCCTCCTCCTCCTCCTCCTTCTTCTTTTACTAATTCTTCTCTTTCTCTTCTTCTACATAGCTTAGAATCATCCAAGAACGGCTAAATTGGCTAATTATCCTACAAAATGACATAATTAGCTTAGTTAGCTCCAAAATGACCTATTTAATAAAAAATGACCTATAGTTAGCTATGTTCTCTCCTAAATGACATAATAAGGCTTACGTAGCTGCTAGATGACCTATTCCCCCTAACTTAGGTATTAAATGGCCTATATTTAGCCTACCTAGATCCAAAATGGCTTAATAAGCATAGTTTGCTCCAGAATGACCTAATTTACCCAAGTTAGCTCCGAAACGACCTATAGTTAGCTAGGGTTCCACCTAAATGACATAATTAGCTTAGTTAGCTCCAAAATGGTCTATTTAATAAAACATGATCTATACTTAGCTAATTATCCTCGAAATGACATAATTAGCTCCAAAAAGGCATTCTTAGCTAATTTAGCCCGAAGAAGGGGACAAGAGGAGAAGAAAGAGGAAAAATGAAAGGAAGGAAGAAGAAGAGGAAGAGAAGAAGAATAAGAGAAGGAGGAGGAGAAGAAGAAGGAGAAGAAGGAGGAGAAGAAGGAGAAGGAGCTCCTCCTTCTCCTTCTTCTTCCTCCTTCTTCCTCCTTCTCCTTCTCTTTCTTATTTTCTTCTTCTTCTCCTCTTCATTCTCCTTCTCCACCTCCTCCTCCTCCTCCCCGTCCTTCTTTTACTTCTTCTTCTCTTTCTCTTCTTCTACCTAGCTTAGACTCATCCAAGAAAGGCTAAATTGGATAATTATCCTACAAAATGACAAAATTAGCTTAGTTAGCTCCAAACTGACCTATTTAATAAAAAATGACCTATGGTTAGCTAAGTTCTCTCCTAAATGACATAATAAGGCTTACGTAGCTGCTAGATGACCTATTCCCCCTCACTTAGGTATTAAATGGCCTGTAATTAGCCTAGCTAGATCCAAAATGGCTTAATAAGCATAGTTTGCTTCGGAATGACCTATTTTACCCAAGTTAGCTCCGAAACGACCTATAGTTTGCTAGGGTTCCACCTAAATGACATAATTAGCTTAGTTAGCTCCAAAATGGTATATTTAATAAAACATGATCTATACTTTGCTAATTATCCTCGAAGTGACATAATTAGCTCCAAAAAGGCATTCTTAGCTAATTTAGCCCGAAGAAGGGGACAAGAGGAGAAGAAAGAGGAAAAATGAAAGGAAGGAAGAAGAAGAGGAAGAGAAGAAGAAGAAGATAAGGAGGAGGATAAGAAGAAGGAGGAGAAGGAGGAGAAGAAGGAGAAGGAGCTCCTCCTTCACCTTCTTCTTCCTCCTTCTCCTTCTCCTTCTTCTTTTCTTCTTCTTCTCCTCTTCCTCCTCCTGCTCCTCCTCCTCCTCCTCCTCCTTATTTTACTTCTTCTTCTCTTTCTCTTCTTCTACATAGCTTAGACTCATCCAAGAAAGGCTAAATTGGCTAATTATCCTACAAAATGACAAAATTAGCTTAGTTAGCTCCAAACTGACCTATTTAATAAAAAATGACCTATAGTTAGCTAAGTTCTCTCCTAAATGACATAAGAAGGCTTACGTAGCTGCGAGATGACCTATTCCCCCTACTTAGGTATTAAATGGCCTATAATTAGCCTAGCTAGTTCCAAAATGTCTTAATAAGCATAGTTTGCTCCGGAATGACCTATTTTACCCAAGTTAGCTCCGAAACGACCTATAGTTAGCTAGGGTTCCACCTAAATGACATAATTAGCTTAGTTAGTTCCAAAATCGTCTATTTAAGAAAACATGACCTATACTTAGCTAATTATCCTCGAAATGACATAAGTAGCTCCAAAAAGGCATTCTTAGCTAATTTAGACTGAAGAAGCGGACAAGAGGAGAAGAAAGAGGAAAAATGAAAGGAAGGAAGAAGAAGAGGAAGAGAAGAAGAAGAAGAGAAGGAGGAGGATAATAAGAAGGAGAAGAAGGAGGAGAAGAAGGAGAAGGAGCTCCTCCTTCTCCTTCTTCTTCCTCCTTCTTCCTCCTTCTCCTTCTCTTTCTTATTTTCTTCTTCTTCTCCTCTTCATTCTCCTTCTCCACCTCCTCATCCTCCTCGTCGTCCTCCTTTTACTTCTTCTTCTCTTTCCCTTCTTCTACGTAGCTTAGACTCATCCAAGAAAGGCTAAATTGGCTAATTATCCTACAAACTGACATAATTAGCTTAGTTAGCTCCAAAATGACCTATTTAATAAAAAATGACCTATAGTTAGCTAAGTTCTCTCCTAAATGACATAATAAGGCTTACGTAGCTGCAAGATGACCTATTCCCCATAACTTAGGTATGAAATGGCCTATAATTAGCCTAGCTAGATCCAAAATGGCTTAATAAACATAGTTTGCTTCGGAATGACCTATTTTACCCAAGTTAGCTCAGAAACGACCTATAGTTAGCTAGGGTTCCACCTAAATGACATAATTAGCTTAGTTAGCTCCAAAATGGTATATTTAATAAAACATGAACTATACTTTGCTAATTATCTTCGGAATGACATAATTAGCTCCAGAAAGGCATTCTTAGCTAATTTAGCCTGAAGAAGGGGACAAGAGGAGAAGAAAGAGGAAAAAGGAAAGGAAAGAAGAAGAAGAAGAATAAGAGAAGAAGAAGAGAAGGAGGAGGATAAGAAGAAGGAGGAGAAGGAGGAGAAGAAGGAGAAGGAGCTCCTCGTTCTCCTTCTTCTTCCTCCTTCTTCCTCCTTCTCCTTCTCCTTCTTTTCATCTTCTTCTCCTCTTCCTCCTCCTTCTCCTCCTCCTCCTCCTCCTCCTTCTTTTACTTCTTCTTCTCTCTCTCTTCTTCTACATAGCTTAGACTCATCCAAGAAAGGCTAAATTGGCTAATTATCCTACAAAATGACAAAATTAGCTTAGTTAGCTCCAAACTGACCTATTTAATAAAAAATGACCTATAGTTAGGTAAGTTCTCTCCTAAATGACATAATAAGGCTTACGTAGCTGCGAGATGACCTATTCCCCCTAACTTAGGTATTAAATGGCATATAATTAGCCTAGATAGATCCAAAATGGCTTAATAAGCATAGTTTGCTCCGGAATGACCTATTTTACCCAAGTTAGCTCCGAAACGACCTATAGTTAGCTAGGGTTCCACCTAAATGACATAATTAGCATAGTTAGCTCCAAAATGGTCTATTTAATAAAACATGACATATACTTAGCTAATTATCCTCGAAATGACATAATTAGCTCCAAAAAGGCATTCTTAGCTAATTTAGCCTGAAGAAGGGGACAAGAGGAGAAGAAATAGTAAAACTAAAAGGAAGGAAGAAGAAGAGGAAGAGAAGAAGAAGAAGAGAAGGAGGAGCATAAGAAAAAGGAGAAGAAGGAGGAGAAGAAGGAGAAGGAGCTCCTCCTTCTCCTTCTTCTTCCTCCTTCTTCCTCCTTCTCCTTCTCTTTCTTATTTTCTTCTTCTTCTCCTCTTCATTCTCCTTCTCCACCTCCTCATCCTCCTCGTCGTCCTTCTTTTACTTCTTCTTCTCTTTCCCTTCTTCTACGTAGCTTAGACTCATCCAAGAAAGGCTAAATTGGCTAATTATCCTACAAAATGACATAATTAGCTTAGTTAGCTCCAAAATGACCTATTTAATAAAAAATGACCTATAGTTAGCTAAGTTCCCTCCTAAATGATATAATAAGGCTTATGTAGCTGCAACATGACAATTCCCCATAACTTAGGTATTAAATGGCCTATAATTAGCCTACCTAGATCCAAAATGGCTTAATAAGCATAGTTTGCTCTGGAATGACCTATTTTACCCAAGTTAGCTCAGAAATGACCTATAGTTAGCTAGGCTTCCACCTAAATGACATAATTAGCTTAGTTAGCTCCAAAAAGGTCTATTTAATAAAACATGACCTATACTTAGCTAATTATCCACGAAATGACATAATTAGCTCCAAAAAGGCATTCTTAGCTAATTTAGCCCGAAGAAGGGGGCAAGAGGAGAAGAAAGAGGAAAAATGAAAGGAAGGAAGAAGAAGAAGAAGAGAAGAAGAAGAAGAGAAGAAGAAGAAGAGAAGGAGGAGGATAAGAAGACGGAGAATAAGAAGAGAAGGAGGAGGATAAGAAGAGGAAGAGAAGAAGATGAAGAGAAGGAGCTCCTCCTTCTCCTTCTTCTTCCTCCTTCTTCCTCCTTCTCCTTCTCTTTCTTATTTTCTTCTTCTTCTCCTCTTCATTCTCCTTCTCCACCTCCTCCTCCTCCTCCTCGTCCTTCTTTTACTTCTTCTTCTCTTTCTCTTCTTCTACATAGCTTAGACTCATCCAAGAAAGGCTAAATTGGCTAATTATCCTACAAAATGACAAAATTAGCTTAGTTAGCTCCAAACTGACCTATTTAATAAAAAATGACCTATAGTTAGCTAAGTTCTCTCCTAAATGACATAATAAGGCTTAGTAGCTGCGAGATGACCTATTCCCCCTAACTTAGGTATTAAATGGCCTATAATTAGCCTAGCTAGATCCAAAATGGCTTAATAAGCATAGTTTGCTCCGGAATGAACTATTTTACCCAAGTTAGCTCCGAAACGACCTATAGTTAGCTAGGGTTCCACCTAAATGACATAATTAGCTTAGTTAGCTCCAAAATGGTCTATTTAATAAAACATGACCTATACTTAGCTAATTATCCTCGAAATGACATAATTAGCTCCAAAAAGGCATTCTTAGCTAATTTAGCCTGAAGAAGGGGACAAGAGGAGAAGAAAGAGGAAAAATGAAAGGAAGGAAGAAGAAGAGGAAGAGAAGAAGAAGAAGAGAAGGAGGAGGATAAGAAGAAGGAGAAGAAGGAGGAGAAGAAGGAGGAGAAGAAGGAGAAGGAGCTCCTCCTTCTCCTTCTTCTTCCTCCTTCTTCCTCCTTCGCCTTCTCTTTCTTATTTTCTTCTTCTTCTCCTCTTCATTCTCCTTCTCCACCTCCTCATCCTCCTCGTCGTCCTTCTTTTACTTCTTCTTCTCTTTCCCTTCTTCTACGTAGCTTAGACTCATCCAAGAAAGGCTATATTGGCTAATTATCCTACAAAATGACATAATTAGCTTAGTTAGCTCCAAAATGACCTATTTAATAAAAAATGACCTATAGTTAGCTAAGTTCCCTCCTAAATGATATAATAAGGCTTATGTAGCTGCAACATGACCAATTCCCCATAACGTAGGTATTAAATGCCCTATAATTAGCCTACCTAGATCCAAAATGGCTTAATAAGCATAGTTTGCTCCGGAATGACCTATTTTACCCAAGTTAGCTCAGAAATGACCTATTGTTAGGTAGGGTTCCACCTAAATGACATAATTAGCTTAGTTAGCTCCAAAAAGGTCTATTTAATAAAACATGACCTATACTTAGCTAATTATCCTCGAAATGACATAATTAGCTCCAAAAAGGCATTCTTAGCTAATTTAGCCCGAAGAAGGGGGCAAGAGGAGAAGAAAGAGGAAAAATGAAAGGAAGGAAGAAGAAGAAGAAGAGAAGAAGAAGAAGAGAAGAAGAAGAAGAGAAGGACGAGGATAAGATGAAGGAGAAGAAGAAGAGAAGGAGGAGGATAAGAAGAGGAAGAGAAGAAGATGAAGAGAAGGAGCTCCTCCTTCTCCTTCTTCTTCGTCCTTCTTCCTCCTTCTCCTTCTCTTTCTTATTTTCTTCTTCTTCTCCTCTTCATTCTCCTTCTCCACCTCCTCCTCCTCCTCCTCGTCCTTCTTTTACTTCTTCTTCTCTTTCTCTTCTTCTACCTAGCTTAGACTCATGCAAGAAAGGCTAAATTGGCTAATTATCCTACAAAATGACAAAATTAGCTTAGTTAGCTCCAAACTGACCTATTTAATAAAAAAATGACCTATAGTTAGCTAAGTTCTCTCCTAAATGACATAATAAGGCTTACGTAGCTGCGAGATGACCTATTCCCCCTAACTTAGGTATTAAATGGCCTATAATTAGCCTAGCTAGATCAAAAATGGCTTAATAAGCATAGTTTGCTCCGGAATGAACTATTTTACCCAAGTTAGCTCCGAAACGACCTATAGTTAGCTAGGGTTCCACCTAAATGACATAATTAGCTTAGTTAGCTCCAAAATGGTCTATTTAATAAAACATGACCTATACTTAGCTAATTATCCTCGAAATGACATAATTAGCTCCAAAAAGGCATTCTTAGCTAATTTAGCCTAAAGAAGGGGACAAGAGGAGAAGAAAGAGGAAAAATGAAAGGAAGGAAGAAGAAGAGGAAGAGAAGAAGAAGAAGAGAAGGAGGAGGATAAGAAGAACGAGAAGAATGAGGAGAAGAAGGAGAAGGAGCTCCTCCTTCTCCTTCTTCTTCCTCCTTCTTCCTCCTTCTCCTTCTCTGTCTTATTTTCTTCTTCTTCTCCTCTTCATTCTCCTTCTCCACCTCCTCATCCTCCTCGTCGTCCTTCTTTTACTTCTTCTTCTCTTTCCCTTCTTCTACGTAGCTTAGACTCATCCAAGAAAGGCTAAATTGGCTAATTATCCTACAAAATGACATAATTAGCTTAGTTAGCTTCAAAATGACCTATTTAATAAAAAATGACCTATAGGTAGCTAAGTTCTCTCCTAAATGACATAATAAGGCTTATGTAGCTGCAGCATGACCAATTCCCCATAACTTAGGTATTAAATGGCCTATAATTAGCCTAGCTAGATCCAAAATGGCTTAATAAGCATAGTTTGCTCCGGAATGACCTATTTTACCCAAGTTAGCTCAGAAATGACCTATAGTTAGCTAGGGTTCCACCTAAATGACATAATTAGCTTAGTTAGCTCCAAAAATGTCTATTTAATAAAACATGACCTATACTTAGGTAATTATCCTCGAAATGACATAATTAGCTCCAAAAAGGCATTCTTAGCTAATTTAGCCCGAAGAAGGGGGCAAGAGGAGAAGAAAGAGGAAAAATGAAAGGAAGGAAGAAGAAGAAGAAGAGAAGAAGAAGAAGAGAAGGAGGAGGATAAGAAGAAGGAGCAGAAGAAGAAGAAGGAGCTCCTCCTTCTCCTTCTTCTTCCTCCTTCTTCCTCCTTCTCCTTCTCCTTCTTCTTTTCTTCTTCTTCTCATCTTCCTTCTCCTCCTCCTCCTCCTCCTCCTCCTTCTTTTACTAATTCTTCTCTTTCTCTTCTTCTACGTAGCTTAGAATCATCCAAGAAAGGCTAAATTGGCTAATTATCCTACAAAATGACATAATTAGCTTAGTTAGCTCCAAAATGACCTATTTAATAAAAAATGACCTATAGTTAGCTAAGTTCTCTCCTAAATGACATAATAAGGCTTACGTAGCTGCTAGATGACCTATTCCCCCTAACTTAGGTATTAAATGGCCTATATTTAGCCTACCTAGATCCAAAATGGCTTAATAAGCATAGTTTGCTCCGGAATGACCTAATTTACCCAAGTTAGCTCCGAAACGACCTATAGTTAGCTAGGGTTCCACCTAAATGACATAATTAGCTTAGTTAGCTCCAAAATGGTCTATTTAATAAAACATGACCTATACTTAGCTAATTATCCTCGAAATGACATAATTAGCTCCGAAAAGGCATTCTTAGCTAATTTAGCCTGAAGAAGGGGACAAGAGGAGAAGAAAGAGGAAAAATGAAAGGAAGGAAGAAGAAGAGGAAGAGAAGAAGAAGAAGAGAAGGAGGAGGATAAGAAGAAGGAGAAGAAGGAGGAGAAGAAGGAGGAGAAGAAGGAGAAGGAGCTCCTCCTTCTCCTTCTTCTTCCTCCTTCTTCCTCCTTCTCCTTCTCTTTCTTATTTTCTTCTTCTTCTCCTCTTCATTCTCCTTCTCCACCTCCTCATCCTCCTCGTCGTCCTTCTTTTACTTCTTCTTCTCTTTCCCTTCTTCTACGTAGCTTAGACTCATCCAAGAAAGGCTAAATTGGCTAATTATCCTACAAAATGACATAATTAGCTTAGTTAGCTCCAAAATGACCTATTTAATAAAAAATGACCTATAGTTAGCTAAGTTCTCTCCTAAATGACATAATAAGGCTTATGTAGCTGCAACATGACCAATTCCCCATAACTTAGGTATTAAATGGCCTATAATTAGTCTAGCTAGATCCAAAATGGCTTAATAAGCATAGTTTGCTCCGGAATGACCTATTTTACCCAAGTTAGCTCAGAAATGACCTATACTTAGTTAGGGTTCCACCTAAATGACATAATTAGCTTAGTTAGCTCCAAAAAGGTCTATTTAATAAAACATGACCTATACTTAGCTAATTATCCTCAAAATGACTTAATTAGCTCCAAAAAGGCATTCCTAGCTAATTAAGCCCGAAGAAGAGGGCAAGAGGAGAAGAAAGAGGAAAAATGAAAGGAAGGAAGAAGAAGAAGAAGAGAAGAAGAAGAAGAGAAGAAGAAGAAGAGAAGGAGGAGGATAAGAAGAAGGAGCAGAAGAAGGAGAAGGAGCTCCTCCTTCTCCTTCTTCTTCCTCCTTCTTCCTCCTTCTCCTTCTCCTTCTTCTTTTCTTCTTCTTCTCATCTTCCTTCTCCTCCTCCTCCTCCTCCTCCTCCTTCTTTAACTAATTCTTCTCTTTCTCTTCTTCTACGTAGCTTAGAATCATCCAAGAAATGCTAAATTGGCTAATTATCCTACAAAATGACATAATTAGCTTAGTTAGCTCCAAAATGACCTATTTAATAAAAAATGACCTATAGTTAGCTAAGTTCTCTCCTAAATGACATAATAAGGCTTACGTAGCTGCTAGATGACCTATTCCCCCAAACTTAGGTATTAAATGGCCTATATTTAGCCTACCTAGATCCAAAATGGCTTAATAAGCATAGTTTGCTCTGGAATGACCTAATTTACCCAAGTTAGCTCCGAAACGACCTATAGTTAGCTAGGGTTCCACCTAAATGACATAATTAGCTTAGTTAGCTCCAAAATGGTCTATTTAATAAAACATGACCTATACTTAGCTAATTATCCTCGAAATGACATAATTAGCTCCAAAAAGGCATTCTTAGCTAATTTAGCCCGAAGAAGGGGACAAGAGGAGAAGAAAGAGGAAAAATGAAAGGAAGGAAGAAGAAGAGGAAGAGAAGAAGAAGGAGATAAGGCGGAGGATAGGAAGAAGAAGAGAAGAAGAAGAAGAGAAGGAGGAGGATAAGAAGAGGAAGAGAAGAAGATGAGGAGAAGGAGCTCCTCCTTCTCCTTCTTCTTCCTCCTTCTTCCTCCTTCTCCTTCTCTTTCTTGTTTTCTTCTTCCCTTCCTCTTCATTCTCCTTCTCCACCTCCTCCTCCTCCTCCTCGTCCTTCTTTTACTTCTTCTTCTCTTTCTCTTCTTCTACCTAGCTTAGACTCATCCAAGAAAGGCTAAATTGGCTAATTATCCTACAAAATGACAAAATTAGCTTAGTTAGCTCCAAACTGACCTATTTAATAAAAAATGACCTATAGTTAGCTAAGTTCTCTCCTAAATGACATAATGAGGCTTACGTAGCTGCGAGATGACCTATTCCCCCTAACTTAGGTATTGAATGTCCTATAAATAGACTAGCTAGATCCAAAATGGCTTAATAAGCATAGTTTGCTCCGGAATGAACTATTTTACCCAAGTTAGCTCCGAAACGACCTATAGTTAGCTAGGGTTCCACCTAAATGAAATAATTAGCTTAGTTAGCTCCAAAATGGTCTATTTAATAAAACATGACCTATACTTAGCTAATTATCCTCGAAATGACATAATTAGCTCCAAAAAGGCATTCTTAGCTAATTTAGCCTGAAGAAGGGGACAAGAGGCGAAGAAAGAGGAAAAATGAAAGGAAGGAAGAAGAAGAGGAAGAGAAGAAGAAGAAGAGAAGGAGGAGGATAAGAAGAAGGAGAAGAAGGAGGAGAAGAAGGAGAAGGAGCTCCTCCTTCTCCTTCTTCTTCCTCCTTCTTCCTCCTTGTCCTTCTCTTTCTTATTTTCTTCTTCTTCTCCTCTTCATTCTCCTTCTCCACCTCCTGATCCTCCTCGTCGTCCTTCTTTTACTTCTTCTTCTCTTTCCCTTCTTCTACGTAGCTTAGACTCATGCAAGAAAGGCTAAATTGGCTAATTATCCTACAAAATGACATAATTAGCTTAGTTAGCTCCAAAATGACCTATTTAATAAAAAATGACCTATAGTTAGCTAAGTTCTCTCCTAAATGACATAATAAGGCTTATGTAGCTGCAACATGACCAATTCCCCATAACTTAGGTATTAAATGGCCTATAATTAGCCTAGCTAGATCCAAAATGGCTTAATAAGCATAGTTTGCTTCGGAATGACCTATTTTACCCAAGTTAGCTCAGAAATGACCTATAGTTAGCTAGGGTTCCACCTAAATGACATAATTAGCTTAGTTAGCTCCAAAAAGGTCTATTTAATAAAACATGACCTATACTTAGCTAATTATCCTCGAAATGACATAATTAGCTCCAAAAAGGCATTCTTAGCTAATTTAGCCCGAAGAAGGGGGCAAGAGGAGAAGTAAGAGGAAAAATAAAAGGAAGGAAGAAGAAGAAGAAGAGAAGAAGAAGAAGAGAAGAAGAAGAAGAGAAGGAGGAGGATAAGAAGAAGGAGCAGAAGAAGGAGAAGGAGCTCCTCCTTCTCCTTCTTCTTCCTCCTTCTTCCTCCTTCTCCTTCTCCTTCTTCTTTTCTTCTTCTTCTCATCTTCCTTCTCCTCCTCCTCCTCCTCCTCCTTCTTTTACTAATTCTTCTCTTTCTCTTCTTCTACGTAGCTTAGAATCATCCAAGAAAGGCTAAATTGGCTAATTATCCTACAAAATGACATAGTTAGCTTAGTTAGCTCCAAAATGACCTATTTAATAAAAAATGACCTATAGTTAGCTAAGTTCTCTCCTAAATGACATAATAAGGCTTACGTAGCTGCTAGATGACCTATTCCCCCTAACTTAGGTATTAAATGGCCTATATTTATCCTACCTAGATCCAAAATGGCTTAATAAGCATAGTTTGCTCCGGAATGACCTAATTTACCCAAGTTAGCTCCGAAACGACCTATAGTTAGCTAGGGTTCCACCTAAATGACATAATTAGCTTAGTTAGCTCCAAAATGGTCTATTTAATAAAACATGACCTATACTTAGCTAATTATCCTCGAAATGACATAATTAGCTCCAAAAAGGCATTCTTAGCTAATTTAGCCCGAAGAAGGGGACAAGAGGAGAAGAAAGAGGAAAAATGAAAGGAAGGAAGAAGAAGAGGAAGAGAAGAAGAAGGAGATAAGGAGGAGGATAAAAAGAAGAAGAGAAGAAGAAGAAGAGAAGGAGGAGGATAAGAAGAGGAAGAGAAGAAGATGAAGAGAAGGAGCTCCTCCTTCTCCTTCTTCTTCCTCCTTCTTCCTCCTTCTCCTTCTCTTTCTTGTTTTCTTCTTCTTCTCCTCTTCATTCTCCTTCTCCACCTCCTCCTCCTCCTCCTCGTCCTTCTTTTACTTCTTCTTCTCTTTCTCTTCTTCTACCTAGCTTAGACTCATCCAAGAAAGGCTAAATTGGCTAATTATCCTACAAAATGACAAAATTAGCTTAGTTAGCTCCAAACTGACCTATTTAATAAAAAATGACCTATAGTTAGCTAAGTTCTCTCCTAAATGACATAATAAGGCTTACGTAGTTGCGAAATGACCTATTCCCCCTAACTTAGGTATTAAATGGCCTATAATTAGCCTAGGTAGATCCAAAATGGCTTAATAAGCATAGTTTGCTCCGGAATGAACTATTTTACCCAAGTTAGCTCCGAAACGACCTATAGTTAGCTAGGGTTCCACCTAAATGACATAATTAGCTTAGTTAGCTCCAAAATGGTCTATTTAATAAAACATGACCTATACTTAGCTAATTATCCTCGAAATGACATAATTAGCTCCAAAAAGGCATTCTTAGCTAATTTAGCCTGAAGAAGGGGACAAGAGGTGAAGAAAGAGGAAAAATGAAAGGAAGGAAGAAGAAGAGGAAGAGAAGAAGAAGAAGAGAAGGAGGAGGATAAGAAGAAGGAGAAGGAGGAGAAGAAGGAGAAGGAGCTCCTTCTCCACCTCCTCCTCCTCCTTCTCGTCCTTCTTTTACTTCTTCTTCTCTTTCTCTTCTTCTACCTAGCTTAGACTTATCCACAAAAGGCTAAATTGGCTAATTATCCTACAAAATGACATAATTAGCTTAGTTAGCTCCAAAATGACTTATTTAATAAAAAATGACCTATAGTTAGCTAAGTTCTCTCCTAAATGACATAATAAGGCTTATGTAGCTGGAACATGACCTATTCGCCCTAACTTAGGTATTAAATGGCCTATAATTAGCCTACCTAGATCCAAAATGGCTTAATAAGCATAGTTTGCTCTGGAATGACCTATTTTACCCAAGTTAGCTGAGAAACGACCTATAGTTAGCTAGGGTTCTACCTAAATGACATAATCAGCTTAGTTAGCTCCAAAAAGGTCTATTTAATAAAACATGACCAATACTTAGCTAATTATCCTCGAAATGACATAATTAGCTCCAAAAAGGCATTCTTAGCTAATTTAGCCCGAAGAAGGGGACAAGAGGAGAAGAAAGAGGAAAAATGAAAGGAAGGAAGAAGAAGAAGAAGAGAAGCAGAAGAAGATAAGAAGAAGAAGAGAAGGAGGAGGATAAGAAGAAGGAGCAGAAGAAGGAGAAGGAGATCCTCCTTCTCCTTCTTCTTTTCTTCTTCTTCTCCTCTTCCTTCTCGTTATCCTCCTCCTCCTCCTCCTCCTCCTCCTTCTTTTACTAATTCTTGTCTTTCTCTTCTTCTACGTAGCTTAGAATCATCCAAGAAAGGGTAAATTGGCTAATTATCCTACAAAATGACATAATAAGCTTAGTTAGCTCCAAAATGACCTATTTAATAAAAAATGACCTATAGTTAGCTAAGTTCTCTCCTAAATGACATAATAAGGCTTACGTAGCTGCTAGATGACCTATTCCCCCTAGCTTAGGTATTAAATGGCCTATATTTAGCCTAGCTAGATCCAAAATGGCTTAATAAGCATAGTTTGCTCCGGAATGACCTAATTTACCCAAGTTAGCTCCGAAACGACCTATAGTTAGCTAGGGTTCCACCTAAATGACATAATTAGCTTAGTTAGCTCCACAATGGCCTATACTTAGCTAATTTCTCTCTGAAATAACCTATATATACTTCTTCATCTAGTATTATTCTTCTAACTTTCTTATTTTTCATTTTGCAGATTACATTCACTTCACGGGAAGCTTGGATTATATTGATGGAATGCTTGAAGATGATTTCTTGTACCATGGCTTCCCGGAAGCTAGTATTGAAACTATTGTAGTATACGGATATATATGAAACTTTGTATGCATGTGGATGAAACTAGTGTAATATGTGGTTTGGTACAGATGCAACTTGCATAATATGTATGCACTATGGATGAAAGTTATTTTAATATGGTTATGAGTACAAAAAGAAATTTATTTATGTCAAATATATATATATATATATATATATCCTGATTATTGTTAAAAATGTTGGATATAATAAGAAATAAATTAAAAAGGGGCTTGTTCCCCCCTTTGCCATCTGCCCCCACATGGCAAAGGGGGGATGGCAGACGGCAAAGAGGGGAGAGAGAGGGGGCTGGTTCCCCCCTTTGCCATCTGCCCCCACATGGCAAAGGGGGGAATCAGCCTCCTCTCTCTCCCCTCTTTGCCATCTGCCCCCGCATGGCAAAGGGGGGATGGAAGACGGCAAAGAGGGGAGAGAGAGGGGGCTGGTTCCCTCCTTTGCCGTCTGCCGCCACATGGCAAAGGGGGGATGGCAGACGGCAAAGAGAGGAGGCATGCCGTTAACACTTAACGGGGCCATTGGAGTATGTGCTGTCACATTTAATTTGCCGTCTGGACCCTCATGGCAAAGATTCTTTGCCGTCTTGTTTGAAAAAGCAAACGGCAAAGAACGTCTTAACCGGATATTTTTTTCCCTTCCGCTAACCGACGGCAAAGCCTTTGCCGTCAGTGGTTGCCCCCTTTGCCGTCTACCATGGCAGACGGCAAATTTCTAAATTTCAGTACTGCCACACCTAGTAGGAACACTAAACTTGTCTATGATCTGACATAGCAGGGATCTAATCAATGTATCCAATGGTATTATTGTTCAGATTTCTCTGAAACTTGACAAACTAGGACAATATGTTTGATGCCTTTGGAGATATGGATAGATATTCTTGAGTCACAACCAATTGGGTTTTGTGGATCCAATGGCATTATGGAACGTTGAGTCCCAATATCGCATTTCCATCGTCTCTTGGCCTAAATAGATCTTTCTCTACATCTAGAGAATTAACTACCATGAAAGCTATGGATGGATAATATTTGTCCACAATGAATTTGTCCAATATATTTTGGATATAGAAAACGTAGTATAACATAATGTATGAATGAAGGTGCTCAAGTTGTAATAACCAGCGGTATTTAGATTTACCCAAATCCTTCATTTTGAACTCTGACATTTAGATGATTAAATGTGTCATCATTGTAGAGACACAAACATGGATAATCGTCATTGTAGGAGTAATCATTATGCATAAGGAACTCACTACGTCGGTTGTACCATATGTACCGACAACAATAAGTCGTATGGTGACTTACTGATTTTTACATAATGTATGTTGCATTTTTCATTTCGATTGAGAAGTGAGATTCCATCGGGAATCAATCATATATGTTTGAATCTAGTGATCCACATTTATATGTGATCACTACATCTATCAACTGAAGAGATAGATGATTTTGTACTGCCAATGATATAAGTTATCAGAAAGAGATTCCACATCTAGAGAATAGTTGGGTATCTGCGTGAACCCTTGTGCTACAATACTTGCTCTCTGTTTCACCACCAGATTATTCTCAACTCGACTTCCAGAAGAAAACAGGTGTAGGTATTGCTTATGAATACCTTTCCATTACTGAGCAAGATCATTTCTACCTAGATTATACACTTTGCTTGAGTTCAGTCCGAGTGTTGTTCACACTTTGCCATGGCCATGGTCTTTGGACCTCTATCATATGAAATGTTTTGAAATCTAGTTGAGAAATGTATATCGACAATTGTAGACTTCCGATTACATAATTCTTTAGAATCTATATATCAATATATAGTTGATGGAAATTGTTGGGAATATTCCCTAGAGGTGATCACAAATTAGTTATTATTATATTTCCTTATTCATGATAATCGTTTATTATCCATGCTAGAATTGTATTGATTGGAAACTCAAATACATGTGTGGATACATAGACAATACTCTGTCCCTAGTGATCCTCTAGTTGACTAGCTCGTTGATCAAAGATAGTCAAGGTTTCCCGGCCATAGACAAGTGTTGTCACTTGATAATGAGATCACATCATTAGGATAATGATGTGATGGACAAGACCCTGACCATAAACGTAGCATATGATCATTTCAGTTTATTGCTACTGTTTTCTGCATGTCAGTGTATCTGTTCCTATGACCATGAGATGATGCAACTCCCAGAGACCGGAGGAATACCTTGTGTGTTTCAAATGTCGCAACGTAACTGGGTGACTATAAAGGTGCTCTACAGGTATCTTCAAAGGTGTCTGTTGGGTTGGCATGGATCCAGACTAGGATTTGTCACTCCATGTGACGGAGAGGTGTCTCGGGGCCCACTCGGTAATACAACATCACAATAAGCCTTGCAAGCAATGTGAATAAAGAGTTAGTCACGTGATCTTGTATTACAAAACGGGTAAAGAGACTTGCCGGTAACAAAATTGAAATAGGTATAGAGATACCGATGATCAAATCTCGGGTAAGTAACATACCGAAGGACAAAGGGAATGGTATACGAGATTATATGAATCCTTGGCATAGAGGTTCAAAAGATAAGATCTTCATAGTCCAATATGGACATCCATGTCCCACTATTGGTTATTGACCGGGGAGTTTCTCTGGTCAAGTCTGCATAGTTCTCTAACCCGCATGGTCTGCACACTTAAGGTTCGGTGATATTTCTGTATGGTTGAGTTATAGGTGCTGGTGACCAAAGTTTTGTTCGGATTCCCAAATGACATCCCAGACGTCACGAGGATTTCTGGAATGGTCCAGAAACAAAGATTGATATATAATGTGGGCTGGTATAACGAAGTTGGTATTTGGATTCCGGAAGGATTTCGGGCATTGGCGGTAGTGTACCAGGAGTGACGAATGGGTACCGGGGGTCCACCATGTGGGCCCACCACTCCCCAAGAGGGCCACGTGGACTTGATGGTGGCGCAATAGCTCTTACTGGGCTGTCTAGTCAACCAAAGTAAGCCCATGTGGAAAAAGGTGGAAAATCAAAAAGAGGTGGACAATTTGCGAAGGAGTCCTAATCCAAGTAGGATTGAAGGAGGACTCCTCCCTCCTTTGGTTCGGCCGACGCCAAGGGGTTTCCCTTGGTGGGCAAGACCGCCTCCTCCCTCCTCCTATATATACTAGTGGTTTGAGGGTTTTTGACACATAATTTCTGCCACGTGCTAGCCTCTCCTCTAGTTTGTAGTTCTTCCTCTAGATCGGATTTCTGCGGTGCTTAGGCGAAGCCTTGCAAGAATAGATCACCACCATCACCGGTGCACCGTTCCGCTACTGGAGAACTCATCTACTTCCTCTTCTCTCTTGCTGCATTGAGAAGGCGGGGTCATCATTGAGCTGTACGTGTGCTGAACGCGGAGGTGTCGTCCGATCGGCAATATATCAAGATGGATCGTGATGGGATCGTGGGATGGATCGTGATAAGATCGCGGGACAGGCTGCGATTTCAATCGCGAAGGTGTTCGACTACATCAACCGAATTATATACGCTTTCGCTTAGCGATCTATAAGGGTATGTAGATTCACTCTCCCCTCTCATAGATGATCATCACCAAGGATAGGTATTGAATGTGTGTAGGAAATTTTTTGTTTCCTATGTGACGTTCCCGAACATTGGTATCAGAGCTGCCCTCCTTAGTCTTTTCCCCGTTCAATGGTATTGTTGGACTGAAGCGGCCCAGACGAACCTTACTCTTACGCTTACAAGAGACTAGTTTCATCGAATGACATGCAACTTGTTGCATAAAGATGACTGGCGGGTGTTTGTTTCTTCAACTTTAGTTGAATCAGATTTGACCGAGGCGTTCCTTGTAGAAGGTTAAATAGCAATACACATATCACCACTGTGGCTTTGTGTAAGTAAGATGGGATCATACTAGATACCCATAGCAACCACGTAAAACATGCAACAAAAAATTAGAGGACCAAAGACATGATATGATATATTGGATGTATGAGATGAACATGTTGTAATAGGTAAATATCGACTTGCACGTCGATGCTACGGCAACCGGCAAGATCCATTGGGTTGTCTTTAAACTAACGTTTGTGCTTGTAGATGCTTTTACTATATCGCTAGGTTGTAGCTTTAGTAGTAATAGCCTAGATAGCGCAACAACCTCGATGGCGGCATGATGATGGAGATCATGGTGCCGCACTGGTGAAAATGGAGATCATGCCGGTGCTTTGCTGAAGGAGAACAAGAAGCACAAGTTCAATGCACTACAAGAAAAATGCTCAATTATGACCGCCAAATGATGGTGGTATTATTGGTCATTGATCCATGACTAAAATTCCGAAATTAGTCATGACAAGTCTAAGAGGGTCCAAATCCCATAATGTTATGACCTTCTGCGTCCATTAGGTCATCATACTATTGCACAAATTGGTCATTAAGTGCTAACGATTGCAAAAAAGAAGAAGAGAAAAAGTGATAGAGGTGTATTGGATGAGGGGAGGGTTTTGAGCATTGGATGTAGGAGGACTGGATGGCCAGGATCTGTTTCTGGGGAGGGATCCGTGGCCTCGCATGTGATAGGTTGACTGCCCAAAGTGAAAAAGAAAAGAGAAAAAAAAGTAAAAGACAGAAATCCCACGACCCCATCTCTCTTGGCGATCCCCATCTCTCTCTCCCCAACAACCTACCCAGGACATATGGCGGCCGATCCTCCCCTCGGCCCGAATACCAAAATCGATGGAACCTCCGCTATCTCTGCCTCCCCATTCCCCACCTCCTGCGCCCGGTCCCCAGACGCGGCGTGGCGGGCATGGAGGTCGACGACGCGGCGCCGCGCGGCGGGGGTGGAGGCGGGGAGTCACCCCACATTCGGCGACTGGAGGAGTCGGTGGTGACCGCATCTCCACACGGGAGGTGATCCAGCGGACCTTGTTGGCGGTGTAGAATCTCGTCGAGAACAACATCGACGCCGACTCCTCCACCATCTCCGTCACCGTCAAGGACGGCAGACTCAAGCTCATCCAGGTCTCCGACGACGGCCACGGCATCCGGGTACGCTTCCCGTCCGCTTCTTAAATAAACCCTAAACCCCGGAACCAATCCTCCATCCCCTCAACTCTTGGTGCTGCCGCGGACGCCTGCCAGCGCAAAAATCCTTCAGATGCAAGCTGTTAGTCGTGATTTCTGTTGATTGCGAGCTGCTAATCCTTAGTTCGTAAAGGGCCATGTGGGCGAACGATTGGGGATTTTGGTCTTGGTGATTTTCTACACTGGATCTGATGTCTGTTTGTTCTGACTCACTCAGCTGTAACAAATGCATTGGAGCTTCCATTCCATGGTCAAATGAGCACACAACCGCAAAAATAAATAAATATTGTTAATGCTAATTTCCTTTAGACAACATGTAGTATCTATCACAGTACGATCTTTTGGAGATTTTTAATGATTATAGTATTATTGTTGGGTATTTGAAGAATTTGGCAAGTTCAGAATATTTGGGTATTATTGTTGGGTATGTGAAGAATTGACTCCTCCGGTCGAGTCTTCCTCGGCTCCGGTCTCGGCGCTCGCAGCTCTGGTCCTACAAGTGCCTAATCTAACCTCCCTTGTCTCTCTTCGCTGATCATCTCCAAGAAGAACCGCCCGAGATATGCAAGTACCTCTTCGAGGGTGAGCTCCTCCCCCGCTCCCTCGCCCATTTTTTTACCCCGGCTGTTGTTATGATTTAGATCTGGTGCATGTACAGAGGTTTGCTATGATTTGTCATTGCTAGACTCGGTAGTAAGCCAGATTTTCTGCCATGTAGTTTTCAACCATACAAGATTCATGTTCCTGCCATTTTCTTAACTTTGTCACCCGTTTTCAGCTAGTGTACAGACAAACAAATTCTAGGCAAGCATGAGTAGTGCAGTTACTCATGCAAGAGTGCATCTTACCAGAGATGGACTAACTCTTGCTTTGCGTTAGTGGATATTGTTCTAGTTAAATATAGAAGCATTGACTAGACACACTATGTTTTACAAGGTGGCACGGTTTCACCATTCCTCATTATTTTCATGTTGCTTCCAGTAGTTCTGGCCCCATTCATATACTCTGTTCATTGGCATCTCCTGTAGATAGCAGGCAGCTACAAGTGTCATGACCATAAGATAACTTGATATTAGTTGTCTTATAACTGCTTATACCTTGCAGGTGCAAGGAGATGATTGCATGGCGCATCTCATGGGATAATATAAGAGGCAACAGTGGAGAAGAAGATGTGAAACAAAAGGTTTTCACCTCTCAACCATTTTCTGTTATTTGTCAAGTATATGTTCATTGTTTTGGCCCACATTACAAATTTGGATGTGTTAATAAGATGCCTTAGCTTATAGGTTTCTACAGGTGGATATATTTTATCTGTTCGAATTCTAGGAGACATGCCTTTTTAAGATGATCTTTTTATGTTTAAGCATTCCAGCTCCTTGATCGATGAGAGTACTTTCTGCAATATAAAGTAGGGTAATAGACATGCGAGGTGTGCCACTTGCAGGCAGCGATGGCGGGAGTTCCGTATTGGGCAGAGGAAGAGGACGAGAAGAAAGAAGGCTTGGGCATGAGTGGGTATTGGGTGGAGGCGGCCTTCAAGTACCTGCCCCATGGCACCTCACTCTATAGTAGTGGCAAGTATGTTTGACTTCCACAACTCCAGCCTCCTCTATGTTCATGTATATACGCCACCGACCACAAACAATATATTTATCTGATAAATAATGCTACCATCTTTGAGAATAATAATCGAAGATACCATAAATGTGGGAACTATTATAAGTTACCATCAGGACGGTATGAAATATATGATGGTCACGAACTTCATCTATTTATATATGTAGACACATTAGTTCATATACAACGATGAGGATAAATTAAGTGTGAGTGAGTGTCAGCCATATCAATGGACACGGTGTCAGTGCCACACTAAATTGTCAAACTTCTGCTTTTGATAAGAGAAGCAGTACTATACTAGTCAAAACCGTCGCTCACCAATGGGGCATGTTGGCGTGATCGGTCGAGAAACAATGTGGCTCGCTTGATCGACCAGGGTGAAGAATAACTTATTCTTCACCCTGATCGATCGACTGAGACAGATTTGATAGTTTGTGCCTTCTCCCTATACCAGTAAAGATAGTAAAGTATTTGAAGCTACGACACTAGTCATTTGTATGACAGAATATTGGCTTAGTATTTCTGCTTTCGCTTAAAATGAAATTTGTAGCGCATGTAAGGTAGCTGTAATCAAGGGTAGAGCTGAGCTACGACCTCTCCCTTCTTTAAAAACAGTAAATTTGGCAGAAAGATGGCTACATTTTCCTTACTACGAACAAGCTGAAAGAGAAACTGCCAAATTCCTAGGAGACAGTCTAGGCCTTTTAATAGGTTAAGGATGCATTCTTTAATTGTATAGTAGGTGTTTTTTATATATCTATTACTCCCTCCGTTCATTTTTATAAACCGGTTTAGACAGCTGGTTTTGAACTGTTTAGAGTACTGTATGAATACGCTAAAACATCTTATATAAGTGAACAGAGGGAGTAGTAATTAGTATAATGGACTAGGTATAGTAGATCTCTAGCTACGCTGACACGATCCATTCTAGCGTTTTTGTATTCGATGCCATTCTCGGTGAAATCAAGGAGATTAATGCTGACTTGCTCCATTTCTTTCTCATCCATAAACACAAGGGACCATACAGCCATATCCAAAAGGTCATGCAGTAATTTTACGGGAAGAATCTCCTTTTCCTTACCGTGCCTATTCGGGGCATAAGAAGAATTCTCGAGGACATAATTTTACTTGACAAGCAACAAATCTTACCTCACCTACTACGCATTGTGGTGTTACAAACGCAAGACTAATTCTGAAACTGTAAGATTACCTCAAAACCATATGTTTTTCTTACGATGGATGCAAGCTGCATGCTTTGGTTTAGGGTGTGGGTTGGCTCGGGTGAAGAATAAGAATTCTTCACCCTGGATGACAAATAATCAATCCCTATATATATTCACATGATATTTTTTATGACCTCATAAGTCATAACTAGATGAATGAGATAACAATTTTCTACTATTTTATCATTGGTTATCGTGCGTGCAATTTTACTAGTTCCCTTGGTCTGCTTTCTAAGCCTTACAATCATTTTCTTCTTGCAGGTGGCAACGGAAAGAGTTGAATATTGTGTAGAGGAAGAGGATGAGAAGAAACTTGTGGTTCTCACCCAATCTTTGTGGAACTCTCTTTATGTGCGATTATGCATTTGTTGGGTCTTTTTTGTGCACTTGCACTTGCAGAAGTATTCTGTTGTGCACATGTAAAATTATTGTGATGTGCACTTGTTAGGCGTTGAACCTTAATGCATGGAGTCGGTGGATGATGTATTTTATTTGATGTGATATGTTACTGAAATGAAATATACATTTTATTTGGAATCTTTTATTCTATTGTACTTGTTTTTACTTGGCAAACAATCTATAAGGGATTGACAACCCCTTCATAGCGTTGGGTGCAAGTTTTTGTGTTTGTGCAGGATCTTGAGCTACTCCTCCACCGGATTGATAACTTGGTTCTCAAACTGAGGGAAATACTTACCTCCGCTGTGCTACATCATCCTCTCCGCTTGGAGGGAACACCAACACACAGGGATTCCTGGTGCCGTCGACAAACCAAATATTCTGGCGCCGTTGCCGGGGAGGAGAAATCAAGATCTATCCAAGTAGGTCTCACAAACTCTTCTCTTGCATTTACTTTTGTTGCCAATTGCCTCTCGTTTTCCTCTCCGCCACTTCACATTTGCCGTTTTCATTTTCCTTCCTCCTTCGCCGTGTTCTTTTGCCGTTTTTCGTTCGCCCTTTTCTCTCGCTTGTTTTCTGTTTTCTTGTGTGCCATGTTCCCTCAATATGCTTACATCTTCGCTTGCTGAAAATCTAGTGATATGGATCCTCATCCACTTGCTAGTCTCTTTAAGAGACCCACTCGTGTGGAACAAATTGCTAGTGAGTTGAGGGCAATTGAACATTTCCTTGGAGTTTTGCGCAAGATGCGTGAATCTGAAAATTGTGAGGAAGAAATTCATGAAGTGATTCACGAGGGCTCCTTGAATGAAAAGCATGATTGCAATGGTTTCACTATAAATCCTATTAGTGACAATCATGCTAAAAATATGCAAAACCCTAAGCTTGGGGATGCTAGTTTTGCTTTGTCCACTACTTGTTGCAATAATCATGATTGGGGTGATGATCTTTCCTATGATCTTGAAAATTTGTTCAAACCTCATGATGAATATGATATTTGCAACAATACTGAAAGTGGAATTGGAGAAGTCATGACTTTATTTGATGATAATCCCACTATTTTTGAAGAGCGTCAACTTTGCATGCATGTGGATCATGAAAAGAATATCCTATGGGATAGCTATATTGTTGAATTTGAATATGATCCCACATGTAATTGCTACGAGAGAGGAAAATATTTTGGTAGAAACTTTCATGTTACCAAATCACCTCTCGTGATGTTGAGATTGCTCTTATCTCTTCCTTCTTCCTTGCATATGGTAACTATTGGTTGTCTTGACAATCTATTTTCCTATAAAATGCCTATGCATAGGAAGTATGTTAGACTTAGATGTGATTTTCACATGCTTTATGATGCTCTCATTGTGCTTCAACTCTTATCTTTTGTGTGAGCATCATTGATGCCTAGCTAAGGGCGTTAAACAAAAGTGCTTGTTGGGAGGCAACCCAACGAATCTATCCTTTTCTTTCTATTTTGTGTTTTCCACACTTTCATAATTCTGTTATGATTGTGTTTTTGTGTTTCTTTTTTGCGTTTGTGCCAAGCAAAACCGTTATGATTAGTCTTGGGGATGATTGTTTGGTCATGCTGGAAAAGACAGAAACTTTCTGCTCAAGAAAAGAATTTTTTTTTCTTTTTCTGTAAGAGCTTTTGAGTTGATTCTTTTTTTCTTCTGATTGCTACACAAATTCTTTAGACTGTCGTAATGTTTCAGAATTTGTGAAGTACCAGAGGTATACGAAATATACAGATTGCTACAGAATGGTCTGCTGTTAACAGATTCTGTTTTTGTTGTGTTGGTTGCTTATTTTGATGAAACTATGGAATATTGAAAGTACAGTAATCCAACATCAACACAAGTAGAATTTAAGTTTAATACAGTACCTAAGGAAGTGGGGGCTTTCTTTCTTTTACTATGTTATCACGAGTTTCTGTTTAAGCTTCGTGTTGTGAAGTTTTCAAGTTTTGGGTGAAGTTCTTATTGAAAAAGAATAAAGAGTGGCAAGAGCTCAAGCTTGGGGATTGCCAAGGCACCCCAAGATATTCAAGGATGCCGTAAAAGCCTAAGCTTGGGGATGCCCCGGGAAGGCATCCCCTCTCTCGTCTTCAATCCATCGGTAACGTTACTTGGGGCTATATTTTTATTCACCACATGTTATGTGTTTTTGCTTGGAGCGTCTTGTATCGTAGGAGTCTTTTATTTTTGTTGTGTCACAATCATCCTTGCTGCACACCTAGAGAGAGAGACATGCACACACCGTGATTTTGTCGAGCTTCACTTATATCTTTTGGTAGACAATTCAGCTCACATGTTCTTCACTTATATCTTTTGAGCTAGATACTTTTGCTCTATGTGCTTCACTTATATCTTTTAGAGCACAGCGGTGCGTGGCTTGGTAGTTGATCCATGCTTTGAAAGTAGTCCCAAAAGGGGTAGTTATCCAAAGCGATACAAAAACTTCCACCTTCATGTGCATTGAATAGTTGGAGAAGTTTGATTCATCTAAATTAGTTTTGAGTTGTGGGTATGGTAATATTGAAGTCATGCTAGTAAGGTGTTGTGGATCTAGAAATACTTGTGTTGAAGTTAGTGATTCCCGTAGCATGCACGTATGGTGAACTGCTATGTGATGAAATCAGAGCATGATTAGTATATTGATTGTCATCCTTTGCGTGGCGGTCGGGATAGCGCGATGGTTTATACCTACCAACCCTTCCCCTAGGAGTATGCGTTGAATGCTTTGTTTCGATTACTAATAAAACTTTTGCAACAAGTATATGAGTTCTTCATGACTAATGTTGAGTCCATGGTTTAGATGCACTTTCACCTTCCAGCATCACTATGTTCTTAGTGTGGTGCAACTTTCGCCGGTGCACAAAACCCACCATTAGCCTCCCTCAAAACAGACACCATACCTACCTACTATGTCTTTTCAAAGTCATTCCGAGATATGTTGCCATGCAACTACCACCATGACATGTGCCACCATGTCTACTTTGCCTTTGCACGATTGTAAGATAGCTAGCATGATGTTTCCATTAATTTCTATGCCATGCTAGATCATTGCCACGGTACACTACCGAAGGCATTCCATATAGATTCATAGTTGCTCTAATTTTGAGTTGAAAGTGTGATGATCATCATTAGTGGAGCATTGTCCCATGTGAGGACATAAAAGAGGACAAAGAAGCCCACCAAAAAAAGAGAGGCCAAAGAGCCCACCAAATAAAAAAAATGAGAGAAAAAGAGAGAAGGGACAATGCTACCACTTTTTCCAAACTTGTGCATATTAAGCACCATGGTCTTCATGATTGAGAGTCTCTCGTTTTGTCACCACCATATAGTTAGTGGGAAATTTTCATTATATAACTTGGATTGTATATTCCAATGATAGGCTTCCTCAAAATTGCCTTAGGTCTTCGTGAACAAGCAAGTTGGATGCACACCCACTAGTTTTCTTTCAGAGCTTTCACATACTCGTAGCTCTAGTGCATCATTTGTATGGCAATCCCTACTCATTCACATTGATATCTATTGATGAGCATCTCCACAGCTCATTCATATGCCTAGTTAATGTGACTATCTTCTCCTTTTTTGTGTCGCAACCTCCACTACATTCCACACCATCTATAGTGCTATAACCATGGCTCACGCTCATGTATTGCATGAGAGTTGAAAAGGTTCGAGAAAGTAAAGGTGTGAAACAATTACTTGGCCAATACTATATGCTTTTGTAGGGTTGTGCATGATTTAAATTCGTTGTTCAATGATGATAGAGCATAGCCAGACTATATGCTTTTGTAGGGATAACTTTCTTTTGGCCTTGTTATTTTGGAAGTTCATGATTACCTTGCTAGTTTGCTTGAATTATTATTGTTTCCACGTCAATAGCAAACTATTGTTTGAATCTAATGGATCTTAACATTCACGTTACATAAGAGGAATTACAAAGGACACCTATGCTAGGTAGCATCAAAGCAACAAAAATTCATTCTTATCACTTCCCTACTCGAGGACGAGCAGGAGTTAAGCTTGGGGATGCTTGATACGTCTCAAACGTATCTATAATTTTTGATGGTTTCACGCTGTTATCTTGTCTTCTTTGGTTGTTTTATGTACCTTTTATATCTTTTTTGGAACTAACTTATTAATTCAGTGCCAAGTGCCAGTTCCTGTTTTTTTCGTGTTTTTGACTCTTTCAGATCTGATTTTGGAACGGAGTCCAAACGGAAGAAAAACCCCGAAATGATTTTTTCCCGAACGGAAGAAGATCAGGAGGCCTTTGGGCCAGGCCAGGTGGGCTCCAGGAAGCCCACAAGACCGCACTCCGCCACCAGGGGGAGGCGGCGGTGGGCAGGCTTGTGGCCTCCCTGGCCGCCCCTTGACCTAGGTCTTTGGCCTATAATTCCAAAATATTCCGCAAAAAATAAGCGGAGCCTCGAAAATAGTTTTCCTCCGCCGCAAGCTTCCGTTTCCGCGAGATCTCATCTGGAGACTCTTCCTGGTGCCCTTCCGGAAGGGGCTTTCGAGTTGGAAGGCTTCTTCATCATCATCATCGCCCCTCCAATGACTCATGAGTAGTTCACTTCAGACCTACGGGTCCGTAGTTAGTAGCTAGATGGCTTCTTACCTCCCTTGGATCTTCAATACAAAGTTCTCCATGATCTTCTTGGAGATCTATCCGATGTAATCTTCTTTGGCGGTGTGTTTGTCGAGATCCGATGAATTGTGGATTTGTGATTAGATTATCTATGATATATATCTGAGTCTTTGCTGATTTCTTATATGCATGACTTGATATCCTTCTAAGTCTATCCAAGTCTTGGGTTTTGTTTGGCCAACTAGATCTATGATTCTTGCAATGGGAGAACTGCTTGGTTTTGGGTTCTACCATGTGGTGACCTTTCCCAGTGACAGAAGGGGCAGCTAGGCACACATCAAGTAGTTGCCATCAAGGGTAAAAATATGGGGTTTTTTATCATTGGTTTGAGATTATCCCTCTACATCATGTCATCTTGCTTAAGGCGTTACTCTGTTCTTATGGACTTAATACACTAGATGCTTGCTGGATAGCGGTCGACGTGTGGAGTAATAGTGCTAGATGCAGAAAGTATCGGTTTACTTATTTTGGATGTGATACCTATAGATATAATCATTGCATAGATATCGTCACGAATTTGCGCGATTCTATCAATTGCTGGACAGTAATTTGTTCTCCCATCGTCTACTTGCTTTCATGAGAGAAGCCACTAGTAAACACTACGGCCCCCGGGTCTATTCACATCCAACGTTTACACCTCCGCTTTTACATTGCTTTGTTACTTTGTTGCTTTCAGTTCTCACTTGGCAAACAATCTG